>NC_091392.1:85248820-85852570 GCF_032191515.1 Phaenicophaeus curvirostris
TCACGCAGCAAGTTCTTGTGCAGAATCAAAAATCTTCTAATTGAATCCAGGTGTTCTCTAAAAATTCAGATTGAAGCAAATAGGCCATAGAACTCAAATTGAAAAATAACCCAATTTAAATACAATGAGAAAATCAAAGTAGTAGACAGATTTCAGAAGTGGTGTAGTAAATTACACAGGGAAACTCTGTAACAAAACCAAATTGTTATTCAAGCTACAAAGGTTGGAGGAGATCCCTAAAAAACAAGCACTGTCAGAAGATAGGTCCAAAAATAGATCTAAAGCTTCAGCTCCTGACATACAGAAACTAATGTGGTGTTTGAAGGATCCGATCTGTCTTCAGTATTGAATCCAATATTGTGGATCAGTCCTTTTGAACAAACTGACTCCATCAGAGAATTCTTTCTGGAAGTGTAATGCCTTGCACAGGAATCCACACCACAAAGTACAGATATAATTTTGGGAGCACTAAGCTCCATAACATCATTTGTGATTATGAATAGTCTGCTTTGGCAGGCAAAGAATTAAAAAAAGAAACTAGCAAGTTCTCTGATGTTTTGAAATTTCAAATCGAAGAGATCGTGTAGTCAATGTGTGTCGCTTGCAGCCCTCCTTAGCTCTGAACTCAAAATAGCATGTAGCGGTGTGTTAGTGCATAGGGGATTTTAGCGTGTCTGTCATCAGGGTGTTTGAGGTTAGGTACTTCTTTTTTCAGAGGACCTGTAGTTTCAGAATTAGTGAAAGATGGTTTTGCTTTCTGACCTGCTTAAAAATTGTGGGTTTTCTCTTATTTGATGAGTTTCTGAACTGGTAGTTACTATTTCCTCCCACATGCTTTTGTGATACTTGCTTTATGTTCACTCTATCCTCATCTGCTGAACGATTTTAATAGTTTAGAGATTTGTTATGTTTCCTCTTTTTTTGAACACAAATTTTAAAAAACTGAGGTAATTCACTGTTCTGTCAGTGAACTTGATGATCCTCTGGAGATTAATTTCTTTTTTTCATGTATTGTATTCCCAAAGGTTGTTATTGTTAGTTCTGGAATTTGAAAATCTATTTTAGAACTGGCTTTGCATGAGAATAATAGCAGTGGAATGGCCTTGGATTCTACTTTTTCTTGTAGTAATTTGCCTGTTTTTGTAGAGCACATGTAAATGATACTCCATGCACTTAACTGCTTTTGCAGTGTTGATTCACTTGTTGCTCCCCGTTTTTGTATTTTCATTAGAGTAGTTATGCTACTAGTTTCAAGGGAAGAAAAAAAAATCTTGCATCAATTCTTCAGCATTTGCTGGTCGCTGTCTGTGGCCTTTTGATGTCTTGCAGTAAGAGTGCTTTCCTGACCTGTTGAAGTTGAGATGAAGCCTGTGAGAATGAGTCATCTGGCCTTTCCTTGTTGCCCCTGCCTAAAATCCTCATTACCCTAGGGGCGTAACGCAGGACACGTGCTCCGTTGTGTGCTTGTACCTGCAATGTGACTAGGAGCGCCAGCTCATGTACAGAGCATGTAGCGCATGTTACAAGCAGGGCCCAATGCCTGCACGTGTGTTTTGTCACACTGACCAAACCTCTCTCTAGTTTTGTTGGGAAACAGCTTTGGGTTTGTGCTGTGGCACCGTATGTTTAGCCATTTGATGAAAAACTGGTGGAAACGGGCAGCAGAGTGCTGTTACACTGCTGTCTTAGAAAGTAACGTGCACTACTCTTCAGTAAGAAGCTTCTAGGATGATGCCTCTAAACTTTTACATGTTTGCAGTTAAGTTTTAGGTTCTGTAGTTTCTAAGGGTCCTGTCTTGCTGCAGAAGAGCCCTTCAGACCAGATGCTACACAACAGGGAGCTGCTGCTGCGGACAGCTTTGTTACTGATAGGCTTTGAAACCTAGTGAGTGCTATTCTGGCTGCCTTTGGAGAAGAGATATCCCAGCAGCTGGGAAATACTAAGCATAACAGAAAAATAACAGTAGTGTATTTACAGTACAGTGAATTGTTATGGGTAAGCTCTGATATCTCTGCTTGTCTTGCCCAGATTTATTAAATAAACCCTTCAAGGTCTTGAAGCTGTGTGTGTTTCTCGTGAGAACACGGATGGTTTTATCTCTGCTTTTCTGAGATGGTATTGCAAAGCTTATGCAGAACTATTGATCTGCTTCCACTTGCAAGGCACAGTGCTAAGCTCAATGTACATGGGTAGAAGTTCCAAGTTTTTGAGAAAACTGCTGAATTGTCATATGCACTGGATGCAAGACAAGAAGTGCTAATTGAGCTTGAAAATCACTGTTTGGTTTTAGGATTGTTTGGAATCTAGAAATATCAAAGCATGAGCTATACTTTCTCCATTTAATTTCATGGATGGTAAATTTAGACCATTACAGAAGGCTTAATATCTTCATCTGGTAAATTAAGTTTATAAAAACTCAGTGCAGTTTATTATCAGTACTTTAACCTAATTTATAACTCTTACCACTTCAAATTTAGTTCTGTAACCAGATTAAAGATATTCTATGAAGTAGGAAGTATTGTGAGGATAGGAAGGTAGCATAGGGATTATAGCTGTTTCATTGAAGCACCCTAGAACCCAGTCTTGGCTTTTGAGTTGTGGTTGACCATTCCATTATTTTTATGTGTCTGTGTGGCTAGTTAGTATGTAGATTGGCTTGCTAGGTTGGGACACTTCTGTGAAAAATGTAGTATTGTTAGTTAATCACCAAGTGCCACAGAGTCTGCTGCCATCTCCCAAGGATGAGATAAATGATGCATCCTCCTTTGCCATGCTAAATCTCTTCTAAAATGGGGAATAATGGATGATGGTTGAGCCAGAAAAATGCTTTTATCTGAGTGGAAATTATTCAGAACTTGAAGCTTGCCCATTTTGCAACCATTAGAAGTGTTCAGACCAATAATCTGAGAAGGTATAAAGAACTTTTACCCAGAGGGGGAAGGGACAGGAGAAGTCAGATCTTTATATTTGCTTGGGAGTTAATAAGAGAGAAGTGCTCTAAGTGAAGCAGGCAATGTCAGGATTACTTTCTGCTCCCTGCTAACAGAGGGGAAGGGAAGAAGTGAACTATGTGGGAGCTTAAGGGCAGCAAAAGTTTGTCAAAAGGGAGATTGGAGGTGAGAAAGCAGGGTGGAGGGGGAGAGAGAAGCAGACTATGCATAGAAGGATTGCTGGTTATTTGGAGACTCTTGGACTTGAAGACTGCGAACAGAGAAGCGCAGCATTGAAATGGGGTAACTGTACTTGTGTCAAAGCATATTGAATTAATTCATTATGGGAAGGAAAAAATATGAGGCTTTATAGAAAACAGAGACAAAATCATTTCCACAACACTGTCACTAGGTAACTAAGATCAAGGTATTTGAATTTTCTTGGTGGCAGCATGATTTTTTTTAAAATGGATTGAAAACACTGGGCTGCACGGTAAGGTCTTAGTGCATGAAGTACTTCCTGAGCTCTCTTGGCCTTCCTCTTCTCCACCCCTTCCCCCCACCCCCCCATTCTTTTCCAGGTTTCATGTAATTTTGAGCTGTTAGCAGACTGGAGTCTCTATCCCTGAAAAAAAAATTCCCATTTCCATCATCTGACTGTTGTATTTATTTTCTCTTGAGAGTATAGGGTGAAATCCAGGGCAGCAGTTTAAGGCTTGTGAAAGTTTCCTGTACATGGCACTTGAAATTTCTTGTGAGTGAAGATCACAAATGAGGTTGAAAATTGCTATTAAAGGGGAGTTATTGGTTTTTAATAATTAGCTCTTTAGAGTATATTTTCATTTGATAACAATTCATTTTTACTGAAAGCTGGGAAAAGGACAGAGGAAAACAGTAGCTTTTTGTGCTTGGTAAATTAGGTATTTGCAATTATTGTTGCCTTATAAGTATTTGAAGATAGGTGCATAAAACTGATAGCACATTTTGTGAATTTTTCACCGTGTATTCTTTATATAATTCATGATTTGAACACCTCTAAAAGACACCAACCCCGAGACTGAAATCCAAAATACAGGCAAGAGACGCATAATGACCTGCTGTTTTTTTCTTTGCTAATCTAATGGACACAGGCATTTGTAAAGAAAGATGTTTCAGTGGCTTGTAGAAATAGTTTGTGTGAAGCAATAGTCAATTCTATAGTTTGTTACCCAACATAAGTACAAGAAGTGCCTTTGAGCTATGTAGATTTATGTAAATAAGACACTTTGTGAACCCAGCATCACTTCTATTTTGAGTGTGAAGGTGAGCTTGTGTTCTCACCTGAAGATCTTCTAGGTACTCTGGGAACACTACTTAGCGAAAGTTCACAATCTGCTGGGAGGCAACTAAGGTTTATAATTGTTAGATCTCAGGACACTGAGGGTATGGAAAGTGGCAATAACTGTTAAGATGTCTCAAGGTGTTGGTAATGGAGACACTGAACTAATTTTGAGCTAAGTTGTTTCGAACTGGTGAAGTACTTCTGCTTTGCAATCGTGGTTCAAAATCTGAATGTTCTTCTGAGATTACTTGAATAATAAGGAAAAGTGGTTAGACCAACAATGGAGAGTTGGGATTTCTGGCAGCTCTTTATTTGCTGTATGGTCAGAGGCAAGTTGCTTCCTCTTTCACCTGACTGATGCACGTGAGATAGGCAGATGTAATATCTAACCCTTTACCTCTTGAGATGCTCTGAAACAAAGTTCTAGATCAACCCCACTGTGTTCTGATATTTTGGAGTTTGAAAGTCCTGCCTGAAAATTCCTGCTGTTTGTAACCAGCTGCAGGATGAGATGGCTTTTAATTTTCTTGGGAAAGTTTATTTTTATTTGACACTTGTTGAAATGACCCTTGCACTCGCATAATCAGACAGCTGAGATACTTTGTGATTGTACTGCTGCTTTAGCTTTAGGATTGTCTTTTTTGAGATCAGAGTTGAGTCTAGATTTGAGGCCCAGCACGACTCTTGAAGAAGAGAAGAACAGGCTTCAGCTGGGAAAATTGTGAGGCTATTACAGCATAACTTTACTTCTTGCATGTGAAGACTGACTTGTCTTTTCTACAGTGGTCGAGGTTTTCTAGGTTGAAGCAGAGTGAATTATCCAAATACAATAAAAAAACCTTGACTGTAATATGCTATGTATTTTTTACTCCAGAGAGGCAAAGTATGAAGTGGGAAATTATGATGCATGCCAGTGAAACCTATTCACACTGAGATCCATTTGAATCACAAGTCTTGAGGGAGGCCTTGTGTTAATTCTGATTCTAAAATTGCTTAGCTTTCCTCTGTACATCACTGCCCTTCTTCAGTCCAGCACACAGCTGGGGGCAACTTCCAGCAGGGTGTCAGATGTCATGCAAATGCATGTTTTCAGTAGTAAGTGGGACTAAAAAAGATCAGGTGTCTCAGAAGCAAATTGGTAAGATTGCATGCTAGGCTTGTACTTCTGCTTTTCTGATAAGTGAAGCAGATTAGATTTACAGCCCACAGATCTTCTAGATAATTGAAAACATACTGGTCTGTCCACAGCAATTAGGCTAACTTTTGCACCTAGCAAGACAGCTTAACTGTTGAGGAAAAAAAACCCCAAAACCTAAAAAAACCAATGACCCCCCAAAACCAAACCAAAGAAAACAAAAAAAAAAGCCCCACCTGCCAAATAACAACCAACCCTGAGACACTAGAGAGGCCTTTTCTGGCTTTGGAGTTGAATCTAAGCAAAGCCACAACCTTCAGGTCTATAGCTTTGATAGCTCTGGTTTGGTTTTATTTTATGAGTGGATTATCCTGTCTAGACTCCTGCTTTGACTTGGAAGCCAAAATAGAAGCAATAAAGCTAGTTGGCCGCTTAGTGGGTGACAAACCTTCTCTTAACTTGTTAGGGCCCTTTTCTCCCCTTGCTCCCTCTCATGACTGTTCGATGATACCTCAGTCAGTTTTGAGAGTTGCAGATAGAGCTCTGCTAAATTTAGCATGCCGGATGCCTGAGCCTAGCTATCATTTACACCGAGGTCTCTTTCAGTCAGGCACATCCCTCTGGGGAAAGGCTTGTGCTATTTAAAGTTGAATGAGACTGAGATTCTTGCAGGATTAGGAAACTTGGAATTCCCCCTTTTTCTTCTAGGTGTTGGTTCCGAACTTGTGTTCAATACTTGTTAATCCTTGGGACTGAATCTACGTTTCCTCTTGAGCTGTAACTCTGGAAATTGGCTCGGTCCTAAGCTATCGTTCTGTATAGCAGTTCTTCCTCAGTATGTGTTGAGAAGCAAAATGCAGCCTTAGCGTAAGCAAACACAAAAGTCTTATTTAGCCTGTGTTAGTTGGCATTATAGGGAAAAGTTTGAATGGCAGCCCTGTAGTAGGCTGCGGATAGAGGAATGCAGCTGCAGTAGGGCTAACTGGATTGCATTTGGTCCTAGAAAAAGCAATTTTTCCAAGCAATTGTTTGAAGGATCTTGGGGCACTGGCATGCAAGAGCAGGAGCATTAACGCTGACATTCTGGGCATGCATCCAGTTTCAGTAATGCTGCATGTCACCTCACTAACGTCCCACTTCCATTAGGATTTCTCGGATCACTGTTCACTTCCGCTGTTGCCTAGCTGGGCGGTGTCATTGCGGGACAGCAGCCTTATGCACCAGAAACCAGTTCCCTTCACTAGTGAAGTCTTAGCACATGGGTTTTTTCCTCAGTAGCCGAGTCAATGTATGTTGCATTTGTGAGAAACACAAACATAGGCTAAGGATATGTTAGGAAAATGCTTCCAGTAAAGATGGGAACACCTTGCTACCCTTGTATAAGGCAACAGTAAGTATTGGGGTGCCGTAAGCAGTTTTGATTAGCCATGTTTAAGGAGAATTGATCTGAAGAACTGGAAAGGAGAGCTAGTATGACAATGGGAGGAATTAAGATCCAGTCTTAAAAGAGGAGGTCAGGAGCTTGACTTCAGCTACAGGAAGGAAAGTATAAAGAGGTTATGGTAGCTCTCTGAAAAGGCACATGCAATAGGCTTTATTAGTACCCGTCAGCTACTGAAGCTAATGAGCAATGAGGCACAGCATATGGGTAGAGCTTGAGTATGTTTAGAATGGAGTCAGAAGAAAGTGTAGCTATAGGAATAATGGTAGCTTGGAAACAGCCTTGCGGTGGAAGGTATTTAAGCGGCTTAAGAGGCCTGATATTCCATCTAGGAAAGAGTGTGGATTTGTAGAGCTTTGTAGTAATAAGAAGCCGGACACGATGAGCCGAGTCTGTCATTCCTCCATATTAAAAACAGTTGCTTGGGATGCGGTGGCTGACTTCGTCCAGAAACTTTAACACCTTGGATTAATACAGTTGACTATTGCATGCTCTTATGAAGTGCTATTTGGGATGTGGGATGCGGGTAATAATTGTGTGTCTTCTTAGGCATGTTACTGGCATAATGGAATCAAATGACCTGTTAAGGAAGAGTAAGTCTCTCTGGGCACTTCAGGCTCTTTACCCATCTTTATGTTCTATCATATGCTAATTTGAACTCTTGATTTAATCTTTTTCTTTGCAACAGCAGAGGATAGGTGTTCCTGGTACAGCCTATGCTAGGCTGGAGTGCAGGACTGGCCTAATCAGACCTAGCTTATACAGTGAACTTATGTTAACGATTTGGCTGAGAGATAACATGAAGAAGCAAGTCTACCTGTAAAATAGCTATTAACAAGCGTTCAAAGCTGTTTCCATTACTGCAATGAAAAGAAAGGGGTGACTAGTTTGTCAGGTGCTTTGTCTTGGATATTTTGAGTTTAAAGTCCTTAGCTTCTAAGTGCATCTTATTTGCTAAATGATAAGGTGTGCCACAAAATCATGCAGATACTGGATGATCCCTGTGCTCCTCTTCTATAGTACTTCCAGTTTAAACTAGGGTAGGCTGCCACTTCTGCTCAAGAACTATCCAATTCTGCCTTGGGCAACTTTTTTCTCCTCTTTGTGCTGGCAGAAGACTGATGTCGAAAGTCCAGTCAAGGGACTGATGTGGGTTAAAACTAAACTTTTTTTCTGGGGTAGGTTAGTTTTAATTGGGGTTGGTTCACCACATTGTTGCACAAATGTTTGTGCCAGCAAAGTGATGTAAATGAGTGGCTTGGGGACAGCAAGACTGCTGCTTTTGGCAGCAGTGCCAGCTTTCTTGTGTTTTCACTTGAGGCTGTATCGGCACTTCTGCCGCACTGTCCTTGGGCAAAGTGATGATGTGGGTCTTCCTTCCCTGTCCTCGTTTAGTTTGCTTATTAAATGATTTTGTGTGTAAGAGATACAGTGCTGATTTAACCAGCTAGTGCTAGACATTAAAGTAATTTATGGTTTGAGTAGGTGCTATTTAAACAAACTTATTTTACACACTTAAGTAGGTTATAGCTCAGTGCAGTGTTTCTCAAACCTTTTTCATATTGTCCTCCAGGATAAATTACTGGACCTGTTGCGACTCTTGAGCAACACAGAAACAGCTAGTGACAGAGCGCAGGAGGCAGGCAGAGAGAGATGGCACCAGAGAGCAATGAATGTGGCAAGTGGTGAGGGCTGTGGGGGAGCCCAAGAGCTTGGGGAAATCTGTCCACAGGACCTTTTAGCCACCTGCCACTGGAACTTGTTCTTCTGGCCTGATGCCAGCCTCAGAGGTGATATCTTGGCTCAGCAGCTATGCTGTAAACATAAATATTCCATAGTGACTGTCTTCTAATACCTGATTGATTCATGCATTCATTAATAACCAATTAATTAAAAAATAATATTGCAAAACATGCTACCTGGTAATAGTCTATGTTGGAGATTTTTGCTCAGATATGAAGAGGACTTGCTCTGTAACAGTTTTGCTGTGAGCTCATTGTAAGAGTTCATGCTGCCATTGCTGACCTACTGAAGCTTGTATCTGTGGATAAAAAAAGCATATCACCAAGGCTAATATACTATTAAATCTTTTGGACAAGAGGTCTAGGCTTTCAAGGAACTGAGCGTGAATGTGAGGTTTTCCTTTGCCCTTATGGCCGTCCTGCTCTGCAGTTAATCAGGGCTAACTGGGCAGTTGGGACCTGCTCCCTTTGGCTTGCACTCTAATGCAGTCTGCAGCAAAAGAGGCTGCTGGGTCTTTTCATCACTCCTGGTATGAGATTATCAGGGTGCACTACTCCAGCAAAATTCTCTCCCAGACACAAATACACCCAGGAGTCCACATGCTACAGTTTTTTTCCTGCCCTTTGTGAGGAAAAGGTAGCAGTGCTGCTGGCTGGGGTTAGAAAAGGGCACAACTTGCCTTCTATGTGCCTGAAGAAGCTCTGCCTTGCTAGGATGAAGAGCTGTGCTAAGCAGCGCAGAAAGCAAGTATGACAGTTACCCCATGATCTAATAACTTTGATAGCATGCTGTTTACAATGGGAGTACTTCTGTGGTGTGAGGAGATCATCCTTACTAGCTCAGTACTTGCTTTGTTGGAATATAATTATCAAAGGGGATTCCGCAAGTGGTGATACATGAAGAAAGGAGTCCTGAGAGCAAAAATAATCTAAAAGATGGAAGAAGCTGTGAAACAAAGGGCTGGTGGGGGTAGGAGTCATGGAATAGAGATACTGCAGACCGTTTCAGCACAATGAAGTGGTTTATAGCTAGGGACCCTAGAAATATATCCCATTGCTGTTGTTTTTAATATGCCTGGGTATTTTTACATGGATGAGATGCCAGAACATGGACACTATTTCTTCTTCTGTCACTCTTGAGATCACTGTTGCAGAACATGCTGCCCAGTTCTAGTGAAACGTCTCTCAAAAAATTGCTGTACAATTGGGCAGACTGTATTTGTTGCTTAGCAGTTGCCCTTGCAGTGAGGGAGGAAAAAGATAGACATCTTCAGGGTGGTGGGGGGAAGACATGAGAAACTGCCTGGAAAGATTATGGATACCCATACAGGCATGAGAGTGCTTGGCACCAGGGGGCTTTTGAATCTCTTCAGCAAATGAGTGATAAAAGATGAGACTTCAGAGCCAGCAAAGTTCAATGTGTAAATGCCATCCATAAAGTCTGAATAGTAACTGAAACACATAATTCGATGGAGAACTACGAAATCACCAGCAGTCAATCAGTCAATCCTGGGTGGTTCTCCTTGCAAGTGTTTTAGCTTCTGCTGGGTTTCCTAAGGAGGCTCATCTGTGTCTTACCAGAGTGGGCAATGGTGATCTTTGATGTCTTTGCAGAACTGAAAACTGTGCCTTCCTGTAACAGAAAAGGAGTGTGAGGGCAAGTTAAGCTTCTTAAAGTAAATGTTAAAGGCTCCATTCCTGTAGCTTTTTCTGATAGCCTAGCAGGCTGCAGGACGGTGCCTAGAAAGCATCATGTATTTATTACCCATCATTGGTAGCGACAATTAAAACTGATATGATATCTGGGCTACCATTTGTTTTAGGGTTTTTGATGTATAAGCAAGGTCAGTTAATAAAGCAGAGGCAGATTTTACTCCACGTTGCTTAGTGCAGTTCTTGAAGGAAAAAAAAAATGAGGAAAAAAAAATCTGAAAGAACAAGCTGCCTCGGCACAAGAGGCAGTGGAGATGGAAAGCAGCTAGAAGAAAAAAAGCATTAATGGAAAGCATTACTAGAATGAACAAATTTGTGTCTTCACCAATGTTTGGACAGAAAACAATCTGATTTGTCTGTATATATTCAGTAAAGCAAAGCTGAGATGAACCCAGAATTGTGTGTGTTTCTAACTCAACACACATTGGCTTTGTACTTGCCTGCGTGTTTTGGTGACAGTTTGGGAAAATATTTTGGTTATCTTGGGGTTTTATTTTCTATGAATTTGCACACACTATTGTTGGTTTTTAGAGTCTAGTAAAGACTTTGACTAAGCATAAGCGTTATATTGATAGGTGGTAAAATTAAGGCTGTCTTTGAAGCAAGGATAGGACTTAATTTTCTTGGTCACTATTCCAGCCTCCTGTCTTTCCCATCTTTTCTTTGTTTTTTGTTTCTCCCCTTCATCCTGCCTTGTGATTTTGATGATTAGTGAGGAAACTAATAGGGTAAAGTTAAAGCTAATGCTCTTACAGAAATTCATGTTCTCCTGTCTCTTACCTGATAAACCACACGTGCACTATCAGTGTTAAGTGTGGCCTGAGAAACTTGTGACTGTATAGTATGACTGAAATTGGGTTTGGGAGTTAAATCAGCCACCAATGGAATCCTTAATTGTATGGGTTGAACATTGCAGACCAGATAGGTATTGAACTGACTATTAGGTGGGACAGTTCTCTAAGCATAAATAAAATAATTAATTTTGGGTGTCCTTAGAAATTTTGCAGCGTGCCAGATGTTAAGCATGTTTTGATTTGTTCCAGTAGCCGGATCGAGCTGGGAGATGTGACGCCACACAACATTAAGCAGCTGAAGAGGCTAAACCAGGTCATTTTTCCTGTCAGCTACAATGACAAGTTCTACAAGGATGTACTGGAGGTTGGCGAACTAGCCAAATTAGGTACGAAAGATTTTTGCTGGTCATTGTGCGCTGTGGTGGCAGAAGTGCTCGTCATTGCTATCTGTAATGGTTTTGAATAGCAGATCTGTCTGTTTTGTTGTCTTACATGAAGAAAAATTAACTGTTTGGGAACATAAAAAAAACCTATAGTCCTGACTTCAGAGGCTTTGTGTTCTAAATAGATTCCATTTTGCTGAGAACAAAGTATGATTTCTATTACAGCAGAAAACTTGAGAGATGGTGCTGCCAGTGTACCTCTTGCCATCGCTGCTAGTTGGTTTGAGCTGCGTTAAGCCAACCACTGTCAGAGCATTATTGGTAGCTTCACTCCAAGTGCTAAGCCACAATGTATGATATTTTGGATGAGAGAATTAGTAAGAGGGAAGGAGGGAAAATGCAGGGTTTAAATGAAAGAGCTGTATGTACAGTTTGAGACTTGTGACTGATAATACTTTGTTTCCCTCCCTGGCAGCCTATTTCAATGATATTGCAGTGGGAGCAGTGTGCTGTAGGGTGGATCACTCCCAGAATCAGAAGAGACTGTACATCATGACACTCGGATGCCTGGCACCCTACCGAAGGCTAGGAATAGGTAAGTAGGATCTTTTTTTCTGTCTGACTCATCAAAGAAACCAGGTTGCTGTTCAGCCTTTTAAATGCTCCTTCAGAGTTTTAACCAAGATAGTGCACTTTCAGACCACTGATTTCTTTGGAAAGGTTCTTGGGGAAGTGTATGATTTATAATGTGATCTAGTTTTCCTGCCTGATTTCTTTTAGAAATGGATTTCTTGTACAACTTTCAAATTCAGGATTTCAGATTATTTTAATCTTAATTGCATTATCATACTGTGATGTAAATGTTGTGCTTCTATATATGTGAAAATTGATGCACCGAGATATGCAATAATTTGTTAGAGGTATGCAACCAATGTGCAAGTCATGTGTAAGTAGAACACAACATTTCTTCATTAGGTTATCTCTTCATTCTTCTAAATGTAGGGGTCTTTTTCCTATTTATTTTGTCTTTATCACTGCTGATAATTGCTGCTCGGGATAGTAACTACTCCTGTCTATACTGCAATTTGTTCTTTTCTATGTCACAAATCCATGGCCTAGATTAATCAAGACCTTACATTAACCTGTTTGTTTTGACAAACTGGAATTAAATGATAACTTTATTTTAAATTATTTTACTAGGTGTTTATTAAAAAAACTTACTCTCACTGCTTTATACTTTTCTCACCTGCTCTCACTGCTTTATTCATTGTTTTGACCATATTTTGAGGTGGGTTTGAGACCTTGAAGCTAGTATTTAAATTGGATGAATCATATATATGCTTCTGGGCTGTTTGGTTTTGTTTCTTTCCTGCAAAAAAACCTCAATAAATTAAATTTTGTTAGCAGTCAGAAAGATAGTGAAATACTTACACACCGTATTTTATTTGCCTTTCCTGGTTCTTACAAAGCCCTATAATTTTATCCTACTTATAGTTAACATGCCTTTCCTCAAGGAGGCCCTTAGCTATGTACAGACTTGATTGCGCGCTTCTGATTTTAAGTATCTCTTTACCTTTTTAACAGGAACTAAAATGTTGAATCATGTCTTAAACATCTGTGAAAAAGATGGCACTTTTGACAACATCTATCTGTAAGTAAATGAGTTGCACTCATACATTTTTGGAGGGATGGATAGAGCCATATATTGGAGCAAAGGGAGGGAGATCCAAGAGCATTTTTAGGATGTATTTCAGCGGGGTCATGGGACATCCCTAGAAAGAAAGCTAGAGAACATACTCTGGGCTCGTTGTGTGCAAAGAAAACCAAAAGCTTGCTTGCTTTAGAAGAGCTTCTGAAAATTTACAAAGTCTGAAAGTAGTTTAGTCACAAAATGACATTCACTATATGACTAAAAAAAATTTGCAAAAGAATTCTCTTTTTATGATACAGTGTAATCCTCAGAATAGAAAATACCATGAGTCGCGCATGCAGTTTAGATGAGTTTGCTGTCTGTCTTTTGTGACAGTGCTGTGTAGATCAGAACATCAGATCAGAGGTGCTTGTAAGAGTCTAGGTTCACATCCAGCAGCAAGGCCCAACTGCTGATTCTCATTCTTGCACTGTGCCAGGTCAGCTCTTTGTGCAGCAACACAGTAAAGTAGGTCAATGACCTGACCCAGCAGGGGAAGCTGGTTTTGGTTTTGTTGGGTGTTGGTTTTGGTTTTAGTGTGGCTTTGGGGTTTGGTTGGGTGGTTTTTTTTTAATACCTGCATGTCTACATAAGCACTTGGCATGACGCAGACATGAGAACGATCACTGAGGTGAGGACAGAGCTGCTTAAAAGAGCACTGTCATCGGAGTAGGTCCCCATGGAAACAGCCTGAAATCCGTAGATGCCAAAGCTTTGCTTCCCCCTTGCTGATGGCTGCACACTTCTGCTTCTTCCTGTGCATGTTGTCTGTGCTTTACCAAGTGAGCTGAAGCAGTTTTTGGCCAGATGGCTTTCCTGAATCAGCTTCTTCCTTGTCCATCACTGGTTGCTTTTACCAGTACAGTCACAGTGCACTGGTAGGGAAAGTCCCACAGCAGCTATGGCTGCCACGGAACTGCACCCTGAACTCTTTCTAGGACTGTTGAAGATGCTTGGTGAGGAGTATTTCATAAGCTAGTATCACTGTAAATGGAATGACTTTTTCCTCTAGCTTAGTTCCCCTCTGCCAAGGACATGCAAAGTCTTCCAAGAGCTCTGCTATTGTAGCTTTGTACCATCTCTGTAAGAGGAATGGGAGATTTAAAGAGGAGTTTGAGTGAAGCTGGTTTTGGCTTGTATTCCTGTCTCAGAAGAAGTGGTAATGAACTCTCTTCTCAGGTGCCTGCTAGTTGACATATGCTTTCCTTTTTGCTTTCGCACCATGTGCACAGGAAAGGAACTGCGTGCTTTTTTTAATGCAAAAAAACAAGTCCTTTGTAATCCCTCTTTCCACTTTCCAAAGTAACTTTCTGGAATACCAATAAATAGCCCCCAAAACTGGGCATAACAAAGTTCTTTCAGTAGTTTATGGATTTTATTAGTATGTCTGTTGCTTGTGCACTATCTGAAAATGTTATGCAGCTTAGTACACAAGTTGATATCAGTGGCTAAACTCGTCATTATTATGGAGTTTCCTTTTAGCTATTTGATGTTTATTGGGCTTAACAGCAAGATCTTTTTATTCTGCTGTTGCTTCCAGAGTTGTCTTGGTTTTATGGTTATGCAGCATGTCGTCATGACAGAGTCATTCATTGGGCTTGTGCCGTGTCCGCTGAATTTTGGGAGTGTTAAATGAATGCCTTTTTTCTGAGCCAAACATGATTTATTTTTTTAATAGAACTTGTCCTAGTAGTTTGGAATGAAGAGCCAATGGCTGCTTGTTTTGTAGACCTTGAAATTGTTTAAATGTGCTATCGGGATCTGTAAAACTCTGGGGGAGGTAGATAAAAGGGGAAAGGACCTTGTAAGTTCATAGGGCTACTTTGTGCTGCCACAGCTTTTTGTGAGGAGAGTGTAGTTAGAAACAAGTGTTTCATTCTGTAGGGATCATGGGTCAGACAACTGTTTTGGTCATCTAAGAAGTGTCACTACAGGAAGTTAAAATTGGCTCTGCAGTGAGACTTTGTTATGTATTTCCACAAAATATCTGTCACTTCTAGATTAAGAAAAATGGGAACTACTAAGATAGTAAGGCTTCAGAGAGTCTCTGCTATTTGTGTTCGTTAAAAGAGCTTTACTGAGGGGAAACATTTGCTACTTCTCAGAATGATTGCCACAGGCTGTCCAGGAGCTGTGCGTTAGCTCAGGATTGATTTGGGAAGGCTGAAATTTCCAGTCCTAAACTTAGGCTGTTGTTCCTGCCTCTCTCCAGATAGCTCCTTTTTTTACCTTGTCTTTGACTGTTCTGAGTATGAGGCAGAATAGCTGATACTTGTGTCTCTGTCCTCCCTTCTGTCCCAGGCATGTCCAGATCAGCAATGAGTCTGCAATTGACTTCTACAGAAAGTTTGGCTTTGAGATCATCGAGACGAAGAAAAACTACTACAAGAGGATAGAGCCCGCAGATGCTCACGTGCTGCAGAAAAACCTCAAAGCCCCTTGTCTTGGCCAGAACGCAGATGTGCAAAAGACCGACAACTGAACAAAACCCCAACGAACACTTTCTTGCACTTGCTTGTCGCCAAATAAGGAAAGAGAGGCCTCTTGATATTTTTTTCTTTTTCTTTCTTTTTTTTTTTTGTTTTTACTCAACCCCGTCATCCTTTTTTTTTTCTTGACCTCTCTCCAACAAAATGTAATGCTTCTTCCAAGGATTCTCCAATCATGTTTGGGGTTATTTGTTTGGGTTGTTGTTTTTTTTTTGAGCTCTCCTTTCTGTGTTTTTTTTTCTTTGTTTTAGGTTTCTTTGGGGGATTTATTTCCTCTTTCTGGGGGTGGGAAAAGGTGTGCAGATCTCTTAAGTTTGAGGTGTGGAGGGCTTGAGCAGGTTATCCTGATGACAAGTTTCCTTCAGAATTATTTCTTTCAGTAAGCAGAATGTAAATCTAATGGGGGGGAAAAGGAAAAGCAGTATCTTGTCCTTTGACTCCTACATTATTGTGGTTTTTTTTAGAACCTACAGGGTACTTTACCACCCCCCCCCAACCTTTGAATGTTACATAAGTACTTGGGATCCTTCCTTTTAATTCCCTCCACCTCAAAAAAGTATGTTTAGTTCTCCCCAATATTTTTTGAGTATGGCTTTTTCCTCCATCTTTTGCTGAGAAGGGTGGGCTACTTAACCATACCTTTTCACTCTGTCTGGCCTGATCTTTTTGAATGCGCTTTTTTTTTTAAGTAGTCCTCACCCAAGCTGGTGCTACACTTCTTAACTGACCGTGAAGAGGGTTTAGAGTGGTCTTGGTTTTCTGTTTTGTTTTTTTTCTCATTTACCCAACTCCCAGCAGATTCTGCCAGAGTAAGAGCTCTTCCACACAACTGCAGGTGTTGGCAAGAGTATACTTGTAAAAATATGAATCCTGAGGCAAGACCCTTGCTTTAGCAATGGGTGAGATGCTGTAGGATTCATGGAGAGTTAGTTTTATCTGTGTTGTTGGGATGGGAAAAGTGACTGTGACCACCTTTCCAGCTTTGATCACATAAGGCAAGCACCCATCTCCAGATAAATCTGCTACAGCTACTAAATCTGTGGTGACAAATCTGAGATGAGGCAAGCGTGGAGGGAGTTGGGCAGCAAGGCTGAGAAGGCAAACATGAATCTGACCCTAATCGCATTGCTTTGCAGGAGTCTCCTGGATTTGCTTGGGATTGGCTTGGCTTGCTGTGTTTGTGCTCCTTCAGGAAGAGGTGGTTAAGAACTGCACGGTTTGCTCCTTTGAAGATTCTTTTCCCCTTTCTCCCTGTTCAGTTGTAATAATGCAGTTCTCCTCTCATGAGAGGGTGTTCACAGAACACCAGAGAAAGCAGCATATATTAGAGAATTTTATGGGTTTGGAAAATAGGCTGACTGGCTTCTTCCTAGTACTGTAACTTCAAAGCTACAGTAAACTCTACTAAGCTCTGCGTTGCATCCTTTCAGGCTTTGTTTGCGTGAATATCAGTGCACCTTTCTATGCACTGTTGCCAGCATTTTCATGTATGCCAATACAAATACCATCTTGAGCTTGGACTCCTCTCCAAGCACCTGGGAAAGTGCACTGAGCTGAGACAACACCAACCTGTCCCATCCCCCAAGTTGATATGGAACTGCAATCCCTTTCCTGTTTGTTTTTTAAAGTTTATATCTGCATCTGAATTTATCCGCTTTGAAAACCTCCAACCTGTAGTGCGCATTGCAGGAAGTATCTGGTTCATAGGTGCTGTCTGGTCATTCAAGGGTGACTTGGGAACCAAGGATTTTGAGATGGGAATTGCGCTGAGGCAAGGGACTGCACCATTCATTGCACATTATGTGGTCTTTGATACCTGAGGGGTGACTATACAAGCTGCTTCAGAATTAGTCCTTCTTTCCCAGAGGTGCGTAGCATTTGTTGGAATGCATCTTGACATACCTATGCTGGAAAACAGCTACTCTTATTTGCTGGGTTTGCACTAATTGAGTCTTGGGAATGGGCAGATCTCTAACAAGAGCCCTTCTGCATGGCCCGAGCACCTGTGTTGGCACCACTCGGTGGCAGACTCTGGCTAGAAAGATGCAAATGGTTTCCTTGGCCAGAGGCAGCCTGGTTTTGACAAAAGCTTATTTTTAGTACTGCTAGGACCTGCTTGCTCTGGTTGTGTTGGCAGTTCCAGCATCTTTTTAGAAGGGGATGTATTGAAGCACAATTAACTTGTCCTATGCCAACATAGTTTCCCTGGCCATCTGTAGACCAAACCAAGAGAAGTATGTGGGGGGAGTGAGATAGTATTGTATTTGAGGATGTTTGCGCAGCACAGCTGTAACTCAGACCATAGCTGCCTCTGGTGCCAAGCAAAGTGCTCTTCATTCTTCTAGAAATAAGTGATAAGTGTTTGGGTTGTGTAGATGGGTGTTGGGATATGAACTCTTAGGATTTGCTGTTGTCGTAGGCTTCCACAAATCAGTGTGTTTCACAGACAGTTTTCCTTCAGGTTTAAAAGTACGAGTCTGATGTCTGAACTTACTTGGATTAATCTTTGTTTCTGTCTCTGTTTGCTTTGGGCTGCCATCATTCTATGAATGTATCCCTGAAAACAATTCTTAAAGCTCCTATTACGCAGCAAGCCTGCCTCATTATAACTTCTGATAAAATGTTTTGTAGGAGGTGGAAGAGAGAGCAACCACCACAAATATAAGACTCCTTTTCCCGGGCTATTAATCTTGGAAAACGGTTTTTGTATGTGGATCACAAGGTTTAATCTAAATCTCAATAGAAAGCTGTGTTCCCTGTACATGAATAAGGGCGAGTAAAGGTCAGTAGTTCTGAATGACAAACAGTTGTGGTTTATTTAGTGTATCAGCCATGTGGAGTGTGGGAAGAGAATGCTTTATCTTAGTGCTGTTACCCAGAGACGCTGAAATGGTGAGAAGTATGGGCTTACTGCAGAGAACTTCAGTTACTTTGTGCTGCAGGACCTCCTTTTAGCTTGAAACAGCAGCAGATGAACAACTAAATTTTTTAAAAGTTGGGAGTTTCAGTGGAAAAAAACAAACCACCGGCACTTCCTGTTCTGGATGAAGATCTAGCATGAAAAATGTGTGCGACTAACAGCTTTAGAGTGTAAATTGTGTATATATGAGTTGTTCCCCGAATCTCTGCAACTGGTTTTGTCATACGTCAGCTGAAGTATGAAGATATTGCCTACAAAAGACTCCTACTGGAGGAAACCATGGTACAGGGGAAGAAGAATCATCCAGGAGAGGTATTCCTTGTTTTTGGGAAGGGGAAGGGAGAGATTTTATTTTGTGTATACAGAACCTGGCTGAGTTTGTGATGCAGCTAATGGTTAAACCTGCCAACTAAATATGACATATTGTTACAATTAAAACAAACTTATGTGATGTTTTGTTAATTCTTGATGGTGCCCTGTGTCTAGTGACAATTCGATCCTTTAAATCATTTTATTCTCCCCCATGTTGTAATCCAGGGTCAGCTGCTATGCACAAAGTCTGTGTTTTGTAAAGTGTTTGCTGACTTGGATGTTTCTTTTGAATCTGCAACTGCTTCCTGATTAATTTGGTGAAGACCACCCCTGTTCTCTTGAGTTAAGGTTTAGTCAAAGGTATGCTGTATGCAGTTTACAGATGTATTTTCGATGTTACAAGTTAAGTTGCAGGGGGAGCAAATTCTTTACAATAAGATGGTCCATTTTGAATCTATATCATTGCCCTTGTTGTACATCGGGAGCATGTTTTTGTTTTTCTCAAACTCTTTAGAAATACCGTTCAGAATAAACGTGCACTATTTGAGTTATGTCATTTATGAGTTGTCTTGTGCATTTTTTTTTTTGCAGTCCAGCCGTTTCCCTCTGATCTGGTAGAGAATATTCCTCAGGTGCTTCATAAACAGTGTAACTCTCAAGATTTCTAACACGAATTGTGAATTAGGCTGCTGTGATGAATGTCATGGGTGTCTGACAGCTGAGGATAGTGGGGTCTGTTTGGTTTTTTCCCTGAAGTTATGAGCCTTTTCTCAGAATTACTCTCCCTTGTGGGTTGGGAAGGACAGGAGGAGGAGAAACTACCCTGGAATACTTCTGCATTTGCTAGTGAACAGTCTAGAAACAAACAGATGGGGCATCAGGAACTCTGTGTTTTGAACATTATAGGTTAAATACTGTAAAGTGTTCAAATGAATTGCTAGCTGTTGCAAATCTTAACAACAATGTTTGAAAAACTATGGTCTGTATCTGTAAAAGTAGCTGGTCTTAAGATGCAGTGAGTACTCTTACATTCTGATGTTTCTCAGAAGAGTATTTAAGTAAAACTTGCCTCTCTTAATTATTCCCATCTCTTCTGTTAAAGCCATTTTTTGCCTGTAGTTTCTTTCTGCTCTTCTGCTTTCAAGTGCCATTTATGAAGTGATAAAATGGCACTGTGGTACAGTTTCTGGGGAGAAAAATGTTACCCCAAATATTCTACAGCATATCCTATATTCTGTTCATATATACATTCTGTCTGCTTATTTTAAGTTCCTCCGGAAACTGCTTTATCAGTAGATAGAATTGCCACATTGATTAAGGTAGCATGCAAAAGCAAAGCTCAGGCTCTGAAGCTGGACAGTCATCTTGGGCTGCTGCTACCAGCTGTCTTCCCTGACCTCTGCTGGAGGGCCTGGAAGGCATAGCTGGAGATGAACTGCTATGAGGAGGGCAGCCTTCATCCCTCTGGCCTCATCAGCGGCTGCAGAAGCTGGAAAACTTCTGTTCTACTTAAACTGCCGCAGCCGTTCTCCAAACCACTTAGCTCTTAGTGGCCTCTGTCACATTTCTATCCTTCTCCACCCTCATCCGAGTCACCTCTCTAACAACCTGTACAGTTTATAGATAATTCAGTTGCTCCTTTATAGGAAAAATAACGGATTAACCCCATCATTCACATTGCCCTTTCCCAAAGCTTTTGCTGGTTCTACGGGCAGTTCTGTTCCCCTCACTATATTAAAAACTTGAGTGTTTACAGGGTCATTGTAATAACTTGCAGTGAGCTGTTCTCTCTTGGTTATAACAGTTTGCTTTTTTTTTGTTACCGAGATGATTATTTAAAGAACACTTACAATGCCGGGGTCTAGTAAGTGAGCAAGTTATTCACTTCACATGAAAAACGGGGATTGTTTTTTTTCCCCTAGCGTGTGCAGCTCTTCGTTGACCTGTGCCAGATATAGTTTCCTGTTACACTGCCCAGTCACTCAGTGTTAGAAGGTTCACCTCTCGTTCCTCATTTTTATTACCTCGACTAACGTCCAGCAAATTTTCACCTTACCCTACTTCCTTTTTTAAAATACTGTTGAGAAGTATAGAACCCAACTGTTGACCGGCCATTAGTGTGAAAACTGATCTTTTATTCCATACCCTGTGATTTCTGTCTTTTGATCAGCTTTCTCTGCTTCTCAGGATGCTACCCTTAGATGCTATAATAGCTTAGACTACTTAAGAGCTTTTGGATAGGGACCTTTTAGGTGAAGTGCTTTTGAATATCTACCAAACCAATCTGTCAGCTGACTGTTGTAATCTGTTCCTGCCTGTATTGATTTTCTTCCCACAGGGGTTCTCCAAAATTCAACCCATCTAGTCTAGATGCTTTCTATGGGATGTGATTCTTGCTTGCTGTTGCTGTATGTCCTTTTCTCTTGCCCCTAAAGAGACATGAGGTAAAACAGATGATGGAAAGGTTACCCTATCCCTCCCTTTATCCTGCCTTATTTCCTCTCCAGTGCTCTCATACTGTAAAAGCACTCAGTTTTAACGGCTGATTTGCCAAAAGGCTTTGAGGCAACACCATCGCAAGCTCTCTTGGCTGCTGAGTTGCCAGCTTTCTCTTTCGCTTGAGTGTATATGGCCCCCAGTCTGAGAAACTCCTGCACATGGGGAAGAGAGCATAGAATGGTTTGGGTTGAAAGGGACCTTAAAGATCATCCTGTTCCAAGCACTGACCTGTCTTCCGCTCACCTTGCTATTACCTCTTCTATCGCATCATACAGAGTTAGACCATTTCTATTCACTAAACTACTGAGCCCAGACCCATGTTACAGCCAGGTGTTATGCCTTTGTTCAAAAAATAATGCAGTCAAGTTGTTCTTAGTTAAGGCAGTTTAAATATAGCTGCAGAAACTCTTGCTTTTCACCTGTCACAGTAACAACAAATCATCTCATCCAGTCAACAGAAACATTTTCTAAATGTTTGTGCAAAATCCATTTGGTTTGGGTTTTTTTAAAAGCTATCTTGCCATCTAATTGCTAGTCTGTATTTTAGAATCATAGAATAGTTTGGGTTGTAAGGACCTTAATGATCATCTAGTTCCACCTCCCCCTGCCATGGGCAGGGACATCCTGCTAGATCAGTATTCACTACTGGAAGAAGGCTCCTGATGTGCAGCAGTTTCCTGTTCTATAGGATTTCACCAGTAGTTTTGCCTAGTGCTGGATTTCAGGTATCCAACACTGTCCTGGTAATCCGAAGACTTATAAGCTCAAACGCTCCAGTGCCCCTTAAGGGTAGCAGAAGGTGAACTTGATTTTGCTGCTTTTGACAGGGGGTGCCTTTCTTAGTGAAAACCTTCAATGAAAAAGCAAACTACCCTTTAAAAAAGCGGGGGGGAAGTAACTCAGCTTATAATGGAATAAATTGACAGAGCCTAGTTTAGTTCAGAGCACAGGTATTTCAGATTTCCCCAACTTTGGTTGTATCATATCAGAACTAAAAAAAGTTGAAAAAAAAGCACATTAATACTGTGAAGCTGCTATTTAACTTCAGAATTTCTCTGCAAAACCAGCTTGGGCCTTAAATCTTCACAGCTGGCAAACAGGTGTTCCACTTCAGTGCCAGTGGCAAGATTATTTTGTGAGCAGCAGCTATTCATAAGGAAAAGGTTTTCCACCCAGGAGAGTGTGCACCTGTCCAGTCCAGAGGCTGACAGTTTCCGAAGCAGAATGCTCCAAACCATTCTATGATTCTGTAGACGTAACTGCTGCAGAACACCTGTAGAAGAAAACTTAGGAGGATGGAAATAGGAAGCTATGTTATGACTAGTAATTGGAAGGGAAGGGTTGGCAGGAATTGTAGAAGGGTTTGGGTTGGAAGGGACTTTAAAGATCATCCAGTTGCAACCCGCTGCCATGGGCAGGGACACCTCCCAGTCAATCAGAGTTCTCCAAGCTTCATCCAACCTGGCCTTGAACACCTCCAGGGAGGGGGCAGCCACGGCTTCCCTGGGCAGCCTGCGCCAGCGCCTCACCACCCTCATGGTGAAGAGTTTAATGTCTAAGCTAAACCTTCCCCTTTCAACTTAAAGCCATCCCCCCTCATCCTATCCCTCCACGGATTTAGAAAAAGCCCCTCCCCAGCTTTCCCGCAGCCCCCTCAGGCACTGGAAGGCCGCTGTAAGGTCTCCCCGGAGCCGAACAACCCCCGCCCTCCCGCCCTGCCCTCAGCGAGGCGCTCAGGCACCGTCCTCCTCACGCCGGGCACGTTGCGACAGGCGCTCGCTTTACGGCTCCGTGTCCCCTTTAAGAGCCTCCCCGGCACTTCCCGTTTCGGACCCTTCCCTCGCTGTGGGCTCCCCCGCCTCGCGATTGGCCGGCGGCACCGCCTCTCGCCGCTCCCATTGGCCGGCGGCCCCCTCGGCCCCGCCCCCCGGCCCCCGCCCATTGGCCGCGCCGCCCCGCCCCCGCGCGCTCGCCATTGGCCGCCCCCGCGCCGCGCGTGCGAGCGGCGGGGCCCCGGCGCGACGCGGAGGATGGTCCGGGCCGTGGGGCGGCCCCCGCCCGGGCCCGCGGTGAGACACCGGGGACGGGACCCGCCTCTTGACAGGGGCTCCCGGCGGCGGGGAGGGGCGCGGGGCGGCGCTGGGGGGGGCTGGGAGGTGCTGCCGGGGCAGGTGGAGGTGGTGCTGCCGGTGGTGGAGGTGCCGGTGGACGTGGAGATGGTGCTGGTGGGCTTGAAGATGCTGCGGGTGGTGCGGGTGGTGCTGGTGGAGGTGGAGGATGTGGAGGTGCTGCTGCTGTTGAAGGTGATGCTGCTGGTGCAGGTGGTGATGGTGGAGAGGATGCTGGTACTGGTGGTAGTGGTGCCGGAGGTGCTGGTGAAGGTGGGAGTGGTACTGGTGGGCTTGAAGATGCTGCAGGTGGTGTGGGTGGTGCACATGGGTGGAGGTGGTGGTGCTAGTGGTGATAGAGGTGCTGGTGTTGGTGCTAGTGGAGGTGGAAGCAGTGGAGATGGTGCAGGATGTGGAGGTGGTGCTGCTGGTGAAGGTGATGATGGTGGAGAGGGTGCTGGCACTGGTGCTAGTGGTGATAGAGGTGCTGGTGTTGGTGCTGGTGGAGGTGGAGGCCATGGAGATGGTGCGGGTTACGGAGATGGAAGTGGTACTGGTGGAACTGAAGATCGTGCTGCTGGTACAGGTGGTGATGGTGGAGAGGGTGCTTGTACTGGTGCTAGTGGTAACAGAGGTGCTGGTAGAGGTGGAAGTCGTACTGGCGGACTTGAAGATGGTGCTGCTGGTGGTGATGGTACTGGTGCTAGTGGTGATAGACATGCTCGTGTTGGTGCTAGTGGAGGTGGAGGCGGTGGAGATAGTGCAGGAAGTGGAGATGATGCTGCTGGTGAAGGTGCTGTTGCTTGTGCAGGTGGTGATGGTGGGGAGGATACTGGTACTGGTGCTAGTGGTGATAGAGGTGGAAGTGGTACTGGTGGGCTTGAAGATGCTGTAGGTGCTGGTGGAGGTGGTGGTGGTACTGCTGCTAGTGGAGATACTCGTGCTGGTGTTGGTGCTAGTGGAGGTAGAGGCAGTGGAGATGGTGGAGGATGTGGAGATGGAAGTGGTACTGGTGGTCTTGAAGATCATGCTGCTGGTGCAGGTGGTGATGGTGGAGAAGATGCTGGTACTGATGCTAGTGTTGATAGAAGTGCTGGTGGAGGTGGAAGTGGTACTGATGAACTCGAAGATGGTGCTGGTGGAAGTGGTGGTGGTGCTGCTGTGGGTGCTAGTGGTGGAGATGGTACTAGTGCTAGTGGTGATAGAGGTGCTGGTGGTGGTGGTGGTACTGGTGCGAATGGTGGTAGAGGTGTGCTGCTGGTGCAGGTGGCAACGGTGGAGATGGAGGAGAAGGAGGTGGAGATGGAGGTGCTGATGCTGCTGGTGGAGGAGAAGGAGGTAGAACTGGGGTACTTGAAGGTGGTGATGGCGGAGATGGTACTGGTGGTGGTACTAGCGCTAGTGGTGGTACAGGTGCTGGTGGAGGTGCTGCTGGGGGTGGTGCTGCTGGTGGAGGAGAAGGAGATGGAAGTGATACTGGTGCTGCTGGTGCCGGTGGAGGTTGGTGCTGGTGCTGTTGGCAGTGCTGGTGGAAATGATGGCAGTGCTGGTGGAGGTGCTGGTGCTGATGGTAGTGGTGGTGGTGCCCAGGGTTTACGATTCTGAGAAGTTTGTTTGCTTCAATTGTGCGTGTTGGGTCTCCCAAGTGTGGTCTGGGAGTGTGTAGCAATGAAGGCAGCTGAGTTTTGGAGACTGTGATGTTGTTAGTGTTTTGAAGTCTTGATGATGAGGGCAGGCTGAGACAGCTGGGTTCTTCCGTCTGGAGAAGAGAAGGCTCTGGGGAGACCTTAGAGCAGCGTCCAGTACTGAAAGGGGCTGCAGGAAAGCTGGGGAGGGACTTTTTCCAAGGGCATGAGTGATAGGACAAGGGGGAATGCCTTTAGATTGGAAGGGGGGAGATGTAGATTAGAGATTAGGAAGAAATTTTTCATAAGGGTAGTGAGCCTGTGGCACAAGTCACCCAGAGAACTCGTGGCTGCCCCATCCCTGGAAGTGTTAAAGGCCAGGCTGGATGGGGCTTTGAGCAGCCTGATCTGTTGGGAGGTGTCCCTGCCCATGGCGGGTTGGAACTGGCTCAACTTTAAGGTCCATTCTAACCCCAAACCATTCTATGATCTGAGGCAATTGATCATAAATTGCTGTTTAGAAAGGCAGCTTTGGAGCGAGCAGAACACGGGCACTGTTTCTCAACTGTAGCATCTTTTCAGCGTAGTCTAGGGTAGCAAATGTGCTGTGCATCACCTCTGCGTGCTCGTGTGACGTCTCAGCCTGGAGGTTCATAGAATCATTGAATGGTTCCAACCCTCCTGCCATGGACAGGGACACCTTCCACTGGATCAGGCTGCTCAAAGCCTCATCCAACCTGGCCTTGAACACCTCCAGGGATGGGGCAGCCAGGACTTCTCTGGGCAACCTGTGCCAGTGCCTCATCACCCTCACAGAAAAACATTTCTTCCTCATATCTAATGTAAATCTCCCCTCTTTCAGCTTAAGCCCATTTCCCCTCATTCTGTCCTGGCACTCCATGATAAATATCCCCTCCCCAGCTTAGCCGCGTTAGTCAGCTTCAGAGTACACTGTAAAAGTTCATCTTTTCTTACTTACAATTCAGTTCCCAGGAACTGACTTCTCCTGTTGTGTGTGCTTTCAGCTTGATCTCCTAAGGAAAGAAGGCTTGTGGGCCTCCTCTGTCTATTCCTTCTCCACTTAGTAGTTTTAGCTCTCTGGCCAATTTCAATCAAATGTGCCAGCAGCAGAGGTCTTAAGGAGGTTGAGATCCATAGTTTCATGGAAATTTGCAATGACAAATTGCAGAAGATCACAGTTATTGTTCACTCTAAGAGCAGGCCACCTAGAATCCCTCTCCTTGTGACTGACGACAGCACAGGTGTACGGAGTCCATCAGCATACATGTGGCTGGATACACTGTAGCACACGATGCCATTTGTCCAGGGAAGCTTGTGGAGGAAAGGTGGAAGTCAGGAGAAGACAGGAATAGTGCTGTGTTGAGCTGCTGACCGTAAACACATAGCAAATGGCATGTCTTTATTTTTAGTTTTCATGTAACAGCTCGGCCCTCTATTAGACTCGACCCAGACATATGAGTATTAAATACTTTAAGGATAGGTAACTTAATGGTTGGACAGTTACGCATTCAGAAGTTAGGTAATGTAGCAGCTCAGCTTGGAAATGTGATTTTAACTTTGGTGTTTCGTATACGACGCGTTGGGACAGTCTGAATTATGTGACTATGTTACATAGCACTTTAACAAACTGCAGGGTGTCCTTGTCACTTACTCATCATTTGTGTGCAGTAATTGGAGAAAGGAGAGGGAAGAAACTTCTATGGTGAAAATGGTTATTATTATTTTAATTTTGACTTTCAATTAGTGCCGTGATGATAGTGATCCACAGGTACATTTTGCAGCAAAATAGATTTGACAGCTGAAAATACATTTTTCACTGAATGGGAAATAAGCTTAGAAAATGCTCACATGAGTGTGATTTTGAAGTGCTTATGTTCAAAATAACATATGGGGTGTGTGAAGCAGTTTGAGAATGGTTGCAAACTTGGAAGTATTTGGGTATTACTTATTCCCTTAGAGACTTACTTTTCCCCTTTGGTTATAGATAAATGGGATGATTTTAACGGAGTAGGTGAAAACGATAGTGGATCCTGGAGGAGTCTGACAACTGTAAAGAGATAATTAGGGTGTAAGTGCTTGATAGTGGCTTTGCTGCTTTCATTCCTGGTTTTCCAAGTAATGTTCCCCGGGAGCTGACCAGGGACAGACTGATGTGACTGTCACTCAGGTGGCGCTGTGATGCGTGCCTGCCACGTTCCTGTTCTGTGTGCATTGTGGACTCTGCATTTGTAGCTGGAGTTTAGTCGTAATCTGAAATTCCAAAGACATCTGACAGACAAGAAGCCAAACATTCAGCAAACATGTCCCACTGACAACGCTGACCAAGCTACTCCAGCTGCTTTTCACCTTATCTCTCCCTAGGTGAACGTGAAGGATAATTCTGACTTTTTGAAAGGGAGGATTTAAAGAGCTACTTTTTGCAGGTTGGTTTCTTGTTGGTGGCTTCTCCCCCATGTGCTGAAATTGCGAGAGCCTACCTGGCTTCCAGGTGTTAAGGCGTAACAAACTGGGTAGCAGAGGGATTTGAAATAGTGCTCTATTCCAGCATCCTTTTTATTTGCAAAGTGTGCTGGCATAAGGTGTGTGAGGACGTAACTGACACGTCCTGCTTGGATGTGAATTAATGCAATGTGTGGGGTGAAGCTGGATACTTCACAGGGTAGAATAAATAAATAAAAGTGTAGGGAAGGGCTGGGACATGCTGGGTTTGACAAGAACTGTGCTGCTGTTTAATTTTTGTACTGTAGTGCTTGTGTTTTTGTGATAAGTGTTTGGAGCCACGATGGTTTTAAAAATAACTTTGTAAATGACATGTGATTGGGGCGAGGTATAAGTAGCACAGCGTTTGATCTGAAAGGATTCTCAATGAATCATAGCTGTTTGCATCTTAAGAACTTGTCAAAAATTCCCTGAAGTCTATGCCGCTTTGAAGAGTAGCGAATAACTATCGCAGCACAGTGTTTCAGCTGACACAGTTTTCAATTAAATAGCAATATTGAGCATTGTACTCAATTATCAAATTGCCAGCGGAGACGTGTGCCTGGCTGTGTGTACAAACCAGGTGTTTAAATGAAAATGGATATGTAAAATCTGTGTGCGTGTAGCATCTGACAGCTTTCATATTCCTTCTAATTTCATAATGGGTCTCGATGTAACTCTCAGGCTTCTGAAGAAGCGTTATACTTGTCTCCAGCCTCACTCATAGTGTTGCTGGTCACTTTATAACTTAGTTCCTGTGCTAATATTCTTCATCTCAGTCATGTTTGTGACTCCTTTATTCGAGTTATGTTAAAAGGAACACGTTTTAATATTTTGAAGGGCATTAGTCGTAAGGTGAGGGAGGGATGTGTTCTGGAAAAATTGAGTGAAGACACTTCAGGTTGGATGGCTGAGCAGTAGGGCTTCCTTTGTTTTGTATTGCAGTTAAACATGTAAAGGTCACAGCTCTGATGAAGAAACGATGTGCCATGCCCAGTTTATATAATTCAAACCTAACTTGCTGGTTAAGATACAATTCCAGCTTTTACATGTGCGTATCATATGACCAAAGAGTGCTATGGTTTGACCTTACAAGTGTAGCACTGTTGTCATGTTCTGAGTAAACACCAAAGTGGTTCTGCTGTGTGCTCAGCACTTAAAAATTGTGTGTAAACTCCGTGTATCTCCTGTATGGAAAGCTAGGGCATTGGGCTTTTAAAAGGAATGAGTTAGTTTTGCAACTAACTAACATGCAATAGCAATCTTTTACATCAGCCAGTGTGCCATTGTGATTCACATAAGAAGAAAGTAGCAGACTGTTGGAAGTGTTTTGTGCTTCCTATTAACAGGTGCCTGTCTCACCCAGTTACCTGGACTTCTATCAGGTTAATTGACCGAGACAGAAGACTGTGAAATGAGATCAATGCCATTTAAAAGCATATCTCGGTCATGCCTGCACTCTCATACCAAAATGAGTTCTTTGTGGACCGTCTCTAGTGAGGCTGGAATGATCAGTGTGGATCTATTAACTTTTAGGTCTAAACGCAGGTTTCTCAAGTCTTGTGATGTGGAAGTCACTGATGTGGTGGGCGGTGCCATGAGGAGATTATTGAAAACACTGTTCCTTAGGCTGCTGACTCTGTTAAAAGAAGTGTAAAGGTTTTATGGGAAGAGGAGAATTTAACTTTAAAATGTTCTGTTCCCTCTTCAAGTAACTGAAGTTTAAAGTGCGGGAAAATGTTGGCCATTTGGAGCGTCTGCCTGCATCTGTAATGAGCGGGAGGCTTGTGGGACATTTAATTCATGCCAGTCTTCAACCTTTGAAGTTGGACTCTGCTTTGCTTTCATGCATCAGTGAAGTTGTTAGCTAGAAATTGAACACAGATCAGTTGGAAATTGCCTTTTGCTCAGTACTACAGCTGCTCTTACTGCACTAATAAAATGATGCAAGGCCAACACTGAGCAACTCCACATCAGGAAGAAGATAAGGAACACCATTTTTTTACCATTGGAGGATCCATAACATTCGGAGATGCTGTTTAAATATTGTGTATCAGTAGTTTAAATGCTTGATTCTTCTATGTAAGTCTCTCGCTTGCTGTAAATTCTGAGACTTCCCATGTAATCGAAGTTTAACTAGTTCTGGCATCATCTTGCATCATAGTTCCACAAACATTAAGCCAATGCTGCCACTGCAAGAAGCAATCTTTTACCAACATAAGCAGTTTCAGTGTACTTTTCTGGGAGTAGGGGGCGTCTTTGCAATCCTTTTACGGAGTAAATTCTAAATTGAAGTTATATTGTCATCTGGCTTCCTGTGTGCGTGCCAGGGAAGCTGGGGAGAGGCCACATCTCTCAGCAGACAGGATGCAAGCAGGGGGTAACCATCTTACATACTTCTCTAATACTGCTGTAAGGGCAATTTGCTAATTAAGGAAAATTAAGTGGCCAGTTTAGCATATGTTGCAGTGTAACTCATTGTAACTCAGATTCTGATAAAATAACTAATACAAGCAAAAACTATTACTTTGCGATGCATCAGGTTTCAGCTGTAGGTTACCTCAATGTAACTCAAATCTCAGTGTGAGCAGAGTTGAATTGAGAACAGGCTGAAGGGCTGGTCCCAGAAGGTGGTGAGCACAAACTCTGTTTGGAGGCCAGTGACTAGTGCTGTGTTCCAGGGGTTCATACTGGCTCCGATCCTGTTGAACACCTTCATTAATGATCTGGGTGACAGGACAGAGTGTATCCTCAGGGACTTTGTTGATGACACCGAACTGTGAGGAGTGGCTGATAGACCAGAGGATCACGCTGCCAGCCAGAGGGACCTCGATAAGCTGGAGAAATCGGCTGTCAGGAACTTCATGAAGTTCAACAAGGGGCAGTGCAGCCCTTTACCTGGGGATGGACAACTCCATGCAGCAGTACACGCTGGGGGCCACCCAGCCTGATAGCAGCTTGGCAGAAAAGGATCTGAGGGGTCTTGGTGGACACTAATGTGAACATGAGTCTGCAGTGAGACCTCGCTGCAAGGAAAGCGCGTGGTATCCTTATCTGGTAAACCATTGCCAGCAAGTCAAGGGAGGTGATCGCTCCCCTTTATTCAGCGCTGGTGAGGCCACACTTGGAGTTCTGTGTCCAGTTTTGGGCTCCTCAGTACGAGAGAGATGGACATACTGAAGAGAGTCCAGTGAAGGGCCAAAAAGATGGTGAAGGGACTCCAGTGTCTCTCCTGTGAGATGAGGCTGAAAGAGCTGGGGCTGTTCAACCTGAAGAAGAGAAGGCCTAGGGGGGATCTCATCAAAATACATAAATACCTAAAGGAAGGGTGCAGAGAAAGATGGAGACAGATTATTTTCAGCAGTGCACAGTGACAAAACAAGAGATAATGGACACAAGCAGGAATGTCCATCTGAACATCAGAAAACACGTTTTTTACTGTGAGGGTGGCAGCCCTGGAGCAGGTTGTACATGGAGGCTGTGGAGTCTCCATCCTTGGAGGTATTCAAAAGCTGTCTGGACGAGGTCTCAGGCAACTGGCTGTATGTGGCCCTGCTTTAGCAGGGGGAGGTTGGACCAAATGTCCTCCAGAGGTCCCTTCCAACCTCAACTGTTCTGTGATTCTGTAATACTGTAACCTACTTTAGGACCTAAGAATCTCTCAGAAGAGTGCATTAAAAGAAAGTAAGAGTCAATAATTATAATGCTGTAGTCACATCTTGCCTACATGACGACTGGCCTGTCATCATTATCTTTAGTTAAAACTGCAGCAGTTACCATTTGTATCCAAACTATTAAAAATACTGATGATTACTATTTGTTATAGCGTTCACCTTTATTCAGTCAGCATGCCAGCGTTCCATACTTCTCAGTTGCAATTTCCTTGCTCTGAGGTGTTAGCTGAGGGCTGCAGCTCTGCCTCTGAGCTTCTGACCACTCGCATACCCAACACTTGCACACTCTTTCTTCTCTCTTGCTCTCTCCGTGGCTCCGGTTCACAATGTCTGTTGGAGGCAGCTGTCAGGCACTTAGCTGATGTCAGTGTCCGATTAAATGGAAGTGGGGGAGGGTTGAGGGCTTCTTAGATTTGTTTTTGTTTAAGTCAGTGACCAAAAGTGATGCACAGTCTCAAAAGTGGATCATTTGGATTATTAAATACTGCCTTTATCTGAATAGTGGCGTCTGTCGAGGTCGTGTTTTACAGTTGCTGTGGTTGCCATGATGTAGAGATTCCCACCTGTAAATTGGCTCAAGAGGGTTTGCAGTCACTTTGGCTGTGTTTTTTCTGTTTTACTCTGGGCAGGGTTAGGAAGACCATGTCTTTCTTCACTTGGAAAACTTACCTGTTTGAGCTGGCTCCTTGCTAAGTAGCGCAGAGGAGATGGCAAGGATATTTTGAGTATCACTTCAAAATATCCTTGCCAAGTCAGTCTCAGGTGGCAATAGGGAAGTGATTTCGGATGGTTATAGAAGAAGAAGGTGGAGGTAAGGCATTTTCTAATGAAGTATAACTTGCAGGATCATGGCATGGTATCAGTCTGTCCGTTTCCTTTATCCATTCCTTTCAAACCTCTGTGAAGTAATAACTTGGAAATCTGGTTTTAGTTTCTGCTGTGTTGTCAGTGCTAAGTTTCTGCAGGAGTCTTATTTGCTTTTTCTAGTGCTTTCAGAACTATTTATTTACCCCTGGATAGCTCATGCACAGCAATTCTCCTAAGCTAAATAAATAATTTCTAAAGTGCTGGAACTGATGAATCCTATGGGTTTGCATCTATTGGTTCCATTTTCTGGTGCCTGATATATACTGATCTTGTTTTTAAATTTCCTCTTTGAAAGTGGTTGTTAAGAAGGCGTGCCTACTTTCCCCGATCACTGGGGCTCAGGTATCTTTAGTTTGAACATCTCTGTTAAATCTAACTGAAATAATTTGCAGCTTTATCTCTGGCAGTAATGTTCAAAACTATCTGGCAAGCATCCACATCGCAAGATGAGTGGCAGCAGCTCACGTCTTGGATGCAAACCTCTCCTTGAATAGTTTTCAGAACATCATGAGCGAGTAAAATACTTGGTTCGTTAGGCATGATCTCTCTGTCTCTCTGCCCCTCCTCTAAGGTTTAAAAATAAATGAGGCTGTACTAACATAGGCAGACCTTAGGGGCAACAACAGTAGAGCAAGAAGAATAAATGTGAGAGATGATTCTTTTGGTGATTCATAGGGAAGTTTCTTTTTTTCCTGAAGTTTCTGAAGCAGATCTGGTCAGGATTCTCAGAATCATAGAATATGAGGAGCAGCTGAGGAAACTGGGGTTGTTTAGCCTGGAGAAGAGGAGGCTGAGGGGACCTTACTGCTCTCTATAACTACCTGAAAGGAGGTTGTGGTGAGGTGGATGTTAGTCTCTTCTCCCAAGCGACAAGTGGTAGGACAAGGAGGAATGGCCTCAAGTTGCACCAGGGGAAGTTTAGATTGGAAATGAGGAAAAATTTCTTTACTGACAGAGTGATGAAGCTGTGGCACAGGCTGCCCAGGGAGGTGGTGGAGTCTCCGTCCCTTGGAGGTATTTAAAAGGTGGATAGATGAGGTACTTAAGGATATGGTTTAGTGGCAGATAGGTATGGTTGGACTCGGTGATCTCAGAGGTCTCTTCCAACCTGGTGACTCTAGATTCTATGATTCTACAGAATCATAGAACTGTGATTCTATTCTATAATTCTATGAACTATGCTGTCCTGAATCTGCTTGTTAGTAAATGGTCGTGAGCAATTATGTCTTTAATGTTATGAAAATTATAAATGAAAACAAAAATAATTTAGATATGAAGGAATATAACTTGAGTGATAACCCTGCTTCTTCCTCCAATGCTGTTAAAAAAGAAAGAGGAAGTTTTCTTTCTGTTTCTCTTGCATGTTCTTGTAAATTGTTTTTCTGAAACTTTTATTACTTTAGGTCAGCAGGAGGAAGAATACCAATGTATTTGAGTTTAGATGGTGCAAACAAAAGAGGTAGAGAAAACAATTCTAAAAGCAGTGAAGTTGTTTTCCATCTGTTATGTATCTATGTGTTTTTAAGGTGTCTGCAGACACCTTAAAAAAAAAAGTGTCTGGCTTGTTTAACAGGTTTTACTTTACTGGCATTGATTTTCTTTTCTTAACTTTTGCAGAAGCTCTGGGAGCAATCTGGTTACCCTAGGAAACTGTTGGCTGGTTTGCATCAGGAATGTGTTTTTTGTGAAAAGTTGAGATAGGTCTTTCCTGCCCTTTAATACCTCATATATCTTCCTCGGCAAAAGCTGGTGCATGCTGTGACCAGTCTGACGCCAGCTCATCACGGACCTGAGCAGTATCCACTCACTTAACGGTTGGCACTGACCTCACTCCTCTTTCTCTGCTCGGTGTCAGGGGTTGGTAAACATCTCAGAACTTAGTGTTGTTGAGAGACTTCGCTGGGTTCAGTCTGTGGGACCAGCTGTTGTGAGTGGATGGATGAAGAGGCATGAAGCAGTAGCAAGAAAACCTTCAGAAACCAAACTGAAAGATATCAAAGGGATTTTTTACTCTTACCAGGAAATACAGTCCTTTTTGATTAGGCTTAACAGGTTACCTTTATAGGCAAAATTAGTCAGTACACATAGTTAACAATCACAAGGTAAGCTGTCAAGTTTCATTTCTTGCAATTGCTTTATTAGGTAAATGCAAAATCAGAATAGAAATGTTTCAAGGGGGAATACAGAAAAGGCAGTAAATCGTGTCTCTTTTTCTCAAGGGCTCCTTGCTTGTGATTAAAAGCTTGGATTAAGGCCCTGGTTGAGGCTCACCTTGCTTTAAACATGCATGGAAGGCTGGAAAAGAGAGCTCCAGCAGTCACACAAATGAAGAGGACACTGTCTTGCCGAAAAGAAAAATATCATTTGAGTAGTTACTATCCATGCCTTGGAACTGATCTTAGCTGTAAATCATGGTGAACTGCATGAGGTGTACAAAACTACTAAGAGCTGTAAGGTTGTAGCAATGCAACAGTGTAAGCTTGCTAGAGTATGTTAAGAGCAAGAAAGATTTGGATTGCTGGTAATTTTACAGAATATGCGTAGCTAAAAATTGAAGACTCTGCTTCAAGTAGAGAAATGGAGTAGCTTTATTAATTTGAGGAAGGTTGAAACACTTCCTAAATAAAGAGTGAAAAGTTAAGCATGGAATCATAGAATTGTTTGGGTTGGAAGGGATCTTAAAGATCATCCAGTTCCAATCCCCTGCCATAGGTGGGGGTACCTTCCACTGGATCAGGTTGCTTAAAGCCCTATCCAACCTGGTCTTGGATGTCAAATAAAATAATCTAAACTAAGTTTTTCTTTAAAAACTAAATCTGCTGAGTGCATATGTTCTGAAGAAAAGATTTCATAAAATGAGTTGCTGAATGCTGCAAAGGTGGGTGGTAGACAAGAAAGCGTTTCAAAACAATTTGGTTTTTAGTTTCCTAGCCCACCTTTTCAGAACTATAGACAAGATTAAAGTCCATTGAACTTAAATCTCCAGAACACAAAATAGATTTTCATTTCTGGGGATGACATTACATTTAAATTAAAATCAGTATTTCAGGTTGATATTGTAAGAGCTGTAAACTGCATAAAGCTTGAGGGAACCTTAATAGCAAATAAATATAAATGTTGAATTGTTTCTTCATTGTGGGAGTGATGAGGAAAAAAAACCTGCTTTGAAGCTTTTGAGGAGACATTGGTTGAATGATAAACTTCTAACTTAAAAAAATTCAACAGTAAAGTGAGATTAGAATAAAATTCATTGCATTCCTGTACCCCATCTTCTATATGAAATGGGCTGTAGATCCCAGCAAAGTTGAAGTATACCAAATACAAATTTTAAGGTTTTTGTGTTTGATAGTTTGTGAGGCTCACGCTGTCATTGTATATTGTGTGGCATCTGTCTTGGAATGTGCAGTGAATGGCATCATTCGGGCATAATTTCAAAAAGAAAAGGTAGGGGGAGAAGAAAAATACCAGAGTCTTTGACACCGTGTAATAAGAACTTTCTGTTACAAGCTGTAGTAATAAATTACAGCACAAACTTCTAAGGCCTTGCATATATTCTCAAATATTATATGCAGTATATTGCTGAATCATTTAAGGCATCTGCTAAGGCGGAAGAAATAAGGCAATCAGAAAACTGTGTAGATTGGGAGATAAGAATGCTGGTAATAGGAACAAGAATTGAGCTGAAGAGACGTGGACCCTGGGCAGAAGAATGTAGAAGTACGAAGAGCCTGTGTTGGGATGGAGAAATGGGTGCTCTGAGTTGGGGCAGTGGGGAGATGGGGTTGTGGATGTTATCTGGATTGTGTGCGGGGAGAAGCAGGTGGTGTCAGAAGAGCTTTGTCTGTTCTGGAGGAGGGTGTTTGTGGTTGGGTGCTTTTTTACACCCTTTACCCCGACATAGTTGTGCTTTATCTGTAGCCTTGCATGGCACTTAGGAATCTGAGTTCACACTAATGCTTTCTATATTAAGTACACTGCAATACAGAAATATTCCTGAAGTTGCGTAAATTTGCAAGATTAAAAAATCTGGTTGCTTGGTGAATACATTAGTCTTTAAAAAAATGTTAAGTTCATGAAAACTAAGACCTGTTTTCCTCCAATTTCCATTATCCTTGCCATGGTCTAATAGTACCCAGTAACAGATGCAACAACTCTGTCCTTATAGACAGTGCAGAAAAATGAAGAAACTGGGTACGAGACTGCCACACGATGCCATCCAGCATCTTCCCTTTTGTAAGCGCAACATTTGTGAGCTTTGCTGTACCATAACTATGTCTGCATTCTCTTTGCTCACATTCTTACCCCACTACACAGTGTATGCAGTGCTGTTTCTAAATTAAATGACCCCTTTGCCCCCTTGAGTAGCTATTTTACCCTGTACACAAGGCATGATCTTAATGATGGATATACAAGAGCATAGTGTTACTGGCTACCCTGCTTCTTGTGTCTTTGCTGATAGCCTTAATGGATATAAATTCTGCTGGGCTGCTTTGACACAGCTGGAAAAAACCCCACTGAAACAAGGTGTGCTGACCTCGGTCTCTCAGTGTATGTGTGAACATCTCTGTGGTTGCCAGCAGTGTAAAAGATGCCTTGGCTCTAACCAGGTTTTCCTTTTATATATATTATATATATGAAATCATAATTGCATACCAGCTAAACTCTCCTAGAGAACTGGCCTAGTCTTACTACGCATACACAAAAATGAAACTCTTGGCAAATTAAGCTAAATGGATTTAAAGGAGAGGAAATATCTTTTTAAGATGAAGTAGCACAAGGTAATTTATAAGAGAGTGAATGAAAGTGCTGAAGTTGTGCCACTACTTTCTCACACAGTAACAGACTCTGTTAACTTTGTTTTTTCGTAATTCATGCAGAGCATGGCCACTGGGAATGGAAAAAGCAAAGCCTGTAGGGAAATATAAATAGAAAGTGATATGCTTTCATTGATGGGCTAGGAAAGTTTGTGGCGATCATGTTTCGGGTAGGCTGTATGTAATGCCCAGTGGAGTGGTGTAATGCTGTAATTCGTCTTGGAGGTGTGAACACTGTTGTGTAGGTGGAGGAGTTGGATTAGGTTCCTAAAGACTTTATGCATTTTTGAGTTCCCCAAGCTGGATCTTATTCACAGGATATCACCTGTTTGCTTTACTTCATGGTTTGCCAGCATTTCCCGTGTCTTCACAGGACTAGAGAAAGTCCTTAAAGAAGGGGTAGAATGGTCAACAGCATCAGTTCCCATGTTTCTCTTCAGTTAATCTTTACTGAATGATAGCGCTACATTCAATTAACCTTTCAGAATACAGAGACTGGGGAATATAATCCGAGTTCTGCTCTGGCACACTAAAGATTATTTCTATTAATTTTACACACAGACGCGTGCAGAGAACCTTTTCCAAAGCGTATGCTTCAATGGTCTGGGGGCTCTAAAGATGGTTGGTTTTCTGGTTTGTAAGGATTTTCTTTTCTTGTTTTTGATGTTAGTGTCAGTAATGGTAGGCTCGCTTTACTGTTCTGTGTTGAAAGTTATATTAAAAACCACCCCCACTTCCTTGCAGTACAAACAAACAAACAAAAAAATACCCTAAAGATACGAAGCCTGTTAAAAGAAGCTGATGAGCTTTCCAGGAGGAGCCAGGGAGAGGTGAAGCCACGAGGAGCCTGAGGGCCCATGGGAAGAGTTGCAGTAACAGGTTGGTTGGTGAGAGAATGAGCAGAAGCATGAAACTAAATGAGACCTCAGCCCTATCAAAACCAGATTTCTTTTTCTTAATTTCCTGTTGCGATCTACAGTATACTGTGTTACTTGCTCTTTAAAATTTATTCCTCTGGCAGATACATGCTCAACCATCATTGATTTTATCTAACCTTTTTTCATAATGATTTTATTTGTCTAAATACAGGCTACTGATGTGTTCAAGCTGAGGACCAGTTAGATGCAATTTGTTAGGCTGTTATGTATAACTTTATTTCATAACTTTATTTCTAACTGAGTTTTATGTATCTTGAGAACTGAGGGTGTAAAAATTCTTGACCATTTTAAGTGTACATTAATTCAATAGCAAGTGAGTTTTGTAATTTGCTACATTAACAACGTTGTTAATCTGTCTAATTAAATGTCCTCATTATAGCTTGTATTTTGCTTAGCATTCGTGTTTTACTTAGAACTGGGAATTGAGTGCTTATTCAGTTAGGAAGGGCTGATGAAAGAGAGTTCATCTATACTTCTTCCCATTCAAAAAACAATCATACACTCTAATTTTCCTTCTTGATTCCTTACAGTGGTTGGAAATATAGTTGTTTTTATATTTAAAGTAATTGAGGAAAAGGAAACCAGTTCATCATAGAGAGCAGCAGTTAATAAAGTATCCCAATAGGTAGCATAATTCTTTTTTTAATGGCCAACCATTGTAGATCAAGGTGATGGACTTGTGCATACATTGTGGTATGGCCCTGTCCTTGTGGTTGAAGGCAAAACGATGTAACAAATGTCATGTGTTAAGAGTTCTAATGATTGCAGGAGTTGTTAATTCCTTCCACGTTTTCTTTAGGCTCTCTTCTCCGAAACCATGCCAGAGATGACAGAGAATGAGACTCCTACTAAGAAGCAACATCGGTGAGTTTCTGTGGGAAAGAGACTGTTTTGTAGTTCTGTAGTCTGTGGTCACATCCAGTTATGTAGTTTCTAGCTTAAAGTTTGGCAGTAAGGGTATTGACAAGAAGTTCTGAGTGTTGACCTGGGCTGATCAAAAAGTTTGGGAACTATGGCTGCAAAACTTCATTTCTCTCTTCCCCTGTCTGCGCCGCATTATTCATTGAGGAGGACATGCCTTCCTGGGCCACCCAGGCAATGGAGATTCTTTGATTATTGCATCTACCGCTCTGATGTGCATAAAACTGTGTCACTAGCTTGATTAGAGTGCAACTGTATTATTATAGAGTCTCCTTGTAGAGATCAAGGGGGGTCACTACACTAGTTTTGACAGAATAAGTTAGATCTCTTCCTCAGCTCCCAGTGGAATGTGGATCTTGCATCTCAAACCTCTGCTGGAACACAAAATGCATCTTGAGATTGAACAGCAGTGGTATGACCAAAGTTTGTAGCAGAGAGACTCGGTACTCATTAAAAGTTTTCCAGGTTTTCATTTGTTGTTAATCTGGTTCCTGATTGGTGGGGGAATCTTTCAGTCCCTGGTTAAATATAGCATTCATCTCATGCTAACTAGCCATGTAGGATATGATTTATGATAAGAAAAGCTCAGAGATAGAATTGGTTTGTCCTTCATGGATTTTGTGACTCTTTCTTACCCCACTAATAGATTATTTTTGGTTCTGTATTGGTAATGGGAATTAAAGGGCAGCTGGGCCTCTCCAGCCCTTATATTCTTGTCTATATTTAGGATATATGATCAGTTCTGACTGGCAGATGATTGGTTTGGGTATAAGTGGGAGATCTGTATTTTACTGTAAAATAAGAAAACACTTAAAATGATAGTTATAACATTCATTCCTGTTCTGGTGGTGCAAGTTTTCAATGAGCAGAAGATGAATCACTTCTTTAATAGTTGTAGAACAGGTGTGCAGCCTTCAATTGGTATTTATTAGACTTGAAGGTGCTCATCTTTAGGCATTATTTCTTAGTAAATGTCTCCAGATCTGACCATCTGCAGTAGCATTACTGTCTTGTGATCATTGTCGGAGTTACTCTGGAAGCACAGTACTTTTGATGAGTTACCAGAAATAAATGTGTCTCAACTCAAAGCGCAAAGGATACATGCCCCAGTGTGTCATCCACGTGTCTTGCTTCTCCCTTCAGATTCCTTGTTAGTTCTGGACTGTGCTGTAATGGTGGACACTGCTCTTTGCATAATCCAGACAAACATCTAGACTGAGAGTGCACTGCTGGACAGAAATCTTTTGAAAGATACTTTTTTTCTAGAATATTTCTATTTCCAGAAAACAAGTCCTTTTCTTTACTGTATTTCCTGAAGGCATTTGGATTGCTGCATGTATACCGTACATCTGATTTGTGTGTGTAGAGTATACATTTGGAAGTTAGTGACTTCCAGCAAAGCAATTTGAGGCATTGCACAGTGATTCTGACCTGGTTGCCATTGGTCCAGAAATTCAAGGTGCACATCTGAAAGCAAAGACAACCCTCACGTGCCCAGATTACACCTAGGCAGAATTTTGAAGCATTAAAGAAGAGCTGCGGAGGAATGGTAATTCTGGTTTCTTACACAAATGCAGCACATCTGATAGCAGAAGGTGTGATGTTTAAAGGTAACATGTCTAGAAAGATCAGTTTGCGTGGTAACATTTTCTCCTGTTTCGTTGATCCAGTGAATGGAAAGCAACATTTCAGTCAAATACTTAACTGCCTTGTTGCTCAGAAATTAGTTCTATTTTTATTATTATTTGGCCTTATTGAACGCTGGGCTGTGTAACAGTTGTCACTGAGCAGAAACATAAAAATTCAGCTCTGCCCTATAAATATGTAACAATAATCAAATGGAGCATTATGCTGTGTCTCATTATACTGAAATTTAAATCTAAACATGTATGAGTTTTTGTCAGAAATTATTTAATTTCAATGTTAAAGACAAGTCCTTGTTAATGTGACTTATACTACCTTCTTGCTCACAGAACAGAATATAACATTTAGTAATTTTAGCTGTAATGGAAATAACAGAAACATGTGTTGTGCAGATTTTTTTCCTTCTGTCTCACGTCTCTGTTTTCGCTTTATATTTCACAGTAAGAAAAACCGGGAGACACATAATGCAGGTATGAATGTTGTACTTCGTTGTTTGGTTTGGAAATAAGGACAGATGCTTTGAACTATTAAAATGTATTTTGCATGGAGAAGGTTACTCCGTAGAAGTTTATCATACTAAAAGAAAAACCCCTACCAAACACATTTCTCTGCTCTTGCACAGAATGTCTGTGCAGAAGGGCTTCTTGATTGATCTCTAGTTTGCTGTTTTCCACAGGACAAGGTTACAGTAGTGTAGAATCATAGAATGGTTTGGATTGGAAGGGACCTTAAAGATCATCCAGTTCCATCCCCCCTGCCATGGGCAGGGACACTTCCCACCAGACCAGGCTGCCCAAGGCCCCATCCAACCTGGCCTTGAACATCTCCACGATGAGGCAGCCACACCTTCCCTGGGCAACCTGTGCCAGTGCCTCACCACCCTAGTAGGGAAGAAATTCTTCCTTATGTCTAGTCTAAATCTGCCCCTCTCCAGTTTAAAGCCATTCCCCGTAGTCCCATCACTGCAATATAAGTCCCAAGGACCATGGGTTTTACTGTTTATACAGCTTCTCTGATTTATATGGTCAATTTAATGCAGAAGAGACTTTGTCTTGCTATGTTTAGTGTATTTAGGTCTGTCTCTTTCACCATCGCCAGTCTGTCCTAAGATACGAAAGTAATTTAGTAGTTTAAAAAATGTAAATTGAAGTAACATACTGAAATAAAACTGTTTTAAATTAAAGCAGTATATCCTTTGTAAAGGAGCACAAAGATGTATACTCACCGATCATTGCCTGTTTCTGCGTGCCACCAAAAGCAGCACAACACACAATACTCTGATAAAAGTGTTTCCAGGCTCTTTGGGAAAAAAATGCATCTCATAGTTTTAGTTTGCATAGAACACCAAAACATCTCAGTCAAAAAAACAGCTACATGAGAGTGAACTGTATTTGAAGGAAACTGACTGTGGTGGGTGGAAAGATTAATACTGTCTGAAGAAAACAGGCCCAAAGGTACTTACACTGGTAGACTTGTAGTGCAGAGCCTTTGCACCAGTGTTTAGGCCTCGTGAAGAGGTAAATTATGTCAACAGAGAACTATAAATGAAGCATTTTCTGACCTGCAGGTACTGCTCATTAAATATTTTCTTTATTCCCAGTCATAATTAGACCTTGCAGAACAGTTACACCTTTGAGCATATAAAAGCGTGACTGATAGTCCATATACCTAGAGCTTCAGCTGCTTTCAGTGTTGGCTGCTCCATCAATATAAATTTAAAATTAAGACTGAAAACTGACAAAATCTAAATGATTTCTTTTTGGTGCTAAGCTTGATATTAGCATTTACAAGACACTGATTTCCTTATGAAATTGGAAATTGATTCTTTCCATAATCTTGGTTAATTTGCTTTCTGTATGCCTGAATGTAATCAGACTGCCTTGTGAAAAGATTTTCATAAAACTTATCTAGAAAGCATTACAAAACCTGAATTTGGAGTTGCAGTAACTTCTTTTTTCCACAAAGGGGTCCAGAACATCCCCAGCTTTTAAAGATATTGCTTCTTATGTTACAGGTCTTGTTCCCACGAAGTATTAAATCAGTAACTGTGGTTTACTTTAGAGGAAATTTTTTCCTCTCTCAGATTATTATGGGTTCCGATACATCATGATATAGTGTATTTTTGAGCCCTTACATTGGTACTAGGTTTGCTGCTGTTGTGCTCACTTGCCTAAGCAGATGACACGGCACGTATTATTTTTGCTTAGTGGAGAGACATCGAAAGAAGAAGATTAATGCTGGGATAAACAGAATCGGAGAACTCATTCCCTGCTCTCCAGCACTTAAGCAGGTGAGTGTCTGTTCAGAAGTTTCATGTAAAATGCTTGTGAGTTTCCTTGTCTGTAGAAGTATAAATACTTATTTTGCTATGTCCTAGGAAGAAGGCAAAACTGTCTGAACTAATATGCTTGAAAATCTTACTAGTTATTAGCATTTACAAAATTGTTTGTAATAGAGTTCCTTTTTTGGAAGTGCAGAGCCACATGAATGTAATTACATGGATTTTGAGCTTTTTAGCTGAAAGTGTTGCTCATGACTGCTGAAGGAAGGAAACTGTGCGAGTTGGACATGTGACTGATCTCCTCAATTCGTACATGCAGTATTTCTGAGCAAGCGTAAGCTAGACTAATTTGCCCATAGTGATTTGTTCAGCTTGTTGATGTCTGCCGGTGTGTTTGATTCACGGCCTCCCAAAGATCTCATTCAGGGTGCATGAGTGTTGTTGACAATTGAAGGTAAAAATCTTCTCACCTACTGCCTGCTCTGTTGCATTGAGGAGATGGGTAACAGTTAACCCTTTCCTTTTTACGTGGTGCAACTCCTGTTTGTCAAAGCCATTTTCTACTGGTGCCATTTAATGTAGTCTGTGTGATGCTTGAGTGGTGAAAGCTATGGGTTAAGCAAGGTCTTTTTTCAAGTCAATTCTCCAGTCCCTTCTCTGCTCTTTACTGCTGTTCACTTAATGCCCTAAGATTTAAATAGAATTGCATGCATGCTTATTTTTGTCATGTTACATTTAGTGAGATGAAAGCAATTCAGAAAATTAAGTAGTAATAATAAATTAAGACGTTGTCATTATGAAAGATGAAGCAAGAGAGATGGTTTGAGGCTGATGCACAGAAATGTATTTTTCAAGACAGAGCCATCTACAGCAGAGGCTGTTCTACCAAACTGCAGAATGAGAAAGAAATTAAAAAGTGAACAAGAGGTTTTGCAGACAGAATGAACATAGTTTCATAAAAGGAAGATGGCGGAGGGGTGGTAGCATATTTTCTCTTCCCATTTTCTACAGTATATTCATTTCAAATTATGCATACACCTCCCTGGATAATTGTTCCATGTTTATATCTTTCCTAATAAAATATTTACAAGGCAGTACCCTGGAAATTTCCTGTGACATATATGTTTATTAGTGAGGAAAAATATTAGGCTGCTCAGCAAGCATGATGCTTGCTGTTTGGGTTCTGTGGCCTCAGTATCTAGCTTCGGTCATCGGAAAATGTCAGCTCCAGCATTGAAAATGTTATTCTGTAAAAAAATCACAGCATTTTAGGGTCAGTGTCATTCATTAAACCTGTAGTTCATCTGGAAAAAAAAATGTAAAACGAGGAAAAAAAAACCCCACATCTCCTCCCCCTCCCTCGCCCCCCCAGTATTCAGAGAATCATTCGGGGTAGCACATTTGTAAAATGAAAAGGCTTGGAGCAAGTGTAGTCCCATCATTAATGGGTCTACCAATGATAGCCCTTTCTCCTAATTTTATATGTTTTCTTCTAAAGAGCAAGAACATGATCCTGGATCAGGCCTTTAAGTATATAACAGAAATGAAAAGACAGAATGATGAACTTCTGCTAAATGGAGGGAACAATGAGCAGGGTAAGTACAGATGCTGCTGGAGGCTCTAGAATTTCTGTCTCTCACTGTGTCTGCTAGTACTGACTAGCAACAGGACCTGGACTGACAAACTTGGGAATCCCAAGGCATTATGCACATCCAAGAAAAATTCAGCTCCTTAGAATATCTCGAGAAAAGAAACCAACAGAATGCCCAAGTGTGTGTTCTTGCATGTAGCTACAAGATAATGAAGCAATTGCTTTGTGGTTACAGAGCTTATAGGTGATGTGACATCATCTAGTAGGTTCCATCCTGGTTTTTTATTCTGTTGTAGTTACCACAGCGATTTCTTAAAAAATTTAGAGTTAGATTTTTTTTACTGAAAACATGGAGTTTCCTTCATGCATAGAGTTATAGTGTTTTTTTCCTTTCAAAAGCTGTGAAAATGATAACAGCCTATTTTATAAAAATATAAAGCATCATCTTTTTGAACAGATGTGAAAAATACAGTGATGGAGATGTGACAGAAAAAATCTCAGAGCTAATGTTGTGGTTTGTGATTTTTATTGCTACATGTAGAATGCAATTCTAAATAGTTCATTTTTATCTTGTCAATGTGTTTGAAAAACCTCGATGATTTTCCTAGTTAGGTGAGGATAGTAACAGAACAGTCTGTGAAGTTCATTCACTTTCCCACTCAGTAGAGAGGCTTTTTAGGATAAGAGTCTGTGTTTCTGTTATGTTAACCAGTTGAAGTGAGCATACATTATTAACAATTTATTTCAGTCTTACATAGTATTTATTCTCCAAGTCATGTGGTACCATTACCTCGTATTTGCTCTGGTGCTGATCTAATGGAACGCTCTCGCTGTTTTGTAGCTGAAGAGATAAAAAAGCTCCGGAAACAGTTGGAGGAACTGCAAAAGGAAAATGGGAGATACATTGAACTACTGAAAGCAAATGATATTTGCCTCTATGATGACCCTACAATCCACTGGAAGGGAAATCTCAAAAATGCAAAGGTCTCAGTTGTCATTCCCAGTGATCAAGTTCAAAAGAACATCATTGTCTATTCAAATGGAAGTCAACCCAATGGAAATAACCAAGGAGCATCTGTCCAGGGAATAACATTTAATGTTGGTCATAATTTACAGAAGCAAACAGCCAATGTTGTGCCAGTCCAGAGAACTTGCAACCTAGTGACTCCTGTGACGATTTCTGGTATTTACCCCACAGAAAACAAGCCATGGTCGCAAACTACAGTTTCTCCACTGGCATCTGCTCAAGCAGCCCCAGCAGGGAATGTTCTTGAGCTTTCCGCCCCAGAGAATGAGCGAGGTGTGCTTGTTGCTGCTACTGCCAGCTCACAGAGCACGTCTCGATCTGAAACAGAACAGGAACTACAGAGTTCTAGTAATGCACCACAAAATGATCAAAATCTCTCCAAAAGTAAAAATGATGAGGAGAGCACTAAATTAACTAAGAAAACAGTTCTGCAGGGAATGAACCTTCCTTCCAGTGTCTCCACAGAAGCCTCCCAGGTTCAACAGGTGACTGCAACTCGCTCAAATACAGACAGTTCTAGGAGTGACGTTCAGGAAGGCTGTGTTGTTTCAACCACAGACACAGCTTGTGTACCATCCTTGAGACTGTCCATTGCAGAAGGTTTTTCCACTGTAAATGTCCTTAAAAGTACAGACCAAGTCAGTAGTGCTGGAATGCCTGTGTCTTCTGCAGCAGGAGTTAAGGCTGTGATGACCATAAGCACTCTCCCTGCCAGTCCCCTAGAGAACTGCTGGTCTTTTTCAGGCTCTTCAGGTGTTGGTACTTCAGACTTGAAAAACATGAGTAGCCTTTCACGGATGCCTTCGGCTGGAAACACACAGACCACGTGGACAACTTTGCAGCTAGCGGGAAATACTGTTCAGCCACTAAGCCAAACACCATCCAGTATAATGACTGCACTACTAAACGAGCCAGTTAATGGTGCTGGTACCGTATCTTCTGCTCACAGCAGGCCTTTGACTACAAGTATCAGTTTGAATACTTCTCTGCCTGGGGATGGCCAGGCAACTGAACAGATTGTAGTTACCTTGCCCTCGTGCCCACCCTTACCTATGCAGCCCTTAATCAGCCAGGCACAGGTTAAAACTCAGGCTGCGGGAAATATCCTTCCATTAAATTCAGCTATGCAGGTGATTCAGATGGCTCAGCCAGTCGTGTCAGCTGTTACAGGAGCACCATCCAACCAGAACGTCATAATCCTCCAGCCTCCAAACCCCGCTCCATGCCCTCCGATCGTGAGAGCGGACGTTCCTAGCCAAAATGTTAGTCAGCAAATTGTAATTATACAGGCTGCTAGTCAGAACCCTATTCCCCTCCTCTCTGCTCAGCCTTCTGCTTCTGTAAGAGTTCCTGTGAACGGGCCGACTGCAATTGCGAACTCTAGCAGCTCGGTACAAAATGCCCCTCTTCCACAGACTTTTGGAGGGAAACACCTTGTCCATATATTACCAAGACCATCTTCTTTGCCATCTTCTAGCTCTACGCAAACGTTTTCAGTTACAATGTCCAATCAACAGCATCCTCAAACTATCTCATTGAACGGGCAGCTTTTTGCATTGCAGCCTGTGATGTCTTCGTCTGGAGCTTCGAATCAAGCCCCTATGCAAATTATTCAACCCACCACCAGCGAAGATCCCAATACCAATGTTGCCCTCAATACATTTGGTGCTTTAGCTAACCTCAATCAAAGCATATCACAGATGGCTGGGCAGAGCTGCTTACACTTGTCTCTCAGCCACCCTACCAATCCCGCAAGTGTCAATAACCAGATTGCCACAGTCAACTGTGTGTCATTACCAACTTCTGTGGCATCTTCAGTACCTGTGGAGGTTTCGATATTAACCAGTGTGTCTAATTCAATAAATGCTTCCCCCAAAAAAGTGGTTTCTGGCTTGCCATCCGGTGCAAAATCAAAAAGGACAAACAAAAAGCCAAGTACAAAGAAACACCAAGCAGCCAACAGCAATGTGTCCTGTCCGACAGCTCCTTGCAAAGATGCAGGGAAGGTGGTGGACCGCGCTCCCATGGAAACGGTAGCAAAGCATTCAAACAGCGAGGGGCTGCTCGAAAGTGCTCCCGCAGTATCACAAGCTTCGACAGCATCGCAGGTGATCAGTGTGTCAGCGTCAAGTGGCATCAGTGTTCCTAACTGTCATTCCAAAGAGACTGCGAGCTCTGAACAGGCAGCAAAAACCTGCTCCGTCCCTGAGCCAAGCTCAGCAGAGGCACCCACTTCCTCGCCACTGGCATCTGTGGTGTCGGAGCAGCTGTCACTCATCCCACCAACTGCCAAGGACGCTGCTCCTCGCCAGCAGGCCCCCGGATCTCAGAACCGTCCACCAACCAGCTCTGCCTTGCCAGAGTCTCCCAAGCCCTGCGAACCCCCCAGCACCTTAGCGTCCTCTCGTACTGAAGCACATGTGACACATTCTCAGGTTGCTGGGACGTCAGCAGCGCAGGGCAGCACAGCCAGTCACACTTCCAAGGCAGGGATGATTTCAGAGGCCTACAATGTTGCGCAGGATTCCTCAGTGGTAATTCAAGATGCAGACTTGCTAGAAGGACAGGGTCTGACCAGAATGCTGTCTCATCTCACAAAAGAAAGAACAGCTGTGGAAAAAAACTCCTCATTTACCGTTCAGAGGGAGCACATTAATTTTCCCATGGAAAACTCTAAGTCAGCAGAACCAAACGTTGATTTGCCTGAGAAGCAGGAACTCTTGCTAATGAGCACAGAAAGTGATACTCTCTCCCAGCATCACTCCTGTGTTTCTGACCAAGAAGTAGTCAGTGCCTCCCTTGTCGCTAGCAGGCAGGCAGACTCCCCGATGTCAACCAGCTCTGGCAGTAGTCGAGGCTTCTCAGTCGCATCTATGCTGCCAGATACCACCAGAGAAGATGTCACTAGCAGCACCTCAACCAGTACATGTAACAGCTGCCCATTTTCAGAACAAACTGATATTGTAGCTCTTGCTGCAAGAGCCATTTTTGACCAGGAAAGCCTTGAGAAAGGTGAAGGAGGGATACAGGCTAACATGAGGGATGCCACCTCTAAGTCAACCGAGGCTGCATCTTTGAAGAGAGAGCAACAGGCTTTTAAACCTCAACCAGTGAAAGAAAACAATGCAGGGTCATTGGAAGTGGGGGCAAGCAAATTCAGTGCTCAAGATGCAGTACAGACAGGTGTTGACAGACAGGTTGAAAAGCCAAGCTGCCCTGTAGGAAGCGTAGAAACGTCAAATGCTTCTTTGCAGGTTTCTGCTTCCCAGTCACCAAGCATAACCAGTTTAAGTGTGAATAACCTAATACACCAGAGTCGCATTGTGCATCCCCTTGTGAGTTGTTCAAGTTTATCCCAGTCTTCGGAGCCAGCAAGCATCCCTGCAACTGTGAGCCTCTCCCTTCCGTCTAGCACATACATCAATCAGTCTCCAGGACCCGCTATGATGAGTGAGTATGCTCAGGAACAACTGAATGCTATTAGGGCAAGCACCATGCAGGCGCCCCAGCTGCAGGAATCCCACTTAAAGCAGCAAAATCACGAAGGTCGCAAGGACTCCGCTAAGCGAGCTGTTCAAGACGACCTTCTACTTTCTACGGCAAAGAGGCAAAAGCAGTGCCAGACAACACCCATCAGGCTTGAAGGGATGGCATTGATGAACCGAACGCCAGAGAGTATTGCTGATCAAACGCAGATGCTAGTTAGCCAGATTCCTCCTAATTCGTCCAATTCGGTGGCATCGGTGAGCAATCAAGGGCATGCGGATGGTCTAAATAGGTTATTCCCCTCAAACAGCAACTTTGTAACACCAGCTCTGAGACAAAATGAAGTTCAGTGTGCTCCTCAACCATCAATTTCAGAGCAGCAAGGCCAAGCAGGGCAGCATTTGCAGCCAATTCAACATGTTCCTGCTCAAGGCATATCCCACCTTCACAGTAATCATCCGTACTTAAAGCAGCAACAGGCTGGTCAGTTAAGGGAAAGGCACCACTTATATCAACTGCAGCACCATGTCACTCATGGGGAAAACTCGGTCCACTCTCAACCCCACGGTGTCCACCAACAGCGAACAATACAGCAGGAGGTGCAGATGCAAAAGAAACGAAATCTCATCCAGGGAACACAAGCCACACAGCTTTCTCTACAAAAACACCATGGGAGTGATCAAGCACGGCAAAAAGGTCAGCCTCATCCTCACCACCAGCAAATGCAGCAGCAGATGCAGCAGCACTTTGGAGCTTCCCAGCCTGAAAAGAACTGTGAAAATCCTGCAACAAGCAGAAACCATCATAGCCACCCTCAGAGCCATATAAATCAGGATATTATGCATCAACAGCAACAAGATGTTAGCAGCAGACAGCAGGGTTCAGCTTCCGAACATGTGTCAGGGCACAATCAGATGCAAAGACTTATGACCTCAAGGGGCTTAGAGCAGCAAATGGTGTCCCAGGCAAGTATCGTAACCAGACCTTCGGAGATGACCTGCACCCCTCATAGGCAAGAAAGAAACAGAGTTTCCAGCTATTCTGCTGAGGCGCTCATCGGGAAGACGCCCTCTAATTCGGAACAGAGAATAGGAATATCTCTTCAAGGCCCTAGAGTCTCTGACCAGCTTGAAATGAGAAGCTATCTTGATGTTTCTAGAAATAAAGGGTTGGTCATTCATAACATGCAGGGGCGCTTAGCTGTTGACCATACAGTTGGCTCAGATGTGCAGCGGCTTTCTGATTGTCAAACGTTTAAGCCAGCTGGACCAAATCAACAGCCAATGGGTAATTTCGATGTACAGGCATCCAGAAACAATGAGATTGGTAATTCTGTGTCGTCCCTCAGGGGCATGCAGTCGCAAGCCTTTCGAATCGGTCAAAATACTGGGCCATCCATAGAGAGGCAGAAGAGATTGCCCTACCAGCCAGTTCATGGTATTCCAACGGGAAATACCCTGCCATCAAGGGAAAATGAAAACACGTGCCACCAAAGTTTTATGCAGAGTTTACTTGCCCCTCACCTTGGAGACCAAGTTAGTGGAAGCCAAAGATCAATCCCAGAACATCAAAGGAACACACAGTGTGGTACCTCCTCCACAATTGAGTACAATTGTCCCCCAGCACGAGAAAGCATCCACATCCGAAGAGATGGCGACGGCCAGAGCAGGGAGAGCTGTGATATGTCTATTGGTGCAATTAACACAAGGAGCAGTTCTTTGAATATTCCTTTTTCAAGTTCTTCTTCCTCAGGAGATATTCAGGGTCGCAATACAAGCCCAAACATTTCTGTGCAGAAGTCCAATCCCATGAGGATGACGGATAGTCATGGAACTAAGAGCCACATGAATACTCCTGTTTCTAGCAACATGCATGGAGGTGTGAGGCCAACTCACCCTCACCCTGCAGTTTCTCATGGAAATGGCGAGCAAGGGCAACCTTCTGTTCGTCAGCCAAATTCTTCAGTTACTCAGCGGTCGAGACATCCTTTGCAAGATAACGGAGGTTCTAAAATACGTCAGCCTGAAAGGAATCGTTCTGGAAATCAGAGACATGGAAATGTCTTTGACCCTAGTCTTCCCCATCTTCCCTTGTCTGCCGGCGGCAGTATGATCCTTGGGCGGCAGCAGTCTGCGATAGAAAAAAGAGGAAGCATTGTCCGATTTATGTCTGATGGCCCTCAAGTGTCTAATGATAATGCAGCCCCTGACCAACATACTCTCTCTCAGAATTTTGGATTCCCTTTTATTCCAGAGGGTGGCATGAATCCACCGATAAATGCCAATACCTCTTTCATCCCACCAGTCACTCAGCCTAGTGCCACTCGAACACCAGCATTAATCCCAGTCGATCCTCAGAATACGTTGCCATCCTTCTATCCACCTTACTCTCCTGCCCATCCTACCCTTTCCAATGACATTTCTCTCCCTTACTTTCCCAATCAAATGTTTCCTAACCCGACCACAGAGAAGCCCAGTAGTGGAAGTTTAAACAATCGATTTGGATCCATTTTATCTCCTCCCAGGCCTGTTGGTTTTGCTCAGCCAAGTTTTCCTTTGCTTCCGGATATGCCGCCGATGCACATGACCAACACGTCTCACTTATCCAATTTCAACTTGACGTCTTTGTTTCCAGAAATAGCCACCGCTCTTCCTCCAGATGGTTCAGCAATGTCGCCTTTGCTTTCCATTGCAAACACATCTGCTTCAGATTCTTCCAAGCAGTCCTCAAACCGCCCTGCCCACAATATAAGCCATATTCTAGGTCACGACTGCAGCTCAGCTGTATGAGAACTGAGAGACTGACTTCCAGTCTGATGTGTTGTTTATATATTTAAGAAGAAGAAAGTGGCTCTTACTGGCATCCCTGAAGAGACCATTCATAGCATCACTGTTTATTTGCCTAAATGTATGTATATGGGTACTTTTCATACACACTGTATTTCCATCCACCTCACTAACTCTAAAGCACCAGTGCCTATAGCAATGCTTACTTACTAATGAACAGTAAGGATGCAACATTTAGAGCTGTGCAAACATTGGTTGTTGATTTTCCAACAATCGGGTTTGATGTCCAATTGTTCCAGGGGAAGGGCCACCCTCAGTAATATGTAGATGTAAAGAAAGGAGTGACAGAATCCATAGAGGAGACAGGAAACAAATGCTACTGGTTTCATTTTGTTTCTGATGTGTTTGCCTGAAACTACAGATGAACTTGAAGTGGCTTGGGTTTGTCTTTTCCTATTGTAAAATGTCTTCAGCAGCCTCAACACAAGACAAGTCTGAGTTAACACAGTGTTAATTGATAAAGACATTGGTTGTGCAGCTTTTGTCTGTTTGAAGCTCGTCACATGCACTTGACTTAAGGCTGACTTTACCTGTCAAAAATTACTGTATGTTTCCGTGGTCAGCAACTGAAAATACTGGTTTAGAAAATTTGGTTTTCTTTAACCCATGACTTTCTGTTTCTAAGAATAATTTTGTTTGCGTTTGTTTTGACAATGGCTTCGGTTGCTGCTGAACTCGGTCAGCATTTTAATGTAGCTCACGACTCCTTCTGGTGTAGTCAGCAGAGACGGCAGTTGCATTTGTTGCCATTTTGTTGTTCATATGCTGCAAGTTACCTCAGGGTGGGTTTTGTACCTTATTTAGCACCTTCTTAATGTCTCTATCCCCCCTCACCCCCACCCCCTTTTTCTTTGGTCCATGCTCAAACGCCAGCTTTCTGTTTTCTGTGAGTGACAGCCCTTTGTTGTACCAGGCAGCACATGGGAGGAGGACTGAACCTCTGGCGTCCTGCGAAATGAGTGGGAATCCCTGTGGGCCCAGTTTTCACTTACATTGCTGACAGGATTGGCCCTGAGTCGATATCGGTACTCTGCACTTGAATGCACCTTTTGTCTACACCCATATGATTGTGGCTGAAGGAGGACCATGAATGTGTCAAGACTGAAACGCTGTGTAACATGAAGATGTCATGATTTGAGCACCACGAGGAAGGGGGATGTGTCTGTATGTGCATGAGAGATGGAGTGAATGTGTGTGCACTGGCTGAGTCTCCTGTACTCCTGACAAATTTCAGTCCCGTTTCTTTTAAAGAAAAGGGAAGAACTAGGTAAGTTTTATTTATTTAATGGTTCTGCAGTGTGATTTTTCTTAAAACAAAGTGGAATACTTTGTCTTTTATTTTTATGTGCTTGGAAATACCATCCTGGGTTTGATTCTTCAAATAACATAGGAACTTCAGGTCGCCTTGTATGGAATCCTCTCTTTACCAGCCTTGGAGTGGCAAAAACTGTTCTGAGGCTTCTTGCCTTGGCAGGTTAATCTTGACACACTTGTGTGTTGCCCACCAGCGCATCGGCTTGCTGCTTCTGGGATATGTCATAGGTTCTTCCCAGTGCCTCTCCTAGCAGGGAGGACTGGGGAAGAGTCAGCTCCCTGGGATTTCCTATGGGATTTTATTTTTATTATTTGAAAAGTGGAAAGGAAGATGTTCCTCCATCTCCAGGAACAGGATGCACAAAGAGGGACCTGAAAGATTTTTCCAGAGCTTGACTGCTTAGGACTCATTTTTGCTAAGTCCTTTTACACTCATCCAGGAAAGGAAAAGAGGCATTAGCATAAAAAAGAACTGGGCTCTGTCTGTAGTCAGTCCTGACAACATCTCTGCTCTTGTGACCTGGGGTGTGATGTTCTCCTGTGATGTTAAGTATTAATAAAACGGTTCTGATTCAAATTTGGAATCACTTTTTAATTCAGTTGGAGCTTATTTTAGGACACTAAACAAAATGGTGCATCGGTTCTCTGTGTTTATTAAAAATAATATATTGAATATTTATTTCGCTTCAAAACAAGGCTTTGTTTGACTGTGATGTGGGGTTCCAAAGTGCAGTTACCGACCGAACAGCAGCAACTGGCCTGTTCAGAGCAGGAAGGTTTGAAGTGACAGTCAGTCCTCAACTCCATCTAAGAGCACTGCAGGTCTGGGTGTTATCTAATGAGACACTGGTCAGATTGATTTCCCTAACACAGTAGATCCTGAAGGGGTTGCCTCAGGTGGTGAAATGAGTTCCATAACAATGAGTGGCTCTGTGTATTGTGGATGATAAGGATCAGGAGATGGAATCAGCAGCTATGTTGTGCATTACATATTTGTCTATAATGCTAGGAGGGGAGCAAACCAGCCATTTTTGCTGTCTTTGAATGGCATTGATTGTGCAGCAGTGCATTTGGCTTTCAAGACGCATCAGTGAAAAAAATCAAGCCTTGGCTTCCAGGACTTTTATGTAAAATATATTAATCTTGTTCATCCTTCCAGACATTCACATAGTACCACGTTAGTTCCCCCTGCTGGGAAAACTCCACTACTTCATGATGTCTTTGAAAACTGGAGTCTGCTTGTAAGCTTATGTGGACCAGTTGTATCAGTTGAATGTTCACAAGTCCATGAGGCCTGATGGGATTCATCCCAAAGTACTGAAGGAGCCCACAGATTTTACAGCAGGACCCCTCTCAATCATCCACCAGAGGTCTTGGGAGTCTGGAGAGGTCCCTAATGACTGGAAGTTAGCCAGTGTTTTTCTGATCTACAAAAGGGTGTGAGGAAAGAAACCAGGGAACTAAAGGACTGTTAGTCTAACCTCAGTTCCTAGAAAAATTATGGAGAAGATCATACTGAGTACTATTGAAAGGCATTTAGAATAACAACGCAATCCTCGGACACAGTCATCACGGGTTCACAAAGGGAGAGTCTTGTACAACTGGTCTGATATCCTTCTATGATAAGGTGGATCCACTCACCTAGTGAATGAAGGGAAGGCAGTGGATGTAGGTTTTCTGGATTTTAAGTAAGGATACCGTACCTCACAGCATCCTTCTGGACAAGTTGTCCAGCTGTGGGATGAGCAGGTTCATGGTGCACTGGGTGAAGAACTGGCTGAAGGGCAGAGCTCAAAGGGTTATGGTGAATGGGGTGGTCTGGCTGGCAACCAGTCCCCAGCCCTGCAGGGCTTGTCTAGTTTGGAGAAAAGAAAGCTGAGAGGGGCAACCTCTGCAGCTTCCTGAGGAGATGTGGAGAGGGAGGTGCTGGTCTCTTCTTCCTGGTATCCAGTGACAGGACACATGGGAATGATTCAAAGCTGTGCCAGGAAAGGTTTAGACCAGACATCAGAAAGCATTTCTCTACTGAGAGGGTGGTCAGACCCTGGAACGGGCTTCCTAGAGAAGTGGTCGATGCCCCAAGCCTGATGATGTTTAAGAGGGATTTGGACAATGCCTCTAATAGCATGCTTTAACTTAGTCAGCCCTCAAGTGATCAGGCAGACTAGATGATCATTGTACATCCCTTCCATGTTCTGTTCTATTCTATTCTATTCTATTCTATTCTATTCTATTCTATTCTATTCTATTCTATTCTATTCTATTCTATTCTATTCTATTCTATTCTATTCTACTTATTTATTCCTTCATAGTGATTTGACTATTAATTTCAATGGTGTTATACTGAGGTTAAATGTGATCCTGAGTATTCACGGTAGTTGTTTGTCTTTTTTTAAATATTGGACATAATTTTCTTAAGAGGCAGTAACTTGTGTGCCCATTTTCTCTTGGCAAATGTGACCAAAAATAGTTACTTTGTTCACAGGACACCTGAAATGCAGGAAATCACAACAAAGGCATTTTAGTGATATAAAGACTATTGCGATTTTGCAGGAGCTGCATGGTTCTGTGGCATGTGACTCAAAACCAATTACCATGTGATTTACCCTCAGTCTTTCCCAGAGGGTTGTACCCTGCATTGCTGGGACAGGGATCCCTGCATTATCACACCACTTTGTCATCCTTTCTGGGACTTTTTATGAAACCTGCCAAGACCAAGATCATAGAATCGTAGAATAGTTAAGGTTGGAAGGGACCTTAAAGATCATCTAGTTCCAACCCCCCTGCCATGGGCAGGGACATCCCACTAGATCAGGGGGATGAAAGATGGGGAAATATGATTTTGTTGCCCTCTTTCAACATGGCACTTTCTGTTGAAGTTCAACCATGTACCAGTGTGAGTCTTTCTATGTGCTGTAAGCGATGCTAAATGATGCTCTGGTGTTGGTGTGAGGTCAGGAAGACTGCTATGCAAAGAAAGGTAGGCAGACCTATCTGCAGGAGCTTCATAGAAATGCATTTGTGCAAATTCTGTTACTTACAGTGCTGACTGGCTTTTAGATCAATGATTAAATAAAAATTGGCTCTATTGTGCAATTTTTTAGTCTAATTGACTGTCCAAGATAGCCTTTGAATGCTGAATGTGGTTAAGTCCCCTAGTTTAAGAGCAGCTTGTGGGTTTGCTACAGATTTCAGCTACTCATGTGTTTGTGCTCATATGCCTTTAGGAAGAACAGTGGATGGACTGGATGTTTCACGTTAAAAGAGAGGAAATAAGTAATTTTTGTTCATTTTTAATTGTGCAGTTGTTTTAGTTTTCCTTTTCACCATACACTAATCACCCTTGCCATTTCACATTAGCCAGGCCACAGCTCAGGTTCTTGTAGGTCAGTTTGTGCCACTGACAGGTTGGTGTTTCAGCTTCCAACTGCTGGCCCTTTTCCAGGGCTTTAGGCTCTGCTCTCAGGAAGAGGAGCAATTCTAACATCTTTGCCATTGAATGGAAACTATTCTCTCCTCTTTCTTTTGTTTGTCCTTTCTCCTACCATTGAAGCTTTGTGTTTGGCTTATATCTATATATATATGGGTCTTATCAGGGTGACAGGACTTTAAGGAAGGTTCACTTTACCTCGATATATGCTTGGGGCGTGGGGGGAGTTTGAGCAAGGAGCTGCTTTAAATTTGGCAGATCAAATAATTGTTTTGTTTATTGTAATAACGATTTGACAAGCAAATACATTTTCTTCAGCAAACAACTGGGACACCAACAATTTGTTATCTTTTTCTCCTAAGAGTTAGCTGGTAACTCACAGTTGCTTTGCTTTTCAAGATACATAAGGAAAAGATTTTGTGGTTTTAATTGCGATTTGTTAGCACAAGAATGGCATTTTCTTTTCCATAATACCTTTTTGAAGGTTACTTAGGCTAAGTGGGGGATATTTTGTTTTGAAGAAAGGAAAAATACTAGTACTGCCAAATCTAGCAAAATAAGTAGCAGAAGGGAAAGGTTCAGAGCTACCTCTAGGGTGGGACCCACAGCTGACAAGTGGGATCTCTCTGTGGCTTTCAGCTTGGTCTAAATGACTTCAGCAAACAGTAGCCAGTGGTGTAGGGCTGGATTGCATGTGCGTCCGTGTAGTCCTTGACTAATCCCTTAAGAAGCATAGGAGAACAAGTCTGACAAGAGTCATTGAAAACAGGCAATAAAATAGCAATGTATTAACATCTAGATACCTTTTCATCGAGAGAAAGGACCCGGCTCAAGAGCAGCTAAGGAAACTGAGAACTGAAGTGATCTGAGCTGGTGGCCGAGCCGTAGTGGATCGTGTTTTCTAGCTCCTGTCCCCTGCTTCTGTCACTGTGCTGCTACCCAGGTGGAAGAGCATGTCTGTGAAAAAAGAAATAGGCTGTGCTGGTGCAGAGCCTCCTGAACTTTGCACAGATTTCCTACTGCACTTTAAGGCTGGGCCGGTGCTGCTGTGGTTGGTGACTGTAGTGCTATTGCAGAAAACAAATCATGTGGCAGGGCAACTGCAGAGGGTCATTTTGGTATTTTCTCATCTCCTGGTATCTCTTCTCCTTATTCAGATGTACTTGTGCAGTCTTGGCTCAAGGACTTCGTCACAAACTCATGCTGTAATCTGTTTCTGGATGACCAAGTGTAGGCAGTTGTGCTAGGAGCTGTGATCTTTTGCCGTTCCCCAGATAAGTTTCATGCTCATGACTCTAATAATGACACATTATAGGAAGACAGATTAGCAATTAATCTATTTATATGAAATCAGTCAAATTTGTGTTGGTTTGTGATGAAGTGGTATAAGGAGCTCCATTCTTTATCATCATCTAAACTAAGTTATCTGCTACTGTTTTTCCCCTCTCTTGCTGTCACTGATCCAGTGCTGGCAGCAGCCACATGCTAGTGCAGACATAGGTTTGTGTGTGAGTGTGTGTCAACCTCCTACTGCCTCTGCAATCCTTAGAGTAAATCTAAAACCTGAAAGCATCAACATTTTCTTCCCGCTAGTTGTACTGACAACAAGCTGCTCTGTGAACTGGTGAAAGAGCAGAGGGTTTTGGTCATAACGATATGAAACCATCTTCTCTCTGTGAACAAGCCCTGCTTTGTTGCACAGAAGCCATTTATTATTTGCTGTTACCAGTTTTTATGAGATAAATTATAAAAAAAAAAAATACAAAGGCATTTCTTTCTGCTTCACTAAACGTAGTTTTACAAGTCAGTTCCAAGTTTGCAATATGCGCTGCTGTTTTGGCAATCACACGTGCGAAACAACCGAGCTCGCAGTGAGAAGGGAAGCAAATATGGATTTTGCCACAGGAGATTAATCAAAGATGCTGTTGCCCTCCGTGATGTAAATTATTTATATTCAGTCCAGAGTTTTCTGCTGTGCTTGTTTTATACAGCTGTAAATTACTTGGATACAGCCCCAATGGAAAGTCCTTCCTATTTTGTAATGGAAAAAAAGGAATTCTGCAGTAGAAATCTATAATGAATGAACAGGAACATCATCTTCCAATTGTAAATAAGATCTTGTTCTGTTTATTTTGACATCTTTTTACAAATATGTTGCATTCAAGTGTAAATATCCCAGACCATGATCTTGTTCAGAGTTTGGAGATTTCTATTGTTAAATGTAATACTTTGTTTAATAGCTGTAATAATTATTTGTATAGACATGAACACGATAGTATTTTATTAAAAAAAAAAAAAAGAAAAGCACTCTGTGAATACTGTATGCTTTTTGGTACAGCTTCTTTCCCCATGGAAAGCCACACATTCCGCTCTTCAAAGCAGATAAAAATAAAAATGTTGGTTTGAGACTGGGAACTTACACGTAGAGTTCTCCACTGATGTGTATCCCTCCATATACAGAGTTGTTCATCACTTTATTTGGATATTGAAAACTACACAATCCAGGAGAAACGGGTAGTGATAATGAAGTATCTAAGCAATGTGTAGTAGGTGCTGTCCCTGACCAGGTGACAGCGATCACAGTGTTGAGATACAACTCCAGCTTTACCAAATGCTTCTCATCACAGACTGACGGGTTGTTTGTTAAGTGCTCTGAGATAGTTCTTTTGTCACAGTTTGAATCTAAAGGATGCGGTTTGGATGACACCGGTAAAGAGATGCTGCAAGGTAAGCGACAGCTTCTAGGGACGTTGCACCGCACAGAAGTAGCTGGCAGAATTGCTCTGAAGCAATTCCTTTGGGTGCTCCAGGATGCCTTGCTTGCAAACCTCAAAATTCTCATGAATGCTGAAGATATCTTTATGGAAGATGATTTTTTAAAAATTATTACTTTAATTATTATTAGAATTTAGTATTAAGACAGATTTGGTTTTATTTTATATTGCCAGCGTATCCAGCTGAATGAGGCGACTGTTTCAGGATGGCTGTGGTGAAGTAGAACACAGAGAAGCTGCAAGCAGGAGTAGGGGCAGTCTCTGGGCAGTCACAGTACTCTCAGCCCACTTTCCCTACCCTGAAAGGGCAGCTCAGCACTGGGCTAGTTAACTGCACTGTGCACTGCCCGAGAGCAGCAGCCCAAACTTCAATGCCAGCAACCACATCAAGGCAGAGTTCCCTGCTCTTGCCTAATGTGGTAGAGGGGCAGGGAAACGGGACACGAGACATCTGAAGACCTTCAAGGATGGACTGTTCCCCTCACCAAATACATCCTGTTGATGTACTGGAGAATCATAGAATCACCAGGTTGGAAAAGACCCACCGGGTCATAGAGTCCAACCATTCCCATCAATCACTAAACCATGCCCCTCAGTACCTCATCCACCCGTCCCTTAAACACCTCCAGGGAAGGTGACTCAACAATCTCCCTGGGAAGCCTGTTCCAGTGCCCAGTGACCCTTTCCATGAAAATTTTTTCCTGATGTTCAGCCTAAACCTTCCCTGGCAGAGCTTGAGGCCATGAGAAACTCAGTATCTCCCTGTTGGTGTCATTGCGAACTCCCCTCCTCCTGCAAAGACCCCTTTGCTCTGTGTAGATGCCACTGTCTTAATAAACACAAAAATCTATGTTTAGCTGTGGACAAGTTGACATTTCTCCCAAAACTCTGCCTTCACATCTCAAACTACAGCATGGTCCTGCCTTGGCTGGTCTTCTACCGTCCCAGAGGTTGTGGTGGTAGTTTTAACAGCTTCCCTAAAATCTGAGGGGTGGGAGTATTATTACTAGTAATAATAATCATCATCATCATCATTTCCATCATCTAAAGCTGTTTCTGTGTCCCTTGAGTTATACCGGGCACTTCACCTCTGTTTCCTGAGAAAACAGTGACTACATAGTTGTATCCACCTCCTCTTTATGGCTCAGGTCAACCTGGCTGTGGGAGAGGGAAGGAATCAGCAGGTGCCCAGGAGCTGCGTGAAGAGAAGAGCACAGCAGAGGCAAGAGCCGGGTCACATCGCTGCCAGGGCAGGTGGAGCGGAACCTGCTCAGCAGCAGCTTTCTGGCTGTGCACCCCCCAAACTGCTTGACTCAACCACAGTGCTGCTCCGGCTTTTCCTTGGGACAATGCTAGAGGTCTAGGCCTGGGGAAAGTGTTGCAGGACGTGTTAGCGCAAAAAATATACAAAGCCAAGTCTTCGTAGCTGTTTTGCTTACAAAACCACCAAATGTTACTCATGACTTGGCAAATAAGCCTGAGTATTTGATGACCAACTGCAGAGAGCTCAGGACAGGTGTTCCTGGGCAGGTGCAGCTTCCACAACGTACGGAGGGTCAGTTGCAGCCACCACTGGCAGCCAGGCCGGTGTGGGCTTCCTGAGCTCCTCAGCCCCTGCAGTGAGCTGCTCAAACCCACTGAGGAGGAGATTCACCAAGAATCGGACCTGCTTGCTTCCCTTGCGAGGGTCCCTAAAGCAGCTTGTGCTGAGCATAGGAGGGAGGAGCACATGATGGGGAAAGCAGGGACCCCGCTACCAGTCGGTGGGCAGCAGAAAGACCCCCACCTCCTAACATAATTCACAACTGCTACTCTGCTTTTTTTCCCCTGCAGACCTCTGACTTACATTGTTTCACTGCTGAGCAGAGAAAGGCAAAACAACAACAGCGGCACCCGCAAATCAGGGAGTTCTGGTTGCCCACCTACCCAGGGCACCACTATTCCTTCCCCAAGGGCAGTCACTTGGAGAAAGTTTAGGCTGGACGTTAGGAAAAAATTTTTCATGGAAAGGCTCATTGGGCACTGGCACAGGCTGCCCAGGGAGATGGTTGAGTCACCTTCCCTGGAAGTGTTTAAGGGTCAGGTGGACGAGGTGCTGAGGGGTATGATTTAGTATTTGATAGGAATGGTTGGACTCAATGATCCGATGGGTCTTTTCCAACCTTTGAACCTTGAGTCCCACAGAATCACAGAATCACCAGGTTGGAAAAGACCCACTGGATCATTGAGTCCAACCATTCCTATCAAACACTAAACCATGTCCCTCAGCACCCTGTCCATCCATCCTTTAAACACCTCCAGGGAAGGTGACTCAACCACCTCCCTGGGCAGCCTGTTCCAGTGCCCAATGAGCCTTTCCATGAAAAAATTTTTCCTAATGTCCAGCCTAAACCTCCCCTGGTGGAGCTTGAGGCCATTCCCTTTTGTCCTGTCCCCCGTCACTTGGGAGAAGAGGCCAGCACCCTCCTCTCCACAACCTCCTTTTGGGTAGTTGTAGAGAGCAATTCGTACAATACGGAGTGCTGTGGAGCACTTTACATGGTGTGACTGTAGCTGCAAGGTGTGGCTGCAGCACAGGCATCAGAGAAACCAGGCAGTTAAAATATTAAAGGCTGGTAAAGTTCCTACAGGAGGCAGGTGCTCCAGCTGTTGAGTCTTGGACAGCAGCAGGACAATATCTCTGTTTCAAGCACCTTCAATCAGCTCAGCAGAGCCTCCCACCTTAGCTGAGATGTACACATCTTCCTCCAGGACCCAGAGGGGGGAGGCAGGCCTTGCCTCGAGTAGGTGCTTCTTTTGGTTTAGCACTTCATGGGAGCTGGTGCTCAACCTGCTGGTGCAGGCAGGCTGTGCTCATAGCACACGTGCTCCCAGGACAGATCCAAGTGCAAAGTCCTACACCTGGGTCAGGGCAATCCCCATTTTCAGTACAGGATGGGGGATGATGTGATTGGGAGCTGCCCTGCAGAGAAGAACTTGGTGGTGCTGATTGATGAGAAACTTGGCATGAGACGACAATGTGCGTTCACAGCCCAGGCGACCAATCATATCCTGGGCTACATCTAAAGAAGCGTGGCCAGCAGATCGAGGGAGGTGATTCTGCCCCTCTACTCTGCTCTCCTGAGACCCCCTCTGGAGTATTGTGTCCAGTTCTGGAATCCCCAACATAAGAAGGATATGGAACTGTTGGAACAGCGCCAAAGGAGGCCATGAAGATCATCAGAGGGCTGGAGCACCTCTGCTATGTGGACAGGCTGAGAGAGTTGGGGTTATTCAGCCTGGAGAAGAGAAGGCTCTGAGGAGACCTTATAGTGACCTTCCAGTACCTGCACGGGCTCCAAGAAAGCTGTGGAGGGACTTTTTCCAAGGGCATGGGAGTGATAGGATGAGGGGCAATGGCTTTAAATTGGAAGGGGGAAGATTTAGACTAGATATTAGGAAGAAATTCTTCACTATGAGGGTGGTTGAGGCACTGGAGTAGGTTGCCCAGAGAAGTCATGGCTGCCCTATCCCTGGAGGTGTTCAAGGCCAGGCTGGATGCAACCTGATCCAGTGGGACGTGGGTTGGAACTCGATGATATTTAAGGTCCCTTCCAAACCAAACCATTCTATGATTCTGTGGCTTGGGGATTTATCCTGCCCATCACACCACTGCTGTCCTCCCCTCACAAAGCCTTGTAACCCACCTTGAAGGTGCACAGCGGATTCCACCTGAAGTTTTCCAGGCACTTGCACTATTCATGCAAGGCCCATGGTGAGGACTCCAGGAGGACATTTTCTCCCCTCCTTCTGGTACTCCGCCCCAGTCCTGGCCCCAGAGCACTGCCCCACTTGCTCCCTAACTCATCCAGCAGCAAATGCTGTGACTGTCACATGAGCACATCACCTCCCAACAGATCTACCACTGCAGCTCTTCATGCAGCTTCCAGGTGGTCCCATGCAGCAGGGCTCCACGCAGTTGTGCCTCAGACCTCTGCTCCAGCTGCCGGGGCCAGGACTTGAGACAGCGGGGAATGGATGGTGACGACATGGTGCCATCACTGCATGGTACCACCTGCCCTCCAGGCAGAGCTGTGGAAAGAGCACAACCTGCCCACGCTGGATGTTATAACAAGAAATTTTGGGTTCACTGGTCAAAGAGCTGGAAGTGCGGCACTCAGGCTCCTTGCAGCAGCCCTTGCACTTGCAGGAAGGGGTACAGGGCAGCACAAAGAAGATCATAGAATCACCAGGTTGGAAAAGACCCACTGGGTCATTGAGTCCAACCATTCCTATCAATCACTAAACCATGTCCCTCAGCACCTCATCCACCCATCCCTTAAACACCTCCAGGGATGGTGACTCAACAATCTCCCTGGGCAGCCTGTGCCAGTGCCCAATGACCCTTTTCATTAAAAAAGTTTTCCTAATGTTCAGCCTAAACCTCTCCTGGCAGAGCTTGAGGCCATTCCCTCTTGTCCTGTCCCTTGTCACTTGGGAGAGGAGGCCAGCACCCTCCTCTCCACAACCTCCTTTCAGGTAGTTGTAGAGAGCAATGAGGTCTCCCCTCAGCCTCCTCTTCTCCAGGCTAAGCAACCCCAGCTCTCTCAGCCATTCCTCATAAAGTCTGTTCTCCAGCCCCCTCACCAGCTTCGTTGCTCTTCTCTGGACTCAAAAACTGTCAGGTCAAATATTTGTTCACTTCTGGGTACAGAAACCCAGGTGTCCCCACCTGTGCAGCAAGTTTATGACCACGCTGGTCAAGACAGAGCACCACAGCCCCACCAGAGGTCCCTGATGGGAGCAGCTCAGTCTTGCATACGGCAGCAAGGATTTAGATTTTTTTTTTTGCAACTTGGGACTTCCTGGCAGCCTTTCCTCATGGGAAGAAAAGCAAAGCTGCAGACTAGCCTTCTAACACTTTAGGCAGACCAAGAGTATATGGCAAGGCTGCAGGGTGGCTGAATAGAAAATGTGGGCTCTCCTCAGCCTGACACTCCTCTGCTGGTGATACTCAGACAGAAACAAGCGCCATCTCCTTCCCTGCAACCCAGGCCGACACTGTTAAGGAAGAGAAGCTCATGCTTCACAACAAGCATGAGAAACCTCACCCTATTTCTAGCATCATTGAACATTCACAACTACGTCCGCGTGGCAAAACTACAAGTCAAGCCCAGAGCATTGGGATGAACACAGCACGCAGAGAACACCTTCAGCGTGTGCTGGCGTGTCCTGCCTGAAACGGGGCTACATCTCCACAGCAGGGCAGCTCCGCTCAGGAAGAGAGCAGTGGCAGCTCCTTGTGTCATTCCTCCTCCAGCCCTCTCTTCACTCTGCCAAAGGGGCTACAGCAACAAACAAGAGTGTGTGTTCTTCACTCCAGTTCGCCCCACAAAGGCAATTTGGTTAAGAGAACAAGCAGGTCACCTGTGCCGATGCTTAGGAAACTGAGGCTCTAAAGGATGACTGCCCAAGTGCTCCTCTTTGCTGCGAGCTGGAGCAAGAATTCAGATCAGCCAGCAAAGCAGGGAGCCAAGAACATTGATTTTATTGACCATTGTGACAAACGCCAGTTTAGAAAAAAAATAAAACCCAGCTAACGCAAAACCCTTCTAGGAGATACAGACTCCTCAGAGTAGAAAATCACCAGTCTTCTGCTTTGGTAAGCACAAGTAGAATGGAGCCTTTGCATCACAGGGTACACATACATACATCAAAGGAAAAGTGCTCAGACAATGACAAGAATAAGGACACCAGGCTTCAAAGAATACTTTTTAATTCAAAATTAGCAACACAGGTCACATCTCACATTTCAGATGCAAGGCCTGAAATAATTCACACTTTATTCTTGTTTTTTAAATAACTGAGAATTCAGGAAGAATGCAGAAGCCATTTAAAAAACTTATTTCAGATGCAGAAATGTTGGAGAGGAAAGAAGTTTGGTCCAGCTTTTTTAGTTAAAGAGCTTGACTCCAACTGCCCCAAAACCTCCTCCACACCCCTAGCCCATAAGGGTGCCTGCTTTGCCAGGTTTGTGGGAGGAGAAAGTCCGAGGCTGCTGGACAGCCTCCCCACTCCACCTCACCTCTTCAGTGAGGGAGCGGGAGCCAAGGAGCTGCCCGAAACACAAGGCTGCAGCTTCATCACACCATCTCTCTCAGGGTCACTTGAGGACAGCACTTCAGGTGCCATGAAGGAGACCGTCAGGCTGACCAACACTCTCATAGGAGCTGCCAGAGAAAAGTGAGGCTGTTCAGAATGTGGGAGAGGCCGCAAGAGCAAGGTGGGAGGTTGTCTCTGGCAGAGCCCTCGTAGGCAGCTCTGCTCCACATCTCCATCCAACGCCACAGTCCCTTGCCCTCGTTTCTCTTGTTGCCATGGCTCAACATCTACTACGGGAGGAGCCCCTCCAATAAAAAAAGAAAACAGGGCCCCACCACCACTTCAGCTCGGACTCTTTTGCTCGTTCGGCGGCTGTGGGTGAGGAACCAAATGCTCTCCCAGTGCTGCTGAAGGGCCTCTCTGAGGGGTACAGGCACCAGCTGCTGATGCAGGAGGAGCTGCATTGCTCTTCTCAAGCCTGCTCACCAGAGGAAGCGGAGCACATCAGCAGAGAGGAAGGGAAGCAAAAGTCTCAACCGCACCTCCTGTTTCCTCCCTCTTCACTGGCCTCAGCGTTCCAGCAGCTACGAGCCAGATGGCTGCGCCCTGGCCTCAGCCTCCAAGTCACACCTGCCCCAGAGGGTGCAGTGGGAAAGCAGCAAGGGTGGTCTTCCCTCCCGGTCCTGCCTCAGACACCACAGCACCCTGTCGTGTTTGCTGTAGGATCCAGCTCCCCTGCTCCCATAGGGTTGTCAGCCATGGGAACAGGCTCATTCCCCACAGATGCAGGTGTCCCGGTGCCTTTGGCTGAGCAATTGGGGACGCCCCTGCGCCCTTGTCCCTTGGGGACTCAGAACACCGGGATCTTGTCCCTGCGCACCATGTCCAGGTCATCATCCAGGGTCAGCAGGACCTGAGGAGGAAAGCACAAGGCAGCTTCATGTCTCGCTGGCCAGCACATGGCTGGGGGCAATGACCAGCTCCCAACAGCATCTCCTCACAGGTGGGCTCCACCTGGGCCACGTCTCCAGCATGTACAGGAGCCACGACAGCAACCCATGTGCCAGATTAACTTTGTTTCTGTAATACTTCCAGCAAACCACTCAGCTGGCAGGTAGCCGTGCCTGCATTGCTGCAAGGATCCAAGCAGATAACCCTGCCCCAACCATGATGGAGATGCTGCTTGTAAACTGGTCCCTCATCACTATCCGCTAAAGTGCCATCCAGGAGGTAGCAGGATGGGAATTGCTTGACCACAGCTCAGATTTTACACGTGGCCGGGCAAAAAGTTTGTGCCTTTCACAGCCAGGGTTAAGGTCTCCCTCTCCACTGCCCCAAATACCGTGCTGTGACCCCATCACAAGGTGACAGCTTCACCTTTGCCACTACACAGACAACCAGGACTGAAAAGAGGTACCAGGTAGAGGAACCCAGGAGTCAACTATAGAAGTGAGGGAAAGCCCGGGAGTGAGCTAAGCTCCGTGCCAGTGACCCTAATGCCTGGGGCAAAGGGAGTAGGACTCCTTTCTGTGAGTAACTCACAAACCCATGAGAGGGTTGGTCAGACCAGCAGCCCTTCAGCTTTCCCACAACTGCTAAGACCCACAGCTCCAGAGGGAATTTGAGGCCAGGAGCAACATGGAGCAACAATGCAAAGGATAAAGCCTGATCCCATTGACAAGGAGCATCCCACTGTGAAGGGTGCCTGGAGGGAGAGGTAAGCAGAGGAGTTGAGGCACTTCTGTGGGGTCCTGGGACAGCCACAGTTCCATGCAAGGACAAGAAGGAGTAGTAGAGAGGGAGGCTCAGCAGGACTCACCAGGAAGGAGAAGAACAAGGCAGCTGCAGAGAGGAAGTGCCAGACATCATGGTCATCGAAGAAGCCCAGCAGGATACACGGCCGGTTCTTTTCCCGGGACTCTGCTGGAGTCTCCTAGGGGAGTGGGCGGGGGGTTAGGACCTGATATCTACTCACGCAGGGCACTGACTGGCCATACTGGACCCTCCAGAGGTCATCTTGCAACACTCCATGTAGGAGCCAGGAAAAAACTCTGTGCTGGCCGGACATGTGGTGAGAACAGGACAGGAACACAATATCACACTCAGGACCAGGAGATAGATCTGGGGTCACAATCCATGGCTCGGGGTTACCCCTGGATGTCCACGTCTGAGATCCTGCATTGCACAGGCTGCATAGCCTCTACCAGAACACCCTGCAGCAAGCTCCTCACTTCCATGGAGATCTTGCTAGAAGGCATTCAAACAGGACATACGAGCCTCCCAGACCATGGCGAGCCCCCCACAACTCTAGGCAGGTTATTCCCCATTAGCGATCTCCTCCAGAGGGAAGTCTTCCATCCAGCACTGGCCAGGATTTACCCAGTTTTGCTTTCAGATCCCCAGCTCCTCCTCTCCCTTGATGAGGATCAGTCACCTCTGGATCCCCTGGTCTCTCCACAGCTACATGCATGCAGTCATTTTTGGCTCAGCAGAGCTCTCCATAAATAGCCCAGGACTCTTCCCCAGAGTTCTTTTTGTGTAAAATGGACAGTAGGAAGGAAAGATGATGAGAGATAGAGACAGACAGAAGGGCAGTGAAAGGTGAACTTTACCTCCCAGCTGCTGAGGTTCTGGAAGAAGAAGTAGAGGGCAGCTGCCCACACCACTGCTGTGGCCACGATGCAGAACAGGGGGATGGGCAGGAGCTTCTCTGAGCTGCGGAGCTGCAGACAAGGACATAGTCTCATAATGTACACCCAGCTCCTCCCAGGGGCCAGAAATAGGCATAGGGCTGACATGCCAGCCTGGACCAAAGGGTCATTAGGCACTGGAACATGCTGCCCAGGGAGATGGTTGAGTCACCTTTCCTGGAGGTGTTTAAGGGGTGGGTGGATGAGGTACTGAGGGCCATGGTTTAGTGATTGATAGGAACGGTTGGACTCGATGATCCAGTGGGTCTTTTCCAACCTGGTGATTCTATGATTTGCACGTGCAAAGGGCTGCCCACCCCAGGGAGACACAGCTTGGCCACCCCCAAGATGGCCCATCACCCCTTCCCAACACCTTGTACCCATGCTGAGCCCCATAAAGACCCCTCAACACCCCTTTGCAGCACCACAAGAACCCAAACTGCAGCCAGAAAAGGGACCTATTCCCTTCCCCTACAGAGACAGGCACCCCAGGGATGGCTACAGCTCCCTCCCTTTACCTTCATGATGATGTAGAAAGCCAGATACAGCAACAAGTTACAGATAAAGATGCCCAGTATGTAGGAAGCGAAGTCTCTGGGCCGATACACCAGCCCAAAGATTGCACTGAGAAAGAGGGAAGAAGGGATATTAGACAGCCTCCTCAACTAGGAACAGGCTACATCCCCTAACTGAGAGCCAGCCTCTGCCCCACTAAGACCACAGGACACAGCAACACTGCTACAGCCTCCCGAATCCCTGGGGGAAATGCACCATTCACCTCCACTCCCTGCTGAGCAAACTTGGCCATGGTCAGCCACTGAGAGCAACAGGGGACCCCAGAGCACAGACAAGGGCCCCAGGTTGCTTCCAACCTATGACTAAGCACATCTTGCTCAGCAGAGTTGGCCCCAGACCTGTACCTATAGCAGAAGGCATGTCTCTGAGAAGCAGCTTTAGTGAAAAGCACGAGCTTGAGGCAATGATTTTAGGTCTCATCCAAGGATGGATCCCTCCCACTCATGCAGTTACTGATGAGACAAGCTCTATGACTGTGACTAATCAGCATCTGTCAAGTTCCTTGCATCCTTGCTGTGCCGGAGACCTTCCAGCTACATGGGAAGCACGTGCACAGCACAATGCAGCATCACAGCACCAGCCCAGCCCTACAAGCTCACTCAGATGCGAGCCATGAGACAGCACGGGCTGAAATACTTAGGGACGGCTCATGTAGCTCTGTCGTGCTGTAATGCTTCCCATCAGAGCTCAACAGATTAAGCCGCTTGCCAAAACGTGTCAGAAGGGCCCCAGCACAGGATTACGGCACAGACACTCCTGCATTTCCCCACCACTTCAGGCCACCTGTGTGTCAGCTCTGAACCCTGCTGCCCATGTGCGCAAGTACGCAAGACACCATCACCCCACCCCACTACTTACAAGGACCAGTTGACCAGGTTTCCAACAATGAGCAGCACCATCCTGTCCTGTAGAGAAGACACTGATGATCAGGTGAAAGGAGAAAGAAATGCAAAAAGAGGCCTTTGCCTCAGCAGTTCAGGGTTCTATTATGTGATGAACACATGTGCACCTGGCTCTGAAGTTTGCTGTGCAGGAGCTTTTTTGCTCTGACCCTCACAAATCTGAAGAAAGTGTTGGAAAAAGGAGACTAACCATCTAAGAAAGGACAAGCCCAGCACTTAAGGATCAGCCTCAGGGGGTTCTGCAAATCCTTTGACTGCTTCCACTGTTTTTCTAGTCAGATTCCTTCCCTCTGACCATTTTACAGAAAAATTATTACACAGAGCCAGGACATGCTTGAAAGAGGCAGCAGGGGAAGCTCTGGATAGCATCCCACACATCTCCACAGGGCCTTTTGTCACACATCTCACCATTAGCCAGGGAAGCACTGTAGTGACAGCGGGCAGAAAGGCTTCATCTGTGGGGCACATGCATTTATGTTAACAGTTGCTTTCATGATGTAGCTGACCAGGCTTACTTTATGCCTGAGTGCACTGAAGTCTGCTTGCAAAACTCAGTCTGAACTTATTCAGAGATGGGAGACTAGATAATAAAAAAATAAAGAAAAAGGATGCTCACAGATAGAAAACTTCGTTTGGCTTCAAGTTTTAATTACCCCTCTGTGGCAAGAAGAAAGTAATCAGCGGGACAAAAGGTTAACAGCTACTGTTTCTTACTTCTTTGCTGTCTGCAAGCGTCTATTACCTACCTACCTATTCTGCCCCTACACTCAACACTGGTGAGGCTGCACCTCGAATCCAGTGTTCAGTTTTGGGCCCCTCAGCATAAGAAAGACATTGAGGTCCTGGAGCGTGTCCAGAGAACAGTGACAAAGCTGGTGAAGGGTCTGGAGCACAAGTCTTATGAGGAGTGACTGAGAAAACTGGGGCTGTTTAGCCTGGAGAAGAGGAGGTTGAGGAGAGACCTTATTGCTGTCTACAACTGCCTAAAAGGAGGTAGTACAGAGGTCAGTGTCGGCCTCTTCTCCCAAGTGACAGGTGACAGGATGAGAGGGAATGGCCTCAAGTTGTTCCAGGGCAGGTTCAGATTGAACATTAGGAAAAAATTCTTCACAGAAAGGGTTATCAAGCACTGGCACAGGCTGCCCTGGGAGATGGTTGAGCCACCATCCCTGGAAGAGTTTAAAAGATCGGTAGATTAAGTGCTTAGTAGTGGACAGGTAGAGTTGGGCTTGATGATCTCAAAAGTTTTTTACAACCTAGAGATTCTATGATTCTACCCCAGAAAGACCACGCTGCACAGAGCCAGATAGCCATTCCTTGAATGGATGCGCCTCAGAGAGCAAGAGCAAAGGCAAATCTTATCATGCTTGCCTCACCTTTGCTCCAACGTTTTATTAGCCAAACCTTGGATCAGAGGAGGCTTGAGAACAGGGGGTAAACTGCTCCAGTGGAGATCTACACTTAGCCAAACATTTTGGAGCAGTGGGAAGAAGGGACACAGGGAGCATCGCTTATTTTCAAATAGCCACAACTCTCTCCTCTGCACATTGCCTAGAGAGTGAGTGATCACTGAGGTGAGACATCACCTACCATGTACATTGGTCGACTGCACTGCTGGATACAGTCTGTGTACAGCACCATCGCTGCCCGTCGAAATATCCCCAAGTCTGTCAAAGAAAAGGATAAAAAGCCAGAACCCAGCAGAGTGAGTGCCAAAACACCTACAGGGGAAAGAAGCCTTCACCCCCCAGCTGACCACAGAGGATGAAGCCTGCGAATGCTCAGGGTGTCAACAGATTCCTGTTTTGCCCTTCAGGAGCAGTCTGTGCTGAGCAAAAGGGAAGCCACCACAGGATGTGCATGGCCTTCGGCCAGAGTGACAAGTTAAAAAACATTCGTCCCCTTGCCACTGGACCTGCCCAGAAGTCAAATAGGCCCTGACTGTAAGCGTAAATGGGATGGCTTTGCAATCGCATCTCTGGAGAACAGATGTTTATGCAGGAAGGAGGAAAGCACCTTCCATGGAACAAGCTGCTAGAGCAGGGAAACAGCAGAAACTCTTCCTTCAGCCCTTAGAGGAGCCCAGAGGGTCAGAGTGCACTCAAGACTCTTCTGCTGTCAAAAAATCACTGCAAAGCCTTCGTTGGAGAGCCACCAGTGGCAGTGGGGATGAACGAACGTGCAGGCATACTCACACCTCTCTTCACAAACAAATGTGAAGCTTGAAAAGGCTCCTACACCAAGATCAGAGCTCTCCTGTGCTCTATCACACCCTCCCTTCCACGGAACGGGACTGTCAGTGTTGCTGGCAAACTGACTTCACTTCTCAAGAACCAACCCCAGGTGGCACCCCAGCCTGCCTCCCCACACCTCCATGCACCCTGGATGCTGCGCCACGGCTCCATCAGTTCAACAGAGAAAAATGAGAGCTGCTGAGTTACCTGAGTCAGGGCCATCTGAGGCAGACAGGAGCAGAAGAGGAAGAAGAAAGAAGTTTGTAAGCAGAGCACAAGCGTCGCGTTCCCCGCGAGACCCTTTCCCCCTCCATCCCATGACTGAGTTGTATGTAGCACAGCAGTAGGCAGAGCTGTAGCTGAAGGACAGCCTCGTTCACAGTCCAGCTCTTCTGCCACCACAGAGCAGACACGTCCCCCTGACTCCCATGGGTCTGGGAAGCAGCACAGCGCAAGGATTTCAGAGGGCAGGAAGAGCATTGGATGGACGAGAGGACAGGATAACCCAGAACACAAGCACAGGCCATGGGATCATGCTCACAGACGTGCTGCAGAGGCAGCTCCCAGCAGGTGAGGACAGAAGGTCCCTGCACACCCTGCTCAGTCGCAGCACTTACCGATCTTGAAGCGTCCCATGTAGTAGATCTGGGTGCTGAGAGCCAGCGAAGCCAAAACGTGGATCATCGAGAAAATGACCCAAAACCACATATCATTTTTCCCAAACACCTGAAAGCAGACATAGTAAAAGCAAACTGAGCCCTGTTATCAGCAGACTGAGCCTTTTCTCTGCTTCACTATGGGGCATTACAGAATCTCGCTGAACGTGGAAGAGAAACCCTCAGATCTTCCAACCTGAAAACAGATCTATTAATCCAAACAAAGTCCAAAAAATCAAGAGGAACTCAGCATTTCTGGAGAGGAAACCATTCTTTCTGAACACCCCTTCAGACAAGGATGACAGCTTGGAAGGACTGCAGCTGACCCAGGGAGCAGAAATGCAGGGACTCCCAGGCTACGCGAGCTCCCTGTGCTGAGATGGGTAAGCAGCTCTCTGGCCAGGAGCTGGATTTTTACAGAGGCAGTCAGGGAACCAACTGTTACTTTAACAAGTTCACCATAGTAAACCAAAAAGGACAAAGCTGCTCTGCAGGCAATTGCACCTATTTTACCCTTTCACTTTTTTTAAGGACTGGAATTGACCTAGCAGTTTAATGCTATATTAAAACTTTAACTTTTCAGTTATACATTAAGGAGCCCAGAAACTCTGGTCTGCCATCAGGCTGTGACCACACACTCCACACACTCCCCTGGGGCACAGCACATGCCTGAACATTTCTTTTTGTGTGTGTGGGAAAAAAAAAAAGCAAACAAAAAAGCCACCTCTGCATGAATGGAGCAAGGGAGACATGCAGTTTATCAGCTCTACTCTCCAGCTTCAAAACATCCCATAAGAAAAAATAAGGTAACCTAGAATAAAACCCCAGTGTTTTGAACCTGGTTATGCAGATCTACCACAAAGATTCTTGGGAAGCCCCAAATTCACCAGCTACTCTTGCATGCTTTACCCCACAGTCTCCCATGCAGTGACCTTCACAGAATCAATTGTTATTCTGCGTTACATCAGGTAGTGAGGATCTGACAGCCTGCTGGGACCCTGCTAGTACAGACCAAGAATTCAATGGACTTTGCTTAGTTGCTGCCAAATGAAACAGAGGCCCCCAAAAACATAGAAGCAGAGATCTCCAAGGTAAAGCACAGGCTGGGGACTTGGGTAAATTCAGCTCAATATCTGCAATGCTATGAGCAAAGGGGCAAAGCCTGACCTGTCAGCTGCACTCTCTTGTGATCCCTTCTGCTCCAGTGCCCTTCTATAAGCAGGTACTCTAGAAACTTGTCTGGAAGCCCCTCCCTGCCTTTATTCTACCCCTGCACCTCTCCAAAGATAGCAAGGCCAAGTGCAGGAACTGTACCTAGCAAGCCAAGAGTGTTCAAAAGGAAAGAAGAGGCAAAAGCAATTTAGGTAGAGGACACCTGGAGTCCTGGAAGCTCAGCCAGCCTCACCCCTCCTCCGACAAGGTGAGCCACCACACAGGAGTTCAGCTGCATGCTTGGTCATGGACCCCTGGATGTCTGAATTTCTCTTCTTGAGGGCACGTGACGGACAAAGCCCAAGAAAGGAGCTCACCTAGAGAAAATTGCTCTGCTTTTACCCTCCCTGTGAGCCCAGGAGAAGGGAGGAGGAAGACTCAAGAGCACTGGGAATTCAAGTGCTACCAGTTGCTTAACATGCACTTATCCTACCCTACTGCTCTTCCCAGTCATTTGTGCACTTAAGCCATGTTCCCAGCCACACCACCTCCCTCCCAGAGAAGCGGATAGCCATACCACTCCAAGGACGGCCAGACAGATGACTACAGCAAACGAGGCATAGGCAGAGTAGGCACTGGCATTGATGTCTGGGTGGCGGGTCTGGTAGAGCTTGAGCATGCACAGTCCTGCGATCATGTACATGAAGGAGGTGTCTGTGGGGGGAGCACAACAAAAACAGTGAAAACGGGTCCTGCCAGTAAGCTCAGGAAGCTGCTCCAAGTGTGTATAAAGAATTGTGGCAGCAGGGCCAAACCCAAGGCTGGCAGGCACAGATCCCTGCTTTGCAGTCTTGCAGCATATCTACCACGCTCGGGGGCAACAAAAAACAAAGGGGCTTAGAAAATAACTGCCCGACACAGTGCAGCACAAAAATAGGCAGGAAATCACACAACAGTTGAGGTTAGAAGGGATGTCTGGAGGTTGACTGGTCCTACACACTCTGCTCAAGCATCAGCTGTGAGAGGGTTGCCCAGGACCACGTCCAGTCAAGCTTTGAATACCCCCGCAGGAGGAGACTTCACAACCCCTCTGGGCAACCTGTTCAGTCTTTGACGACACTCAAAATAAAAAAAAAAAAAATTAAAAAATCCTGTGTACATATGGGGTTTGTTTTAATTTGTGCCCATTGCCTCTTGTTCAGTCACTGCGCACCACTGAGAAGAGCCTGGCTCACTCATTTTCATCAGACATTTACACACACAGACAAGATCCTGCCCAAGTCTTCTCTTCCCCAGGAAGGCAAAGGAGCCCACAGAGGAAAGAACTTCCACTGAGATGGCAGACAAAGGCTTCCTAGGCTTCAAGCACTTGGCCACTCAGGCTGTGTACTTGCTATCTTCAAACACTGAGCTTCAAAAGAAAAGGGAGATCTTACCAGCAGGTCACTACCAGAATACCAAGGCTGGAGAGGACGCTGAAATGCACTAGACCCCAGCACCCAAAGCCTCACTGCCTCCTGGCTGAGCCCTGGAATAGGCAGAGTCTGGGGAAGTTTGCAAGGGTAGAGGGATGATAAATGCCAGCAACTCAGCAGGAGACAGAACATGGGAAATCCTACCTCCAGCCCAGAAGGAGAAAGAAAACTCAACTCACCAAACTGGAAATTTGAGTAATTAGGGCAGACATGGTAACAGGCACTGAGCACCCCTTCCATCATCAGAGCAATGCCCATTGCATAGAAGAGACCAAAATGCTTTGGGATCCCATAGTCCTGGAAGAAAGCAGAGCTGCATAGTAAGTACCCTCATTGTCCTGACAACAAATGAGCTTCCAGTCACTTCATCCCTCCTAACCCTTATGCATGTTCTTCAGTTACCAGTGCAGCAGTGTGCTACGTGCAACCATAGGCTCTGCACACTGCATAGCCAGGTGAAATCACAGGCAGCAAATCCAAGCTAATCACACAGAAACATCCGGCCTGAAGATCTCAGCATCTTGGTACTGACACCTTGAGACTAAAAATCTCTGTCATGAACCTTCTACCATGTTACATCCCACCCCAAAGTGAGAGAGCACTGGGGACCCAGAAAAGCAGCCTTGCTCCTGTGGTCAGTAGAGGGTCAAAGGCACCAGGAGGAGCAGAGCCCATTAGCACAGGTGAGAAGGCACCTCCATCAGGATCTGGCTGAGGTCTCATCTGAAAGCCACAAGCAGCAGACCTTTAAAACTGCTAAGACCTTCACTTGCTACCAAAACAGTGGAACAGGGCTGTTTCTCCAGACCCCCCAGCACCACTGCCCACAGGGTTGCTGATTTTTCCATCTTCCACCAGTAGAAACTGAAGAGGCTCTGACTCCACGCAGCTCTGCTTCAGAGCTAGAGGCAGCCAAATTCCTCTGAGTTATTGTAGGCAGCTCTGTTCCTTCTCGCTAACAAGACTGCCAAGAAGGAACTCTTGATCGTGTAAGACAAATCAAACCTTACCATAAACAAAAACATCTCAGAACACTCCTGCTGCCCTAGTTCCTGTACAGTGAGTGCTGGAGGGGAAGTCACAGCCACAGGAGTTGTTCCTCTGCTCATCTCCTTATCTCTGCAAGCCCAGGCTGGGTCACCGTGGCAGTATGGACAGACCATAAGCAGCAAAGTACTGGGGTGTGCAAGAACATAAGCATCCTACCCAAAACCTGTCTCAGGGGAGGAAAAAACCCAGGAGGATTCAATTCTCCAGCGAGTAAGGCAAATGGAAGCCCACTGTGTATCACTGGTGTTCAAGCGCTCCCTGTCCTTCCTCCCTCCACTCGGCCCCATGCAAACATGCTTCCTACCAGGGTATAGACATCTTTCCTCTCCATGGCCCGACGGTGGAGAATGTTCCTGCGTAACACTATGAGGAGGAAGAGAAAGCCCAGCAGCAGGTGGCCCACATTGCTGAGGACGTTGTTGAAGGCACTGCAGGGAAAAAGAAGGTTTGAGACAAATGCAGCACAGCAGCAGGAAACTGAATCCTAGGCCACAATAAGCTGAATCCATTTTGCTCTTCCCCATTCTCCACCTTGGCAGCTGCCAAACACCTGCCAGTTTTACACCCTGGATGACAATTTTAGGCTGAGCAGTTCACCTGTCCCAATGGCTTTAGTAATTTCTCTGTGAGATCCACAACTCTGCTTTTTTGCACTCCCACATTAGTTCAGAGAAATGCTGGACTGATCTCAACCTCTCTGCAGAGCTGCTGCACCTTGGGTACAAGTGAAAGTGCCCAAGAGAGCGTGGGAGCATCTTGTTGCTGTGCCAGAGGCTTGCTAGGGGAACCCAAGTGCTACATGTTTCTGGGTGCGTTCGCCTCGCTACAACAGAAAACCACTCTAAGCAAAACTCCCAAGTCCTAAACTCTCAGTGGTCTTTATCAACACTGTTACTGTGAGCCTGGCAAGGACAAAATCCTGACCTGGGCACAGCATAAACACTCAGGTGGCACAAGACAACAACGCAATGACTGCAGGGCTCACTCACCTCAGCACACCAAGGGGATGGGCACACAGAAAGTTGTAGTAGCAAATGTCCTGATTGCCCGTCACGTTCACTACCTGGACAGAGAGGAGATGGGAGACCTAATATTAGCAAATTCTCCCTACTCTGGGGAGGTTTGCTTTGTGAAACACTGCATGCACACAAGGTGTACCAGGACACAGACAAGTTCTCGCTCTGGCACAGGGGAGGATGCGCAAGCGAAGCTTCTAGGGGACAGGGACAAGACGTTGCCACAGACCACGAACCTGACAACAGTCTTCAGAGGAAACATATTGTGTGTTCTCAAATCCCATCACTAATAGATCTGCTTTGCAGGTGTCTGAATAACAGCAGGATAGCAAGGGTGAGGTGGGGAAAAGGGAGGAGAAATCACTCATATCACAGCAAACCCTATTTGCTTTCAGTTGTCTTTTAGAGGTAACAGCAGATTCCTCCTGCCTCTGAAATGAAACAGGCCCCAGATGAGACATCAGATGAGCAGGAAAACAGCTGCACTCCCGCTTCCCAAGCAAAAATAGCAGAACTGCAGGCTCAGCGAGCCAAGCCAGTAGCAACACTCAACACATGGTGCAGAGAGAGAAGCTAAAGTAAATTGCCCCTCAGACAGAGCAAGATTCCAGTTTCACTGCAACTGTCATCTTTATACCATGCAATGACAGAATAAGTTTAAAGGCAAGAGTACCCAAGCATGGGGGACAGCCACACAGAGCCCAACGCACCGTCTGGTAAGTGATGACAAGCTGGATGACCGGCAGGGCGTAAAACACCGCAATGGTGATGATGTTCCTGCAAAGAGGAGACAGTAGCAGTAGTTAAGCACACCAAAACAATCGGTGCACACCCAGGACAGAGCCCCGTGGTGCTTGTGGAGGAATGTGTACACCTTGGTGCTGAAGGGCACAGACTCTGCTCTCCCAGCTTTACACCTCTGACTGTGATCTCCTGAAGCAGAAGAGCAAACACACCAATGCAAACAGGAGGCAAATGCTCAGGGTACAAAAAATATCAGGATATGGAACATAATGGCATAAGGTTTAACAAGGCCAAATGCCGGGTCCTGCACTTGGGGCACAACAACCCTGTGCAGTGCTACAGACTAGGGGAAGCCTGTCTAGAAAGCTGCCTGGAGACGAAAGACCTGGGGGTGTTGGTTGACAGCGACTGAACATGAGCCAGCAGTGTGCCCAGGTGGCCAAGAAGGCCAATGGCACCTTGGCTTGTATCAGAAACGGCGTGACCAGCAGGTCCAGGGAGGTTATTCTCCCTCTGTACTCGGCACTGGTGAGACCGCTCCTTGACTGCTGTGTTCAGTTCTGGGCCCCTCACCACAAGAAGGATGTTAAGGCTCTGGAGCGAGTCCAGAGAAGAGCAACAAAGCTGGTGAGGGGGCTGGAGAACAGGCCTTATGAGGAACGGCTGAGAGAGCTGGGGTTGTTTAGCCTGGAGAAGAGGAGGCTGAGGGGAGACCTCATTGCTCTCTACAACTACCTGAAAGGAGGTTGTGGAGAGGAGGGTGCTGGCCTCTTCTCCCAAGTGACAGGGGACAGGACAAGAGGGAATGGCCTCAAGCTCCGCCAGGAGAGGTCTAGGCTGGACATCAGGAAAAAATACTTCACAGAAAGGGTCATTGGGCACTGGAACAGGCTGCCCAGGGAGATTGTTGAGTCACAGTCCCTGGAGGTGTTTAAAGGACAGGTGTATGAGGTGCGGAGGGGCATGGTTTAGTGATTGATGGGAATGGTTGGACTCGATGATCCAGTGGGTCTTTTCCAATCTAGTGATTCTGTGATAAGTTCATAAGATTGAGAGCCAATTTGTCCCCTTCCCTGGTATGTTCCAGCACACCAGCTGTTACCCCACTAAAGCAATTATGCAAATCAGAATCCTTTGCCAGGGTCATGTATGCCCTGCTCCACAAATATCCTTATTTGAGCTATGTAGGACCTGCAGTTACTTGTTGGAACAGGGTCAGAATGTGTAACAGGATGGCTCAAAGAATATCCTCAGGTCTAAAGTGTGGTTCGGAAGAAGGGCATGCGGACAGACTCCACAACCAGAAACTGGGTCCAGAATCAGGACCTTTACAGTTTGTCTTCTCCTTACCAGAAATAGATTTTGTACTTTTTGCTGACAATCCGTCGGTCCTTCCTTGACAAGTCTGATAGATAGAGGAACACCTAAAACATTAGTGGATGGGGAAAGAGAGAAGAAAACAGAAAAGAGCTAATGATGACTACAGAAGCCAGTAGAAGACCTTGACTTATTTGGACAATATGCAGCTTGGTGCTATTTGAACCATTTTTTACATAGTGAGTTTATTGTGTCCCTTGTTTCTTTGAAGAATGAGTTCTGCAAAACTCTCTGACCTCCAGGAATGGCTCTGATCACACAGGGCAGCATGGGGTCACAAAAGGGGGCAGTCGGAGAACTGCTAGCTTAAAGCCCCTCTGTACATCCACTGCAGTCACACTATTTGTACCAGATAACCACTTACAAATGCACATTACTTTCTCCCTATGCTGTCCCACCTCCATGGACTTTTTGAGATACTCTAGGTTTCTTCTTTTATTCTCAAAAGTCCCCAGTACATTCTGGTCTTCTCTATTAAATCACTCATTTCAGCAGCACTCTTAGCACAGCAGGAAACTTTCTAGACTCTGAAAAAGCACTATGCAGCACATTCAACTTCATTAGATTAAATCCACCTAAAGAGGATGTGGAAACTTAAAAATACTGGCAAGTGACTAGTGCTGGTCCTGGCCCAGATATCTCGATGGCCCAGATGTGTCGATGGCCCAGTATTACAGCCACAGCTGCAACACCATCCGTACCTTGGTGCGGATGACATTCTTATCACTTTCAATTTCTGGCATGGTGTCAAAGTCACTGTCCTCCTCCACAGAGCTGTCGGTGTCAGAACCAGGTGGCAACCCACGCTCAGGGGAAGACAACTGCCGTCCACCACTGGAGCTTGACTCGTCTGGAGTAGAGCAGGGAGGAGGAAACAGGCAGGGTAAAGGCTAAATTCTTCTATGCACAGCAACAAGAAAGCCACCCCAGGTATCAGCAACAACCTTCTGGGACAAGCTCATAAGGACATTCCAGGGAACAAGTTTTTCCATGATCATGAACCTTCTTAAAAGTCTCAGATATCATCTAAGAATACTTTCAGGATCATCTTACCCCTCTGCAGCATTCTGACTTTTTCCCTGCTTTTATTCTGTTACTTTTCATCTCTTAACATTTTCTGCTCTTTACTAGCCTGGGCTCTGAAACCTGGACATCTGGGACAAGCCAGAAAGCTCTAGTGAAAGCAGCAGTCTGTCCAGGGGTCAGAAACAGGCTGACCTATTTAATTTACGGATTTTATATAAGCTTTATATATAAGCTTTTCTAAAAATATTGTAGAACAAAAGGTAAAGAGGAAGAAAGTAAAATTTTCAAAGCAGGCAGAGCATTAGTTTTGCTGCCATTGAATGCACAGTATCAGCCACCTGCAGGCCAGCAGGACCTGTGTGTTCTTCACGCTGGTTGGCCAAGCTCCCAGCAAGCCCATTACCCAGACTGGCATTAGCAGAACACAAGTTCCTTTCTCATTTCTCAAATGCTTTCAAAGCATTTCCTTGAGAATTGGGAGGGGTGAGAGGGGTTGCTGCAGCCCTCAACAATATTTCTAGACTATTTCTCCTGAATTTTATCCAAACGTCATGAAATATCAGTTTTGTGTTTCTTCATCAGGTGTTCAGAGATATCACACCTTCCCAGTCCAACAACTGGGTGACACGTGGAGTGTCAGGGCTGTCTTTACACTACAATGAGCAAATGCATCCTGAGTAGGGACTAAAAATTACAGAGTTGATCTCCTCTCTTAGTTAAGCAGCCATCTCACTATGCCCTGGACCTGCACCTGAGTCCCTGAGCTGCCAAATTGAAGGATTATGTCCCAAAAATCCACAGCACTGGACTTAGCTTCCATAGGAGGGTTCAATACCCATCCATAGGAGGAAAACTGTTCTAAAGAGATTAAGAAATACTCCAGCAAAGGAAGGCATTTTCCATTATTTTAGATATACAAGGCCCTTGGAAGGTTTTTTTCCTCCTCTGCTGCCACCATGGCATTATTTCTCTTCTAATAAAATCTTTGGACTGCAAGAAGTTCTGACTCTGTCTTCTACTGTTGCACACAACTCTTCAGCCTTCCACTGCAAGGCATGCTTTGGTCTAAAGGCAGGCTGGATGTGATAACAACAGACTCCTAGGAGCTTTGCTGGAAGGGACCTTTGTCTATCCCTAGTCTACCACCTACCTGAAGCAGCACAGTCATCAACACTTATCAGATGACTGTGGCTTCCTCTAGCTTGACCATGTCAAACAACAGACTCTGGACATGTCTTCCAGAGATTTGCCACCTGTTTGTTGTAGATTTTTTTCCTAAAAGCGTAACCTGAACCTCTCAAGCTGCAATTTTCTTTTCAAGTAGTTAAAAACGCTTGCAGCTTTATTTCCTTCAGGCTCTAAAGTGCCTTAAAGTGCCTTCCCCTACCCCAGGCAGAACCCTCCCCATGCCCCCAGTTGTGGAAGACTCTGTACCAATAGCACCATAGCTGCTTCCCTCAGGGGTGCTGGCTGTGATAGGATGTGAAGACGTCATAATCCCAGATCCTGCAATGCAAACAGATGGAAAAGGACAGTTAGTTTCATGTCAGTGCTTTGAAGCACATCTCCAAGGTGAATACAAACAGCTTGAAGAGCTGGAGGGGCTTGGGAAAAGCAGCATATCTCTGAACAGATGGCAGCCTCCCCCTAGAGCATATTGTGCAAAAGGGAAACCCTTGCTTTGCCACGTGAAGCAAACCCATTCCCTTCAGCCTCCCTACACAGGCTGCCAGTTTGATGTACAAAAGCACAAGCCTCCCTCCAGCACACTGTGGTCGTGATCTTAAGCTGATGACAAGAGGGGCAAGACTTTGAGGGCTGTGAAGTCCCTGCCTCCCACCCACACATCTGAAGCAAGGAGGGTTGCACTTCCCAATCAGGTTGCAGTGGGACTTTCCCCTCCTGCCTCCAAATTCCCTCTTTTTGCCTCTGTGGTGGAGCTCAGCTGCTGAACTAGCAGGAACAGCCAGAATCCCTCACTGAGGGGTGAAACACCCATCTCCCCAAAAGGGAGGGAAGCAAGAGCAGTAGGAGCAGGACTGTGCCTTCCAGTGGTGGCAACATTGCGTTGCCAGTCAGTAGCAAAGGGATGCACGATGTGGAACAGTATCTAAGGCTAAGCAACCTTACTGCAGCCTGGCAACGGCCTGGCTTCCCAAGCTGCATCTCCAGTTTCCCAGTACCTAATCTGTCCCAAACTGACAGGCGCAGGCAGATTCCTCTTTCCAGATGGCAATTCTAGGCACTTCTGTAACACCTTGCACAGGTTTTTATATCATTTCTATTAGCCATATATGTAAACAGCCCTGACACTTGTTCCTTCCTGAGCCCAGTTCCTAAGCAGGGCAGCATCCATACAGCAATGACACTTGATTTTCAAGTTCAAATTACTGCTTTCCTTTGACACGTTCCCTGTGCTTACTAGGCTGTGGGCTAAGATTTGGTCTCCTTTTCAGCTCTTCCACCCTTCTGCCCCATCCCTCTAGCAGGTCAATGAACAGCTCAGAGGAGCATCAGAAGTGGGCAAAAAGCCACAGACTGAGCACCGGAGGGAAAGCTCCAGCAAACCACAGCCCCCCACATGATAGTTCTTCAGCCCTGAGTTGGATCAGCATGACATTGTTGTAGGTTGCTGCAGGAGCAAGATCCACCTTCTACTTTTCACTTGCTGTGCAACCCTCCCTCTCTCCTGGCAGTTTTTCCTTTTGCTTTAAAGTCATTTGGAAATCTAGATCCCTGGGAGGAGGGTAGAAGAAGCATTTCCCCAAGTCCCTGAAGCCAAAGTACATGCATGGTTCCTATTCCCATCAGTCCCGTCCCACGGGGATGCTTCCTCTTTACTTTAGACCAAACTTTATGCTCTCAAGTGACCTATCAACATTTTCTCCCAAAGAACCAAGGGAAGATTTAAATCTGGACAAAGCAGGGATGCCAGGGAGAAGAGGCACCCTGCCCTGTCTCTAATAGCTGCTTCAGGCCCAACCCACCTGCTAATTTCAGTCCTACCTCCCAATGTGTAAGTGAGTCAGCAAAGTAAATGTACCACACTAGGTGTGGTCCCTCCAGCTATTGCCTCCACCAGAAAGTGATGACAGGCACCTCACAGGATTAAAAAGTAAAAAAAAGGTAACCACAGAAGCTGGACATAAGATGGGTGACAGGAACAAAGAAGCACATGGAGTTGCAGACTGTTCAAAGACAAGAGGCAGAGACAGATTGCTCAGCACCTCCATCCATGATTTCTTAGTTAAGAAGGGGAAACGAAAGGGGAGCAACAGAGAAGGTGACATCCAGGGGTGCTTTGGAGGAAGAGAAATTCCACTGAGTGGGGTGAGGAGGAAAAAAAATTGAGAGAAAGCCAGCATGCCCTGAGTGATATGGAGGACAGAGAAGACACTAGTTGCCATTTTATAGGCATCAATTGGGCACATACCCTGAAGAGACATGACAAAGAAAGAAAGATCGCGTGGGTAGGACATAGATCATCCCCAGAGGAAAGGACGTGGCTGTGATACGCAGTGCTAGGCATGAAAAGGTGGCACAGAGCATGAGGGAGATGGCAGGTTACAGAAAAAGCAGGTGCCTCTGGGAAGAAACCTGTGAAGTGTGAAGGAACTGTGTTCTTCTGCCCTTTGACAGGGATACTGTTCAGCAATCCTCCCTGCTCAGGACCAGTCCTCTGCCCTGCCCAGTCCACTGCTAAGAATCTATGCCTGGCAGCTTCTTTGCTAACTTCCCAAGCACCAGAATTGAACTTCCATCTCTTGCAAGGGCAGCTTGAAAAACAGTTTCTTAGCTGCCTTCAGCACATACACTCTCAGCTGCAGGACGAGGAGCACTTCCAGAGGCTTCTGGTTTCAATTGACGGAGACTGTGCCTCCTTGCCTTAGACAGCGATCCCTTGTCACCAGCCTGGAGCTCTTCCAGACCCTTGGCAAGGTCTCTCCAGCTTCCCAAAACTTCCTGACATACAAGCCCTTCCCATTTCTCCAGTGCCTTAAGACCTACTGTTGTCTCACCAGAGGATCCATCCCAAATGACTTAAATTTAGAATACTTTTAAGCACACTTTTACAGTCCCCTGCTCATTTTCAAAGGTGAAAACCTTTCACACATATTCCACATAAAGTGATGCCTAAGTGGGTCTCAGAGGCTGAAGAAGCCAACTCCTGAGAAGCCAAATGCCCTCAGGTCCTTGGCAGAAGTATTAACCTAAGTAATGCCAGGTTAGAATGAAGTTCCAGTGCTGATCCTCTAAGCACAGCTCAGTTTATACTAGTATGCTTACCTGGTGGTATGTAGCAGACCAGAGAAACTAAAGAAGTGAGGGATTAAAACAGGGAACACAACAAGAAGTTTTCAAAACATAATGTCTTCCCTTTCCCCAGGAGAGAGGTACAAAGGATGATGCCTTTATCCTCAAACCAACGCATTAACTACTTTGCAGGCACTAAATATTTAAACAAAATGAAACTCCCACATTTCTCCAGAAAGCAGAAAGTCCCAGTGCCTCCCCACCCCCATTCACATGACAGAAATTTCAATCTTTCACTGGTAGCCTCTTAGATGCAGCTGTGTTTTTACAATGAAGAAACCCATAGTATGTTTAAATGGGGCTGCAGCATAAAGTAAACTGAATCCAACACCGAAGTAAATAACACAAACATCACTACCTACCTGTACTAGTCAATCAATCACTTGATTGTCTGCAACTCCCGGTTAAAAACAAAGTTAAATTAATTAAAAAAATTGAAGATCCTATGCTTACACAAAGCAGAAGAAATCTTAAAACATAAGAGCTGACAAACCCAAAGTGCCTTGCTTGGAAAGTAACAGACCTGGCAGGAACATTAGCCTGTAGCCAGGTCTAGCCAAGGCTTGTCCTTCCTCCACTCATCTAAAAGCCAGCTCCTCCGGGCAGGGGTCAGGACTGGGATCAGGGGAGACTGCTTCTTTTATGAGGGCAGAGAAGAAGCTCTGACATCTTTCATTAGCACCAGGGACTATGTGGTACATGTGTAGGAAAGAAGGCTTGATGGGACAGATCCTTGCCTGGCACGGGGCCTGTGCTGTTCACTTAAGGCTGTCACACAACAGAAGAGATCTTACCATCATCAGGACTCAATCTCCCAGCTGTAGCCTTCCTCCGAACCCTGAAAAAGAACAGGCAGCACTCATGAGGTGGAAAACAAACCCTACTACCTGCCAGCCAAGGCAGGATTATTTGGACACCAATAAGTAAACACGGTGCAAGCTCTAGAAAACAAAAACCCAACAAAATCAAACAAACAAAATACTGTTTGGACAAGGCACCACTAAGCCATGACTGCTTGCTGTCCATCTCTCTAATTCCCAAAGCAATAGAGGGTTTTTTGATCCCCTCAATTATCTGCCAGAGGCAGGACAACCAGTAATATGACTGTCCCATCCTGCACTGCACGTTGGGATAGACTCTTAGATCACCCTCCCAAATCCAATCACCTCACTCAGCGGATCAAACACACAAGAAACTACTGAAAGGGCAGCAGGAGGTAGAGGCTCACATCATCACAACATTTAAGAAGCCCATACCACCTCCTTCAGTGAAGATGCACAAAAAATCCCATTTGTCCACAATGAACTAGAAATAACAGCAAAAAAGAGCACACACATTTAAATAGTTTCATTGAATTATTCCAATGATATGTTGTTTCATTGATGTGCCTTCAAGTTAAGCCATGCTCCTATCTTAAAACTGTTTTTTTCAGAGCATCAAACTCAAGCACCTCTTCTGAAGCAGCTGAAAACTCTATGCCATGTGCAGTCTGAGGAGCTGGTGACAAGCATGATTCCCACAAACCAACCTGCTATCGGCTGAAAGCTTTTTACAGCTCTTCTCATGCCAACTTTTGCCCAGTAGGGCAGGGAAGAATATTGAAGGGGCTTCCCTACTCTCAAGCCTCCAAGCTTTGGAAAAGGATTTGCTTAACTGTTGTCGATGCGAACACAGGCAGCACTGATGGACAAATTCCACCATCCCCACCACCTTAGGAGCATCTGCCTCCTGGCCCATTCTCATCCTGCGCTAGTAGTTAACTACCCTACAGGGGCAAATCTTTCCTCTCCTTTAGACTACTGTCCCCCTCCTGCTCTCCTGTTCTTTCTCTTATTTAAGTGAACTTCATGGTTCCCTCCAGGAAGCAGAGTGCCCTGGGGGAGCACTGAAGAGTTTTGCCTTCCCCCCCTCACCAGAATAACCTGTAATAGCAACTGTGCCCAAGTTCACCTCAGATGCAGGTATTACCTGCAACACAAGCCCAGGCATCAAGGTCTGGGGCAGGAGGGGGGGGTCAGGAAGGTAACCAGCACTCTTGGGAATCCAAGGCCCTATTTAGGTCACTGCCACTTATTGCAGTATTTGGTCCCTGCACTCTGAGAAGTACCTTGTTTCCCCGGTGCTCCAGCACCCCATATCCCAGACTGGCCACATCACAATTCCCATCTGCCACTCACTGTCCTCATGTAAAGAAACTCAGGAGTAGATGCACTCTGATAGCTAGAGGGCAGGAGCTTAGGCTTTCATCATTGCCATGATCCCCATGAAGAAGAAAGGTTTTCTGGCAGATGATCAGTAGGAGCCCACTGAGTAATCATGGACTTCCTTGGCTGCTCTGTTCAGATGCTTTCTGCCCTATTTGCCCCAAAAGCACTGCAGGGTGAGGCATCTCTGTGGATGAGGAGAAAGAGAAAGGCTGTTCTTGTTAAAACCCGCCAACTCACCTGATGTAGTGAACAAAAGCAACCACCACCGAACCCAGGTAAAAGGAGAGGAAACTCAGGAAGCTGAAGAACATGGCCTGGACATAAACAGACTCTGAGGAAAGAGAAGGTATCAGTCAGCTCACAGAGCACAGACAGCTCCTCTCAGAGCCAGCTCTCCCATCCTCAGTGCTACCTGGTGACAATGCCCAGCCCCAAACAGCCCTTCAAACCTATCTGCTTTCTTCAAGAGGAATTGCCAGAACCTGTTGCAAGGTCTCCCCCAATTTCTTCACCCCCAGTGCTAGCTGGTGTGTCCATGAGACCACTCTGTGCCTCACAGCACCTCCTAGAAGGGACCAGGGCTCCAATTGGCTATGTCTCCTTTGCTGGTACTTTCTGCACCATCCCACAAGAGAGCTGCCAGCCCAGCCATATCTATGCAGAAATGCCAAGTCCCCCTGTAAAGTTGCATTGCTCTGCCCACAGACACTGACTTTTAATAGAGGGCTCAATCATCACTTGAAGGTTCTTTGTTCGCTGCAGGTTCCAGGTGCGGTTAACATTCCCTGTGAGATGCAAAGCGGACAGCATGTGTAAAAACAAGCAAACATTAGCGATCTCTGGCCCTAATCTTAGTTCTCTGCACTTGGAAAATCACCAGGGTCTGGCTTTTCACTATAATCCGTGTATGGTTTTGCTCTAAATCTTTCCAAGACTTGCCAATTTACAGCCTTTTCCATGTGTTGGTTTTTTTGTCACCCCTTTCTGTCCATAACCTGTTTTTCAGACTAGAAATCCCTGCTTAAGCCTTCCACACCTTGCTGGAGTCTGGATGCCTGAACCCTGAGGGCACCTTGTCTTCTATTCATCCAGTTCCCAAAGGGCAGTTTCTCTCACTACAGATACTGGGACACCATTTTTGCCTTTGGCTAAAGCTCTGCTGGAAAACCTCTTCTATGCAGGATACTTTTCTAGCAACTTGTTAGGTTTCAGCATGCCTTAGCACACCCTGTCAGTACAGTTCTGCTGACAGTTTTAGTGTAAGAGAAAACCCAGAAGTTACAATTATTATTCTGGAGGGGAAATTAGGGGCAGAGGAGATGCGGGAACACTAGAGGAGCCCAGTATATCTGTTGGTTGTAGTCTTGCTTCTCCTACAGCAAGGAAGCCATCCAGCTCTATGGACAGGATTGTCTCCTTTCCAGTTCCAGCTACCACATGAGTGGGGAAGGCTTTGCTTTTATTACTGCCTAGGGAGCAGATGGTTCTTTTCTTGCTGGGAAAGGCAATAGAACAAGTCTTTTGTAAAATTATTCCCCCCAAATTACTAATTTGTCCCCCCAACCCAGGGCTGCTGTAGATCCCAAGGTAACTGTGGGAGAAGATGCTCTCTGCAGGAACTGCTGTTTGGGCCTCCATGCAGGCAGAAGAATAATACAGCAGTAAGGGCTGGGAGGGGAACCAAATCAAACCAAAAATCGGCAAGCAGCTCTGTCTGAATGTCTCCAGTATTTCCCAAGACACATGTGACTGCATCGAAGAGAACATAATCCCAGCAAGCCAGGCACTGTACTAGCCAACCACATGCTGGAACAATCAAGACTTTTAACTTACCCAACAATATCAAATTTATACTTTACTCTTCCTTACAGTTAACTGGACAAGATAGAGGTGTACGACCACTCCGTGTCATCTCATATGAAGATCCCAAAGGTCTCCTACTACTCCATCACCCAGATGCCTCAACCAAATTTGCCTCCCAGAACAACTTACCATGGATGGACGAAGGCACAGAACCCCCACAGGCATAATCCTCTGGCTTGATGACAAACACAACAAAGAACTGCTCACCCGGGAAGTCCTTTCTCTGTGTGGGAGGAAGATGACAGAGTATATAAGAAGCGAAAGAGCCTCTCCCTCCAACACAAAGCAGAAACAGTGCTCCAAAGGCCCAGAGATTAGGTCTTAGCCAGCAGTCACTAACCTTAACAGCAACCTGCCTGTTCTGGGTATGCTCCTGGCATCCTTGCTGACAATAAGCAATAATGAGTTCACCAGTATGCAGTACAGCAGCGCCCCAGTACAAGCAAACCAATGCTAATGCATTTATTTACTTGTTTCAATGAGTGCAAAATATCTACCTAAGCTTTGCTTATTATAAGGCCCTACTACGACCACTCGGTGGTAGAAGAGTCAAAGTTTGAACAGAACAGCCTCAACCAATAATACACCTACCTAAGCAAAGACAACCACGATTTTGTAGTAAAAGGTAACATCTCTTCTTCTACTGATATCAGCTGATCTAATAAAAACAAAGGATCACAGCCACACCAGAATTAACAAAGTAAAAGTAGGGATGCACAGGACAAGCCACTGAAAATAAAACAACAACAAAAACGAAAGCAACACAAAAAAACCCCAACACTGGGGCAAAAAAAAATATCAGTCTCACCTGCACCGTTATAGCTGCTTGCTTTGTCATAGACTGGTAAACACCATTGAATTCCACATTATGGTCCAGATCATACACTGGGCACTAAAACAGACATGACTAAGGGTTAAATCAGGTGCACAAAATACAAATGAATTTTGTAGGGAGCCAGCAGGAGAACAGACAGTGTAGAGCAGCAGAAAAAGCATGTTGACAGAGGTAATGAAGAAAGAACCCATTCAGAATTTAGAAGAGCTACTCTGTGGCCTGCACTCACTGATCTCAGTATTCTCACAAAAGGGCTGCAGTTTAATCCCATATGAGGATTCAGCTAGATCAATCACTCCACGATTCCCACAGGGCTGTGCATACACTCAGCTGAACACTGGCTGCATCACATATTTTGCAGCCTGCACTATATGCCAAGTGCTTGCTCTTAATTTACTGTTTCCCACTACTCATAGTACCTGTCAGGTTGAAAAATTGCCTTTCAGTCTCTCCTCCTGCCTTTCTACCATTTAAACACAGCAATATGGGCAGTTGATGTGACCCTCTCTTCACGTCTCAGGTATTAAGGACAATTGCCAAGACTTCAGAGCCAGCAGCCAAGGCATCCAGCACCTCTGTCACCATCTCGCTGCTCCCACACTACAGGTCCCTGCATCTTTCATGAAGATGGCAAAGCAGGAGAAATACGAGGCTATTTCCCATTTATGAGCTACACGGTACGAACAGTTGCTCTACCCTTCCCCAGAAAGGGGATGAGTAAGTGTGGAGAGAAGAAATCAAATTGGAAAGGAGGAGAGACCTCATATCTGCAAATCAGAAGTTTCCCAATGTTGCCTTGAGCCAGAGGAGATTCAAGGGAACAAGCACTGTCCCCTCCCTTGGTCACCAGCACCCATCCAACGCCACTCCACAGACAGAGATCCATGTTGCAAGGCAGCAGGGCATTAAACCTCACAAGAGGAACATGATTTACAAATGCCCTATGGACAGGATGGAGAGGAAGAACACCCTCACTTAATTGCCAGAAAAAAAAACTGTATGAGCTTCTTGAACTCCGATCTCTGATGCTGATCTCTATTTTTGCCTTCTTTCCACAGGATTTTCATTCCTCTTTCAGGGGCCCCCTTCACCACCACAAAAGCAGGGTGAAGCCCTTCCTAGGGCTTTTATCTCTGTTGGGGCACAGAGCCCCTCATAGGAGGACCCAGAACTCCATCAGGCAGCTCCTTACCATTCTCTGCTCGGACTTACCACAATATCCTGGACGGAGACAACTGAGCATGGGTAGGCTGCATCAGACACCACTTTAATAATGACTGAATCAACATCCTCAGGAAACTTGTACAGAAAATACTGAAAAGAAAGCAGAGCACTGAGAGTTATGGTCCAGAAATTATCCCTGTCTGTAGCTTCAGCACCTCCCTAAGGTACCTGCACAGCTGAAGCGGGGCTTTGAGCTTGGATGTGGAGGGCTTCCATAAAAATCACGTTTCAAACATTAGGACCCTACATTACAGGTTAAATATGTATTTAACATAGGTTAAATATGTACAGAAAACTCTGCCCCTTGTGCAGCATGTTGTTAGACACAGACATCTTCAACATGCAAGATACAGCACAGCTTCTGCTCCCCTTAAGCTTTTTTGCACCTGATCAAGCTAAAGTGACTTCATTTTATAGCCTTCTCCATTTTACCTTGCTATGAGCAATTTCCAGAGGTTTCGATACTGCTAGCTGTACTTCATATATGGAACATATCCGAGAGTTTATCTCAGCTGGGTTGCCTCAAAGACAGACTGTGGAAAGTACTAGGTCAAACAGTTGAACTCTGAAGAGTTCCATACATAAATGCCTGAGACTAGTTGTGTGATTTAGGGGGTTTGGTTTTGCTTGATTTTGAGGGCAAGGTGTAAATGGAGGCTTCCATTCTCAGTTCAACTTTGAAAATAATTCAACTATAGCTCTGAAAAAAGTTAGGAGAGACTAACATCTGCTAATATTCCTATTTTTCCTCTGAGGGCAAGCTTCTCATGCTTCCACGCTTCGAGCAGGCTCACATGACAGTCTGTGGGGTCAGGAGATGCCCTTCCCTGTCCCAGCAAGGGCCTTTTCAGATTCAGGCAGACGACGTTGCAGGCAACATCTTTATTTGCATATTTTTCCAGTAAAAGCATGATGCACTACCCCAGCAAGCTGCTGGTTTCTGTGCCCACCCCAGCAAGCAGGCTTGTTGCAAGGACTCCCATTGTCCTACTTGGGAGCCCAGACTCCGAAAGCTCAGCCTCACAGTCACAGCTATTGTGAGGGGCTGATGGGCACCTCACCCCAGCTCAGAGGGATGCAAGGCTGAGGACTGCCACATCAATCACTTTCCTCCCTTTCTTATGCTCACCTGGTGGCTAAAGGCCATAGGGATGGAAGCTACCACAGCTCCTGTTCGAAACTATAACCTGAGATATTCCCAGCTGGCAAGCTCCCTTTATGTCACATGAACCATAGCATTGAGCCAGGTGCAGGTATCTCTTATCTACCTTCCCCTCCCATCCCCTTCCCAGGAAGTAGGGCTCTCAACTTAGAAGGGCAGGGACAAGCAAGAAGTCACCCAGAGCTTTTTCCAAGTTTGCCCGTTTCTACTGAAGCGTTTATTCCCACCACCCCTCTCCATGCAGGGTCCTCCCACTGCTGAGGGAGTGCTCACTCCCGCTGCAAGTCCTTACAAACTGAAAATTCACCAAGACATTTTCTTCAGCTGAGCATGTTTTCTCTCTGCCAAGCAAGGATGCTGGCAGTCTGAGCTCCTTGATTTCTCAGGTGCACTCCCCTTGGAAAGCTTTCAGGAAGTCACTCAGGAGGACCTAATTTGCAATTATACCAAACTACAGAATTAACATAAGAGGCATTGAGACCTATAGTTCTCTCCTGTACAGACTGAGTGCTATAAAAATCTCCAGGTAACACTCCTGACCTACACCAGCACATCTAATTTCTCCTTCTGCCTTCAGGCATGAGTGGGGTTCAGGGCAACAACCCCTTCTGTTGTTACACTCAACTTTTTCTTGTTTTAGGGCTATTCCAAAACTCATCTAAATTTTTAATTGCCATTTTTTTCTTCTCCCCTTTCTCCCCGACTATTTAATAATTTGATTTACAAAGCATGATACCAATTAAGAAGCACTCACCTTCTACTCTCTACATCTGGCCTATAATTAAGTCACCAATCTTATATTATTAATTATGAAAAATAACAGAGCACAGTCACAAAGTTAATTCCAGGGCAGATCCAAAACACTTTACAGTCAAATTACTAGATTAATGAGGGTTTATAAAGAACCACCACCATTCCCTGTGCTTTTATACTATAAAATACTGTGTGCATCTGCAAACCAGCTTAAGACATCTGACAGGAAAAAAAAGTAAGTTGGGATCCCTGGTAACAGGAAACAAAATAAAGTGATGTTACTAAGAGTGATAGCAACAACAAAAATGGAGTCCCAGACAGTCTGGGTAAATTACATACTCTCCCAGCAATATGAGATCCTGTATTACTACAGTTACTGCCAACAGCATTTTCATTCAAGAGAGGACTTGTAGTATCTACAGTGCTCTAAATAAAGCTGCTCAGCTGTATGTGCTGTATACATGTGCTCTCTTCTGAGCTAATGAACAGACTTATCAGGCATTTAATTTATCACCTTGCAACTTGACCTGCTGCCTTGAGCAAGGAATAGGAGTCCAAGTTCTGTTATACCTTTACAGCTTATTGATTTACCTATTTATTTTTCTCCAGTACAGACTGCATCTTGGCTTGTCGTGCTAAGGCAATTGAACCAGTGCTGACTGGAACAAGGCACTGGTGCACATCATCTCACTTCCCATGAAGTGTAGCTGTCCAATGGCCTCTGGACTTTATAAATTTCCAGAATTTCCTGAACCGCAGATACTATTCATTCGCTCTGACCATGGTGTCTGGTTCACTTAACTGCTTTGCAAAAGGACCTAAACATGCCTCTAGAGTAGATGAGATGCTGCTGCCTCTTCACTACATACACAGAAAACTCAACCATAAGGAAGTTTCCTTGCATCCTAAGAGGGAAATGACCTAGTCATAATGTTTTTGACATCTCTAACAAAAGACCACATCGACCACTTGGATGTGGTAGTACATACAAGCAACACTGCACAGGACTCCTCCTTACCTGGGGCTGGGAAGGGCTGGCAGTGAAGTTAAAGGCTTTGTTGGTTCTGCAAAAGAAATGTCAATATGCTGAACTCTAACACTTTCAGAGTTGGAATACACACAGAGCAAAAGAAAACAGGCAATGCTTTTAAACTAAAAGAGCAGAGATTTAGACTAAACATACAAAGAAAGTTTTGTATGCTGAGCGTGGTGAAACACTGGAACAGGTTGCCCAGAGAAGTGGTAGATGCCCCATCCCTGGAAACGTTCAAGGTCAAGGTTGGACAGGGCTCTAAGCAGCCTGGTCTAGTTGAAGATGTCCCTGCTCGTTGCAGGCGGTGTGGACTGGATGACCTGTAAAGGTCCCTTCCAACCCAAATTATGCTATGATTCTATGAAAAAAAAAAAATCTCTTTTTTTTTCATAGGAAGGAAAAAAAAGGCAAGAGTAGGCAGATGGACCAAATCCCTGTATAACAGATACATGAAGAAATTACATGAGTGTTCTCACATCCCAGCTTACTCAAGTTGGAAGTTCTCCAGCCTGGTGACTAGCAGCTCATACGCAATATTAAATGGTGCCATGGAAGCCACGTCCACAAATATAATCTGGTCGGAAGGTCCTGCCTCAGGTGTTGGCTCAGAAGGACAGAGGGTCCGACTCACTTCTTGGTAATTGTAGGTCCTCTGGTAGCTACAACAGCCAGGGGAAGGAAGGAAGGGAAAGTTAGATGGAAGAGAGAGAGCAGTTAAAAAGCCATTCTGCAGTTCTAAGAATAATATAATTTCTCCCCTGCTTGATTAACTGAAATACTAATCTGAAAGGCCAAGACCATTCATTCTCTGAACAAGAGCTCAAACTCCACCTCTGTTGCCTCTTGCGGTCTGTACAAGGGATTGGCCATTGCCAGCACTTCACTCCCATCGGGGCTGCATGTGCCATCTGCACATCTAACACATCTGACATTTGCTGGAGGCAGATAGATCAGTGACAACCGCTGCTGTAACCATCCCCTACACCAGGCAAGACACTACAGGGCATCTGCTGCCTGGTGCCAGGATTTCAATCACAGCATGAAGCTCTGCATCTCAGACGGTCACAAATGTCTGCAAAGTCTCAGTACTTGCAGCTTAACTATCTCTGAGGTTGCTGAAGCTACACAGTAGCATCACTTTCACAAAGAAAACACCACCAAAACAACTCAGAATATATTCAACTTAGGTGTACCTGGGGTGAGAGACAGAAGAGAGCCCTTATTCCCCAAGTGCACTGTAATGCAGCTATTAGGGCCAAATGCCGGGTCCTGCACTTGGGGCACAACAACCCTGTGCAGTGCTACAGGCTAGGGGAAGAGTGGCTAGAAAGCTGCCTGGAGACGAAAGACCTAGGGACATTGGTTGACAGCCAACTGAACATGAGCCAGCAGTGTGCCCAGGTGGCCAAGAAGGCCAATGGCATCTTGGCTTGTACCAGGAACAGCGTGACCAGCAGGTCCAGGGAGGTTATTCTCCCTCTGTACTTGGCATTGGTGAGACCGCTGCTTGAATCCTGTGTTCAGTTCTGGGCCCCTCACCACAAGAAGGATGTTGAGGCTCTGGAGCGAGCCCAGGGAAGAGCAACGAAGCTGGTGAGGGGGCTGGAGAACAGGTCTTACAAGGAGCGGCTGAGAGAGCTGGGGTTGTTTAGCCTGGAGAAGAGAAGGCTGAGGGGAGACCTTATGGCTCTCTATAACTACCTGAAAGAAGGCTGTAGAGAGGAGGGTGCTGGCCTCTTCTCCCAAGTGACAGGGGACAGGACAAGGGGCAATGGCTCAAGCTCCAATGGCTCAAGCTCCGGGGGAGGTTCAGGCTTGACATCAGAAAAAAATTTTTCATGGAAAGGGTCATTGGGCACTGGCACAGGCTGCCCAGGGAGGTGGTTGAATCAACCATCCCTGAAGCTGTTTAAGAAATAGATAGATGAGGTGCTGAGGGGCATGGTTTAGTGATTGATGGGAATGGTTGGACTCGATGATCCTGGACGTCCTTTCCAACCTAGTGATTCTGTGATTGTGTGTTCTTTTGAGAGCTTGTTCAAACCCTGCTGCAAACTAGAGCCCAAGAACTACTTGTGTACATCATAAGCAACTGTAGAAAGGACAACAATACCATGTGATTTGGTAGATCCCCAGCAGACACTTCCTGGTGCTCTGTGTTGACATCTGAGAAACTAAGAGACAAAAGCAGGCTGCCAAGTAAGAGGCTACCCACCAAATCACGGTCTTCCTACATTCAGCTGACAGTGAGCAAGTACACTTGGCAACAAAGCCCTGCAGTCTACACATGCAGCAAGATCTAAGCACTTGAGGAATGATGCTGGATACAGCTGGCAGACCAGCGTATCACAAGGAAGAGACTCCAGTACTTACAGGCCTCGAAAAATTAGTGGGACCTGCCACGACAGCACTCCCTTCTGTTGGCGAACTACGAACAGGACAGGATATTGGAGGTTCTCAGAACTGCTGTTCACGTACACCCGCACTGCATCTACCTGTGAGACGAGAAAGGAGAGCACAGACAGGTGTTAGCTGAAGGCAAAGAACAAGACAGCTCCAGATCTAGGTGGGAAGAAGCTTGTTGCCCTTCCTCAGTCTGACCTAGATGCTGGTAATATCCACAGGCAGATCAGCAGAGTTTGTCACTGAACTTGTTATTCAGACCCAGAAGTCATTTACCGAAGTGTCTCCTTGCTGCTGCCCTAATCCAGAGTCACAGTCCTGTCCCCAGGTGTAAGATGACTGTCTGACAAGACACAGTGAACAAATGCAGCACACCTAAGAGGAAGAGCATTCAGTATCTGCCACTTACCGAAGTGAGAGCAGCCTGAATATTTTCTTTTATAGAATTAAGCAAACACACACACACAAAACATAGACCCAAGGCTACAACTAAGAATTTTCTTGCTTGGCCCCTTATGTACCAAACTCAATCAACATTAGTGGGAAAGTCACCAAGATGACTGGAGATCACTCAAATAGTTAGGGATCAAAAAAAGTTTAGCAGCTAGCACCTGGCTCTGCTGTAAATGATATTGAGACAACCATAACCCGAACATACCCCACGTAACAAAACAGAATTACACTGCTGACTGCCCTTAGCCTCCCAAGGAAGCTTTGGTTTGTGAGAAAGGGCTTTAATGCATCCCACAGCAACCAAAATTTATCCTTACATTATCTGGCCACCACACAGCTGGACAGCTGTGGGGCAGAAGGCTCTCAATTTACTACTCGCTTTGAGAAGCAAGCATGCATCAAATGGAAAAGGCATTATTTCCATTTGAAAAAAAATCTCTCCATCTCCCTGTCCAGAACTGTACACACTGCTCAAGCAAACAGGGTCTAAGAATGCATAACTGATTAAAAGAGACAGTACATCTCAATTAGAGGCCTTTAAATGATGAAACTATATTAGGTAGATAAGAGGTACACATTTTAAGCCCACCACATCTTGAAAGATTAGAATGGACTCTCACTAGATCAGTGAAAGACTTTTCACAGATGTCTCAACTTTATACCTTAAAAAGAGTAAATGTCAGAGAATGCCACCTTATGAAAGAACACACAAAGTAAGGAAGGTAGCAGAAGGGCAGCTACTTGAGATGGCAGCTTATGCTTATACCGAGGACAAACGGTTAAGAAAAAAGTCTTGCAATTGCAAGTCTAGAAGAAATTTTCCTATTTATTCTTGTTTAGCAATTTTAGCCTTACATAGAAGTTTAGTTTGCTGGAACAAGACAGCTTCTTGAAAGCCATAATCATTATCAACTTGCCTGCCATCACCACACAGAGGCTACAGCCACCAATTCCTAAAAGATAATGTCTTCAACAAAATCCATCAGAAATAATTTAATCAACCCTCCTTTGAGATAGAAGGGCAAGCACTGGAATCTTTTTCCATTGCCTTCTGGTTTCTAAACCTTTTTTAATACTCTTTTGGCATGCCTTCCAGCTTTTCCTTCTGATCACAAAAACTACCCATGCAGTTTTGTTTCCAAGTAAATTTCACCATAGGGTACCAAACCCAGGTTAAGAAAAACACCATCACAAAGTAAGACTCACAGGTAATACCTGAAGGGTATCAACACAGTAGGCCACCACCACCAAACATCACTGGAAGGTTAAGCTGCTGCTTCCTTAGTATCTATGACTGCCCTGCTCCACTGTGGGAGCTCAGACAGGACACGATGGCATAACCGGGAAATGCAGGGACTGGGCTGAAAGAGCCGTTCCTTGTTTGCAGGTGTTTAGTGTAGAACCGTCACTACAGAAAGGACACATTCCAGCTACACGTCCAGCAGCTTTTTGCCTATGAAACAGTTAAAGCAAGGCAACCTCCACAGGTGGAGGGTAAATCACTGGCCAGGTGAATCAGCACAGTCCAATGAGGGGCTCACATCAGATTCACAGCAAATGGTACTACTGATTTATGCATCCTCAGCTACTCATAAATGCAAGCTGGACATCAGGAAATTATCTTTTGCATTCACTTCACAAATACAGAAACTACAGGGGATATGTATATATTGCAGATAGTCAGGTTTACATTAAAAAACTGATTCATTTGTATTCATTAGAAGACCTAGAAAGTTGCACCTTTTCTACTTCTTAATTCTCAATTTAAGAAATGTAATAGATGTAATTATGTAATAATGTAAAAGAAATGTAATAGATGTAATAAGTATATGCTAATGCTGAGTGGTATTAAGAAAAAAAAAAACACTGCTTTTATAGTTTGCCCAGGCTCTGAGCACAGAAATGAAAGTTGTATGTAAGTGAAAATGCTGCTTCTTCCTACTTTGGATCTTCCCTTTCAGCAAACTAAGTATTTTCAATATTGGTTCGAAGAGGAAAAACACAAACAAAAATTCACAGACTGTTTAGAAAAAGTCAGACGAAAGAAAAAACCTTCTCCGAGGTATCCTACAAAACATATGAGAAAGCTCTAGCTTTCTGTCATAAAAAAGGTACAGCTTTTCATATCTATTATGATACACTGGGGATAATTCTATGATGTCTTAATGCCTCCTGGAAATCCCAGTTCTTCCAACTATTCCACTACAGTACATACACAGCAAATCATGTATCTCCAGTGGTGCAGCGTGTTATTTAGCTTTATTAGTTTCTCATGTTGTTTGGCTTATACAGGTAAGAATACATTCCACCTGTGTTCTACAGTGTATTGTTTATGGACCCTTTGCTACGTAATCCAATACTGTTTCCTAAGCAGACAAGCACAACATTGCCAATACAAGGCTGAAGAACTATTTTTAATACCAGTATTTGATAGTCTGAGATCTTCACTAGACTTTTTATGTGATCTTAAATGTCTGTTGGGCCAATTTGTGGAATTCCTTGATTTTAAGAGAGAAGAACACCATGCCAAGATCACATCCCTGAACAATTCTGCATATGATGGAAGTGTTTTCTTAATTTTCACCCAACAAAGCAGAGCTCTCCAAGTCATGTCGAAAGGGGAGTATTTTCTACACCAATGAAGTATGAAATCAGCCAGAGAGAGCTCCAGAAGACCTTTTGCCTGCCTTGTAGAGCACCACATCAGACGTGGGGAACACACCCTGCTTCACAAATGAATGAAGTATTGCGCGGGCAGACAAGAATGCCCACCACCTAACTGTTTCATACAGCTCACACCCAAAAGGAAAGATGAGAAAACAGCCCTCGCCTGCTTTGAGAGTCGAAAGTACACAGCAGTAGGGACTGGAGCTTTATGAGGACGTAATCCCAAGCGCACCTTTGGGTGAACAAGATCACACAGTCAGTTGCTGGGGACAGCAGCTGGGAGCTCAGGGCTGGAATTAGGCCAGCTTAAATATGCAAGATGTACACATACTGCAAATGCTGCAGCACTATTAAGTTCACTTCCCACCCATCAAACCAGGCTGGAGAAGGGGAGCAGGAGAACAGCTGAAAGAGTTACACCCAGACTCCACCCCATGTGCTGTAAATACCAGCAGAGGACAAGACTTCCAAACTGTGCTATGCCTTCACCGTGGCCTCAACTCTTACACTGTGTTCTGCTGATGCAGCAGTTCTGACCTGCAACCAGTGAGTACCTGTTCAGCACAGACATGGACATGGGAGGCCCTTAAATCCAATGGGGACATGCAAGTCTTGGAGTCTATTTCCCCTGGGAGCCTCTATTAAGAATCCAATTTGAAATGGCAATTTCTGCCCTTGCAGGAAACAAAATGCATAACAGGAAATAAGCATCCCATCCTTGCACTTTGAAACCCTAACATATCTTGCTCAGAGAAAAGTTGCTCAGCACTGTCAGATTCGCGTATCTCTACAGGTGGGTACTCCACAACCTCTTGGGCTACCTGTTCCTGCTCCAGACTGCCCTCACAGTTGGGGGTGAGAAATGTTTAGTCGGAATTTCCGGTGTTTCAGCTTGTGCTCGTTACCTCTTGTCCTGTCATTACCCAAGCACCCATTGAGAAGAACTCATCTCCTCTTTCTTCGTTCCCTCCCATCAGGTACTTATACACACTGATGTCATCCCCTTGAGCATTCTCTGCTGCAGGCTAAACAGTCCCATCCCTCTCAGCCTCTGGTCAAAGAGGAGAGATGCTCCAGTCCCTTCATCATCTTTGTGGCCCCACTACGGACTGGCTCCAGTAAGTCCATACCTTTCTTCTACTGGGGAGCCCAGAACTGGACACAGTAGTCCAGGTCTGAAAGCTTTGCAGCTTTGTACCTGCACAAGGCAAATCTGTACAGCATTACTCTTCCCCCTTTTTACAAGACCAAGCCACTTCTGTAAGAGCTTCCTGGATGAGCCTAACAGTTAAACTTCTCATACAGTGACTCACTAGTGCTCCATTCACACACATTTTTGCCCTGACACCTTCCTGCTAGCCTTAATGTCCACTGCCGAAACCAGCCAAAAGACTTAGCACAGGGTTACAAGTTGCCTCCGTTTGCTTTCAACATTAATACTGGCTTCTCTCTTTAACCTAAAGTCAATACCGTGAGCATATATTGTTTGAGACCTCAAGGCTCTTCTAGATTAGTTGCTTTACTAGTCTAAAAGCAGTAAAGTTTCCTTTAAGGAAGGGAGGGGGAAAAAGGAAAGAGGGAGAGACCTGCCTATGAATCCAAAGATATGAGATGTTTACTTAACCAACAATAAGCAACACCAAGATTAATTCATTCTGTTAAGGACTGACCATCTATTTTCAGGCAGCCCTGCTGCTGTAGCAGCTGCCACTCCAAATGCCTGCAGGGCCTGCTCAGGTAACCAAACGTTTGCAAGTTTTAGCTTCCCCATATAGTTAATGTACAACTACTGAAAGGCCTCTTGATTTTGCAGTGACATGCTATATACCCACAGCAGCCATCATCTCCATTCTACAGATGCTGAGACTCAATTGTGCAAGAAGAGGTGCAAGCAGCACGTTTTGAGCTTAACTGGGGACAAACAGTGATGGAGACGTTCAAAACCCGAGATATGCTTCTACTGCATCGGCCTCGGAAACATCAGGTTAAGAGGGACAGTGTCATAAAGCCTGCAGCTCACAGCTCTGTCACCTTCCTGCTGCCGTACAGAATGGACAAGAAGCTGCCTCATGTGCAACTACTTGGGGTGTGTTCCCCTCCACTTCCCCTCCCTGCATCTCACCAAGTCACATCCCTCTGACTCTCTCCAGCCCAACAATCCCTCTGCCTGCTTCACCACAAAGGCAAGGGTGCAGGACACTTAAGTTGTCCAAAATGTGGATCTGTTACCTGGTGTGCAATAAGCTGATAATTACATCACCGAGATAGACACTGTTTATTCAGGTTTTGGCAAATCTCGTGTGCTTGGATGCTTATTTTTTTCCTCAAATCAAGCACACCTCAAGGGGTTTATGGACTCAATTTATACACAAAGTTACACAAAGCCGTACATTATTCATCATACATGTAACCACATAGTTACATGTAATTACATATATAAAAATGTAATTACATATGTAATTTTACATATATATGTAATTATATATGTAATTATATATATAAATGTAATTATATATGTAATTTTATATAAATGTCAAGTCATTCCTTGCATCTTCCGCAGAAGCTTCAAAGGGGTCTTCAGAGGTGGTTTGGTGCTCAGTACCCCAAAAATTACCTATCAAGTTCACCTATGAGTCAATTCTTCCCAATCTCCTCCCAATTATTGCCAGTATCTCTAAACCGCTGGCTTGGAATGTCTTAATTTAAATAAACGTCCACCTCATCACTCAGAAGTCATGGTAATAAATTGTACTATTATCTAACCATAGAGCTGAACAAGCTTTAATCTCCTTCCACTACAATAACAAAAGATAATCCTTAACTGGGACCCACCTTGTGTAAGTCTCCGGTCTATCTGATGATCCTAAGATATTTTTTAAGTTATTAAAAAATCATGGGTTTTTACCCACATTTACATGTTTGGTGCCCACCATGGTATAAGGCTCAACCATAAAGCACCTCTCAAAAGAACACTCATGTAAAACACAGAATCCCAGCATGGCTGAGATTGGAAGGCAGCTCTGGAGATCATCTAGTCCAATGCCACTGCTCAAGCACAGTCATCCAGAGCAAGCTGATCAGTTGGGTTTTGGATAACTCTATGGATGGAGACTCTACAGCCTCTCTGGGAGGCTTCTTATAGTGTTTGATCACCCTCACTAAAACTTCCCATGTATCCAAGAGAAGGGCAAAGAAAGGGAAGCAAAAGCTTTGGTGATTAACACTTCGACAGGGCAAAACCTGAGAGGGGAGGGAAGCTCTCTTCCCTCTGCTGTGATCCAGCAGTTAGACTCCTCATTTGGTTTCCCTTTCTCCACAAAACTAAGCTGATCATACACCTTCTACAACATTTATTCAGCTTTGCTGCCATTTCCATTATCTTATAATACTGCCATTATACTAGTAAGAAATAGGATTACCAGGAGGCAAGATTCTTAAGGCGCAATATTCTTTAAAATCTAAGCACTTGCTCTTATTTCTTACCCCTACAAAACCCAGTATGTGCTATATTAACCACCATCCATGACTTCTCTCCAAATTTCCTGTGTTCAATTCTTTGTATTTTCTTCCTGTAACAGGTGGTCAGAGCTTCTTTACCCTGTTCCCATGAAACCCCACATTAAGGTCCCTTGAGCTCTTTTAGGTCTGATAACACACCTGGCCTATGTCTAGGCTCACAGGTGTGATCCCATTACACTTCTTTCACCCCTCTCACCTTTCTTTCTGCAGGCAAAGCTGCTTCCCAGGCCCCATTCAAATAGGGTCCTTCAGTCAGAGAGGAACATCAGAAAGTCAGAAGCAACATTTACAGAGCAGCCAATTAAGAAGATCCCAGTGTACTTTAAACTTCACCTCAATGTATTAACAACTCACTTGCTGTGAATAACTCTGCTCTTCTGACATTTGAACGTAGCCCAGATCAATCAGGAGCATCACGCCATCTAACCCCATCCAAATCTTTATAATAGGAGCCCAGGAAAAAAAACAGAGTAACTAAGAAGATGGGCAGATGATGACTAAGGTGCCAGTCCACTTAGTTATTTACCCTGATGCTATCACCAGAGTAACACACGGGCTCTCGTGGGTATATCCTGCACTTCCAGAGGAGGGGACAGATCCCTGCCCCAGGAAGTACCTCCATTCTCCCCCTCAGAAGTCTCAGGATTACAAAACTTTGGTTGACGAAAACATATCATTAAAATAGGTGGGATTTGCCTGTGGGCCAAACCTGCTGAAGCAGTTCCCAACTTATGGTCCCTCCAGATCCTCCCCCACTTGCAAATGACCTTGGGAGTATGACAGCCACAAAGTTCAGCAGAATCTAGGTGCTATTACAAGGAAGCTTGGGAAAGTAGAGGAAGGACTAACATTTAGCTGTCAACAAGGCTTCTCTCATTTGCTGTCAGTCAGTCTCTGATTTTGTGCTATAGAGCGTAAGAAACCTTAACTAGTGTCTTTGAGAAACCCGTTTTGCCCAGCAGGGTGAACTGTTGAGCAGAAGCATCACAAGGGACAGGGATAACAATTTGCATCTATGAATCCATATTTGTGGTTTTTTCAGGCTTTTTTCCAATTAGCCTACTTTAAACTTTCAACCCCTGTTTTGCTTCTAGACTCTATTGTCTTGATACAGACAATACACATTTTCATCCAACAGATTTAACATCTTTACCACTGAGCCAGTATTCATAGTCCCATCTTTCCCTTTGAAAGTGAGCGTTCGATGTTTGCTTAAAGGAAATCATCTCCAGCAAAGTATTTTTAGAGTAGTGGAAAAAAAAGCAGGTGGTAAAGGAAGAAAAGGTGATTTATTTAGTTCAAACATTCTCAATCCACACCTTTCCACCGGTTATTTCAAGAACAAGCAATTCTGACACGAGAACCCCTCCCTGCTCCAGAATCACTGCTTTCAGCACACACACCCCTCCCTCCCAAAACAGAAATAAGATCCTAACTGTGTTGCATGTAGAGACAGCAGGGGAAAAAAAAGCACAGATTTTATTTAAAATAAGCTCACCCAGAACAAACGACTCTAAGCCTCCTTCTGCATCTACCCCCACTCATTCAGCATGGGTGAGATAAGAAGTTTTGCCTGCTGGTAAGAGGGTCAGCCAGGCTGCCATCATTCCTGCAACGCCACCACTGCTGAAGGACCTCACTTTAGAGAAGCCCATTTCCAGCACCGAAAAAAACAGTTGCACCTTCCCCTTCTCTAAGGAGGCTGTCTGTATTGGTAGTGTAACAAGGTGCTAGATTTCATCTGTACCTTCCAAGCTGAAATCCTCACTTCCTGCAGATATCTGCGCTTTGGTTTCAGGTGGGACAGTCCAGACTGGATCTTAGGAAACAACCTCGTGTACCAAACGCTCCTTTTGACAACGGGGCCCTGCACTAGTGTTTGTCAGCAATAACCACACTGCTGCCCTTTGTGCTGTGGGACTGAGGCTGCGTCAGTTCTGCTTTTGAGAATTCTGCTCCTCACATTCCTCGCCATCACCAGCCCTCTGCCATGTGCATCTCTATTCACCAGCCAAGTTCATGACAGTTTTGTATCACTGACCTTGAGTGTTTTTCTGTATTTCAAGGTGGACAGAGCAGTCAGACAGCTGAATAAAGAGAGCTCTCAGCACTATATAAAAATGTGTTAGATCAGGAAAGACAAATATTTGTACTTCAGTTCTGTCACCTCCCTGGAGATAGGGGGAGGAAAAAAAAGGAAAGAAATTAAAAATGAGTACATCTGAATTCCATTCTCTGGATGGGAACACGCAGAAGGAGCTGGTTGCAAATTCACACAGTTGAACAGGACTGATAGAGCTGCAACCATTAAACAAAATAAACCAGGCTCTTGTTGACACAAAAGAGTCCTTGGACTGATTGTGAAGTCTGCATTTCCCACAGAGATTACACATCAATTTAAGACTGTGGAGATGTGAACTTAAGGGCAAGCAGGAGGTTGCAACAACAGTTTCTGCTGCAAGCAAAGGTTTTCAAGAGCATTAGTGAGGATTCCTTTCCACCACCTCATGCTAAGCAAAACCTTTGAATCGTACCAGGGCTTTGCCACGTTCTCCACCACACCCACACACAAGCCGCTCCTTGTGAGACCGTTGGGGATTATCGGTCCACGTTGCGACAGCAATTGGTTGTGGGCCTGACAAGGCATGGAGCCAAACCAGTGGGCAGGGAACAAATCCAGCAAGCAAATACACAGGCAGCTAGTTACAATGGAAGGTCTTAGCGAAGGATATGTCTACAAAAGCCAGCAAATTGTTCCTGCCTGCTGTTGCACAAGAAAAAGATGCTTTTTTTTTATACAAACTCTGAAATTAAGTGAAGTAAGATTCAGCTGGATGGACTAGAGCAATCGAGGCACTGAATGAAGCAAATACTTGTCAGTGTCTAACTCTGTTGCTCTTCCCACTGTCAATACAACAGAGGGAAGGTGAGACCTTGAAGGAAAATAGTTATGAGAGAGTGAGATACAAGCACCACTCCTGTCTGACAACGACTGAAAAAAAAAAAAAAACAGAGCACAGACAAGCATTCTCTTTCAGCCTTTCTTGGTCTGACTTCATGGTCTAATGTCAGTAAGTCTTAATTGCCAAAAACAATCTGTCAAATAACCTTGTCCCACAGTTTTCTTCCAGTATTTCTGCCAAGAGTTTTAAATATCCAGAGCAGCATAAACTAAGCGACAGACTCCGGTATGTCAAGCGCAACCTCACTCACATTAATGTAATTGTTCCAGTAGTGGTATTCTTCATTTAAAAGTTCTACTTTGTGCAAATATGCTGTGTGGACTTAGAGTCTGCCATATACATTCCCATGAGTTCACTTGTTTGCAACGCTATCTATGCAGCATAAATGGAAACAAGATAAATACAAAGCGTGTTAATATTTATCTTTTTACTTTTTGACATTTTGTCCTCTAACCAATGTCACTAGGGAGTCTCCAGGACAGCCAGAAAGAAAAACTAGGAGGTGCCAGGCTGGATGAAATAGGTACCCATTCCTGACCACTCTGGCTTCAGGAAGATGTTAAAAATAAACAAATAAATCCTTTTTCGTATAGCCAGTTAAGGAACAAATTACTTTCTAACAATTAGCATCTTCCTACACCACAGCAGCTGGAACTCTGGGATAGGGAAACCCTTGAAACAAAAGGGTTTATAACATTTCCATAATTGCCACCGCCCCAAGCTCGCAATAACTCCAGGTTTTACTGACACAACACAAATAACTGGTTCTTTCCTGGCTACCAAGTTCTTCACCTCAGTGACACTTGGCATGTGGATTGAATTACGTATCCTACGTGTCTTCCTCTTTTCTTTTATTGTCTTTTTTTTTAAAAAAAGAAAAACAAAACATTGTTTGTTTCAAACCATACCAAAGCAGCTATTTCTACGCCCGAAGGAAAATATCAGCATAAAGAAAGAAAGTAAGGAACGCTGTTTCTGAAATCCTCTGTGTTTCTGTTAAGGATACAAAGAAGGAAATAATGTTTGCTTATGCAAACATACTAAACTATATTCTCAAACCGAGCAGATGGCACACCCCTGCAATACAGCTTTTAGACTGCAATTTCACTCCCTGAATATCCCCTGAAATAGCAGATGAGGCCTGTATAGGAAAAGCACACCTTCCTACCCAACAGCTTCTGCACAAGTTATTTAAGGACATTTCAGCTATGCTTACGATGCAAATGTTTGTATTATAAATTGCTGCACTGTTCTTGGAAAGACTTCAAACTGAGGAGAGACATTTTTGATTAAGTTATTCATATGCAGAAATTTATTTTTAATCTAAACATCTTGGCGGGTGAGGAGCGGTGGCAGGGGGAACAATAAAACACGATCAGCTTTTATTTTACACAAGAAGACAGTTCAACAAGAAGAGAGTGATTTTAAAATTTAGAACAACATTCAAATTCAGGAGATGTTTTAGTTCAATGACAAGTTATCAGGCTTGACAAAATTAGCTGATAAATTGGAAATAAAAATAAAATTCTTGTCAGCACTAATGTCACCGTCTGAAGATCAGCCTGCAAACTGATAGTGTCTTTCAACATGTACACTCTTTTGTCCCTCTAGGAAGGAAAAACCACAACAGAAAATTCTCAGAAAGCCAAAGAACAATTTAAGTTTGAAGGGATCTCAGGTGGACACCTCCACAGATACCCTACAGCAGATTTCCAGTACCTAAGGGGGGGCCTATAGGAAAGCTGGGGAGGGGCTCTATATCAGGGAGTGCAGGGATAAGATGAGGGTTAACAGTTTTAAGCAGAAAGAGGGGAGATTTAGATTAGATATTGAGAAGAAAATTTTTACCATAAAGGTGGTGAGGCACTGGCACAGGTTGCCCAGGGAAGTTGGGGCTGCCCCATCCTTGGAAGTGTTTATGGCCAGGTTGAATGAGGCTTTGAGTGACCTTATCCAGTGGGAGGTGCCCCTGCCCATGGCAGGGGGTGTGGAACTGGATGGGCTTTAAGGTCCCTTCTGACCCAAACCATTCTATGGTTCTATGACACACAATCCCATCCCCAGCTTAAAGCAAAGTCAGCTTCCATACCATTACTCCACTTAGGCTATCCCATTTTTGCCAGAGCCAAACCCTTCAAAACTGTATTTTCTGCTGCAAAAAACAATAGTCAAGTTTGTGTTTTCAGCAGATCCCTGCATCATTTCACCCACAGCTTACTTCTGCTTTCTCCTGTAAGCAAGAGCTTTTGGTGTGACTCTGAGCAGGGTGAGAAGTGGCCAAGAGACCCCACTGAGAAGAAACTGGAGTACTCCATGTGCTGTGTGCCTTAACTGCCTACACTTTCACCTCCTAGGGTTGGTTGTTTTCTTTAGAAAAGATAAATTACATATAAAGAAGTTATGCCAAAAGGACTCTATTGAACCTTGCCAGGCTTCAGGAATCATATACTTTAACTTGCTTTGATTTCTCTGTGCCTACAACATTAACATTAGGCTCCAGAAATGGCATTCTGAGGCCCTTCCAGTGTCCTGTGGTAAGCAGGATAGAGCCAGTACCCAAAAAGCAACAGCGTTCACGCCCTGAAGATCCTGCAATAACAGAAGTTCTACTGACCTTAGGAGATCTGCTTGTTCAAACATTTGTAGTCTTCCCAATTTACTACCTGCATATTTGTGGCTAAAACAGTGGCTTCCACTCAGCATTAAGAAAAAACAGAGCCTAACCGTTTCCCCCCACTATAGCACAGGTTTGACGATCTCTAAACAGGAGACTAAAGTTTTACTGCACGTGTGGTGTAGCAGTGGGCTGAAACTTGAGCTGGAGCCAAGACTAACATTATGGAAAAGATGTGCAGGAGAGCAAGGGAACACTTTGATGTAGTTTAGTTTAAGCCTGAAGAGTCCTACACATGCAGCCCAAAACCAGCTTAGAATCAAGAGGTGAAAAAATTGCTCTTGGAGTTATAACAGACATGCTGGAGTGGGACCTACGTTCACACATGAAACAGCAGAGAACAGTAAACAGATTTGATCACTGGCACTTATCAGGTTGTTCCGTGTAGCAGACCAAGGAGTTTCCCTGTAGCTATGACAGATGGCACTGGTCTGAGCAAGTGACTCATCACACAATCCCAGAGGAACGTACGGGTGAATTCCAGTTACGCATCCTTGCCTAGAGCAAAGTAAGTGCATCTGCCATCCACATCTAGGCCATAAGAGACCAAATCACTAGCGGACAGAAGAGTTTAATTGAAAGACTTCTGTTCTGCTTGCTAGTGTTGATTCCCCTCTTCCCTTAGGTCAGCCACCTTCTTCCCATGCGCAACCATGAAAGAAGGAAGTGTAATGGTGTTAGCAAACCTCCATGGTGGTATACAGCCTCTCTTGTCCATTCACTGAGGATAATTTTTTGCTCATCACCCCTCAGACAGACTTCCATAGGAAACAGTCACTCCAGGGCTACACATCCTCACAGGGCACAACTGCACAGCAGAGAAGCCACAGCTTAATCTACTGCCAATCACTGCTTATAATAAGGATGGGCCATATGGTAGCAGAGATTGGGGCTCTGTTCCCAGTTCTGGCAATGGAGAAGGAGAAAAATATCACCCACTCTTTCTCCTAAAATAGGTGCAGCCCACTGCTCAGCTTTGGGGCTCATCACAACCAAGATGCGCTGCATAAATGTCCAAGAGCTGTGTCTGGATTGCAGCAGCTTTCCCTACAAATAAAAAGTTGAAAACTTGATCTCCTGAAAGATACTTGGTTTTCTAAATATAATCTATGTATCTTCCAAATCACACATTCAGCTGATCTGAGCTCTGATTAGTAAGAACTCTTGTTGTCTCCATCAGTCTTCTTCCTCGTGATACTCTCCTGCACCACTCAGGACTTTGTACAGAAAATACCCACAAGCACAATATTAGTGGTATTATGTTTTCAGCAAATTAACCATTAGCAGCTCCCAGAACTTACAGTGGTGGAGTCATTCATGCTGAATTCCCTCACTCCTCCTCCATACGCTTTTCTTTTTTGAAGCCCCTGTATTGCAATTATGTCACTGAGCAGGTTCTCTTACTTGTCACATAAAGCCTACTCCAGTCAACAGTAAATATTTTGCAGAAATATTTTGCAGCTCTTCTTCAGTCTTCTGAGTAGGAGCGCACTGCACAGGCAGCTCCAACAGATCAGTTCTCCTTCTTTCTTCCTCCAAGAAGGAACATGTTGAATATGTGGAACTGGAGATGCCCGTGGATATGTTCATTTCTTCCCCTATCCTGGATGTCTCCAGTTGAAACAATCCTAACATAAGACAATCCTGTTTCCCCAACTAATTGTCCACCAGACTTCTAACAGCATACATCTGCCTTTGCTGTTAGAGCATGGGTACATAGTGACAGGGGCAACAGCCGGTTTTATCCTTACAGTTAAACTCACAGTTAAACATTAAACAAACAGCTGTGCAGAGGAGAAAATTTCAAAACACATCTAGGACGAGTAAAAAGAAACAAGACAAGCATTAAGATGACCCCATAACAAATGAAGACCTTCAACCACGAGGAAGGAGTTTGACACATCCCTCTGTTCACATGCCAACTCTAGAATCACTTGCAGCAGAAGTGGCCGTGCTTTTCAGCACAACTTTACTTTTACAACTCCACCTCAAGAATTAAGGCCTAAATCCTAGTTGCCAAGTACAAAAGGGCCTGACAGCTCTCCTGCCTCAAGTCACAAGGTCAAATATTTCTTCACAGCACACAGGAGGGGTTTTCTCCCTACAGAAGCGCACACAGAGACCTGGCAATGTATAAATGCTGACGTGGTCAGCATGTAAGTACCCTTATTTTCATTTTATGCAACCAGGAGTTGCACAGAGAGAAACAACTTTCATGTCTCCAAGCAGGTCTGCTCCACAGCCCTGAATACGACTTTCTTATTTCTGCCCATCAGCAGTCTCTTAGGACTTGCTTTTCCTCTTCCTTCAAGCATGCATACTTGTATCCCAGGGAGTAAGGGAGATTATGTAGATGAAGAACATCCTTTGAAATAAGCACAAGTCTTTTCAGAAAGCAATGTCTCTAAAGCACTAGACAGGAGTAGCAGTCTTGTTCCCTCCTTTCTCTCATCCATCATTCATGCATTGCTTTACTCAGCTGCACTTTCAGATGTGCCCTGGCAGTTCCAGCATGTGAGCAACCAAAGCACTTACAGAGAACTAATGGGTCATGAGCCAATCCTCACACCTTGTCCTTGGCTCTGAGTTGTCCCTTGCTTTGTAGGCCTGTCCTCATGAAAGAGAGCATCAGAGATGAGAAAACAGAAGTACCCACAGCATCAGGGAAACAAATCCCTGTTTCAGAACCAGACCTCTCCAGACCTGGCTTTGTTTCAGAGGGAAAGCAATTAAATTCACCTATTGCAGCCCTTCCACATGGAAAATGCTCTTTTTATTCAATTAAATTTCCTGTAACTAAGATTAATGGTCTACATGGTATCTGCCTCAAGGTGTCAGAGCTTTCTGGCTGACATGCCCTCAGCACAGAGACAGGAGGAGACCAGAAAGACTACGAAGAGCGGAGAGCTCACAAGTGATGGGCAAGTGGCAAACACCGGCTAACACTCCACTTGCTAAAGACTGTAGTGAAAGGCAAGGACTAACACACTGAGTTTTTGCAGGGCTTGTGTTCCTTCAGAAAGTCCAACAAATAGCCAGAGGACAGCATACCCCGAAGTATCTTCACAACTCTTGCACAAGAAAAAACAGCCCAAAAGAGCATGGTCCCAGATTAAAGTCAAGGTTTCTACCACCAATCTTCTAAGCTTTGAGCAATCTTCATCAACAGGGAGGTGCAGGACTACCAGGACAAATCAACCTCTAGCTCTGACCAGGCTGGCATGAGAGGACCCAGTCATTTTTGCCTCTCATCAGTTCAGAGCTATACACCGACATCCAGTTGTCCTGATTAGGCAAGGCACGTTCTTGAAGTATTTCGCTGCTTTAGCTTAGACATAGCACCTGTAGGGGCTTCTCAGTGACAATTCATTGAATGATTTGGATTGGAAGGGGCCTTGAACAATCACCGAGGTCAAACCCCCTACAATGGGCAGAGGGACATCTTCACTAGATCAGGTTGCTCAAAGTCCTGTCCAGCCTGACTTTGAACACTTCCAGCGATGGGGTGTCCACAACTTCTCTGGGCAACCTGTTTCAATGTCTCACCACCCTCATGGAAAAAAATTTCTTCCTTTGTCGAACACAAATTTACCCTCTTTCTGTTTGAAACCATTGTCCCTTGTGCTGTCATCACATGCCTTGGTAGAAAGCCTCTGTGCATCTTTCTTATAAGCCCCCTTTATATATTGAAAGGCCACAATAAGTCTCCCTAGAGCCTTCTCTATTCTTAGGACCCATTCTAGGCAACCCTCATCCAAAAACCTCCTAGCACATCCCACCTTTTTTAAGTGTTTTTTCTCTTCCAAATTAGTTTTTGTAACAGGAACGGGTTGCATGACCCTCTTTAAGCACATTCATGGCAGTGCTCGGAGAGCTCTGCATTAAAAAAACATTAAGCCTCAAAGCTGAAGTTTCCATTCTTAGATATGCTTTTGAATAGCTCAATATCACTGCAGAGATTTCATGTTCGAGCATGCACGAACATGGAGATCAGTCCACTAAAGTTGCTGCTCAAATGCAGCAGTAGTCTGGGCTGGTTGACTCTTCAAGGCCACAGGAACAGCTGAGCATCCAAAAGCAGAAGGTGCATTTAAATACCTGCAAACAGCACAGAGCAGCTATGTACCCCGTCCTTTACTCCTCCCACTCTGCTATCACCCTAGCTGTTCTCCTGGAGAGAAAACTTTTTCCTGGAAGACGTCTGGAAAAACACGTAGCTTCAAAGAGCAAGTGAAGGAAGTGGATTAATTTTAACTGAAGTCAGTACACATGCTGTCCTAACAATCCCCAGATAACATCTGATCTGACAACAGGACCTCATATCAATAACACCCAATACCTGTAACACTTGAAGAAGCCTAACACGTCACCACCAGCTTCTCCAAAGAGGCTCATGCCCAAAGCTTGCTTTTGACCTCCTGGGTTCAGCAGTGACATTCAACAGTTAAGCACAGCTAGGCTCAGTTGCATCAGAGCCCAGACATATAACTCCTGCCCCATAAATACCAGGGCATTTTATTACATACTAACACGCATAACAGAAGAAAGATGAGTCTTTAAAGGTCTGGATCTTTTGGATTTTCAGAGTAAAATAAAACAAGGGATTATTAACACCACCTCCCCCTGCTTCCCCCCCTGCCTTTAATCACGCTGTACCAATTCCTTTCATATTGAAGCATTAGAAATACAGTATGAAAAAAAAGCAGTGTTTTCCATTTCTCTTGTCCTGTGCAACTGCAGGCAGGAGGAAAGATCCATTTGCCCAGTTCACCATCTTTTGGTACACCAGAACATCTCGGCCAGCAATTAATTCCCAATCCAAACAACGGGGGCAGAGTTTCCAAGGTACCACTCAGCTACTTGAGATAAACACGACATTAAAAACGGGAAAACGGGGAGGGGGAGGGGGGTGAAAACCCGCAGTATCTGGGCATAGATAAACGGCAGGCTCCCTTCCCCATCACAACCAGCCATGGCTTTAGCAGTGCTGCCCTGCAGCCTCCCCGCATCGCACCTCACCTGCTCCCGGGGGGAGAGCACCTGGATCCTAGTGAAGCTAGGAGTGGAAAATGGTATTTAATAAGGCTCCTTGAGTGCGTGTACATCGTCTTCGTCCCCCCCTTTCTTTTAGGCAGTACGATTATCTGCATAATCCCCTTCTAGACTTTCCGTTTCTCCCTGCGCATCGCAGGGGGGTTGGAACTGGATAATCTTCACGGTCGCTTCCAACCCAACCCATTCTAGGATTCCTCTGCTGGAAGCGCTGGGTACCAAACCCCGTCTGGGGCTGGGGGGAACCCCCGTCCCTGCCCGGCCCCCGGGGTGCTGCCACCTCCTCGCCCGCAGGAGAGCGAGGGCAGCCCGCAAGCGCATCCCGGTCCCCGCGGGGGGATGCGGGGCAGGGGATGGGGGGGAGATCCCAGCCCTCTCCCGCACCGGAGCCCCCCACGCGGAGGAAAGGAGGGGAAGGCGGCGGGGGACGCCGCGGGACGCTCCTACCTGCCCGGGCTGGCTCCGGTAGGCGAAGGCGTAGAGCCGCTCGGCGCTGATGCTGACGGCGCCCCGGTAGAGGTGGCCGAAGGCGCCGGTCTCGGGGCTGCCCCCGGGCTGCCCCCGCGCCGCCGCCGCGCACAGCAGCGCGCACAGCAGCGCCCCGGGCCCCGCCGGCACCCCGGCCATGGGCTCCGATCCCGCTCCCGGCCCCGCTCCCGGCCCCGCGGGGACGGCGCCGCGTTTACAAGTTAAAGCGGGAGCGCGGCGACTCGCGCGGGAGGCGGGGAGGCGGCCCCGGGCACCCCCCGGGGAGGGCGGGGTGGGGGGGGACGGGATGGGACGGGATGGAATGGAATGGAATGGGACAGGACAGAATGGGATTAGATAGAATAGAATAGGATGAGATGGAATGGAATGGAATGGAATGGAATGGAATGGAATGGAATGGAATGGAATGGAATGGAATGGGACAGGATGGAATGGGATGAGATAGAATAGGATGAGATGGAATGGAATGGAATGGGATGGAATGGAATGGGACAGGACGGAATAGAACGGAATGCAATGAGATTAGATGGGATGAGGTGGGATGGAATGGGACAGGATGGAATGGGATGAGATGGAATGGAATGGAATGGAATGGAATGGAATGGAATGAGATGGGATGGGATGGGATAGATTGGAATGGAATGGGATAGGTTGGAATGGAATGGGATGAGATGGAATGGGATAGGATGAGATGGGATGGGATAGAACGGGATGGAATGGAATGGAATGGAATGGAATGGAATGGAATGGAATGGAGGCCAGTGAGCTGGACGGCCTCAAGGAGGAAGAGGGTCTCCTCTCTCTGCCCAGCCTCAAAATTCTGAGCCAGACTTGTCTTGGAATTGTCAGTGAGATTTTCCCCTTGGGGAGCCGTGCTGTGAGCCTATGGGCACATCGTCAGGCACAAGGGGATGGCAACCGCAGGGCTTCAACACTCCCAGCCCACTGAGTTGAGGGCATCCTCGCCCTACTCTCTGTCCACTTGCTGGAGCAGCAGCTTGCACCTCTGACGTACAGCGCCACCCCAAACCATTATTTTTGGGTGCTCATAATTTTGGGGTAAATGCCCCTGTCTTTTAGTTCAGTCCAAGGTGTGAAAGGCTGTGGCAAAACATCATTTCACTAATTCAAGCATGGCTTGGTGCATCTTGTATTCTTTGAATTCTTTGTGAAACCGCTACAAACAACACTGTCATGCTCAACCTTTTCAGCGAGAGTGATGCTTTTGGGCCAGGGGTCTCTCTCACACTGCTTATCCCTGTGTTCTTCTATTGAAAATATGTCCAGAAAATGTGTCAGTCCATGGTGGGGGGATGAACTTTTTAGTCAGAGAAGAGAAAGCATTACTAGAAAACAACAATAAAGGTTTTTCAGGCTGAGGATGAACTTGTAGGAGCCACAGTTTTATAAAGCCAGCCTGCAATCTCCAACTGCAGTGCCTCCAGCCACAGAAGATTTCCAAGTTTTAGGTTTTGTTTTCAAGACTGAGACTTCCTGAGGGTCACTTGTCATCTTTGGAGGAAAAGTTGCAAAGCTCAGCAAAACGACTCAGCGTGTGTTATGCCATCATTTTGATCTTCAGGCCTTTGTGTGATCTCTGCCAAGAGAAGAAAAAATAAAACACTTATCAGTGATTTCTGTGTTTGCCTTGAAGCAGGTTGCCATTCAAGTCACTGTGCCTTTTGTCAGAGTCCCAAGAAGTGGCATCAAGGGCAAAAATCCCCACTTGAGATCTGCTGGAAGATGGACACTCCAACACGAGCAGTTTGCCTTTCAGCTTGGAGTCTCATGCTGTGCAGACCAGGAGACCTGTGCAATATCACCTTTAAGGTCTTGTGATTCTGTCCTGCCTCTTACGAGGACACAGTGTAACCTGTCCTGGGGGACTTTCAACCAGTGGTAGCACTGGAAGACTTATGCCTCCCTCTCCCCACCCTGTAGAGCCCCGCAGCTACCTTCTAGCCCCCTGCAGACCTACAAGTCCCTCTGGCAGGGCTGACAGACCTCTGACCTGTGCCGAAGTGAGGAGACTGGGAACATGTCTTCTCCCAGAAAGGAGAGGCTTCAGGGAACAGGAGGTAGGGCAAAGCAAAAGCTTGCCAGGGCCATGCCGGGTTGCTCAGAGCAATGTGACAGATGGCACAAGGACCACATTCTGCAAACCAAGGTACCTCTGGCAGCTGCAAATATTTTTTTTTGTCATTTGGTGCTGTTCATATTTCAAATCAGGAGATCAGTGTGGTGTCAGTGTATTGTCCTTCCCTAGTCATGTTGTCCTCATGAAAAGAAGTAGCTCTCCATTTAGTCCATACTTTCCAATGCAGAATTACGGATTTCCTAAAGTACTTGCCCTAAGTGTAGTATGTTTTGGTATCCTACCCAATGCCACACTTTTTTTCTCATTTTGAATTTGAGAATTCAAATTTTCTTTTCAAGGTGTAATACTTTGTACTTGCCTTATTGAATTTCATCTCACTGTTTTGAGGCTATTTCTGCAGTTTAGCAATGTTAGTTCTTTGTTTAAATCTTTGTCTCCAAAGTCTGGTACTGCCCACCTCAGTGTTATTTGCAGAAGTTTGAAGTCAAAGGTCAATTCCTCCATTGAAGTCACTAATTAAATATATCAGTCCTGGTGGACAGATCTTAATTTGTTATACCTTCCTATTGGCAGGAAAATATCCACGGCTACAGTTTGGGTATTGGCAGGAAAATATCCACAGCTACAGTTTGGGAATTGCTTTTTAATCACACATCTCTCATGTTAATTCCACCTTAGCTCTATTTTGCCTTCATGAGAGTGGTGTTCAAGACAATGTCAAAAGCCTTACTGCAGTCAAAATATGCTTCATCTATTCCTTTCAGTGCCTGCTAAGTCAGTTTTCTCAGCAAAGAAATAAATTAGGTTACTTCAGCATGATTTGTTCTGGATAAATGTGCACTGTCTGTTTCTCATCACTTTATTGTTATTTAGTTGCTTGCACACTGATTGCTGAACAGCTTGTTTCATTATCTTTGCAGATAACAAATGGAGGCTGGATGAATTGTAACTCTTCACTCAGCCTGTTTGATAAAGATGGGTAGCCCATTTTCTCTCTTCACTTCTATCTGGCTCTTGTTCTCAAATGGTAGCGTGTATTTTGGAAGAAAGAATTAGTACCTGTAAGAGGCAAGATGCTCACCCAGACAGAGCATGGGTCTGGGCCACTGGCATTCTTGTATGTTCTTCAGTACTTTGGCATCAGGGGAACCAGCTGCCCCTCAAGGGACATGGCCAGCAGAGCAGGGACCTCACTGGCCCAGGCCCCATCCCACAGGATCTGAGCAAGGCAAGCCTGGAGATGACGGCTGAGGTTGACAAAGAGCCCAGATTGCTGGACAAGTCCAAGGCAATGGGATAGGTCTGAGACCAAGCTGGAAACTTAAGTTAGCGTGCCAGGTCTGGTTGGGGATGGACACAGCCCCGTGATCAGCAGGGAAGTCCATAACAGTGCGGTGGGTCTGAGGTCTGGCCAGCAAGTTGGTCAGCAGGTCTGGGTTGATGGGAAACAGTTCTGGCGGTCACAGAGCTGTAGCTGTAGCTCAGGCAATGCCAAGTATCAGAGCCTCAGCTGAAATGCCTCGCCCATGGGAAGAGGGAGGTCAGCCTTCACTGAGGTCTCCTGGCAGCCCTGCCTCCAAGGTCACTAGAGGGAAGTGGGGCAGCCCTCAGCTGTGCTATCTCTAGGTTGGCAGTGAGCCCTGGGTGCCAGACCTCCAGGATGAGGGATGACATACACAGGGCCCTCATCTCTGGTGGTGTGGGGGCACATACTTCCTAATATGGACCATTTTTTCCAGTATAAACAAAGCCCAGGGTAGTGAGTGCCCCAGGGGAAGGAGGAACTGTGCTGAAGCAGAGGCTCACAAGTGTCCTTTTTTTCTTGCTACAGCACAAAAGTAGAAAATCTCATTGTTATTTGTAAAAAAACCCTGACACAGTAGAGAAATGACATTTCTCCTGGTAACCAGGGCTGCAAAATCATCCAGGAGAGTGGAAAGATCTTAACTACAAGGAATTCCACAAATCATACTGAATTCCACAAATCATACTAGCTTAGAAGGGGAAAGAAACAGAGTATAAACCTATAACAAACCAAATAGTTCAGAAACTCAGTGGATTTAAATCACTGCTGTTTGAATATCCATCTTATGTAAGCTCCACTGCGAGTAAATGGAGGCTGTAGATGCTCAGCTGGCTTCTGCAAAGATAGTGCATCATTTTCAGACTCCACTGTAAATGCAGTGTGAAAAACAACAGGAACTGAAAAGTAGCCAGGCATTTAAGATGTCTGATAGAACCTGCTCCATGTTTTCTTATAGGTGGCTGAAATGTTTCAGAACAGGCTGGTTGAATAAGAAGTGTCTCTGGTTTGCATTATAGTCACTTGTATTAGGTATTTAACATTTAGATTTGATTGTAATTAATAATAGCAGAGAGATCTAAGATGTAGATCATCAAAGTAGATGATGCTTTGATCTAATAGTGCCTTTATCGCTTTTCAACAGACCTTGTTCTTCAGGACAATTTAAAGCCATGTTAGGAGAGAATTTCAGATGTGCCTTGAATTTTTGCTCTTGGTTCCAAGCTATGAAATAATCAGAGAGCAATGAATCCAGTGCATTGCTTTGCACATGTACCTAGGAGCAAGGATTTGATTTACCACAGGCTGAACTCTGATGTTCTTTCTGTTTCAGGTTGCATATGGTATTTATGCTTAGTGTCTAGATGGAAACTGAAGTTCAGGTACCACCTCCAGTATAAAAAAAACTTGAGCCACATTTGCAAGACTTCATCAGAGGCAACTGCTGGTAGTATTTCTGTCACTTTTTTTTCTTCCTTCATAATTTCAATCTTCTTTTTTGTATCACACTCAAAGCAATTCCTTCCCTCAGCACATCAACCATTACCATCTGCATCTTCACATGAACCGTGTTACAGTGATGTTGGTAAAGCCAGAATTAGACTGATGAGGACCTTAAGTACCAGAAAATATTGGTGAAAGGGAATCTTTCTCTTTAAGGAAGAAGTTTTCAATGAAAGGCTAGTAAACCCTAAGTCTTCATTTTCCACTTCCAGCAGACAAAGTATGAGGCTCACACTGTAATACAAAATGTTAACTCTGACTCTTCAGAGTAATTTACATCTTGTCGCCAAGTATGTGACAGGGAAGTAGAGGCTTTGCAGCATATTAGGATGAGAGGAAATGCCTCAAATTGTGCCGGGGAGGCTCGGATTGGATATTAGAAAAAATTTCTTTCTTGAAAGACTGGTGAAAGATTGGAAGGGGGTGGCCAGGGAAGTGGTGAAGTCCCCACCCCTTGAGGTATTTAAAAGAGATAGCAGCACTGCAACAGAATCACAGAATCATTTAGGTTGGAAAAGACCTTTAAGATCAGTGAGTCCAACCATAAACCTAGCACTGCCAAGCCAACTACTAAACCATGTCCCTAAGTGCCACATGTACACCTCTTTTAAATACCTCCAGGGATGGCAACTCAACCACTTCCCTTGGCACACTCTTCCAAGGCAACAAGACTCAAGTTGTGTCGGGGAGGTTTAGACTGGATATTAAGGAAAATTTCTTTACTGCCAGAGTGGTGAAGCATTGGAACAGGCTGCCCAGGGGAGTGGTGGAGCCTCCACCCCTGAAGGAGTTCAAGCAGTGGGTAAAAGTGGCAATTCAGGACACAGTTTGGTGGCCACGGTGGTGGATGACAGTTGGACTGGATGGTCATAGAATCATAGAATCATAGAATCATAGAATCATAGAATCATAGAATAGTTTGGGTTGGAAGGGACCTTAAAGATCATCTATTTCCAACCCCCCTGCCATGGGCAGGGACACCTCCCACTGGATCAGGCTGCCCAAGGACCCATCCAGCCTGGCCTTGAACACTCCAGGGATGAGGCATTCACAGCTTTCCTGGGCAACCTGTGCCAGTGCCTCACCACTCTCATGGTGAAGAAATTCTTCCTTATGTCTAGTCTAAATCTGCCCCTCTCCAGTTTATACCCATTGCCCCTAATCCTATCACTACAAGTCTTTGTGAACAGTCCCTCTCCAGCTTTCTTGTAGCCTCTTCAGGTACTAGAAGGTCACTATATGATCTCCTGCGAGCCTTCTCTTCTCCAGACTCAGCAAGCCCAACTCTCTCAGCCTGTCCTTGTATGGAAGGTGCTCCAGCCCTCTGATCATCCTTGTAGCCCTTGTCTGGACCTGTTCCAACAGTTCCATCTCCTTCTTATGTTGAGGATTCCGGAACTGGACACACTACTCCAGGTGAGGTCTCACAAGAGAGGAAGAGAGGGACAGAATCACCTCCCTCGACCTGCTGGCCACGCCTTTTTGGATGCAGCCCAGGATACAGTTGGTCTTCTGGGCTGTGAGCGCACGTTGTCGGCTCACGTCAAGCTTCTCATCGACCAGCACCCCCAAGTCCTGCTCTGCAGGCTGCTCCCAATCACATCATCCCGCATCATGTACTGAAATCGGGGATTGCCCCGACCCAGGCGTAGGACCTTGCCCTTGGCCTTGTTCAACCTCATGATGCTCTCACAGCGCCACTTCTCCAGCCTGTCCAGGTCCCTCTGGATGACATCCCGTCCTTCTGGTGAGGGGGGGGCGAGGGGCGAGGAAGTCCCCGGGGCCTCCGCGCGCCGGGGCGGGAAGAGCGGGCGAGCGTCTCCGTCTCCACGGCGACGGCGCCGCCGCTTCCGGTTCCGGTTCCGGGTGCGGCGATGTCGGCGCTGAGGGGGCGCGGGGCCGGCAGGAAGGGGCTGAGGAAGACGGCGGCTCGGCGGGACTGGGATGTAAGCGCTATCCACGGGTGTGCGGGGTTGGGGTGGAAGGCACCGTGACAGGGAGTCACAGGATCGACTGAGGTGGAAAAGACCTCTGAGAGCATCAAGTCCAACCGTGCTTGCCCACTACTGAACCAGATCCCTGAGCTCCTCGTCTGCCCGTGTTTTAAATCCCTCCGGGGATGGGGACTCAACCACCTCCCTGGGCAGCCTCTGCCAGTGCCCGAGAACCCTTTCGGTGAAGAGAATTTTCTGGATATCCAATTTGAATCTGCCCTGGTACAACTTGAGGCTATTCCTTTTCGTCCTGCCACCTACAGGGGCAGGAAGACACCGTGACAGGGAGGGGGACACCGTGTCATAAAATCACTGAATCGCTTGGTCGGAAAAGATCTCTGAGAGCATTGAGTCCAACCGCACCTGCCCAGTGCTGAACCAGATCCCTGAGCACCTCTTCTGCCTATTCTTTAAACACCTCCAGGCACGGGGACTTAACCACCTCACTGGGCAGCCTCTGCCAGTGCCCAAGAACCCTTTCATTGAAGAGATTTTTCCTGATAGCCAATCTGAAGCTGCCCTGGTGCAACTTGAGGCCACTTCCTCTTGTCCTTTCACCTAGAGGGGCAGGGGGACACTGTGTCGGGGAATGCGACACTGTATTGAGAAGGGGACACTGTGTCATAAAATCATAGAATCGCTAGGTCAGAAAAGACTTTCGAGATCATTGAGCCCAACCGTGCCTGTCCCCTACTGAACCAGATCCCTGAGCACCTCGTCTGCCCATCTCTTAAATCTCTTTAGGGATGGGGACTCAACCACCTCCCCGGTTCGCTTCTGCCGGTGCCTGAGAACACTTCCAGTGAGAAATTTTTCCTAATATCCAATCTGAACCTGCCCTGGAGCAACATGAGGCCATTCCCTCTGTCCTGTCACTTACAGGGGCAGAGAGACACCATGTTGGGGAAGGGGACACTGTATTGACAAGGGGACATTGTGTTGGGGAGGGGGGCACCATGTCATAAAATCACTAGGTTGGAAAAGACCTTTGGGATCATTCAGTCTATCCGGAACTGTCCATTACTAAACCAGATCCCTGAGCACCTCGTCTGCCCATCTCTTAAATCCCTCCAGGGATGGGGACTCCATCACCTCCCTGGGCAGCCTCTGCCAGTGCCTGAGAACCCTTTCAGTGAAGAGATTTTTCCTAACATCCAATCTGAACCTGCCCTGGTGCTACTTGAGGCCATTTCCTCTCATCCTTCCACCTACAGGGGGAGAGGGCAAGTAAGGGGGGAGCTGTGTCAGGAAGGGGACTGGGTGTCAGGGAGGGGGCAGGATGTCAGGGAGGAGTGACAGTGTGTCAGGGAGGGGAGACACTATGTTGGGGAAGGGGATGCTGTGTCAACAAGGGTACAGAACGTTGGGGGACACCGTGATGGGGAAGGGGACACCATGTTGATGAGGGGACAGGGAGCTAGGGAACGGGACACTGTGTCGGGGATGGGGACAGTGTGGCAGGGAGTTGCATCTGTGTAGCATGGACAAGACCTCTCTTGCTTCCTTGATGCTGCTTGAGGTTCGGCTTCCCAGCTGGCAGCCCGTTCTTCAGGCTGGAGAGCATGCACAGCCTTGGTGGGGATAACACTTGCTGATTTGCTTGCCTCTCTGAGGGTGGGATGCTTAAAATGCCCTGTTGCATAGTTTTATGGTAATTGTATTGTAATTTAGAATCACAGAGTCCTTTGGTTGGAAAAGACCTCTGAGGTCGAGTCCAACCATACCTGCCCACTACTAAACCAGATCACTGGGCACCTCGCCTGCTCATCTCTTAAATACCTCCAAGAATAGTGACATCCACCTCCCTGGGCAGCCTATTCCAGTGCCTGATAACCCTTTCAGTGAAGAGATTTTTCCTGACGTCCAACCTGAACCTCCCAGGCACAATTTAAGGCCATTTCTTCTCATCCTGTCGCTTGTTACTTGTGAGAAGAGACTAGCACTTGCTTGCTACAACCTCTTTTCAGGTAGTTGTAGAGAGCAATAATGTCTCCCCTCAGCCTTCTCTTCTCCAGTTACCTCAGCTGCTCCTCCTAAGACTTGTGATCCTTTACCAGCTTCCTTGCTCTTCTCTGGACATACTCCAGTGCCTCAATGTCCTTCTTGTAGTCAGGGGCCCAAATTTAGAGGGGTTTTAAAATGAAACTTGGAAAAAATGCAGTTTGTAATTAGTTCTGTGGTTTCTGTTTACAGAGTACTGTCCATGATTTGACAATCCACCGTGCAACTCCTGAAGATATTGTAAGTTTAATAGCAATCACTGCTCCTTTGCTGTAGCAGGGAGATTTAGCTGTTTATCCAAGATAAGTGTTTACCATACTTATGGGCATATTTTCTGCCAATGTTTAAATCTCCCTCATTTAAGTTTCTTTAAATATTGGCTCTTTAGCATTAAGTCTTTGTTTATGGTACCAGGCACTCCCAGCTCTGGCGGCTGGTGGGTTTCTGTTTTCTGTTTCCATTGGGAAGCAGTAGCTGTAGCGTTTTTATTTCAATAAACTGTATACCACCATAAAACCACAACTATATAAAAACTTAGTGGGTTAGTCAAAGTTAAATCTTGTCTGTGCTAGGAGGACTGAAATATATGCTTTATTTTAGGAATCTGTAATTCTGAGGATGCTCAGTTTTCATTTAAACAATTCGACATAATTTGTTTATACTGAATGGCCTGTTCATTACAAAGTATGTGAACACAGTTTCATTTGCCTTTTTAGCACTGATTATCAGGATGGAATAGGCAGTATGAGCTATTGTTGCTTATAAATTTTGACAGGTTAATTGGGACAGATGGGCACAACAGCAGAGAGAGGCTTGATTCTATAAATGATTGGCTCAACAGCTTCCAGACAATTTAGCTAGCACCTCACACATTTGTGTTCAAATTGAATATATATCTCTCACTGTTAGAAGAGTGAGAATATCTCTGGTGACTGACAATGTTAAATCTTTTAATGCATATTATAGATAGCAGCGCTTTTTTCCCCCTCCTTTTACAGCTGAGAATGCTCTTGCTGTGTCAGTGGTGTAGGGCAGATGGAAACTGTGAGACTTTCCCCATTCCCCTTTGGAGCTACATTAAATTTGGCTGGTACTGAAGGCATTTTGCACTTCTGGATGTTTGTGAGGTTGTTATTGGTACTACCATGAAGTTGACATAAATAGTATTCAGAGCATGAATGATAAAAGTTGAGAAAAGCTTGTTAGCATTACACTGCAAATTTTGCTTTAGGTTGTCCCTTGATTTTGAAATGGTTTCTTTCATATTTACATAGCTGCGTCGCCATGAAATACATAAATCAAAAAACAAAGCACTGGTGCATCTGGAACTGCAAGAGAAAGCACTGAAAAGAAAATGGAAGAAGCAAAAACAACTGGCTGCTGATTATTTGGAGAAAAGGAAATTGGCTCTGATGCGTGAGGTGAGAGCTAAATGTGTGCTTTCAGTCTGCAGCAAGTGATTTCCAGCAGTAGTGGAAAGACTGCTCTCACACATAGGTCAACATTTGCCCCTCTTGTTGGGCAACTTGATTTTGCGTATGCTCTCCCGCCTCTATGTACTGTGTACGTGTGATAATTGGAAAAGGCTGTCTAATACATTAACTGATCCTATACAGTTGCACATCTGATCCTCTTTGCCTGGCTATGCCCTCTGTAATTCTCCAGACCTCTTTGTATCCGAACGGGAGCTGTTCGCAGAGTTAAACTGTGTATTGTGAAAAGTATGTGTGTTCTTTGTGTTCTTACAGCTATCTTGCCTTTTCCTCCTTCTATTTAGTATACTTTTGTTTACTGGAAGTGTGAACATTTCTCGTTCTGGGAGGGATATCCTTATCTGCCATTGCTTATTTAAAAAGTGAAAATGCAGAGTCATCGGGGCTGAAAGAGTGGGGGAAGAAGTTGTTCAGGAAGAGCTTGTCTGGAAGGAAAATTGACACAACAAAGGTTGAGGAGCTTTGGCTACTAGCTGATAAGCTTGTCATCTGGGTATTGAAATGCTTGTTCTGTAGGCATTCTGAAGAGCTCTGACTGCAAATATTAGTATTGTTTAATTTGGTTTTGAATATTGAAATGTAGTAACAAACCTATGCTTAGCTAATAGAGACAGTAGAGAGTAGCTGTCACTGTCTGAAAAAGGATTTCAGTGGTAGACGTTCTTTTGTTTCACACGGTGGGCAACTCCTTGCCATATGTTATGAAAACTGATCTCGAAACAGTCATTAGCTTTCAGACCTCATCAGCACTTGGACAGACTGAGAGTTGTTAGTGATGGTGAACGATATTTGCCTAGCAGTTAAAAGAAGGATGGCTTGGTTATCCTGTAAATGTGCAGTGGATTAACCATCTGTCACATTAAGAGTATGAGTCGGGTGCATGGTAGGAGGGAGGCCCTCCCCTTAAGTCATAAGGTTCAGAAAGGACTCTGTTGCTTTCTAAACTCCTTCCCAGAGAGGAGCCTAGGTGCGTCCAGGGGGAGTCTAGGATCCAGTCTTTGTCTTAAACTTGGTAAACGGTTTATGCCTAAGTGTTCTGTGAGCAGCCACTTAACAGAGTCAATGTTTGCCTGTCAGAGCCCTCCCAAGAACTTCCACTGAAACAGTTTTGCCAAGTTGAAATTAGTGACAGATAAAACAGATGTGGAATTGCCGTTGATAAATACACTTACAGCAAAAGCTAGCTTTGATTCAGTGCCTTAGTGAACAATATGTTCCCGAGCAACACCCGACACAGTTGGAGGTGCAAGTCTTACCGGAAAGGTGTCCCTGTTTGGGGAGGAGAATGATATTCAAGCTCATTGACGCATCCTGTAGTTGGGAGTTCCTGTCCTTGAAATGGAGGATTCTAAATGCCAAATTTATACTCTTGGCAAAATGAAACTGAGTCAGTTATTGGATGCCAGCTGGCCCTTAGCAAGTTTTGGTGTGTCATCACCAGCAGGAAGGATGTGGCAGCTCAGCACGCCACTCCATATCAGGAGTTTGGTACAGAAGGACTGGGATATTTCCAATTTTGCAGCAGCAGCATCTAGCTGTGAGACCTGTGCCTCAGCCCAAGCATCACTGAGTTGACTGAGTGTTAGACCGCAACCCACCACATCTGCTTTGCAAGATAAGCATGTTTTTCCAGCCTCCCTACTCCCTACTGCTTTCTATACCAAGAAGGCTAGACCAGTCCAGTGTCCCACACCATCACAGACCTCTCTTTCGTCTTTGTGGATTTTCAGAAGTCTCTAATCTCTGAGAACAAACATTGACAGAAACAAATCAAAGTACTTGGAACTGAAGATCACCTTCTAGTTTCCTATTTGACATCTGTTTCTAGATGATGTTTCTAGTAGAATTTTTGTGTGAAAGATACTGTGCTAATGAAGCTTCAAACTCAAATTTTTACTTTTGTTACTTTCATGCTTTTCTGCCACGTGCATTTTAGTAGAGAGTTCAAAAAGTTGTGGACTTAAATACAAATTTCACGAATGTAATAGCAGGGTAGCTTCAGTAAGGCTTCCACACAAAAATAAATGATGTAACACATAGGTAGATCAGACTACCTGCTCTAAGATTTGGCTGGACTACCTATTATGTGACCGCAATTTTGCAGATGTGAAACTCATGGTTAGGAAATAATCTTCTGTATTTGTTGCCATTGGTAATGACAATGCACAAATTTGTGTTCCTCCTGAATGGCTTTCTGATTCATATTTCAGAGAATACTTTGTTCAACATAGCCTGTGCCTACTTCTGAATCAGAGAAAAGAGGCTACCAGATGGGAAAGCAAAAGATGATGCCAGACAAGATGAAACCCATCTGGCTGTTCGTGTTTGAACACTGGCATCTTCTTGCATGTAGAGTAGGAGAAAATCTCTTCCTTCTGAGAGTCACCATTTTCACCTTTCCTTGGGTTAAATCTTGTTAATCGCTAGGTCCTGTTGTTCAGAGTAACTGAGGAGACCATTCAGTCTGTGTCTGCCAGTACAATACAACCACTATGTGTTGTCTCCTTGTCTCTGTTATCTGGGTGATCTCTTTTTCCTTATTTACTGCTGTGAGTATGTAGCTTCCTAAGCTACTTGAATCCTTCTCAACTTCAGAAGACTCAGAGACAAAAACTAGGAAGGTGCTACTACTAGCATGGGTTTTCTTGTAGCTGTATGTTGAAGAGAAAGGATGAAAAATTCATTAAAAGGATGAGCAAAAATTCATTAAAAGGATGAGCAAAATTTTAATGTTCTGGGGATTTTTCTGCCTAAAAATACGAATGAAAAAGTAATATGAGTTCATCTCTGTAACTGTGGATTGTGAGTGTGTCGGTATGACACTGATTGGTCCTATAACAGCTTATTTTTAAAATAAAGTTAATTTATTGCACTGACGGGTAGGTGGTGAGTGGGTTATCAGAATGAGAAGGATTAGTCCTGTTTAATTATCTGTAGTAAAAATCTGAAACAGGAGGGAAGATGAATTTTATTAAAATTCATAGGTGATGCTAAACTGGGACAAGGTATAGCACTCAGTGAATTTGTCAAGGGTGTGTAAGTGGTCCCAGAGAGGCTGGAAGCCAATATTGCTTAGTTTTCTGCTGATCACAAGCAAATGTGAGCTAATCTACCTTGGGAACAATGCTCTAAAATGTTCCTAACACTCAGCAGGAGGACGAAGCTTAGGAACCTGCTGATGCTGAAAGAGGTCTGGTAGGGAGCATGGAAACAAGTTAAAATTTTTGTCTGATTAAACATATCACTTTAGTTTTAATTGCATTAGGGGATGGAATCATATTTTGGGACAGGTAAACTTCATGTCCCCCCGTAGTTCTTCAGATCAGCAACTTTAAAAACCTGCACTGTTTTGACATGAGATGGCTAAATATAAAGACTAGATTTAGATATTATCCAGTGTGAAAAATGGATAGTGATTTGGAAAAGCAGGTACGTAAGATGATTGAGAATGAATATTCATTAATTTGCCAAATTGGTTATGAGGAGAAGTGTAATATCGTGCAGTGTGATTCAGGTTCAAAAGGCTAGAAATACATGGAAGCTACATATACAGGCAAACTCTTTATATAACAAAGCATATTAAAATGGAGGATGGAGGGGAAACAGATGAAATGCTACTGCCTATAATTTCTTGAATGATGCTGAATATACACCTGCAAGCTTATCAATGGACACTGAAAGAAACTCTCTGAAGATAACAGCATATAGCACTCTGCAACAGCTAGAAATCAGTCCATCTTATGATTCCGGGGCCGGGGGTGCAGCAAAAATTGTTAGTCCATTCTCAGATTTCAAGTAGGAGGTCATACATGAGACTGTCTTTTCTGTGAGGTCTTCTAGACTTCTTGCATCTCTCTGGCTAAATTTCATTAACCACAATAAAGTGGTGGTCATAGAATCATTAAGATTTGAAAGACCTGTAAGATCATCCAGTCCAACTGTCAGCCCAGTGCCACCGTGCCTACATTTTTTGAACACCTCCAGGGATGGAGAGTCCACCACTCCCCTGGACAGCCTGTTCCAATGCTTCACCACTCTTTCAGTAAATAAGCTTTTCCTAATATCTAGTCTAAACCTCTCCTGGCATAACTTGAGGTCATTTCTTCTCGCTTGTTACTTGGGAGAAGAGACCAGCACCCACCTTGCTGCAGTCTCCTTTCAGACAGTTGTAGGGAGTGATAAGGTCTCCTCTCAGCCTCTTTTTCTCCAGGTGAAACAGACCCAGTTCCCTCAGGTGCTTCTCACAGGACCTGTACTCCAGCCCCTTCACCAGCTTTGTAGCTGTTTGGATGTACTCCACCACCTCCATGTCTTTTTTGTAGTAAGGGGCCCAAAACTGAACACAGGATTTAAGGTGCAGCCTCACCACTGCTGAGTACAGGAGGATGATCACTTTCCAACTCTTGCTGGCCACACCATTTCTGATAGAAGCCGGGCTGCTGTTGGCCCTCTTGGCCACCTGGGCACACTGCTGGCTCATGTTCAGCCAACCATCGACTCATACCCCCAGGTTCTTCTTTGCCAGGCAGCTTTCCAGCTGCCCTTCACCAAACGTGGAGTGCTGGATGAGGTTCTTGTGACTGAAGTGCAGGAACCGGCACCAGCATATACATTTACATATCTCATCTCCTCTTGGATATTTACAGAGTAACTACCTTCTCCCCGGGTTGTGGGTTATGATTTTACTAGCTTGCCATTTCCAGCTTTGTAAATGAAAGCACAAGTCGCTGAGGAGTTTTGAACGGCATTCTGCCCACCAAGCCATATCGCCAGTCAGTACTGTTTGGCTCACAGGAGCTGAATGCCTCTCACTTTGCACTCCAAGACCTCCCTCCTTAGGAGGCAGCTGTCGTGGTGCCAGTCATGGACTTCAGCTACTTAGAATACAGAAGCTGTGCCTTGTGAGAAATGTGTGGAGATTCCCCAAAACTCTTCTAGTATCAGATGTAGTCAGATGTGTTTAGATGTGATGAAACTTCTGTGGCAATAGGTAGCTTCGTTTTTAGGCAGGATTTGTAACAGTCAAGGCTCAATGAAACAAGTCTGCCTGAATTGATTTGGATCTAATAAAATAGTTTTTGTATGTCTGTCAGATGTAGATAAGTGTTCTTTGACTCAACAACATTGAGATCAATTTACTTGAGGATGCATACTGATATTTTATTTTTAAATTGCTAGATATACATCTTTGTTTTGATGAGCATGTCTTAAACACCCAGCTTCTTGTTTGTATCAAGCTGGGAGGAGAAGGGAGTGAGGGGATTTGTTCTGAAGAGAAAGAGTCAGTGCTGATAGGGGCTTCAGAAGTAATCACTTTCATTTTTCAGAAAAACAATGTGAATTCTAGACACTTAGAATGAAATATAATTTTCTGATCTATCTTAATTAGGATCTAACTGCACAGTACTAACTTTGTAAAGACTGTCTTGTTGGCTGTTCTCTTGCTAGCTGTATAGAAGAACAGTACCAAAAAAACACCAGGAAAAATGGTCTGCTCAGTATGAAATATTTCCTTATACACTATGCTTTCAGATTCTGTCTGATGAATATCATTTGCAAGATGTATTGGAACGATCTGATCAGGTTATGGCTGTGGCAAAAGACTTGCTTGGGGATGCTCCTCGCACACGAACAGGTAGACTGTCTCATTTATATGTGGTAGTACACATACTTAAGATTATCTGCTTGGTTTTTTATAGTCTTACTTTGCGAAATATTCGATTAAACCATTTTCATCTCATTGCTAACATGGCACAATTGATCTTGTTCCCATTGGATGAAACACAGATGAGGATGATGCCTCCCATGGCAACGGGGAGCAAGCCGTGGCTGGTTGTTGTACTGTGTTGGTCCTTTGTGGAATTTTGGATCACTTACTATGAAATGCCTCACACTCGCCATTTCCACAGCCCAGTTACTAGCCTGTACAAAGCACCAGTTCAAGCCAGTTTAGTAGTTCTGATTCTCGTTGCTACATGGGTTGACTGCTTTGCGCTTGGGTATTGTTGAATATTGATTGCCAATTTGTGAACAAGGCTTTTCCATTTCTTCTCCTGGTTTGTGGGTCCTTACTCTGGTGGAAGGCAGGACTGGCTGTTTGTATGTGAAATGTTAAGCTTTGGTTCTTTTCTCTGTAGGCTAACGTTCTCTTTTGCTTATAAAGACTGTTTCATCTTGCATGCTTCTTCTGCACAAGTTTATTTACACAGGTGAGAAGGACAAAAGCCTATGGTTGGCCTTTGGCAGCTGTTTAAAGTGATGTACATCGCTGTGACCCTTTTTGTGGAAAGTGTGGAAGCTTGCTTTTCGGTACGAAGTCCTGTCACATAGTACAGACCGAGTCCTCTGTGTTCTTCCCTGTTTTGTCTGATTCCTCTAGGTTTCCCTAACGTAACAATGGCTCCTAACTGTGACCTAGAATCATCTCAAGGACCCATTGTACAAAAATGTGATCCTTCCACTCAGCTTTCCATCCTTAGTGAATCCGTCATGGATTCCCAGGTAATGTATGTTCTGTTCCGGGCATGTCTTGTGGCTTTTTCATTTGCACGAAATAAAAATATTCAAAGGTTGAGTTTCCAAGCAGACCTACACCTGTCTGTGTGTTGTATACCATGTTGATAACATACATAGAAAATGGTGTTAAATAGAGGCAAGTTTGTGAGACTCTTGGAATCATGATTTTTTGATTACTTAACCTTTGAATATGAGAAAGTTCTCATGTCTCTTAGAAGCTCTTTAATGTTAGCATGGTCTCCCTTTTAAATTTTGGAATCATCAGCAAGAGATCAAAGTAATTATACACTAAGAAAACGGCTCTTATGTCACTTAATGAATTGCTACATATCAAAATATGCCTCTGATTATCTATTTATATCTTCATATATGGGGATATAAACAGTTGGGCTTCAGTTTATTTCTGATAACATATATGTAAATGTACTCCAGTTAACTCAGCAGCACTGGTTAGTCCTGCATGTTTAACTTTTAATACTGCACATGCTTTTACAATCATTTAATTTGTCTAAAATATTTTAAAATTGCTTAAATTTATTTAAAATTTCATTTAGGTTGCTTTTGTGTTCTATTTTCTTTTCATAACATGAGTTGTACCAGGAATGCTCACTGTGGTTTGAGAATGGGCATATGACGCTCCTGGAAAGCAGCTCACTGATGAAGACCATAAGGGCTGTGGGAGTAGAAGTGATGGTGTCCTGTTCTCATGGTTCTCTAACCCTTTTTCCTACTATTTTGCACACATACCTGCAATTTGAGTTGCAGTACTGCTGTGTCGTGTGTTTTGATGCAGTAATTGTTTAGGAGTTTTTTAATATGAATCATAGAATCGTAAGGTCATTTGGTTGGAAAAGACCTTGGAGATCATCAAGTCCAACTGTACCTGTCCACTACTAAGATATATCCTTGAGCACATTGTCTGCCTAACGTTTAAACACCTCCAGCAATGGTGACTCAACCACCCCCCTGAGCAGCCTCTTCCAGTGCCTGAGAACTATTTTGGTGAAGAGATTTTTCCTGATGTCTAATGTGAACCTCCTCTGACCATTTTCTATCACTTGTTACATAGGAGAAGAGACCAGAACCCACCTTGCTACAACCTCCTTTCAGGCAGTTGTAGAGGGTAATAAGGTCTTCCCTCAGCCTTCTTTTCTCTAGGTTAAACAATCCCAGTCTCTCAGCCACCTCTCATAAACATGAAGAGTTAACTGTAGCATCTTTATAAGCTGTATCACTGGATGCATGCTGCAGGATAGGCTTAAATTTCTCAGATGCGTGTACTTACAGTTGCCTGTTTAGTTTCCATGAGATTTTATTTTCTCTATGTGCCTACAAAAATCATAGTTAAAGGATGTCTGGTGAAGCCTGCCCAGAAGTGCAGAAAACTGCTTGTTTGAAGAACCCTTATTCCCAGTTTGATTGCTCGAGTTTTGCTATGAGCGTGGTATGTAAGGTTGCATTTTGTTCTGGCTGCATTTTACACATAGAATGTAAATGCAGTTTTGCAGATCTCGTTGCAAGGTTGTTTAGCTTGTAATGTCAAATGGCTGAATTTTTAGAAATGTTATAATTATGTGGCTTTTTCCATCTTCTGCTCTATCTCTGTATTTGTTTTGGTGCAGTCTTTAAAGCTTTTGTATCCTACAGTGCATATGATCTTATTTAATATAAATTATCCAAATAAAGTATTGGATAATAAATGTATTGCTTGCTGTGTTGTTTTCAGAGGCAATTGTCAGTATTGGGGTTTCTTAGGTAGTAAAGCCCCTCAAAACCTCTTCCCACAGCAGGATGTGATTTTCTTTCTTTCTTTTTTAAATGTTGTTTTGGAGGTAGAGACTGAAACAAGTGGTTTTGATTTTTTTTCTTGAATAGATTTCAGAAAATTTATCTCTAACTTCTTCCTAAAGACAGATTGAAATTGCTCTGAAGCCCTTTTTGTTTTCTTTGTTGTCTCCTGGAAAGGCTCTCAATGAAGTAGAAGAGGAAGCATTATCAGATTGTCAGTCAGAAAATGGACAACATGACACTCCAAACTTCAAATCCAGCAAATCCAGTTCTGACAGGTCAGTACAAATATATCCATTCAGGTTTCCACCTTCTGGATACTGGAAACAGACAGAGTTAAAAGGTGTTGCATGGGTATAGTTAAGTTACTTTTTCTGTTTCCCCTCCCCTCCTACTTTCCTGATTTCATAATTCTAGGGAAGTTCCTTGTTGTGACTTTCAGACTAGGAATGAATGGGAGCAGGGAACTGGCCTGAGCAGTTACATGTATTTTAAAAAGCTCTTTCTAGACTATACAGATAATCTAGAATCACGCTATCATCCTATTAGAACTCACTGTTATGCTTGTTTTGGACGTAGGCTGCTTCGATTTTTGAGAGAAGAAAATTCCCATGTCAATTCTCATTTGTGGGCTGAAAAGGATATGAGAAAAGCTACCTTATCACAGGAATCAAACGTGCCTTTGACTCCAGCAACTGTTTCTCCATCATTGGATCAGTCAGGTTAGATTTGGCAAAATCACAGCCTCTGAAGGGTTGTTAGGCTTTTCATAGGATCCTGGCTGGAATTCCTTTCCTGAGTGGGGGTGAAAGACAGAGACTTGTTAATTTGACTGATGTGAATTTCTAGACTAAAAAGCCAGCTCTTCTAATAAAATTACTGTGTAACACATTACTATTGAGAACATACCTGAAATATTTCATGTGTGCATTTTTTTTTGTTTTGTGTTTAAATCAGCCCTCAATGCTACCAATGTAATCAAGAGAATCCATTCAAGACTTCAGAATGATGACAGTGAAGAGACTGTAGATGCCACTGGCACTGTGAGACTAGTGCTGAACCCGAACTCAAGGAAACAAAAGCAAATTGCAGTAACAAGTTTAGTACTTTTAAAAATAGCATACCTCCCTTTGACCAAGGTCCTTAATACCATAAGAAAATGTAGGTTGAAAGACATCTTCAGAAGTCATCACAGGTCTAACCCTAAACTTTAATTTGGAAGGGGCCTTGTCCATCTGAGTCTTGAGCATCTCTACAGACATTCCACAGCCACTTGTGTAGTGTATTCCCCTGTATTCTTCATGGTCATTGACAAAACAAAGTCCATAGGAATCTAGGAGCCATAAATATGGCCCTTTGATGCTGCCCATTAATCCTGCTAGCCATGGAGCTCTCTCCTGTACAGGCCTTTTCTGTTTCCGATGTACCTGTCTGTTCTGTGCTACACAGACTTACGATGCATTTCAGTCCCCATATTCTGCATGACTGACACTGGATACAAATTGTAACATGAAAGGATTCTTGTAAAAGAGTTGTTCACTAAATCTGAGACCTGAAAGCAGCTGGTATTTTTCACTGGCAAACTGTTTCCATGCTTTTTAACTGAGAAGGAGGGATGTATAAATAGGTATCTAAGGTAAAAGTACCAAACAGTCATACCTGAGGTGTTCTAGTGTGGCAACAGAAAATGGGTTTTGATGATCTGAACATAACTGGAATGACTGAGGGCGTTCTTTGATGATCCATTTCAGCTCAGGGCAAAAAGGGCCTCTACTTCGATTTACTTCAGTAAACAATATAATTTCACTGGTATTGCAAAGCTTTCTATATAAGCTGAAATTCCAATGACACTTTTTTTTCCATCAGTGAAAAGAAAACAAGCTACGCAGAACTCTGCGAGACAGGGGAGAGGTGATTCTCCAGGCAATTCAATCCCCATTGACCTTCAGAGGGACAGCAGGTCTGGCCTAGACATTCTCAACCGCATGATACATGACGTGGAGCATGAATTGGAGGAGTATGAGCGATGTACAGGTCGTGAGGTTCAAAAAACTGAAAGAAGTGAAGGCCTCGCTGGGTTTACCTTGTCCCTGGTAAACGCTCTCTGTCGTTTGATGCGCTACCTCAGAGAGGTGAGAAGGCTTCAAATTGCTTCGGTAGAGTGAATGAAAAAGGGTATAAAGTTACTTTACAAATGTGAACTTTGGTCTTTCCTGGCCTCTGAGCAGTTTACTTTGAAGTCTGATTATCATTGCTTATTATTTGGATTGCATGCGGTCGGGAGTTAAAACTTTGAGTTTGCTAGAAACAGATATCCCCAATGAAAAAGGAGGACTTGACTGCAATGAGAGTCTCAGTGAGTTTAGCAGAAAATACCAGTTAAAATTGTTTTACATTTGTGATTTAAATATGTTCAGACTTGTTGGCAGGGTATTAACCACAACCTTGTTTAGAAATTAATTTTCTTCTTTTGCCTCCCAAAGGCGATGTTATTATTCTTAGAGCAGTGAACCCAAATCCCCAGTTTTCTTCAAAGGATTCCTGAGCTCTCTTTTTCCATCCATACCAGCAACTTCACCTTAAGCAATAATGACCTGAAGTGGTCACTATAGCAGTGCGCAGGTGGGGATCAATGGAATTCCCTAAGGAAGACAAGCTGTAAGCTGTGTAGAACTCCTTTTTAAAAAAGAAAAAGTGTTTTTTATTTCATCTCTAACCCAGAGCTACTCAAGATATAGCAGTGGCTTATAGCGCTGTGTGAAATTAAACCAGATTATGGCAGTTCCTGCACTCTTAATAGATGCAGCAGAATACGTTATCTAACTCCCAATGCTCTGTTTCATAGCAAATGCAATGAATTCCTGATGAATGTGGAACTGTCCTATATTAGTTCCTCTTCATAGTGTTTAACAGTTGAGGGGAAAAAACCAAACTACCTTATTTTAATTTTTTTTCTGTCTGGATGTGTAACAACTTATTCCTTGTATTACCCTGAATTTAACCTATATGGAAGCAAATTCTTCTTTGATTAAGACCTGCATTGGAGGCAAATGTTAAATGATCAATTGAAGAGTGAAAAGCTACTTCCATCAGAACAGGCTGCCCAAAGAGATTGTGGAGTCTCCTCTGGAGATATTCAAAACCTGCATGGACATATTCCTGTGCAACCTGCTGTAGGTGAGCCTCATTTAGCAGGACTGGGTGTTCTCCAGATGTCTCTTCCAACCCCTGCCATTCTGTGATCAGAAGATGGGCTTTGTCTGAGAACAATTTATGTTTAATAAGAAGTTAAGAATGTTTGTTCTTTGTTAAAATTGTAGTACCAAAGGAAGGTATTAAATTTACTTCTTTTGCAGTTACAGGGGAGAATCTTCTGGTCTTCCAATAGAATGTTTTCAATTTATTGTGAAAACATCAAATTAATAGCATCAAATTCATGTTATAATTGCAGTTCTAACCTTATTTAGATTGTCTTTCATTTCTGTTCCACGGAAAGTAGTTATTCTTGACCCTCGGATTTCCTCCAAAACTACTCCAGATTTTCGTTTTCATTTTTTCCTCTTAGTAGCTACTTTCTCTTTATGAATGTGATATTCAGTGTATCATAAGAGCTTTCATCCTATTCAGACAGAAGGCCAAGGAGTCTGAATGTTTAAGGAGGCTACTTATTTTGAAAGATGTATGCTGACTCTTACTTGTGTTCCCAGTTTTTACTGAGCATCTTTATGATGTTGTTTATACTTTGATAGATATGTTATCATTCCTTCCTTCCTTCCTTCCAGGAGCTGATTGTTGCTTGCAGAATGGTGTACAACTTTTTTTAGATTTACTATCTAAATTAACGAGTAGGTCACTCAGGCTGCAAAATAGGGTTAATCAGAGTTGCTCGAGATAGTGTGCTTCCTTAATTTTCACTGACTTGCCCCTTTTTCATGGAGCTTTAATTAGAATTAGAATTTGAGAATTCACCAGGAAGCAGTGCGGCTTGTCTGAGTATTTCTGAAAACTTGGTCCCTGGGATGCTAGGAATAAATCAGGTGCTCGTGTTCATCGTCTGTTCTGCCTAGCCAGGAGAGTTAGCAAAGTTCCAATGCCTGAATTAAAGCCGGCCATGCATTTAAAGAAGTAAGTTTGCAGCAGATATTTTAAAAAAGCCTCTGTTTTCAGGTAAACAACCAAGCCTCAAGAGGTTTGGAAGTTTCTAGAAAGATTTCCTTCTTCTTCTGGGGAGAAAAATATATTTTCTAGTGTTGCTGCAGAAAAGCTGAATGCAGAAGAACTACCATCAAAGATGTTGCTTGGTTTATTCTCAAAAAAGGTAGGAAGGAAAACTTGAATTACTGAATCATTCTTGAAAGTTGTGTTAATAAGTGATGAAAAAATCAACTCCTACAAGAAGCAGCTAGTGAGTGCAGAAGAACTAGAGAGAAGGGGAAAAAGAAACTTCTGAAATGTTTGCCAAGCTGTACAAAATTCTTAAAGGGAAGTGAATAAACCTGACTTGATTCCTAAATGAATTTCAATGTTATCTGCAAAATGTTAGAATTATTTTCTTTCCCCATTCTACTAAGAATGCTGATTCTTTGCCAGATTCACAAGGCAGAAAGTTAGAGTATGCACACACTACATTAATCTGTGTTGCTATGTTCTCTGTCACTGCTTCTGCGTATCAATGTCAGACAAAGCTGATGAGATTAGGGACACGCCTGGCAATGGGCTAAAAACTTCTTTCAGGTTATAGCAGACCAAATCCTATCTGAAGGTAGGAATGGCTATATTCAGCTGTCAACCCTGACACTCTTCCCCAGCCATAAATGTAAGACACGTAGCTGTTTTGGAAGCTTTTCCTTAAAGTCTAGATTAACTGTGTAGGATGATTAGACACAATGGCTCATCCAGATGATCTAAGGCATTGGTAGGCTTCATCACTGCTCCCAGGATTAATGTTCTTATTTTGTGCTGTCCTTTCTTTCTAAAAAGATAGGACTGTTTATGCTCTTTCCATTTTCTGTGCTGGTCTGTTTCACTTGGATCAATGCAGAAAAGCTGTTCTCTCTAGGTGGAAGAGAACCAGAAAAAGGAGGTTTATCTGCCTGTGTTTGTGACTAGTGACAGTATCTGTGGCTTATTCTCCAAATTGTCTATTTATTCATTCACTTTATGTGGCTGCAGAGCAGTTGTCTTACCATTTCTTCCATGGGTGTTTTTCACTTCTGATCCTGGTGCCAGCAGAAAACAGTGTTTGGCAGGTTATGGGCAGCTCATACTCTGATTTTGTCTGTGCAGTGGAAAAGAACACCCCAATTTATTTTCAGAATTTCTTTTGTGCTTTGGAGATGGGATGTATTTCTTTTGTCTGGGAATTCCTTTGAGTAAGTGCAGGCAACCAGCTGGAGAAGGGCTCTATCTGCTAATGCTCATGTGTTTCTGACTTTGTAGCTGCTGCTCTTTTAGCTACAATGGTCCAAGAAGTGGCAATTGTGTATTCCAATTGCCCATTAAAGTTGGAAGGGACTCTTGTGTCAGGAAGCTCAGCTACTGCAGTGGTCTATCTTAAAATAATAGATGGATAATTCTGGCTTGAAGGAGAAGATCAAGTTTCCCTGGAGGTGTTCCAGGCCAGGTTGGATGGAGCTTTGGGCAGCCTGATCTAGGCAGGGGGGTTGGAACTAGATGATCTTTAAGGTCCCTTCTAAACCAAACTATTCTATGATTCTGTAATATCTGTCAAGGGCAAGAGGCTCTTCACTGTGAGGGCTTTTGCCTCTTGCTCAAGTAGATTACTTAACAAATAAACCTTTTTGTCTTCTTTAAAAAGCATAAAATATATTAAACCCTCTAGAACTTCTGTCTCTGAAGGAAAACATTAGAAAGCAACTAGCTTCCCCTTTCTTTAGGTAAATCTGTCCTCATTATTGAATTAAGGAAATGAAAGAATAGGCACAAGTAGCACAGGTTACTGACAAGCATGAGCACACCTGAAATTATTTGATTGCTGCATGAAGATTTAGTGACTGACAAAACGTTGTCTGTATGTGGAGATAATACTTGTAGTTACAGCCTGTAGAAGTTGCAAAGGCAAAAGAAGAAAGATTTTTAGAACTCTCTGTAGTGTTCTGGAGCAACAAAGAAGGAACAGTAAGCTCTGTGACAGTTCTCAAGCCATGAAAAATGGGTTTTGTCGTAAAAGTAATGAAGTCAATTTAGCAAAAATGGGGAAGTGCTGTTACAGTATTACGTGATATGGTCTCCTTCCTGTTTCCAAATATGAATCTGAATTGGTTATGGTAGGTTTTTTACTTTTTCTTCCTCTTTAGAGTGAAATGCAGCTGCGTGAGAAAGAGGTGATGAGACAGCACCACGAGCAGATGTTGAATGAACATAGAGAACTGATCGATGCTCTGACTGCAGAAATACTTCTAGTGAGGGAAGAAAGCACTGCTATAAAGGTACTGAGCCCCCATCCACCTGAGGATGTCTTGTTAGAATACTTAGTAGTGTTGCAAATGTGCACTGAGATACACTGTCATCTAGTCAGGAGATTTTAACAGTAATCAGGAAGAAAATGATAGAATTGAATGAGGGGTCTGAGAATGATAATAGCAGGCATAGAAGGAATAGAGTGATGTTTGGAAAGTCAACATTTTACCTTCCTGTATGATATATAACTTTAAAGCCTGAGAAAATGCTAGTTTCATTAAGCTGAGTTTTACCAGTCTAAAGGTTTAAACATCTGCTTCTGCACATCTATACTGTTAATACTGCTGGAGCAACAGAGTAGACTAGATATAATACCACATTTTTCCTTTTATCTGGTTTGCAAAGGAGACAGATTTGTTCAATGGTTACATTTGCAAATGAAGCAATAAGGCTGTGTTGGAGAGAAGTGGGGTGATAAGTTAGGATAAGAGAAAAATAAACAATTTCTTTAAGGCAGGAGAGAAAATAAACGAGAAACATGGAGACGCCAGTATTTAATACCTCACTGGGATCCCATGATTTCATGTCGTGGTATGAAGAGACCAAATTTCTTCTCAGAGCTGCCTGTGGTGTAATCTAATTCCTGTTGCTATAATACAGATTTCTGTATCTCTCTTTATTTTTCCTTCATCCTTTAGAAGAAGCTTCAGCAATATATGACGGTAACAGATGAACAGCTGATCTCTCTCACACAAGCATTTAAAGGCCTCCCTTTGGCAGAACCTAGAAGAGAACAAAGTCCAAACCATTTTGGAATTACAAGCAGCGGAGCAGTGAGTGGCCAAGGTGTGTGCATGCATGCTTGAAGGATGAAATGGGGATTTGTGGGTAGTTAATCCCTTTATTGAAAAATCTAATATTTTGGTATTAGTAGGTATTTAATAGATGTCTACTTGAATAAATACCTCTTGCGTCACCATGAATCTCACTTCTGGAAATTCATATGCCATGGGTTCTACTGTGAGCACAAGCAGTTTTCTACAAATTATTTTTAACACTGTTACGGATTGTTATCCATCCTCACTGTCATCCTTCTATCTGGTTCAGGACTTCAAGATGAACCTTTTAGCCAAGTCCTGGGCTTGAGCTTTAAGTGATCCTTAATATATTTTAATAAAATAAAAAGGGGAGAGAGTAGCCTTCCCCCATTAAGATGGCTCACAAAGGTAGGTTTATTCTGAGGGTACTTAAAAAGAAACCAAACCAAACCGAACTGAATCAGGATCCCGCCTTTCTGTTGCTGAGGCTGCCAGACAGCTTGAGATAGGTTCTGCCATAAGACACTGGAGGTCGCTGCTGACCAGAAACAGCGACTGCAGAGACCTGTTAACTGACCCAGTAGAAGTTCATTTCTTGCTGTTTGTACTCTTTTCAGAAGTGAGTGACCACTTGGGTGATGTATAACAGACACAGGCTGAGTTAAGCCAGTAGCATTGATGATCAAACCAAACATGATTCACCTTGTACTTTTTACAATCTTTCACAATGGAATTTTCTTGCAAGTGTTTCCCCCATTGAGTTGCTTAAATGCATTGGTTTTGCTGTTAAGATCAGTAACTCCTTGTGACTCGCAAGATTCCTTGGAGTTATTTCTATTCTTTAGCTAAATGTTGGTTTTGTGGACATTTTTGTGGTCAAAAACTCTCTTCCTGACCGTTTCTGTGTGGTTCTCAGGATAAAGCAGCATGTCAGATCCCTTTTTTGTGATTTACCTGGGCTTTATAAAATCAAACAAAAAAATCCTACCCCACAATATAAAACCCAAGCAATCAGAAAAGTATCCCTCAAAAACAAACAAGCAAACAACAATAAAAAAACACGAAAACAAAACAGAATGCACACACACACACACAAACCCAGGAACAACTGCCCAATCACCCTGAACTCTTAAACCTTCCTATTCAACAGTTCTGCAGAACTAGAATTTCCAAATCTTCTTTCCTTATTGGTTTCTTCTCTCAGGAAAACTTCCTGAGGGGAAAGCTTCTTAAAGTTACAAAAATACTTCCTCCTCCCCAAGAAGGAGATTTCTTGTACCATTAAGTCATCTGACTGGATACAAAATATTTGAGAGTTTTAGCAAAGAAAACATGTTTAAGTTAACATAGGACTATTCTAGAGAGGGGAAGAGTGATTAAGAGAGGAGCCATGTGAGGGGAAATTATAGTGGTAAAAAGCATGTGAGGAGGATGCTTTGGAAATGCAGTTCTGTGCAGTGAAACAGAACAGGATGATCTTTCTCGTTTCTTGCCAGGGTCATTGAATAGTGGGTGGCAGGTTTAAATTAAATCGTAGAATCTTAGAAACAATATTTTATGTAGTCGGTCTCTTCTGTCTCTCTGCCTTTGAAAGGTCCTTTTGTTTCTTGCATTTTTGGATCAGATATGTTCTGCTTAACTTCCCACTAACTTCTGTTCTGGGAACAAATGTTCTGAATACAATCATGAAGGGAGAATTCAAAGATAGCACTGATGCAGCAGTGGATATAAGCATGTTAAAATTGCTGTGGTCTCAGAGCTAGCTACAACGTTGACTTCATGCTTTTCATTTTGTGCCTCTCTGGTATATTTAAAATATATGGCAACACATACAAACTAGTTGTAGTTTAATACAGAAACATATCTTCGATTTTTTACTGAACAGATGTCTGATTTAAATTAAGTCATAAAAACATCATCAGAGAGCTCAAAAAAGCTTCAAATTGTTTTCTACTCCACCTGTGTTGCCATCAAATCGATAACACGGGGGCATTAAGACAAGTGGGTAGGTCTCCTCAAGACAATATTACCAAATGTACATCATTTAAATGCCTGTTCCTCACAAGTGATGTGTTTTGCATGGGCTACAAACAAACCTCTTGCTAGTATCCTGAAATTGTCAGGCTCTATGTCAGAGCTCTTCTTGCTTTTAAGGCCAGTAAAGGTTTGTGTTATGCTCCAGTAGGAGTTCTGTACCTGGGGAACAGAAACAAGTTAGGAGTGTGTGGGGAACGTACTGTAATCTGCCTTTTCAGATACCTGAACATAAGAGTTGTTACGGATTTTTTTCCCCTGTATTGTTATTGCAGTAAAACTAGTTTTTATTTCCTTTTGTTTGTCTGTTTGTTTCTTAACTTTTATCCTTGCTTTGTCTTTTTCTTTAGAAAAACCTGATTTGAACTATTCTGAGCTCAGGACTGATGCAGGCAACAGGGAAAATATGCCGAAATTCCCACAGGAAGAACTTCCTTTCAAGTTTCCCCTGAGGCCAGGTGCCTCAGGTGGTATGGGATCTGGTAGAAGCTTGCCAGCTCACGTCTTCCAGCCAGCTGTGCTGTTATCACCACCTCGCCAAAAGAGCAGTCAGGAATTGTCTCCCCACCAGCACAGTGAGTCTCTCTGCCTGTAGTAGATTTGAGAGTCTGTGTAGCGTATTATTACTATTTCAATCTTGCACTACCTTTGGAGATGTATTTTCTATGGAATATTTTTAATCTGTATGCTTAGACACATTGGCCCTGTAGCTGGAATAGCCTACTTCTGTACCCAAATATGCGTTTCTTTTCTTTCTGTGCCTTTTGCTAGATTTCCTTTAGACTTTGTCTTCTACCGTTCTCAGTCTACTGTCTGCAGTCCTGTCAGTGGCAATTCAGACTGGCATTTTTATTTTGGATTAATTTTGATTGTCACTTCTGCATGATTTGCTGTAGCTCTTTGTCTGTGACATATAGCACATCATCTCAGATTTCTGTCTGCTGATGATGTAATCAGGCACCATCACCTTTAATGGTGGGACCACTGCAGACTGGAAATTCAATGCCTCAGCAGCCCATGCTGCAGACAAACCAGGATGTCTGTAGGCTGCGTACTCTTACTTTGAGCCAATCTTCCCAGCAGAGCTTTTCTTGAAAGCTCTGGGACCAGGTTTGCATTGCTTTTCACAGGAAGTGGCTGAAGAAATTTTGGGTGAAGTTATGTGGTGCCAGATAACCAGATTAACTCAGTCTTGTGTCAGTATCTATAGGCTTCAGGAGTTTTGCAGGTCTGTAGCTCAGTTCTGGTTGTTGAGAGGAAGAAAGTCCATTGGGGTGATTAGGGGAAGTATTTCTCATTTAAACTTTATGAAGTGAGTAGAAAGGTGGACCCTTTGTGACTCCTAAAATTAGCTGTTCCCTGCTGCAACTGTCTGTAACCACATGCATCTTACTGAATGTGTTAGGCTCCTGTAACCCTCTGTTTTGAGAGGCAGATTAAGGCAAAGTAGTGGGGTTTTGTGCCTCCCCTCCTCCATTTTTCTTCCCCCTTTCATGTGTGTTACACTGTAAGTCTTTTCCAAGTCAGAAAATTCACCCAAAAGTCCTTCTGCTTTGAGGAGTTGGCAGGACAACTGGAAGCTTATTGCCTAGTTCAAGCTTTTGGTGGTCGCCTGTGCTGCAAGGAGGCACATAATAAATCAAGAGGAAGTGAAATAAAGGTGGCTTTCAGCAAAGAACAGCATCTGGCTTCAGTCCCCTTGAGAACTGTCAGATGTTGTCTGTCATTTGAAATAAAAATGTAAAACTGTGTTCCTAGACTTCACTATAATTCAGCTATGTGAGAAATGTATTGTTACTCTTTTAAAACCAGTAAGCGTGCTAAATTGTTCACCAAACGTTAAATTTCTAGAATGTTTCTTCCTGAAAAAAATATTCATAAGCCAGATTTACGTGTAAATTTGTAAATGTCATGCTATGTTAGAGGCAAAAGCTTAAAGTTTGGGAAGGAATGGGCTCCTTACTGTACAAAGCACGGAAAATCTGATTTTGAGAACAAAATTCAACTTGGACTTAACATGTAGGAGCTCACAGTGCAGTAACATATTTTTTGGTGATGAGTTTGGTGTGTTATTGGTTTGCTAATTTCTGGCCACAGAAAACACCTCACTACTACTGCTGGCTAGAGTGCTTCCTTTCTGGGGGGACCGAGTACCTAATTTATTATTATGCCAAAAGTCTTGTATTGTTTTGTTTTGTTATCCTAAAAGTTTTGTTACCAACCCAATATAAATATCAGAACTAAAACACGAACTTGTAGTGTATTGGAAAACGGGGGACTATCTCAGAAGTTACTTTTGATGTATCAGCTAAGAAATTCAAAATAATTTTTCTTCCCTCTGGCTTCTACCTTAATCTCTAATTAAATCATGTAAATTTAAGACTATTTGCAATAGAAAATATTAAACCTTGTGAGTTCTTGCAGCAGGTTCTTGCATACAGTGATCTTGATGAGTGACATAAAACCATTCAGGCTACATGTTACAATTCAAGTTCCTGTTTGATTATTACTACCCTGATGCAATAAAGTCACTGTTAGTTTTGCTGATAAAGATCACATCTCTTTCCTTACTGTTCCTTTATTTCTTGTTTGTAGTGTTTACAGCCATTTCTCACTCTCCTGAAAACATCGAAAGAGAACCCTGCAAGGAAAGGAGCTCACCTTCCTCCCTGAGAACACAGAGCACAGCTGAGGAAAACTGTCTCATCTCTCAAAGGCAACCAATTTCTGCCACAGACAAAGACCTGGAGAGTTCCCACATGAAAATCAGTCTGTCCTGCCCAGGTGATACCGGAAAAAACAGCAGAACTGAAGAGTTATTTCAAAGTGGTGATCTGCTGGGACAGATAGCTGAGCTCACACGGCAGAATGCTCTAATTAAAGCTCAACTGAGCAAATTCAGAGACTTTTCTGAAGGCACAAGTGACTGCCTACATCAGCCAAGCTCAATACAAAATGCCAGTCCTACTCCAGACTCTTCACAAGGACAGGTAAAACTTTAACAGAAAAGGAAGGCTGGGTTCCCTTTCTGCTGATCTGCTTTCCCATAGCTTACTGATCCTTTCGGGCTGTTTCCTTCCTGATGTCAGTTGTTTTAAGGAAAAGAGTAGCAAAACAATATTCTTTTCATTAATTTTCTTGGAGACTTTGATTTTATTGCTCCCTAAGGAGCTCAACAATAGATTCTCATTTTGGGGATATGTTGTATATGAGTGCTGAAAAGTGCGCAGCACATTTATCAGCTTAGGCTAAGGCTATGCTGCAAAGAGAGAGGTATGATTGCAACCTGATCAGGTGTACCTCTTGTAGCTTGGATAAAATTAACAGTGAAAGATCTGCACCAACTGATAGGTTCTTACCAAGCTCTGTAAAATACTTATTTAAATCCATGCCATACATTCTCTTCTGCTACTATGACCCAAAAGCCGTTAGGTTAAAGTGGGTGCAAGAACATCCCTTTCAAATTCTTGATTATAGTGTAGCTGGGTATTCCTTGTCAGTCTGTTATGTGGTGAAAATCCCAACATTTTTGGGAAAGAGAGAAATTGAAGGCTTCAGTTCACATAGAAAATCTTTCATCTGCAACTAAGCAGCTGTTCAGTGATGCCCCAGTGAGTAGAGTTAACATCACAGAAATGCCTCATCTCCGCCCTTGCTGCTATCACAGAATCACAGAATCACAGAATAACCAGGTTGGAAGAGACCCACCGGATCACCGAGTCCAACCGTTCCTACCAAACACTAAACCATATCCCTCAGCACCTCGTCCACCCGTGCCTTAAACACCTCCAGGGAAGGTGACTCAACCACTTCCCTGGGCAGCCTCTGCCAGTGCCCAATGACTCTTTCTGTAAAGAATTTTTTCCTAACGTCTAGCCTAAACCTCCCCTGGCGGAGCTTGAGGCCATTCCCTCTTGTCCTGTCCCCTGTCACTTGGGAGAAGAGGCCAGCACCCTCCTCTCTACAACCTCCTTTCAGGTAGTTGTAGAGAGCAATGAGGTCACCCCTCAGCCTCCTCTTCTCCAGGCTAAACAACCCCAGCTCTCTCAGCCGCTCCTCATAAGGCCTGTTCTCCAGCCCTTTCACCAGCTTTGTTGCTCTTCCCTGGATTCGCTCCAGAGCCTCAACATCCTTCTTGTGGTGAGGGGCCCAGAACTAAACACAGTATTCGAGGAGCGGTCTCACCAGTGCCGAGTACAGAGGGAGGATAACCTCCCTGGACCTGCTGGTCACGCCGTTTCTGATACAAGCCAAGATGCCATTGGCCTTCTTGGCCACCTGGGCACACTGCTGGCTCCTATTCAGTCGCTGTCAACCAACACCCCCAGGTCCCTCTCCTCCAGGCAGCTTTCTAGACAGACTTCTCCCAGTCTGTAGCACTGCACAGGGTTGTTGTGCCCCAAGTGCAGGACCCGGCCTTTGGCCTTGTTAAACCTCATGCCATTGGACTCAGCCCAGCGGTCCAGCCTGTTCAGATCCCTTTGCAGAGCCTCCTGACCCTCCAGCAGATCGACACTTCCACCCAGCTTAGTGTCGTCCGCAAACTTGCTAAGGGTGCACTCGATGCCTTCATCCAGGTCATTGATAAAGACATTGAACAGGGCTGGACCCAGCACTGAGCCCTGGGGAACCCCACTTGTCACTGGCCTCCAGCCGGCCAGTTTTCCACCCAGGAGAGTGTGCGCCTGTCCAGCCCAGAGGCTGACAGTTTCTGAAGCAGAACGCTGTGAGAAACTGTGTCAAATGCTTTGCTGAAGTCCAGGAAGACCACATCCACAGCCTTTCCCTCATCCAGTAGCCGGGTCACTTTGTCATAGAAGGCGATCAGGTTAGTCTGGCAAGACCTGCCTTTTGTGAACCCATGTTGACTGGGCCTGATCACCCGGTTCTCTTGCATCACTTTTGTTCCATCACAGCAGCTGAATTACTTTTCAGTTAAACATCATAAAGATTTTAAATTTTCTCATGTAAATGTAGGCTGAGTGTTGTCACTTTCCACATTATATTGTGTTGTGTAGTGTTCAGTCGTTAAGTTTTAAAAGATGGTGCAAACTTTTCTAAATGTTTCTGTGGAAGCAGTTACTAGAGGGGGAGGGGAAGAGGTCAAAGTGGATGAAAACCTGCTTTAAATATGAATTCCAGGATACTTCTGCTAGAAATATGCTTTTGGTTCCCCACACCATCGTGAATGTATGTCTCTCTGATAAAATATTTTCCTAATTATGGTTAACTGCTGGATGCTTCAGAGGTTTCTTTTCTTTTTTTTTAATAATGCAGACAATGGCCGTGTTTATCCTATTTGTTTAAAAAGTTGTTGTGTTTTGTCAGTTAAGAATCTAAATATGGGACAGTGAAAGGGACAAAATCACATTTTTCACAGGAGGTGCTATGTAATTGTGTTTACCTTCAGTTTGGAAATTAAATGCATAAAAGTACTGGAAATCTATTACATGTGCTACTTGAAAGTGCAAATGATAAGTTTTTAATTGCAAGTAATTATCCAATTATCCAAGCAGACTCATCTGGAGGTATCAAAGAGCTTGGAGGAAAGAATAGCAGAGCTGAATCGTCAGAGTACAGAAGCGCGTGATAAACTGTTGCAGCTGATAGACCAGCAGAAATTGGCTGCTGCTGATACAGTCGCTCCAAGGACATCTCCTGTTGTGCCCCCATCCCTAAATTATAGTGGTAAGTATCTAACTGCTGGAGAAACAGAAAGTAGCAAGACAATGTTTTTCCTCTTTTGGGACTTCTCTGTCTTTTATGTGATTGAATTAGCAGTTGTGGTCAGCAGTACGCTTGATGTAAATGACTGCGACCTACAAGTACTCCTTACTTCAGACAGCTGAAAATATATCAACTAAAATTCTCCTACAGTTAGGTTCCTAGTAATTAATCTGCTGCAACTATCATGTGTCGTGATAAATCTTTTCTTTGTTATGTCCTTGTCTGCAGAACCGTTCTGCTACATAATCACTGATAAGCAGAACTGGGCTTTTTAATTCGTCCTCTCTGCTGGAGAATCTTGTATAAAAAGACTAAGCTCTTACATTAGGCTTCTAGAAATCACAGCAGAATGGTTAACCAATTCTAAACCACCTTTTGTCCTTTGGTTGCTTTTTCTATCAGCCTGCCTTGCTGAGTTACTGTCAGTGATAATACAAAGAAGTAACTGAATCTTCCAGCCACCTGAAGAGATAAAGAAGTGAAGGGGATATTCTTATAAAATTATAGAATGGCTTGGGTTGGAAGGGGCCTTAAAGGTCATCCAGTTCCAACCCCCCTGCCATGGGCAGGGACACCTCCCTGCAGACCAGGCTGCTAAAGGCCCCATCCAACCTGGCCTTGAACAAACACCTCCAGGGATGGGGCAGCCACAGCTTCCCTGGGAAACCTGTACCAGTGCCTCACCACCCTCATCATGAAGAATTTCTTCCTAATGTCTAATATAAATCTCCCCCTTCCAATGTAAAGCCATTCCTCCTTGTCCTGTCACTCCATGCCCTTGTAAAAAGTCCCTCCCAGCTTTCCTGTAGCCCCTTCAGATACTGGAGGCTGCTATAAGGTCTCCCCAGAGCCACCTTCTAATTCTTTATTCTTGCTGATTCAAAGTCCATACACTAGCTGCTGTGTGTAATTATGAACAAAATACTCTGCAGTGGGTGAGGGCAGCTTTGTCTTTACATGGAGTCATTGCATTTACTGGCAGAACTGCACATAAGCATACACATTTGCTTTATCAAAAGCATCTGCCCTTTCCCCCTTCCTAAACCACAGAGGATGTATAAAGGGAAGGACTTGAGGGAGAGAGGAAGGAGGGGGAGGAGAGACCACGTGTGCGTGCATATGCATGCAGGTGCATATGCAGTGACTCATGCAGTGGGATCGTAACGCTTTTAAGACTTCTATGGCTGTTGTAACATAAATGCAGCAACCAAAATGAAATCTTAGAGGAACAAAGTAGAGAAATAAGAAGTCTCTAAGCGTCTGATTGTCAAAACCCAGGTTTGTCTGTGGAAATATCATTCTATATCTGTGCCCGTTGTCCGTAGTTGCTTTGAGTGTCTGCTTTCGGTATCTGTCATTTTCAGAGAGTGTTGAAGGAGTTGAGGTTTAGCCTGATGTTTTCCAACTGGTCTGTATATTCTATGCAGTTGTGAAGAGTTATGTGATGCTCCTCTAAAAATGAGAAAACGAAATTAATGTTGCGCAATTTTGCTGTGTTCTCATCAGAATCTGTTGTTTATTGCCTAGAAAATGCAAGAAGGACAATTGAAGTGTCAATTCCCATGGCAGTTGCTACAGACAGCTCCAAAGAAGACAGTGTTTCCCCTAGCAGTGTGACCAGTATAAGAAGGTAAAAGTTAACTCTTTACTATTTCATTTTTTGTAGTGTCTTGATTGCCCGTGCAGCAGAATTTGAACACAAAGGAAAAATTGCCATGTTTTTCTTTGGCCTTGTGGACTCTTCCTGACTTCATCACACAACTGTCTGGAACTGGGACAAAGGTTGAATAGCTTTTTCACAGATTCTATGCTTTTTACTTAAAATACCTGCAATGTGATGTAAGACAGATCATGTGGGTTGCTGAAGACTATTGATGATGGGTCCTAACTCGGGATCCAAGACATGATTCTAGGAGTCATTTCCATTTTTCACTTTGTCAATCTCATTTTGAATGTCTATAGGTCTGTAGGTGACTCTAGTAAATCTTCTTCACCCCCAAGTGACACATCAGAAAGTGTGAAATTAGTTCCTGTCTGCCAAAGGTCAAAGGTAAGACTGAAAATCTTCAGCCAGCTGTGTCGTATAAGCAAAAATCAAGACATTTAAAGAAGGGAAATAAAACTTAGTCATACTTTAAATCTACTGAAGCTAGAGGCTGCACCTTGAATACTGTGTTCAGTTTTGGGCCCCTCGCTATAAGAAAGGTCCTGGCACATGTCCAGAGAAGAGCAACGAGGCTGGTGAAGGGGATGGAGAAAAGTCCTATGAAGAGCGGCTAAGGGAACTGGGATTGTTTAGCCTGGAGGAGGCTAAGGGGAGCCATTATTGCTGTCTACAACTACCTAAAAGGAGGTTAGTTGTAAAGAGGTGGGTGTCGGCCTCTTCTCCTAAATGACAGGTGATAGGACAAGAGGGAATGGCCTTAAGTTGCTTCAGGGGAAGTTGAGATTGGACGTTAGGAAAAATTTCTTCACAGAAAGGGTTATCAGGCACTAGCAGAAGCTGTCCAGGGAGGTGGTTGAGTTACTGTCCCTGGAGGTGTTTAAAAGGAGGGTAGATGAGATGCTTGGGGATTAGTAGCGGATTCTGGATAGCCGGTAAGGGAAGGCCTGAGTGGTAGCGACAGAGCTGGTATTTACAAGTGAATAATCCTGTAACTACATTTTCTGCTGTGGCCTCTTCATGTGCTGGAGCTGGGTACCTGTAGCAGTGTTTCACTGATGGCTCCAGAGACTTTCAGGTAACTATTATGATGTACTGATGGAGCCACACATAAGAGGCGAGCGAGCTCTCACCTAGCTGTTGCAGAAGTCAGTTGCTGAAGGATGAGTAAATTCAAATGCAAAGAAAAATCACCAGTCTAGATTTCTGATTCCTTATGTGCAGCGAGACTACAGTGAGATGCTTTCTTGAGAAATTCCAAGCAGTAGTACAGTCTGGTAAACCAGTCGTAGATCTGTTTGTATGCTTGAAAGCAGCCGTGATCAAGGTATCGATACCATCTTTCTAATGTCCAAAATAACCTATGTTAGAAGTGATAAAGAGAAACAAAGTCAGAGTCCAAGACTTCCTATCCTGGCAGCGGTTTTTATCGCCAGAAGGGAAATTTGGAATACTTAAGGAAGATGTGGCTTAAACTGGATGTCTAAAGTAGGTAGTGTGATAGCCTCCATGGTGCTGATGGCAGACAATCGCTATGTATTGGTGAACTGCAAGATAGCAGCCCTACACAAGCCAGCACTAACTAGTGAATCTGTGGGAAATATATGATGTATGATTTTCAATTGGTTTCTTCGTTTGCAGGTGGAAAAGCAAAAAGAAGGTGGCTGGTTTGCATTGTCAACGCACATTACATAAAGGAAGCTGTGCTGAAATGTATTTTATTAAATCTTTTTTATGAATCACAGATCACAATGGCCTTGTTCTCCATGGTACAGTTTGACTCTAAAGTGCTTTCATGTCAGTGTCATTAATGTAGAAAAGATCCATATGCTTATTGTATTTGTGCCATACAGAACACTCCAAGAATGAATTTCTAAACTGGCTACGCTGCTGTGATGTTGCCTGGCTTCACTGAATGCATCTTTTGCACGATGGTGCACCAAGGCTGCTGCAGCAATACAAACGAGCATTCGGTATCTGTGTTGGATATGCTGAAGACTGGAGGTTGTAGCAAATGCACCTGAAACCTTCTTGAGAACATATTTGCACAAGATATGGAAAAATCAAGAAAAGCTGACATGAGGCATAGTTCTTATGGTCAAAAGCAGTCTAGAGATTAGGGAGCTAGTCTGTTCCTGATGGGTAAGAATTTGCATCAGAAATAATTTGTTCCTTCTGTGGTTTACCATTGCTCCCAAAAGTTGTGTTTTCTGTGCAGTTAACACATCGGGGATTGCATCTGGACTTGAGGATTGATTTCATTTAATATTTTATTAGTAAATATAAAATGACTACTTAAAGTTGAAATCAAAATCTATATTTGCTATATACTAAAGAATGCTCTCTTTGTTACAATAGGAAACTGTACAATTGTATTAAACTGCTTTGTTATGTGTCTATATAATACTCTAATGGCCATGCTTTTATATAGTTTTTATTTAACTTTTCTAAGTAGCCATTGTTTTATTATTAACAATAAAATCCAGGACTGTGAGGAAATGCTTATATGTCTGTTCCTTACAATGTAGGTAATCTGGACAAAAATCTTTATAATGGAAGCATGAAAAATGAAAAAAATCTGCAAGTCTGAGGAAGAAAATATCTGCAAGTGTCAAAACCAGATTTTGAGTAAAGTTGTTTTTAATATTTTTCCTTTCTTAACTGTTAAGTTTGCCCCTAAAGATATTGATGGGGTGGGTCATTAAAAGAGGCCAGCCAATATCCTTGCAATCATTTCAGTTTTAGGAGAATGAAGAAAACATGCTTCTTTTCCTTTCTTCCCCCCTCCCTTTTTTTTTTAAGAGAAGGCATTTCTTTTAAGCAGATTTAGAAAATGAAAAAAAAAGGGATCCAGAAGAGGACCTGTCAAATATTCATCAACATTTCTGCAATTTTATTTTCCCCATGTTAACTTTGGGAAGTGAAGAAGGCTGTAGTCCTGAGTTTTGTGAAGTCATAGTTAAAATTGCTTGGAAGAGCACCCCAACTGAGGCAGAGGTAGGAATGCCAAAGCTGGGATGATCAACGTAACTGTAGTGCCCACGCTGTGCTTCTGACTTCCTCTGAGCTAGTTGTTATAAATGCTTTGTAATATATGAGACTTCCTTAGGAATACAGGATTGGAATTAATCTTTTGAGTCATCATCTGGTTTCCTTAACAAGGAAGCTTCTCTATCAAGTAACTACTTGTTTATAAGTTAAACCATCTAGCTGTGTTCTAGTCTTAAAAACACTGAGTGAGATGAGAAATGCTGCTGGTTTTCCTTCGCATTGTTAGAGCTGAGTCTTTTTGAGATCACGAGGACTCAGGTTTAGGGAGACTGCAGGTCCTGCCTCGGAGTCGGGTCTAGTGAGGGACCAGTTGACCTGTGAAACAGTGTCTGTGGTGCAGAGCACCCAGCTGGTGGCCATCTGAAGCAGTGGGACTATGCAGAGCTCCAGCCTGGCTTCCAAAAGCCACAAAACAGCGTGTTCAAACTAGTGACTCTTCTCTCTCAGCACGGCTGACCAGCCCAGGCGCCACCTTGCACTGATGTGGCCAGTCTGGTGCCAGAGCTCTCTTTCAACACGGGCTTAGTGCTCTGTGCTCATCTTGGAAGGCAGGGACGTGTTCATGGGTGTCTCTGGTCACCCTCCCACCCATTCCTCCACATCCTGAGACTGGGAGTAGGCAGCCTTCTAGGGGACAGGCTGGGATCACGTGGATTTCATGGCTAAAAAGAGCTGCAGCTGGGATGCAGTGGGAGTGTGTTTGCCTGAACTCCATAGGCAAGTATAAAGCTGAAAGCAGTTGCTGGGACACTGTGTTACTGCTTGGGTCGGTTTTTTTGCCTGTTCTAGACCAAGCAACAAACTGCAGCTGTCACCAGCAGTAGCACATCCAATTTTTCATATCAGATGAAGGAGAAAGTTTTAGGACATCATTTGATCTTTGTTTTTTCTGTTGTGTTAAATCACAGAAAGGCCGGTATTACCTAGTCCCAGTGCTCTCAGTGCAGTATGTTCTGTTGCCAAAGGTTTTCTGATTGTGCATAATGAACAATTTACTGCTTTGCTTCCTTGTTTTCCAGGCCTTTCATGGTCTTCCTTCGTGTCTTAAATGTCAGCAGAAGGACATTTGGTAAGCACAGTATCAAAGAGCAGGTACAAAGAAGAACTGCAGCCTTTTTTTTCTCTCATCCTCCTCTTTTATCAGGTGTACCATGTAGGAATTTATTTGAAAATGTTTCTCTTGGGCACAAGGCAAAGTTTCCTGTACATATTTTGATTACAAAATTCTAAACTAAAAACCTCATTGCAAATAGCAGTTTCATTTTAGTGTTGGAAATGGGAAATCTCTAGGTTGTTTTCTTGGGTTTATGATTGTTTCCTCTTTCATAGTAATCTGTACAGTGTGGTGCCTCGTTTGGGTTTTATTTTGGTTTTGAAATATTAAATAATCTGAAAATTCTGTAGGTCTGATATTATTGTTTCACATGAAGGTTTAGGAGGACATGCGAAGTCCGTGAGCACTTTTTGGAACAGAAGGGTCCAAATGGGAGTGTTTCCTCTGAAATCTTTAGCTATTCAGAATTACCAATTCTCTTCAGAAGGCAATCTGACACTGTTGATTCGTGTTGTCCAGGTGAGTGTTTGGTTGGCCACCCCTAATCATGATGCTTACAGTTCCGAGGCACTGGGCACTGTTGCTGATGTGCCTTAGCCTTTTTAACCATGGAAAGGAGGTCTCGCTTACAGCCTGAAGAACCTTTGTGATCACAGCACAGAGAGAAGGCTACTATGACAAAATAAACTCTAATTTAAGGATCATAGAATCCTAGAATGGCCTGGGTTGGAAGGAACCTTAAAGCCCATCCATTTCCAACCCCCCTGCCATGGGCAGGGACACCTCCCACTGGACCAGGCTGCTCGAGTCCCCATCCAGCCCGGCCTTGAACACTTCCAGGGATGAGACATCCACAACTTCCCTGGGCAACCTGTTCTACTGCCTCACCACTGTCATTGTGAAGAATGTCCTCCTAATGTTGAATCTAAATCTTCCTCTTCCACTTTGAAGCCCTTCTTCCTCATCCTATCACTCCACACGCTCCTAAAAAGTCCCTCCCCAGCTTTCTCGTAGCCCCTTTCAGTACTGGAGGCTGCTGTAAGGTCTCCCTGGAGCCTTCTCCAGGCTGAACAACCCCAACTCTCTCAGCCTGTCCTCATAGCAGAGGTGCTCCAGCGCCTCGATCATCATCGTGGCCCTCGGAGAGGAAGGAGCAGAGCTCTATGGGTCAAAAATATTGGAATATTTTACTACTGAGGGATGCTCTATCGGCTTAATGTGTTAATAGAAGTTTGCCGCTTTATTTATCTTAACGTTTTTTCAGGACTTTTTCTGAGGCTGAAATCTTTGTGTAGTGCAATGGATTTAAATGCCTCAGGCTAAGTGAACCTCACGGTATCCGAGTGCCTTTTGCTTTTGCCAAAGTTTGGGATGTTTATATCTGCAATTTGTTTCTTTAAGAATCTGAGATATAAGGAGTTTTGTGTAAGAAGGGAAACTTCAGGCGCACAGGATTAGAGAGATGGTTTTCCTGAGAGTTGAAACACGGTCTGGATATTCAGATTGGCTGTGACACGCTTATATTGCTTCGCAATGTCTGTAGTGTAAGGTACAATTACACCATTGTGATACCCGCATGCGATCCTCCTGAGGACCAACAAGCTGCTTTTTCACAGGGTCACCTGCGCATTTCCAAAGAGACAACTTGCTTTGTGCCTTTGAATGGAAATACCGTGAACTTTTAAGACTCAATGAGGATTTCCATGCAGCAGCACATCTCGCATGTCTCTCTAAATCTAGACCCTGCACAACCCTTATTGGACTCAGTGTTCTAAGAACAAGACTTTCTGTTCAAGCATTGAGCCTTACGCTTTTAGCCTGCCACAGTGATAAAGCTGTGCCTCCAGGGACACAGATAGGTGAAGTTTAAAAATTGATCTGCTGGATGGAAAAATATATGTCCTAATGTATTTATGTAACAGTTAACCTGAGCAGGGACAAGCCTGCACTGAGCTGCTCTGCACATGCACTGTGGCATTCAGCCTGCCTGGTGCTGCACATCCCATTTGGCAGCAGGATAAGTGCAGCCAGCTTATTGTAATGAGTGAGCCTGCAGGCAGCTCCCACTCAGTACTGGTGATTGCACCATCTGCGTGGCCTTGTCTTATTATCTAAGAGGGCAGCAAAAAGTTCCTACACAAACTTCTTCCTTCTGCTGAAATGAGTAATAGAATTTTTTTCTTCTAAGTAAGCCATATAGTAGCTTCAATGACCGAAAAGGAGCTTCTCTGCATGGATGCGACCTGTGCAGCCAGCCATGGGAGAAATCCATGCAGGGTCCATCTGATGCCACATAAATGAAGGGTTTCCAGCATCTGGGAATGTTAAGATAAGATTATTCTTTCTTATTAAAAGTTACTTTATTAAGCCACTTGTTGTCAAACCTTGCTAAGATCCAGAAACAACCCTACACCATCTCTCACCATACACACGCTTTTCTCCTACCTCTTTTATCCACTGGGACTGTGCTCTGCTTCCACCACAACCAGCAACATTGCTTCTTCTGAGCAGAGGTCAGGGAAGTGCTTCAAAGCTGGAAAATCTCAGCTGTTCTAAGCATGTTGCCTGGCTCGCCTCCCAAAGGTGTTGTATTGCATAACACGGGCACTGCATTTTGCTGTGAGATTTTACTGGTCTAATCCTTTGGGTAGAGCGACGGGTGTCTGTCTGGGGCAGCATGTACAGCTCTATGAGTGCCTCTTCTCTTTAGGCAAGATGAATGTGCAAGCACAAGTGCCTTGTATGTGGAATAAGATAAACAGAACAAATCTGGATATGGAGAAGAAAAGCAAACAACCCCCCAAAGAGTACCTTATAGAAAACAAAGATGCCCAGGTTGGCTGGGTGTGCATCTACTGCAATCCCTTCTTTGCTGGTTTGGAATTACAGTTCTGCACCAGAGCAGAAGAGGCACAGGAATAATTTTTCACATACTAAAGATGTCCCTTTGTGTGATGCACACTTAACATTTTTCATAGTATCTGTTATCTAAAAAAACTGAGCTCTCCACAAAAGTTTTCCAGTTTTTCTAGCTGGGGAAGCTGAGGCACAGAGCAAACTGTGGAAAATGCCACATTTCCTAGTCCCAGCACAACCCTGCCTCACCTTCCGGCTGGTGTCAGAGATACGGTGCCCTGGTACTGTGAAAGATTGACATCTGAACGGATGAAAGGTGAAGGGTCATGTCTGCTCTTTAGAAGCACAAATTTTGACCAAGAAATTCCTCATGGTATGTATGTTTCTGCTCTTTACACACCTTGTCCTGAGAGCTGTCTTGTACACGGTCTTGTCCTGTGGCAGGATTCGCAAGCCTCCTGGTTTTTGTCTTCCCTTCAGTGGCCCTTGAACACAGGGGTACTAATGAGAGAGGGTCTTTGCATAACGCAGCAGGGGAGCCCAGAAATCTCTGAAGAGAATCTTTTTTCCTGTGCTAATAGCAGGCGGATAGAAGTATTACTATATATTCCTTGTGTTTCAGTTCTTAGACATCTCAGTAAGTGCAGGAGTGTTTCTTCTGAGCACAGAAAACACAGGTGATTCTCACCCTTCACTTCAAATGCACCAGTTCTACAGGTGAACAGAAAGAAAACTTGGAGCAAGCAGTAAAAGGCAGTGCACAGAAGTAGTGCGTGACTCCAGGTGACAGTCAAGGTGCTTTTAACTCGCAATACCCTCCATTCATGGCACAGAAGTGGATCTCCAGCTCTGAGTGGGGTAGAGCTGAACTGAAAAGCTGCCAGGGCCAGGATTTGCTCCCCTGCCTTAGGGCACAGAGTACAGTCAATCCACCATTAATAACAATTAGTCACAATCTCCACTCTAGCCTCATCTTCTCAAGAACTGCCGTGTGCAACTAAGCACCGAAGAGGAAAGGGCAAGTGCCTGTTTTTCAGCAGGGCAAGCTTCAGCAGAAGCTTAAAAAAAGCAAAAAGAGCCTTGTCTCTGCGGTGCCCATCTGTGCCTCCTGTGTGCTCCTCCACACAGCAGCTGGGTGAGTTTCTGAGGGAGGAATAAGGAGTGAGATGCTTGGGAAGAGCCATCATGGAGTAGAAAGGATATCCAAGGAAATCTACATTCTTGCTGGGACATCTGAGTAAAAAGCTCAGTATTTGTCTTCCTTCCAATCTTTTTTGGGTGTTTTTCAGTTCAGCAGAAGGTCTCAATGGCAAGGAAACCAGAGTTTGGTTTGTCCCTGCTCTTGCAGGTCTGCTTTCTGGCCACCAAAATAAAGAGGAGAGGGTGCAGTGCGCTAGGCAAATGAAAGTCACTGGGTGGATGAGGGAAGAGGAGCCTTGGACAAGTCAAGCAAAGGAGGAAGCAGGACAGCTATGCTGAATGCAGATATGTGCCCACCAGACCTGTGTCCTTCCTGAGAACAAATATGACAAGCAGGCTGGCCTGCTGTGCACAGCACTGGCCTGTACATGTCTGAAATAAAATGCTGACCCTTACTAGACTGACAACTGCTCGTGCAGGGAGCCAGTCCTCCCACAAACCTGTTGCAGTTCCCTTCAGGCAGTCAGATTTTATGTTTTTATACATACACACACACATACATGTACATATACATAAAAATATGGCTCTGTCAGGTATCATACTGACCAGAAACCTCATCTAAATGAGCTCCTCGCTCTCACTGCCCCGCAGCAAGGCCAGGTTTTTTGTGTCTAGTGCTGTAGGAAAAGTCCTGCTCTGACACTCTTATCCCAGTGCTCACTTGGAAGCACTTAGCCTGTGCACCATGGGGCAGGAGAAAGGCTGGGGCAGTCAGCTGCAGGTGGGGACCCTGTACAGGTGCTGGGATGCTGTCTTAAAGGAATCCCACCAAAAGGCACGTTCAGATGTTACACTCTGCTGCAAGATCTGTTCTCCCAAAACACACACCTCAGTTGTACGATCTGGACCTGCTCTGTGTGCAGCAGAACTAATTCAGCCAGTATTCCTCTGGATTTATGCCCTTTTTTCCTAGTTGCCTCCCACTACTACCATAATATCTTCATTCCCACATAATATCCCATTGTAATATCCTCCTCTGTCTCATGGTGAGGCAGTGAAGGGAAAGAAGATTGGCTCCGTTGTCTTCTCAGTGAGTATTGTCTTATTTATCAATTTTCTTTTGCATGTAGAAACTTAACAGTCTTTCAAATCATTTCCTCTGTCTCAAATATGACTGAAGAAGAGGTGAAAAAATGCTATTGGCCTGACTTCACAAAGAACTTGCCTCATTAGGAAACCTAGCTTGAAAAAATTCCGGTTTCATTTTCCCTTCAAACAATGTAAGCAGGATTCAGGACAGATTAAAAAGAATATAAATAGAAGCAGAAAGCTGAAAGAGGCAGCAGGTGGCTGGAAAGCTGCAGGGGGAAGGGAAAGCAAGAATGCCTGGTCACAAGCCGCAGCAAGGGCCAGTCTGCACAGGTCTGCAGCGCTGGGTGTTTAAGCTGCAGCTGCTTTTGTCTTCAAAGATCTGCTTCCAAATGAAAGGGATATTGTTTGACCATCTCGAATTCTGTGTTTGCTGTCACAAATCTGAAGGGCAAGAGAGATCCACCCATTTCTTTTGCTGCTTTCTTTCTGTGTTTCGTGTCTTACCTGATCCCTGTACTCTATCTGCTTCCAGTTTTACCATTTCAGAGTCAAGCCAAGCATCCGTGTCTGGCGTTTGCACCTCTTCCATTACTCAGTGATGTGAGAAACACTCATTCACTGGTAAAATATTGCAAAGGACAAAGTCTTCAAAGCAAAAATAATAATATTTTTAATTTACAGTTCAGTGCTGAATTAGATGTCCTTCTAAAAAAGGCATACATACCATCTTACAAAAGTAGTGGGTGTATATACTAGTTTTAGTCAAAGAACCATATCAATCTCTCCAAGATTGCTCATTATATTTTTGGAGTATTCAACCATGTCTGGAGACTCCCTTCAGGTTATCATTTGACCTAAGACACCTACATCTTGCTAGACAACTAAACATCATGTCTGGAAATTTTCTGCATATTATCTCTCGATACAAGACAGATTTATATGACAAGATAATTAAACATACAAACCAGCCGCAGCAAAACTTATCAATTAATTCTCACAGCAGCACAGATTTAGTCTGCCAAAGTGTGCTGGTTTGCTGCCTTCTGCCTTCATCTCTCCCAGGTCACACTGCAATGGCTTAAGTCCTGCTGGAGTGTAGGTTTGATGTGTGACAGCAGGTGATAGAAATGTACTTTGGAGTCTGCTTCGAAAATTAAAGAGACTTGGGCTTACATTAAATGAGGCCTCTGGAGTTTCCATTTAGTTTAGTCCCTTAAAGTCAGCAACAGCCTGGAAGGGAAAAAGCCACTGGAAAACTTAAAAGAGAGAAGGTGAATATGTGAAGGGAAATGTTTGGTAATGAAGCTGCTTCTTGGAAGAGTGCATACGCCCAGAAATACCTTGTAGAAAGTTTGAAAGATCACGGGGCAGAAGTCCCCTCCTGAAGTCTGAAGATGAAGACTAGAAGTAAGGGGTGTGCAGCCTGAATTTTGAGAAAAACAGTCCTTTTCTGCTGGTGTGGTAGCGTGGATTTCAGGCTTCCTTATCTTATCTTGCAAGATGTCTGGGATGCCTGTTCCTTTCGCAGCTGGCCCACCTTTAGGTAAACATCCCTACAGACACATATCATTATGGGATATACAAGCTTAGACAATTGTTATAGATCAAGACACAAATTCAAACATTTGCCATTCATCAGTCCTCCTTTAGGAAAGAAAACATTTTTCAAGACACATACCACTATGAGACATGCTATCTTAAAATTTGCCACTTATCAAAAGAAAAAGTGACAGTCATGCGGTCCCACAGGTTATAGGGCAGTGCCCGTAGCTCGGCTGCTGCAAGAACCAAGGGAAATACAAACTCAGCCCAAAAATTTGGGCTGAGATAGGGACACTTGAACCCGACAGAAGCCATTTGCTTTATAACTAGGCACACACAAAAACCGTGTCTGAGACACCATACATACAAAATGTAGAGCCGGGGGAGGGTCTCATTCACAGAGAACGCATTAATGACTCCTACATTATATTTTGTACCCAGCCGTGACCCTCTTACCTGATCTAAACTTGCTTCACACCTTGCGCTGAGGGCAGGCTTGGATGACCACTGGCACAAGGAGAGAGAGGCAGCTTCATGCACTGCCTGTTCTGTCTGAGCCTGCCACCCTCCAGTCCCACCTACGCTCGCAACCATACCATGCAGCTACTGAAGGCAGCTGAGCTGGGCACAGAGTCCTTCTGGGCTGGCATCGTGGGCAGCCCAGGATCCTGGCTTGTGGGAAGTGCCCATGCGCTCTGGCTCGCCTCAGGTGGGGTAAATGTAAATGCTTATGCTTGGAGACTCCTTGAACATCAGGCTGGATGTGGGAAGTGAGGGCCTGGGGAGACACCAGCCCTTGTACCTTGATAAACTGATTGATAATAATACAACCTTGGACCTGAAGCCAAAAGAACAGTACAGAAATGCTCCTCCCGCCAGTCAAATGCTACATAATTTTAAACACTTGTTTAGTTGAATGAGGAAGAGATTCTGCCTAGGCTGGGAGAGGTTTGTAAATCCTTTGTTGGATTTTTCAGATGAGGCTGATATAAATGGGCAGAGTTGTTAGCTGGGTGTCTGGGGAACAGACAACACAAAACAGTTTGATGGAAACAAGTAATGATGCATCACGTAATCCCAGAAGACCACCTCTGCCATGGTCAGAGAAGTCTCTGAAACACGGTAGCTCCTGGGGCTGCCAAATCCATACTAAAATGGACTTGGTGGTCAATAGGAAACCAATCGTCTGTCCTATTTCTCTTTACATTGTAAACTCCCCAAATAAGCCATTTTCCACCTTCCTCTGGTTGCTGTTAACCTGAGCCATGGCACTTTGCCAGGTTCACTGTTTTCTGTCAACAGAATCTCTAATAATTTTTTTCTGAGCAATTTTCAGATCTTCTTTTTTTATCATCAGTCATCTTCAACATTTCTGCAAGTCCAGGGGTTAAAAGTCTTCTAGTCTGCTCCTCGCTATCCTGTCTGCTAATGACTTTGGTCTCACCACATTTTCAGTTTGTTTCTTTCAGAAACAGCTCCCTAAAATTAACAGGTAGAGACAGGGAAGCATGAGGCATCCCACTCCAAATGTAATGAATGGTTTATATCCACACTACTCACAAAGAGTCTAGGAAGGAAATTAAGCTTTAAAGACTTTTTTTGGGACATTATATAAAAAGTTTTACAAAGATTTTTTCAGAAAAATATAAACAGGAATGTAGTATGAAGCTCTCTCCAGCTAACAAGCAGATACAATAGAAATATTACTCAAGAGCCCTTGAAGGGAAGGGGGAAGGAAACCATCAAATCATCCATGCCTCTGTGTGATGATCCCATGCTTAATGATAGGAAATGAGAAGCGAATAAACAGGAAAGAGAAGAAGAAGCTGGCAGGGAAAGTGCAGTAGGGAAAGAACAAGTCACCCAGAGCAACTATTCTGAGAGGCTCTGATAGACATTTTTAACAATAGGAGCAGGAAAATGAGTTTGAAGAGAACCTCATTTCAAGTAAATCTTGGGTCAAATAAGGATAACTAGCAATCCATCAACCCTCTTGAAATGTGGCAAAAGAAAACATTATTGTTTAATGTAATTTTAATGACCCATTTTCATTGTTTCATTGTTTTGTAACTATGCTCCTTTATTACCCACCAGTTGACAAGTTCTTTTTTCCATCCTTACATTTTGTCCAGTTACAAAGCAAACTCTGAGTAATCCGCGATGGGAGAGGGTCTCCCAATCCAATTCTTGCAGTGCTTTGCAGCCCAATACGTTTCTTGAAGATAATCAGAGAACACTAGCATACGTGTCCATTGACGTGCCTTCCACAATTATGGACTTGGTGGCATGGGGACTTCCTTCACTGACTGGCTATAGCCAGGAAAGCAATACTGTGGTATTGTGAGGAGATTAATTGAAACCAAAGCATGAATTCATACTAATGCAGCACCTGTTCCACAGGCTACTGGGTAAGCATTTTTTCTTTTTGGCATTTCTGCTCCTCTTTTCTTTCTCTGAGTCTCACAAGGCTCTCTGTTACAATTTTCTCCAGCCTGTTTCACCGTGACTTTCTCTAGTCATACAGAGGTTGCCACTGATGCGTGCTGATTGACTCATGGATACATTACTGGCAATGATCTGTCCTGTGCTCCAACCTGATCAGCTTCAGACCAAACAATCAGATCAAATCAGCTGGGGTGGAACCTCAGATTTTCTCTGCAGTTGCCAGCCGTGGCTTATTTTACCATCCATCTGCAGCAAGAAGACACCGCTGGTCTCTAGGTAGCTCGCCTTTTCTGCGCAAGGGAGACACTGTGATTCTTCTCCTATTTTCTTCCCACATCCATGCTTACAGTATCATTTGCTATTCCTTCCACCAGCATGATCAGAAGAACCAGTCTTTCCTCTCTACCACAATGTTGAATATTGTTATCAAATCATCTTGTCTCATAACTACTGCAGCTTTTACCATCTCTAACCTTTGCAGCAACCACTTCACTCGCTCCCTTCACTCACTCATAGTTAATCCAAACGAGGCTGCTAGAACATCTTTCTTCACTGATTGGCTTAAAGGTTGTAAACACTTGATTGTGATCTAAAACCTTGATCTCATTTTACAACATAAAAGACACAGAAATGTTTGCCTATTTCACAAAGAAGATAATGTCTTTGTCAAGCTACTATGAATCAGAGGCGTCTTTACATCTGTCATGTATTAATGTATTTACGGATCACTAGATTTAAGTAATTTGCCTTCAGCAATCAAAAAAAATAAAAAAAACCCTGACTGCAGATCTTGCATCCTTGTTGATGTTTAATACAGCTTAGGGAACTCAAAACCAGACGTCTCCAACAATGTTCAGAGAATCATAGAATGGTTTGGATTGGAAGAGACCTTAAAGCTCACCCAGTTCCAACCCCCCCCCCGCCATGGGCAGGAACACCTCCCACTAGATCAGGCTGCCCAAGGCCCCATCCATTCTGTCCCCGAATGCCCTCAGGCATGGGGCAGCCATGACTTCCCTGGGCAACCTGTTCCAGTGCCTCATCACTTTCATCATGAAGAATTCATGTCTAATCTGAATCTTCCCCCTTCCATTCTATAGGCATTTCCCCTTGTCCTATCACTCCACACCTTGTAAATGTCCCTTTCCACCTTTCCTCTAGCCCCCTTAAGTGCTCAAAGGCTGCCTATTACGTGTCCCCAGAGCCTCCTCTGGGCTGAACAACCCCAACTCTCTCAGCCTGTCCTCACAGCAGAGGTGCTCCAGCCCTCTGATCACCTTTGTAGTCCTCCTCTGGACCTGTTCCAACAGTTCCATATCCTTCTTATGTCGGGGACCCATTACTGGGCACTGGGACACAGGGGCAGGACCAGTGGGCACCAGGACATGGGGATGGGACCCATTGCTAGGACACAGGATCACAGGGACAGGACCCACTGCTGGGACACCAGAGGTGGGGGACTGCACCCATTTCCTGGGCACCAGTACAGGGGAAGCAGGACCTGTTGCTGGGACATCAGGACAAGGGGATGGGACCCACTGCCCAGACACAGGGACACAGGGACAGGGCCCATGGCCTGGGCAAGAGGACATGGGGATGGGACCTGTTGCCAGGACACCAAGACATGGGGCTGGGACCCACTACTGGGCACCAGGACATAGGGACGGGACCCACTGCCTGGTCACTAGGACACAGTGGCCAGGCAGTGGTCACTCAGGCACTGCAGGCACCAGGCAGTCTGGCTGCTGGGGGGCAGCAAGTTTGGGAGACTCACACAGAGGTGGCCAAAGCGGGAAACCCATTTTTCTTCATGTTTGTTCACTCTCAAAGAGGCTTTTATCCTCCCTGGGGATGCTCTGTACTTGGGCAGCAAGGGTGCGGGTAAGGGCAGCCGGCAGGGACCCACGCGGAGCCAGCCAAAGTGGGAAACTCATGTATCTTCCAGTTTCTTCACTCTCTAGGAAGCTTTTATCATGCATGGGGATTCTCTGTACTCAGGCAGCAAGCTGCTAGCAGTAGATCAGTCAGATGAAGGCACTAAATACAAAATTAGGCTGCCCCTTGCCCATTGCAGCATCTGCTTGATGGTTTGCATCCCAATTTAGCATCAGTGAGCAGGAGACTGACAGTTCTCTGAACAGGCATGGGTGTGGGCAGGGCACCAGTGGGATGCGAGCCTTGTGTGTTGTCCTGTCCCACCTTGGAGAAGACACGTCTTCCAAGGGAAAACAGAGAAGTTAAGCTGCCGGTGGTCTGCCTCTCTCCACCTCCAGAAACATTTACTCTGTGTGTGTGCAGAGGCATCCTTAGGTGAAGTGAAGGGAGATAAGTGATAGGATGAGAGGAAATGGCTTCAAGTTGCACCAGAGGAGGCTCAGATTAGATGTTAGGAAACATTTCTTCACTGAAAGAGTGGTGAAGCATTGGAACAGGCTGCCCAGTGGAGGGGTGAAGTCTCTATCCCTGGAGGTGTTCAGAAAGCATGTAGATGTGGCACTCCAGGACATGGTTTTGTAGGCACAACAGTGTGGGGCTGATGGTTGGACTGGATAATCTTCATAGAACCATAGAATGGTTTGGGCTGGGAGGGACCTTAAAGATCACCCAGTTCCAATCCCTGCCATGGGCAAGGACACCTCCCACTGGACCAGGTTGCTCAAAGCCTCATCCGACCAGGCCTTGAGCACCCTCATGGCATCCACAGCTTCCCTAGGCAACCTGTGCCAGTGTCTCACCACCCTCATTGTGAAGAATTTCTTCCTAATGTCTAATCTAAATCTTCCCCTTTTTTTAAAGCCATCCCCCACCTCATCCTGTGTTTTCCTCACACCAGCCAGCCTGCTGTGGTTGTTGCTTCTTGATGACTGACCCATCTGTTTGCCTGTTAACTTGTGTCCATGTATCTTGAGTGCATTTTCAGCTTTTCTGTGAGGCCGGGAGCCTACGGCAGAAACACTACTGTTTCACAACGTGCCTGACGTTGCAGGGTTTTGTTCTGTTGCAATATGGGAAAACTGAAGAAGTGACAGCAGAAGAAAGCTGTGAACCTTGGAGAGGGTTGTGTCAGTAAGGCAGGAAGAGAGATAGGAGGTGAAGAGTGGGTGGCTGTGGTGCCCTGTGAGCAAGGCAGAAGACAGGCAGCACTATGGAAGGAAAGCAATAGGAAGTCTGAATGGCCTTCTGAAGCAAGGAGTCGACCGGCAGGGTCAGAAAAGCACCTGGTGGCACTAGCCAGGGAAGCCGCTTAGCTGTGGCTTGGAGCTCCCATTGCAGCTGCCAAATGTCATTAGTGCAGGAGACAAGGAAGAAGAGCAGGCATTTTACATCCTGCTCAATAACCAGCTCCCAGTGTCCAAAATAGCATAAAATTGAAATTTTCTAGTGCTGCCCTGTGATGTGGTGGATGGCTTGGTCCTAACAGGTTCTTTGTGTGCAATCCTTGGTCTTGTCTGAGCAGGACCTAACCTGGCAGCCAGGAGGAAATGGAGTTTGACTTTTGGAAGAGTAAATGTTTTATCGTAGACTGTCTTCTGGTAGTGACCTGAACGAGATTTTTCTCTAAGGGATATTAGAGTTCATTTGCCTCAGCAAATTTAAAGCTGGTGAAAATCATTGGGCTGACAGCTGAGGAGCCTGGCCCTTCCTCTCCCTCTCCAGAAGTGACTGTCAATGAGCAGTACTGTTTTGAGATGCCTCCTGTCACCTCTCAATTTACAGGGCTCGCCACCCTCTAGCTGCCTCTGTCACAGTGGGTTCTGGGGGGCGGCTGCCAGAGCTTCTGCCAGACTCCACAAAGGGGCTGCTGGCAGCAGCACCACCACAGCCCACACCCAGGTCTGTGTGTGGCCATGGTGGGGCACGCAATTCTTATGTCTGAAAATAGCGCTGACAACATGCAAGGAGCCTGAGAGCAGCCTCTAATGAGCTGCTTGCAGTTGCTGTTGTCTTTTGTGTGGAGCCTTGTCCTCGGGAGACTACAAGTCCCTTCACGCAGGGTGAATTTCAGTGGTGACAGGAGGGTGTGACACACACTGTGACTTGCAGTCTGTACGGACTGGCATTCACAAGGGGTCTTGGATGTTTGCATTTTGAATCCAATGTGCGTGAAGTGACGTTTGGTTGTTTCCTTCTAGGAGATAGAAGAAGATGGCCTCTCGTGCCGTGACAGAGCTGGAGAACACCAAGGATTGCAGCCAAGCTGGGAAAGCTCTCTTCTGCCCTTCCCATCCCACAGAGGAGCTACGGCTGTTCTGCGAGCAGTGTGACCAGCCTGTGTGCCAGAACTGCGTTATAGACAGGCACCGGCAGCACCTGTATGACTTCACTGGCAATGTTATCCGCAGGCATGGGGACAGCCTGCGAGAGGTGCTCAAAAACACCCAGGAGCACATGGATACCCTAAAGGATGTGCTGAGCCAGATTGATGACAAGGGCAGCGCCATCCACAGTCGTGCAGAGGCTGTGGCCACAGAGATCAGTCTGTTTGCCAGTGGGTATGTGAAAGCAATTGAAGAGCACCGGGACCGGCTGCTGAAGCAGCTGGAGGACTTAAAGGTGCAGAAGGAAAACCTGCTGCACTTGCAGAAGGCCCGGCTGCAGCAGCTGCTTCTGGACATGAAGACCGGTGTGGAGTTCACGGAACGCTTGCTGACTAGTGGCTCGGACCTGGAGATCCTCATCACCAAAGGAGCAGTGGCAAGTCGGCTGGCAAAGCTGAACAGCATTGCTTACAACACTCGCCCCAGCGTGGATGATGGGATCCAGTTCTGTCCCAAGAAGAGGGCAGGGCAGTGTGGTGGTTATGAAGTTTTTGGAGTTGTTCTCAATAAAGCGGTTGATCCATCCAGATGTACCCTGCACGGGGAAGGTAAAGGGGTGCTTTACAACAGCTGAATGGGAACTCATTGCTTCCTGAAGTCACCTCTCCATTCTATGTACCAACACGGGGTGCAGCTTGTGGCATTGATGGCTCCCTGCTCTCCAGGCATTCCCTAGGGGCAGAGATAGAGCCCTGCCGGGGGTTCTATTTCTTGCTGGGGTCCTATGGGGGCCGTGCTGGACAAGGAGACCAAGACATCTCCCCAGCTAGATGTGACAATGTACTGGAGCTGCCTTCTGAAACATGACTGACCTCAGCACAGGCTGAGGTGTGAGGAGAACAAAGACCATGACTAGCTCAGGGGTGGCAGGATGTGATGCTCACCAGGTGGCCTCAGATGTTCTGCAGCACAGGTCCAGACAAATTCCTACTGTGGCTGAGCAAATTTCCCTTGCAGCTTCTGGTGAGATTGCCATGGGAATAACTAGCATAGGTGGTTTCGTGGTTGTTTGCCTATTAAGGATTTGGAGTAAGGCCAGTAAAGAGAGAATGTTCAGATCAGCCCTCAGAGTACAGGACCTCTGGTCAGCTATGGCTTGCACAGGGCAGATGAGACAGACCCAGGGGTCATTTGATCCTTTCCATGCCAAAATGCAATTGCTGAGGTTTCTGGGCTCCACACTGTTTAGTGGGGTTGTTCCTCCTCCCTTCTGGTTGCATGCTGCACCTTGAGACCTTCTGGGAAGGCACTAGCTGGGCTCAGAGGGGCAGGCAGGAAGACCTCCCTGGTCCATACAGATGTCCGAGCTAAGCCTGCCCAGTAGGTGTCCACCTACTCCGCCCACAGGTGTCTCAGCACCTGTAGGTGTCCACTCTCTCCTTATCCCCAGTCATATATTTACTTTTCCCTGGGAGTGGAAGGAGCTATACATCCCAGTAGTAAAGTCCTGGCTGTGCTCTGGTGGGACTGCAACACTACGAAATGGGGGGACACTATCAAGTTATAGTTGTTAATCCTTCTGGTCCTGTTTCTCTGACTTGCAGGTCTCCACAGTGCCTGTCAGAACCAGTTGGCTAGTTTTACCCTGCTCTGCAATGACTTCATGGGTGAGCGGATGGTGCGAGGAGGAGAGGCTGTACAGGTCACCATCATCCACAAGGACAAGAGGGACTGGTAGGTGTTTCACCTGAGAACTCCTCGGTCACTGGGTTTGCCTCTCTGCCTCACTTACCCTGGCTCCCTCCTTTACTGGGCAGGTGGGAGGACATGCTTCAGCGTGCAGGTCAGAATCTATAGGGGAAAAGGCACAACTCTTCTTCCCACGGGTATAGCAGTGCTTCCTACTGGTTGTATTCGGCTGTGTGGAGTTTGAGAGTGCTGGGTCAGGTTTGTATTGACTCTTTGAGTGACATGGGAATTCTTAAAAGATTCAGCTCTCAGTGGGGGTTAGACATTGTCAGAGTGAGCTGTTGCTCCTTCTCATCCTTACCAGTAGACACCCAGGGCTCCTGCTTTCAGTAATACCTAATGAGTGTGAAACACCACAAGTCCAGAATGACTGTCTTGAGTCAGATGGACAGCCCACCAAGCCCAGGAGCCTCTGACAGTCAGTGGTAGTGTCTAGTTCATGCTCTGAAGAAAGAATCTGTGTCAGGACTTTATCATGCTTTCTCCTGTAGTTGCAACTGCTGAACGTGGTTGGAGGTTTTCTAGCAAAAGCAGGGAAGACTGCAGTTGAGCTCCTAAGTGTTCCCACAATGAAAATGACCAACCAGAAAAAGTGATTTTGTATTATTCCAGGACATACTTATTGCTATAAAGCAGCGAGGCACAAATGCAGAACCAACTGGGAGTTGATTCTTAAGGAAAAACATCTATTCTGTTTTGTAGTACATACAAAGTAGCTGGAGCAAGATGCTAGCATAACTTGTTCCAGGAAAGCTGTTGGCTGATGAAAAAAAGGGACAGAATACTAAAACTCCTTGCTGTGAGGAAGTGTTGACAAGGCATAAAGAAGCAGTGCTGGCTGCACTGATGCTTATCAACAGAGCATCATTGTTCAAGATGATTGTTCAGTGTACCTACCTGCCTTAGGCACACACAATGTAGGAAGGTATGCAAGAGGACTGTGTGGACTTTGCTTGGTGGAGTAGAGGTCGCTGTGGCCACATTAACCCAACTTCTTGTTCTTGTTGGTATGCAGTTGCTACATCTGTCTGGCTTTGGGTTGAGGCCCAGCAACTACAGGAGGCCGTGAAGTATCACCACACAGTTCTTGGCAGGAAATTATGTGTAGGCAGCTGATTGATGTGTAGTGGTGGGGGATGGTGAATACAGCCTGCAAATCTGGAAGATTATAAACTGTTTTGAGATGCAATAGAGTAATTAGTGGGGATTAGGAAGAGCACTTTCCCCTATGCAGAGCAACATGATAATTGTCTCTGGAAAGGTCTCTCCTTCTTTCTGTGAATTAGGCAATCAGTCCCTTACTAACTAGCTGACGCTTTCTCCCTGGCACTCTGCCCATCAGGGTTCCTTGTGAAACCCAGCAAGCTTCACTTTGGTCCCTTCACCAGCAGGGACCTAGAACTCCTCATAGGATTGTAGAGAAGAATTGGGATCAATGCAGCTGGGACAGTGGTTGAAGCAATTCAAATCTGCCCCATTTTATGTCCTGTCTTGTTCACGGGCCATTCTGGAGGTAACTGCTCTCTGAAGCTGTGAATGTACCCCATTTCTGAGGGCTCTTATCTGATGGGATAATCTGACCTGCAAGTGCACTGTCTGCTATCTTCTGCTTTTTCAGTGCTCGGGGTTGCTACAAATCCTTGCAGTGCAGCTAGCTTTGTGTGACTTCCTTTGTATGGTTATTGCAGGTCCCAGCAGCAGGCATGTGTGAAAGCTACTTGATGCCTGAGCACTGCTCATGCACCCTTTTAAGCTCACTTGAGGCTCACAGCTGCTGAACAAGACTGAGGCTAAGGAACTGACCACAAATCTAGGCCAAACAGTGGTTCACATGTCGAACAATTTTCTGCCAGTCACTGATGTCTTGGACTTCTCTTTGTTCCTAGTGCAGTCAAGCCAACAGTGTGTGATAACAATGATGGGACCTACCACATTTCCTACAGCCCTGAGGAGGCAGGCTTGTATGCTTGCTGCGTCTTTGTGAAAGGGCAGCATGTGCAGGTAACCTTTCTTGTTTCTGTTGCACTGCTTCTTCTTTGCCTGCTTTTCTTTTCGAAGTATTTTCTTCAAATCTTTCTAAGGATTGCCTCTGCCACTTAGCAGTTTTGGACTGGACTTCGTGATCTGTGACTGACAGGATCACAGACACAACATCTGATAGCATCCACTGTAGTAGCCTCTCTGCTTGCTTGTCCTCTGCAGGGCTCTCCATTCACTCTGACGGTGAAAACCAAGTTCCGTGAGCACCAAGGCGTGTTTCACTGCTGCACATTCTGCTCAAGTGGAGGGCAGAAAGCTGCTCGCTGTGCCTGTGGGGGGACTATGCCTGGTGAGTGCCTAGCTCTCCCCATGCTGCTGGCAGCAGGAAGTTTTGTTGAATTTGGTTCTTCCTAGTGTCGAGAGGTGTGAGTGGATACTCCAGCCCAACTCCTTCACTGTACATGCACCAGGCCTGTGATAACCTGCATGTACATATCTTCTAGCAGAATGAGACTGCAGCAGTGAGAAATGCAGCTCACCCCACAGACAGAGAACTGAGTCAACTCTGCAGGAGACAGAGTAGAGCAGCTCTGTCATTCAGCCCTTCCCAGAGATGCTAAGTAGCACTGTGTCTATACTGTTCCTGTTCCAGTGCTGGCAGGTTGGGAGCTTCCAGGCTGTGTCACACTGCTCAAAGCTGTCCTATCATGGAATCATAGAATCACCAGGTTGGAAAAGACCCACCGGATCATTGAGTCCAACCATTCCTATCAAACACCAAACCATGCCCCTCAGCACCTTGTCTACCCGTCCCTTAAACACCTCCAGGGAAGGTGACTCAAACACCTCCCTGGGCAGCCTGTTCCAGTGCCCAATGATCCTTTCTGTGAAAAGTTTTTTCCTGATGTTCAGCCTGAACCTCCCCTGGTGGAGCTTGAGGCCATTCCCTCTTGTCCTGTCCCCTGTCGCTTGGGAGGACAGGCCAGCACCCTCCTCTCCACAACTTCCTATGGAAAAGTCTCACTCCTCATTTAGGATGAGAGTTCAACTTGCTTATTTGTTAAACCCAGCCAGCTTGCCTGCCCTTGACCTGCATGTGATGTTCTGTATTTTACATAATTTAATATAGAACAAACCTCTTTTTCTGTGCTTGTTCTGTATCAACCTGTAGCCATAGCCATCAGCAGCTGGCACAGGGCTCTGCAGGTCTGTGTTTTGCATTACTCAGCAGGCAAGGGAACCAAAATCTTCAGCTTTCCAGAGTGACTGAAACAGGGAGGTTTCCCTTTGTTGCTCTCCTTTCTTTAAGGAGCCCTGGAAATTCTGGCCTTGAATAAGCCATGCCGTCAGCAGCACCTAACTCCCGATCTTAGAGAAGTCCTGGGGCTGAAGCCCTTTCTGAAAGCCTCTGACATGCTGGGACTTTCTGTCCCACTTTTGATTGCTTCTTTTCTTGCAGGTGGGTACCAAGGCTGTGGCCATGGCTACGGCCACAAAGGTCATCCTGGCTGCCCCCACTGGTCGTGCTGTGGACAACTGAAGAAGAGCTCAGAGTGTTTGGGAGGGCCACCCAGTGACCTCTCACAGAAGAGTTTGCTCAGGACAGTGACGCTGTGAGCAGCCAGGTGAGCTCCTGTGAGCCCAGGGCACTGCTGCTGGTTGCTGCATGAGCACAAACCCTAAGGATCCCTGCGATCACTGCGTAGCCTCGCTGCCAGGAAAATAACATCGTGATGTGTGTGAACTGAGAAAGAGGAATGTGGGAAAATAAAATTGTGCCTTATATTTCACTGGGGACTGTGTATGCAAAGTTGTTTGTGCTTGAAGAGGAGCAAATGTTAGGATTAGTGCTGATGCCCGCACTTCGGAAGATCAAGGCCTGTGGGGTCAGGCTCTGAGGGGAAACTCAGTTTGAGCAGTTACCTCAGCGGAAGGTGCGGAAGGTCTAGATCTGTCTCATTCTGCAGGATCGACAGTCTCTGCTGTCCTTTGTGAAAAGGCCAAAGCTGCTTGTTGGGGCACATTCCAGAAGGTTTGGGTTTTTGCCTTGGAAAGGCTTGGCAGCCTGAATATGACTTCTGCCTCCCTATTAGATAGGCGACATGTATAGCACAGTCACGGTCCTTGGAACTGCTGCTGTGTTTGCAACTCTTGTATTTTCTTCAAGTAATCTGTAGTCTCATTACAACCTCCCTGCAAAGCAGGAGCAAGGCAGGTTAGCAGTGCATCTGAAGGAAATAATAGAATCGTATAATCAGAATGGTTTGTGTTGGAAGGTGCCTTAAAGCCCATCCCATGGGCAGGGACACCTCCCACTGGATCAGGTGTTGTTCATAGCTTCATCCAACCTGTCCTGGAACACCTCCAGGGATGGGACAGCCACTTCCCTGGGCAACCTGTGCCAGTGCCTCACCACCCACACAGTAAAAAAATTCTTACTAATATCTGATCTAAATCTCCCCTCTTTCCGCTTAAAACCATTCCCCATTGTTCTACCACTGCATTCCCTGATAAAGAGCCCCTCCCCATCTTTCCAAGGAAATCCAAGGAAAAACCACAGTGCTGATGGGATCAGGAATTAAAATGTCATTCGCCCAGTCTGTACATTCTCCATGGAGACAGTGTGGGACATAGAGCTGCTGGGGGTGATGCAGGAGCCAGCAGAGTACCCAGCTCACCAAAGGAAGACGTGGGAGCAGAATGAGCATCAGCAGGAGCAGACTGGCAGGTGTCTGTCCTGAACTGGGACAACAAGATGAGAGCAGCAGAAGGAGACAGGAAGACAGCACAACAACCGGATTTGGTTCGTGCAATCTTGGCAAGGTTCTGTTCTTAGAAGTCTTGTTTTCCACAGGGAAGGGGACAGTAACTCCAGTGCTTGTGTGCGTGCGGCCAACCTGAAGCTGGGTAAATGGCATATGCGATGAGGAGAAAGATGCGCTTTCCTGGAAGGGCAACTGCCAACATGCAGGTTACTATTAGCCACTTGCCTGTGTGCAGCAGACACCTGGGCTGCCTCCCTGAGCAAATCACATGTGTGTCATTGAGACTGGGAACACTACTGCCCTGGGGGTAACCTCCCTTGTAGGTGTGTGTTGCTAGAGGCTCCTAATACTGCCTGCAGAGCTGGGGACAAACGTCTGACTGTTGGGCACTTGGGGAGAGGAATGCTGCTCCAGTGTCAACAAGGACTAGTGCTTGCTTTCTGGCTGATAAGAGCTGCCTTGTGAATAGTAGAAAACTGTGCTGTCTGCTTGCTCAGACCTAAAACACTCTCATTTGTTCTTCGTTCCTCTTACAACACTGGTTTTGGAACCTCTTCTTCCCAGCAAAAGAGATGAGAAAGATATCCTTATGCAAATGCTGTTTATAGTTTTCTATTAATCATCGAGAAAGAGCTGTCAAACAAATGGAGAAAGGTTAGGCAGTTTAAACCTCCAAGTTAGGCAATATAAGTCTCCAAGTTGCTGACTTTGAAATTTCAAAGAGAAAGTTTAATTTGAGTTAACCTTTAATGGAACAAACAGTAACTCATTCTTACCCTTGCTACATGCAGAGTCAGTGCTCAGTACAGAATATGATGTAAAAGAAAATACCTGATTTTCTGTGTCATTCTATTTCTTGTCCATCCCACTATGTGAATTGTCCTCTCTCAGAGCTTCCATGCTGTATTGCAAAGGGAACATGTAAGGACAGCACCTCCTTCTAGGCACATAATTTCTGTCTAAAGACATCTTAGTCCTCTCAGACAGAGGAATGTGTTTTCTCTTTGTGTTAGGCATCCTCTACACACCCCGCCACTGACATTTTCCAAGAAGCTGTTTGTGAGAATTGCACCTGCAAGCTTACAAACCCTACGGTGAACTGCAATTGGATTGGGCTGAGCTCTGCATGGGGAAAGCAGTTTTCAGATAGCATGGGGTACTAATACTGCCACTGTCAGGCCCTTGTATTGATTTTGTGTGTGTGTGTGTGTGCGCATTTGAAGTCAGTCCCAGGGATTACAAAGCATTGAGTGCCTGCCACTCTGTGTTTGGGCAAAGAGGGATGTGCATGAAGAAAGCTTGAAGAATCATGTGCAGAAAAGACATTTAATGACCTTAGTCGCTTTGTGAGGGTTAGGTGCAAGTGTCCTCCTATTATTTGCAAGCAGACTTCAGTGTTCATTGCTAAGAATGCTTTGCCAAATGAATATATCCTACTGATCTGCTGGAGTCTCATGTTGAGTCCCAAAAGCCATCCCCAGACATGGCTTCCAGTGCTCTGTTGGTAATTAGCCCTAGGCAGGTGGTGGATTAGGAGCTGTAGTTAATCTGCTGGGCTATATGACGTTATTTCTGACCAGATGGTCCTCGAGATAACAAAGGTATTTTCAAGAGAGATATATATGCAGTGCTGGGAGAATGGCACAAGTAAATATGTATACTTTTCCCAGGACAAAAGCCCTTGCTGATAAAACTGCCTATCTCCAAAGTCTGGAAAAGAATAATAATTAAAAAAAAAAGTAAAATAAATGGTGATATACATGAGGATGGGTTTTGTGGAGCAAGAGAAGAAGGACTTCTTCCCCAGACAGGGAAAACAGAGTGTAGCTGGAAGAACAATGAAGCAAGAACAAGAGACTATGCGAGACCTGGAAGAGGCTCTGCAACCTGGAAGACTCAATACAGAGTGCTTCAAGGGTCACGTACCATGCTAGGGTATCTTCCTTTCTCAGAGGAGGCAAACCACACCAGCAATATGCTGCGTCTGTAGCTCTGTGCATGTGTGTCTAGTCTGTTCCTAGAAGTTTGCAGGAGCAGTGCAGAAGCTGACTCAGCAGGGCTTCGTGGCCTTCCCACGGCAGGAGGTGATTCACAAGGGGGCACTGACCATCTGGGGTGCCACGTCAAGACAGACCCTGGCAGTGACCCACAGGCATTGTAGGGGGATTTGCCTCTTTTCAGCCAAGGGTGGCTCACAACCTCCCTGTTTTGAGAGATGAGGACTCGTTCTGAGTACTTGTGCTTCCAGCTTCCCTTCAAAGGCAGGTGAGGCCAAGGACAAAGCTGAAAAGTCAGTGCCATGCTCTCCTCTTTCCAGCCTTCAGAGTGGGACCATTAGTGTTCCCAGCACCGGTGCTTCTCAAGCACCTCTTGACACTAATTTTACAGATGTGGGAGCACGAGGCTGGAAAAGTGTCCAACATTTTTGGCTAAATCCCAAGGATAACTTTCGTCTCTTTCATCCTGCTTGGCTGCCTTCATCTCTTTTGAGCACTCCATCAAACTTGGCTGCTTGTCAGCTTACCACAACTCCATCTTCTCTTGCTTCTCCTCCTTAACTGACAGTCCCTTCAGCTTTCCAGCGTCACTGAAAGAAGGCATGTGCTTCCTGCAAGTAAAGGCACTCTTCTAACTGAATTATTGTTTATGAACTAAAAAAGCAAGTTGTATCATGAAGGGCAGAGTGACCACAGTCTGGTTCTTGTATCTGTGCCCAGACCACTGAACATCTTCTTGGGCCATGACCCACCTTCAGTCCTTCCTGCCCGCACTGTTCCCTCACGCAGACAAGAGGCAGCACATGCTGTGGCCAGCTCCAGGGCACTAGCCGGTGAGCTCCATAAAACTGGTAATGCTTCGTGCCCGCTATTGCCTTCTCCTCAATCAAGGCAGCTGATGTCTGTCTTCTCCAGGTGCTCACCAGCTTTCACAGACTGTGTGACACCAGCTCTGGCTGCCAAATTTGGTTGTATTTCACTAATAAATTAAAAAAATGGTGAAAGCTGGGGAGAACACATGGTCACAGATCCTTGATGGCTTTGGTAAATACCCTGAATACTTCTTGTATTTTACAGTGTACACATATGGAGAGGGATAGGCTCCAAGAGGAGAGCTGCGCAGTAACTGATTTGTTGTTCTCCCAGGGTGTGGGACTTGTCATACCAGGGCTGCCTGTGCCAAAGAAACAGACCTGTTTTTCCAAAATGGAAGTAACCTGATTGTTGACTACGCAGTGAGGTTTGCTGCGGCTGTGACCTGGAGTCAACTGGGGCTGCAAGGGGACACCTCTTCTGCACACTGTACAAAGGGCAGCCGTAAATTGGGTGTCACTGAGGGCAACAGGATATTTCTTAATGTGCATTTCCCACCAGGGCACTATGGCCTAGAGCTGTTCTTAGCTGGTTGTAGTGCTCTGCTAAATTACAACAGGTTTAGTAATCAGAGAATACTACGAAATAAGACAGATTTATTTTTTCAGGTTTAAAAGGGGTTATTCCATGCTAAAGCAGAAGGGAAGTGAAAAACTTATAAAGTCTGCTTTCTACATTTAAACTATTGCAACAACCAAAGAGTGACAGTGATTCTCAGGTGAAAGATTTCCTCTCCTTGCTTTCATTCAGAGACCAGAGGACAAAGAACGTGCTTTCAGTAACAGCCAAGAGTGGAGCCTTAGAAGTAGGTCCTGTTCACACCTCTGCCACAGACCTTGCATGGGACATTCAGGTAGCTCCTTTCCCTGGGGAGTGATTAGCTTTGCAGTCAAGTACTCACATTGAAGTAACTCATGAATGGCTGAATATAGTCAATGCCTAGTCACTCCTGAAAGGAGAAGGTCCAACCCTGGCTCCTCTGTCCTCACTGAGGGCCATGCAGACCTGTCCCACCAGAAGCATCACTGGGTGTGACACTCCCATCATATGGTGAGCCAATTCAATGCCCTAGCCCGGCATGAAACCATTTGCTTTCTGATTTTACTGTGTTTCCTAGCAGGTAATTAGGCTTAGTGGAGGTTCAAATCTGTGCTCTCATCAGCGCAGCGTGGTGAGATACAGGAGAAGGTTCAACACAAACTATGACATTTAACTTCGTCCTGGCATGAGGAGGCTGGAAGTGGCGAATCCTGGCTGCTAAATGCCTTGGAATACAGTTTGCTGACTTGGGTGCCTGTACAAGACCCACAGCCTCTTCCAGCCCCCTCTCTGCTGTACAGAAAAGTCTGTGACATGTCATTCACCACATCTGGCTATGTTTCTCCTTTGTAGAGGTGAACAGGCTCCTTTGGCATTGAACTGTGGTCCAAAAGACCACACTTCTGAAATCTCATACATGCACAGCTAGAAGGCTACTGCCCCCCTCAAGTCATTGTAAACCCTCATGAACCCTACTGAGCCTTTGCAGCTGGTTTGATCATCACTCACCAGTGTTAATTGATCTTGACTTTAACCTCTGGTTGTTGTAAAAAAAGTAATTTCTTTTTTGTTAGGTGTTGGACTGTTCCTAGCTCTGGGCATCCTCAGTTCTGCATGGGAAAGCTGCTCACCCCCACTAACCATCCAAACTTGCTGGAGATAGCTATGGACTGTCAAAAATTCCCCTTTCCACATCCTCCCTGGAACACAGTCCAGATGCAGATGACAGGAATCACAGGTCCCCCTTCAGGAAACTGAACACAGTAGTGCAAGCTACATTTCATTTTCTGCTCCTTTGTAATCTCTCTGCCCTGCTCAGCCTCTTCTGTCCAAAAGCTACTCATCCTGCCCTCAGTCTCGAGTGAAATCCTGCACAGAGAGAAAAGCATACAGGATCTGTGAGGGTTTCTTTCCTTTACATGCTTTGATGTCCACCATAAAGGCAGATCAGAGAGCAGCAGGAGCTGCCCTTGGGGAGGAGAAGTAGTTTGGTCTGGAGAAGTTCAACGGAAGAAAACAGCAGTCAGACAAGACACCACTGCACAACCTGTGTGGCTCTGGTGGCACTGATGAGTCTGGAGGGCTTCTTAACACAGCACAGAGAGGCAGGGGAAGATGTGCATTGCAAATAAGGCGAAGTAGGGGAGTTGCAGATGGGACCTCTCTGCCCAGTACCAACATAATTGGAGATTTTAGGAAGGACACCTGAGCTAGTCCTGGATATAATGCAACACACCAATGATGAGTGAGCTGTGGATCTACGGAGGAGACTACTGCACTCTGACCCCAGGATTAGCTGGCTACCAGAAGACAAACTGTGCTAATTTTTGTTTTAAATCAGACATGTTTAAACTCTCCCGTCGCCCCAGTGATTAATCAGGCCTCCCTGCTTTTAACTGTCCTGGTGGGGGGAGCTGAGAGGCTCCTTGCTTCCTCATTCCTCACAGTTCAATGTTTTGGCTCACCACTCCTTCAGTTATTTAAGCAGGACAGCCAGGTAGAATCATGTGAAGGACAGGGGCTGTGCTGAACAGTGTGGGACCTTTGGGCACCTGGAATCTGGCTTGTCTCCACAGGTACCATGACCATGGCATCCCAAGGCCAAGTCGTTTTCTGGAGGTATGGCATTATCCGCATCTACTTTGGGAGAGAGGAGGGAGGGAATTGCGTTTTCCAGATGCCTCAGCTGTATCACCCTGCTGCCAGGAGCTGTCAAGACAGCAGCTCTTTGCAGCTCAACTCTATACGGCACTCATCCAAGCTACTTGAATATTGGTACAGCTTACTTTATACAATCTATAAGGCCATGTAGCCGCCAGACACTCATATGCAGGTCATCAACCGTAGCCGGGATGGGGATGTGTGTCCTAGAAGCTGTGCATGGCTGGAATATGCTATCTCAGATTTGAATGCTGCGGTAGGTTAGGGTATTGATGGATTAAGAAAGTCTCTGTGTTCCTGCTGTTATAGTCTGGAGTACCAGTGGCTTGAGGAAAGCTCTACTTTCCTTCTGCTGGCCCTCAGACAGCTGCTTGTGTCTCCATCACATTGACGTGCTGTGGGCAGAAAGGCAAGAGCTGCTCTACAGGGTCAGGAGTAAAATCTGGGAAGATGTGCAAGCTGGTTTGTGCCTTTTGTTTCAATGAGTTTATTTCCTTTGGAGCCATTGACCAAGTCTTGGTGAACTACAAGCTGAGTTACAACCAGAGAAAGAAGTATCACGGAAAAGGCCAGAAAAATACCAACCTTGTGTCTTTATCTCCTGATTAGTTGAAAATAACCTCGGCCAGATGGCTAAACTAGTTGTCAAACTTGTTTCAGCCTCCAGCAGATGTGGACCAGGTTCGCATCTAAACCTGACTGCTTGAACAGAGCCACCAGCAAGCCATGTCTCTTCATCCTAGGTGTTGGCTCTTCCAGGCTGGCTGGAGGCTGAGGCTCCAGTGAGATGTGTGAAATACCCCTGCTTGCATTTTCTCCTGTCAAAAAGGTTTCGGCTGTTACGAGTATCTGTCCCAGCCAAGCTGAACAGCAGCAGGGAGTACAGTCCACGTGTGAACAGAGAAGACCTCTCACACAAGCCATGCTCCAGCTTTTCTCACATGGAGTATCAAGGAAAAACTGAATAGTAATATTACCTGCACCTTTTCACCGTTGAAAGTGAGATTGCCACCAGACATAGTACCACACAGTGTAAAGATCCACTGAGCATCATATTCCTCATGGTCTGGAATGCATGTAATAACCAGCTCTGTTATTCTCAAGAGGCAGCCCAGATGGCTTTTGTCAGGGAAATGCAATAACTGATGGGTGTGAAAAAAAAATGAATTCCTACCCCTTGCTGCTCTGAGAACCATCTTCCGGCTCTGCCAGCAGCTCCTCCTGCCCTGTGTGGCTGCGTGCAGCAGGTTACTGGGAACAGCAGGATTCTTCAAGGCCTTGGCCTCTTGAGGCTATTTTAAAACCGCAGAAATAGCCCACGGAGAGGGGAGAATTTTCCAGGAAGCTTTAGAGGAGCAGTGGGAGGTTTCTATTTGTTTCAGAAAAAAAAAAAGAAAACAACACAATAAGTAAAACTGAAGCACTGAGAAAAGTTGAGCTCCTCAATCATTAACCACTTATTGAAATGGAAAACTCTTCCTTTTGGGTCACCCCTGCCATGCTGGGGTTTTTTTCCACAGTAATCTTTGTCATAAGGAAGATGCAGGCGGTGGGGGTGGGGGGGGGTGTACTTTCAATCTCTTAATCTTCCAGGTTTTTTGATCCTCACAGCTCTAAACCCATTCCCAATGGAAAGCCTCCCCCACATGGAACTAGAGGTCAGGAGCCTCTGCCACCTGTCACAGTGGGGCTGTGGGGCTCTGTCCCTGGACTGTGCTCAGTGACGTTCAGGCTGCCCAGAGCTGCAGGAAAAATTCTGTTTGGCTGACCAGGAATGGGGCCACAGAGGAGTATTCCACAGGCTGCCAAAGAGCCGCCAGGAACCAAGGGCAGTGTCAGGATTCTGACTTGTGCAGCCCCAGCTGTTTGTGTCAGCCTGTTCCCATGGCTCCAAAACACTGGAAGTATAAAGGGTGCTGATGCACAGAAAATGGCTTTTTGCTTGAACTGCTGGACAGGACTGTTGCAAAACACAGCTGATGTCAGGATGCGGCTGGGTTGCCAGCTTCCTCCTGCGCTCCAGATTGACTCAATACACGAGGGGCTTGCAGGAAAGTTCTTTTTTTAAGGCCCTTGTGATTCCTGAATCTCACAGTTTCTGCGGAGGCATCTCCAAAGGGACTGATTTCCCATTGTCCCTAACAAGGGGTGTTGAAGTGAGCAGTGGCACCCACATACTCAAAATTGCCATCCCCCCTGTTACAGCAGAGCTGTTTTTTTCCATCACCCTTGCTGCTGCCTTGAACCACAGGTGGGAAGCACCTCTCTGGATTCAAATGTAGCAAGGTTCTGCAGCTATGGGAGCAGGTGGTGTCAGCAGGGGACAAAAGCAATGGTACTGGCGTGTTAGTGCTCGCTTGTGTTTGTCTGTGACACAGTGCTAGGGCAGAGCTGTGTTCATGACAAAGGATCCTTTTGAGGATGGGGGGCAAGTGTGGTGGCACATGAAATATTCAGGGGCTGCACAGGAGGGTGTTCTGGCTGCTTGTCCCGTGATGGCATTTATCTATGAAATCCTCCACAACCTGCAGGCAGCAACTCTTGGCTCCGAGCTATTTCTTCCCTACCCACTCTTGAGAAGGAGGATTTTAATCTAGAGGCTTGAGGGTGAGTCACAGCTGCTGTGAGATGTTGTGGCTGCTGCTTGCTCCAGGCATATGTGCTGTGGTCTAAGCCTGTGGTCCCAGGTGTGAGAGCTGAGGCTGATCACGGCAATCTTGGCTGAGTTTAACACTGCTATCTCAGTCTGGGATCAGTTCTGGAGGAGCTCCTCAAGGAGGTGGATATTATTCAGCATACGCACAAGGCTTGGTGTTAGACCCTAGAATAGGAAAGCTCAGGGTTGCCCCATGGTGGACCTGGCCAAGACCTCAAGTGACTCAGGGTAGAGCCCCATGGGACAAGACAAGTCTCTGCTGGGAGAGCTGTCACGCTGCAGGATTTGCGTGAGCCAACAAAGTCCTCATCCCACAAGTCCTCCAGGGGATGCAGTGGCTGATGATGGGTCCTTGGCTGCCTGATGCCCACAGATGGAGGATACCAGCTGCTTTCTTCCCCAACCAGGTCAGCTGTGACCACAGCTGCAGGGCACCAGGAGGGGGCAGGCAGAGAGCTGCTGCCCACCCTGGTTGCGTGTAAAAGCTGGTGAGGATGGGTAGGAAACCAAATGCATGACAACTCCTAGCTCTGAGGGCATTTAGGCACAGAGGTCTTAGTACAGATATGAATGTATATATGGACTCGTATGAAACTTTACATGGACTTATGGCACACTTGTGATGAAATACACAGTTCTAATCCTTTCTTCTGAGCATGCTGGCATTGCAGAAAGGCCTTCCTAAGAAAACTTTCCACTGGCTTTTAAGGGTGAGGATGGAAGGGAGGCAGTGGGAGGGCAAGCAAGATTCCTGTGATGTCTCCTCTCTTCTCCATCTCCTCTTTCTCTGTCCACTCTCATCTTCCCTTTCTCCCATCCCTGCTGCTCTCTGCAGGAGGGGCTTGTTCACAGGGTACAGCTCCCTAGAGCTCTGAATCAGCCCCATAACTCTGGCATCTGTAGTGATTCAGGTAAGACTGTGCGAGTACCTGATGCAGGCACACATTCATGTCAGGAGGAGCGGCGTGGCTGTACAAACACTGACGGGCTCCCATGCAGAAGCCTGCCTGATGTGTTGGGAAATGGTGTGCTGCAAGCCTGAGAACGCAGATGAAGCACAGTGGTTATTTTTGCGTGGGCAGGAGGACTGTGACATCTGGCAGCCTAGGCCTGTCTGGGGAGGGACCAGAGATGGGAAGAGGCAGCTTGGGAGCTTTTGTAGACAAAAGAACAGAACAAGCCCTGGGCTGGCAGCCCTGGATGCTAGTGTAGTGGCTGTGGCCAGCGCCTGTGCCTCCTGCAGTGTTGGCTCCCTCCAGCACCCTGCTAGGCTTGTGGAAAGGGGAAAGTCTGAGATCTCACCTGGAACAGTGGGTCCAGCTCTGGAGACCTCAGCACAAGGATGTGGAACTGTTGGAGCAGGACCAGGAGTGCCATGAAAATGATCGAAGGGCTGGAGCATCTCCCATACAAGGACAGGCTGAAAGAGTTGGGCTTGTTCAGCCTCGAGAAGAGAAGGCTCCAAGGAGACCTTATAGCAGCCTCCAGTGCTTCAAGGGGCTTCAGGAAAGCTGGGGACAGACTTTTTAGCAAGGCCTGTTGTGACAGAACAAGGAGTAATGGTTTTAAACTATGGGAGGGTAGATTTAAACTGGATATAAGGAAGAAATTTTTACAATGAGGGTAGCGATACACAAGTTGGTCCCTCACAAGTGCCATTATGGACTGCCCAGCTCATGCACCAGAGAGTGCTGAGAGGAGCATTCTCCACTGGGAACCGCTGCCTCCTCCCAAAGGCAAAGCCTGGGTCTCCTCTCCTCCACCTTTGATGACGAGTGCTCACCCAAATGCTCATCACTACTGCAGTCATTGAGGTCATTTCTTCACCAGTCCACTTTGCTCTAGGACTGAGCCTTACCCACCTCGACCTCCTTCTAGCTGGTGCCTCTGCAGATGTGCACCATCCATGTAGGGTATAAAAATAAGTGGGCTGTGTGGTAATGTTGTCCTTCCTTTTTTCCCCAAATAGCATGACTGTGGTTATTATTATCCTGGCTGTGGTGACTGCCCTGATCATCGGGTTTGGTGTCTCAGGTATGTGACTACTCAGATTCCTCACTGCTACGACAGCACGATGAACTTCTGCCTTACCTCTACCTCCACGTCTCCATCCTGTGCATGGGCCGAGGCGCGCTCTTGTGTAGAAGTGCCACCTATGTCCTGTTAATGAAGGCTCAATTATATAACCTATGTAGCAGATGGCTGAATTAAGACTGCACAGGCAACTTCAGTGCTGGCCTTTTTCGACAAGTTATGGGCCCGTTGCATTAAACCACAAGAACTTATGTTCTCCTTGTGAGCTCTTGTAGGTTTTGAATAACGCAGAGATTTGCGCACACTCACAGGTGTTCAGGGTGTGTTAGCAGACACCAGCAGTTGGCACTCAGAGCTGAGAAAATCTGTATTGGCTCTTAATTTCTGCAAAAACCTACCAGCGGGCCAGCCCCAGGCTGCAGTGGCAGCTGTGCACGTGAGACGTGCTCTGTGGGGCAGCTCCCTTTGGCCCCGAGAGAGAAGTCCTGGCCTGTGTTTTCACAGCAGAAATCAAGGGGTTTTTTTGTTTTGATTTTAGTTACCTGGCCATGTTAGCCACTGAAAAGCTCAACTCCATCTGTTGCTCCACAGAAAGCCAGCTGAGGTCAGGGGTGGATAAGCATAGCACGGCCTTTGCTGCTGGAGAGGTAGCAGTGTGTCAGCTGAAATTCCCTTGGGCTTGGAGCCCTAAACCTGCACATACAGAAAATCCTACACACAGTTGTGCCCCTTCTCCCAAATGGGAGGAGATGATGGTATTTACTGCAAAGTCAGCCTCTGCCAGGATGGGGCATATTCCCCTGCTTCCTCAGAGACAATAAAAATGTGCTGCTTTGGTGTTGGCCAAAATGCAGCCTCCTCAGGGCATGCTGAGTGAGGACAGCTAGGGAAGAGCTGCATGAGAAAGAGAGCCTGGTTCTGGGAAGAAGCTAATTCTCAGGCGTGCTGGTTAGGATTCAACTTGAGAAGTGATGTGTCCCCGAGGAAGGGAAACAATGACCTTTCTTAAATGAAAGAAAACATTTTGGATTCCAGTAAGGGTGAAAGAGCAGCCTCTTATTTCTCTGCCTGCATTACGCCTTGCAATGACATTTATATTGCATAAAGGGAGGTCATCACTAAGAAGAGATACAAATCCCATACTTTTCTGGCAGCTATAAAGAGAAAAATCCCTGATGCATCAAAGTAAGGGAGAAAACACCATGTCAATTCTTCTCAAGCAAATAAGAGGGGCTATTTTTCGAAGCACACCTCCTGCTAAAGAAATGCTCCTGTGCTTTATCTTGGTATATAAGCTGTGGGAGTTGACCTCTGCCAGCAGCACTGGTAGCTGCTACTGGTGCCCTTGTGATGTTACCAGTGCCCAATCAGGCTTGGGGTTGGTGCATGACAGCTGCAGCACAGCCTGGCCTTTCTCTGCACTCACCACCTCACCTTTCTCACACCACCTTGCTTTCTCCTTACAGGAAAACGTTCCATTAGTGTGACTACGCTGACATCTCCAGGGAACATTGGCCAGCGTGGTGTCCTAGGCTGTACTTTTGAGCCTGACATCCGGATGGGCAGCATAGAGATCCGTTGGACCAAGGCAGGAATAGCTGGGCTGGTTCACGAGTTTAAAGGTGGGAAGGACCACCTGCAAGAGCAAGATGCCTCATTTCAGGGCCGCACGGCGGTGTTTGCAGACCAGGTGATCGGCGGCAATGCTTCTCTGGAGCTTAAGGACGTGCAGCTCTCTGACGCCGGCACCTACTGGTGCTCTGTTACCACGGCCAGAGGAAGCGGGGCTGCAGTGCTACAGTACAGGACAGGAGGTGAGGAGAACAAGGAAGAAAATCCTGCTGCAAAATGCAGGCTAACGTGGCTTGGTCAGATCTACCCATGGTTACACCAATGCTAGAAGCTGTGAGCAGCGCCCACTCCTCGAGGAGCCACCACCAGGCCCTGCACACCTGAATAGGACTGGGCTTTGTTCTTTTTAACTTTTCCAGAGGTGTTTATGGCCTTACCTGCTCTTTCCACATCCTGGTTCCAGGAAAGTTTATTATTTTAATGTTCTTAGTTGTCTTTTTTTCTTTTAATTACTACGTGTAGTCTACCAGCTACTTAACTGACTACAAAGAGCCCCTAAGAACGGGAGTAACTACCTGATCTTATAACGATACAGATTTTATACCTGTTAAAGATAAAATGATAGCTTCTTCTCTCTAGAATAAGATATATTTCCAGCCGGAAGCGCTGCATAGTAAAAATAGTAAATTGTTTCCTATCTGTTTTTCTAATGTATTCAGTTTTTGAAAGACATACCATAGTTATCTGAAGTATCACAAATTTGCTAGGAGTTAATTGGTCACCTTGTTAGGAGTTAACCTTAAAACACAGAGAAACCACTGAATTTTCTCTTGTGGGTGCTTAATTCTTCTGAACTTGCTAGGCTTGGCCAGGATCTTCCCTTCTGGCACAGAGCAACGCGTTCCCACTGAGCTTGACAGTGTTTCACCCATTTCTGCCACATCTGGGCTTTTCTAATACAATCATGGCGAGATACACCGGCTGTATGATATGGATAACATGAGCCTGCACAAGTAGGGAGCCTTAGTGTTTCTCGGGCTGGCTTCTGCTGGCATCCCTGCAGTCCTAGCACATCTCTTGATCCTTTGAGCCCAACAGCTCAAGCCAGGAGAGGAAAAACTATCAGACCTTTCCAAATAAAAAAAATACAGTTTTAGGATGGGTGACCACTCATGTGGTGAGGCCAGCCATACCAAGAGTGTGGGGAGGTTTCTCTTGTGCTGTAGTAACCAGCAGAGCTTTTGAATGGGACAGGCTGCTTTTCTACAGGTCCTGTCTCCTCCTTCAGCCCAGTAAAGCCAAAGCACGAGGAAGCGGGCACCAGCTTCTGTGCAGAAGCTTGTGAGAGATGCCTTGGAGACATAGTCACTTCTTCATGTCATTCACAGGGAGCCTGTCCAGAAAGGCAGCGTTTAGCCAGTGTAATTTCACAGACTCTTATTTCTTACTGAAAGTGTTTGCTGCCCTGTTGCTACCTGAAGTACTTCCCCAAGCAGCAAAAAAAAGAAAGACTGCTGAGCTCCCAGGCCACTTATCTTGTAATGGCAAGTTAGAGTAGGTAACACCAATACCAGAGAGCTTTGGTTCACATGTGACATGTGCTTAAGTCATGGGGGAATCCGGACTCCTACCCATCCTCAAAACCTTCCAAAAGTGCCCGGTTTTGTGTTTGCTAGTTCAATGTTTAAGGTAACGCACACAGAAAAGGCCTTAGAGAGAACACATGAAATCCTGTATTAAGTTTCATTTCCATTGAAATTGGTGAACTCTGTTCTCCTAAAAGGTGAATATGAAGAGGTATGTTTTCCTATGACAGCATGACTAATAAAGTTTTATTTGAGACAGTTTTAGCTTTAAAACACAGCTGAGTTCATAATGGACTTTAAACCTTTTATTTAATCCAGGGATGTCAGTGTAAATCCTGCGGTTCAAGCAAAATGGAGCCTCCCTGGGCTTGCAGCCTCCTTTAGCACAGAGTCACTTTACAAAGCCAGAGGTGGTGGTCAGACTGCCCTTCAGCAGGGAGAGCAAGCCACCTTCCCCTGCCCCAGCCTCTGATAATGGCAATTATTTTTGGGACCTCTCTTCCTACCAAGAATAGCAGCCCCCCCACTTCAGCAGAGATGAGGAGAGTTGTGCCAGCTGCAGTTCCTCCCCAAGGAAGCCAGGCAGTCGCCAGACAGGGGTTGTCTCAGGCCAGCCAGGTCCTGACCCAGCCTCCTCTGGGAGGTGGGAGGTCCAGCAGCTCTTGGAAAATGATTGGTTTATGAGCTTGGGACCCAGCTCGTAACTGTTAAGCAGAAGTAGTTAGAGACATTAAAACTGTGCAATGAGCTCAACAGATCCTTATCGAAGTAGAAGGCCCTGTCCGAGGAGTCTTTAGAGCCCTTGACATCATCCATCATCTCCCCTGTAGCTCAACCTATACAGACCCCTGTCTGAGCCTCCGTGTCTGGTTTGGTTACGTGGGGTGCTGAGCAGCAAGTACTCTAGAAGTAATAGGGACTGCCAGCACAGTAAATGCAATTGGCTGTTTCACGCACAGTTCCTCGTCGTTTCCTGGTGTCTGACTCTCTCCCTGTTTTCCCTCCCAAAGCCTTCACCATTCCCAAGGTCCAGGTGGAGAACCACAGTGGCAGGGACATGCTGCAGTGTGAAGCACCACGTTGGTTCCCTGGACCTGCTGTGCGCTGGCTGGCCTACAGCAATGCTGGGGAATACCTACCTCACGTTGCCAACACCAGCTATGAGCTGAATGCTGACAACATCACTCTGAAAGTGGTTTCCTTCCTGCACAACATTACTGCTAATGCCACCTACACCTGCGTGATTGAAAACAACATTGCCAAGGCTACAGGCAACATCAAGGTGACAGGTAGAGTTTAACATGGCCCAGAGACCACAGGTGTAGGGGAGAAGAGATTTTAAACAGTGGACCTGTGTGTGTTGTGGGGTTCCTCCAGCATCCCCTCCCCTATGTCAGTAAACAGTTTCAGTCAAGGAAGGGACTGAAATCCATAGTTAATCCAAGCTTGTGTCTCTGGAATGAGGAAAAGGGTCTGTGTTTGGTCCTGCTATTTCAGGTGTTTTCTAAGGTAACAATTGCTCCCTTGGCATGGGGACAGAACTGCCAGGGAACAGGAACAAAGGACGGTCACACTTCAGAAGAACATATGCCTTCAACTGTTAACCAAAACCAAACCAACCAACCAACACCCCAAACTTCTGACACTTTCTTTAGACAGTTCAGCTTAAATCCCTTTTGTGTAGCAAACCAGCAGTCCCCTTTAGATGTTACTTATGACAATCTCTGTTACTCAAGCCTACTCTTTTTACTTAAAAGGCCAAATTATTCACAGGAAAGCGAACTTTTCCCAGAAGCCTGAATATCTTTTCCTGTTCTATGCGAGAAGGCTCATAGCTCTTCTACAGTGAGGGCTTCATAGTAGTGGGTCTCCAAGCACAAGCAGCAGTCTATCTTTATCAACATTCAGAGAAAGAGGTAGGAGTAAATTCATGCGCCTGCCATGTTCCCCATTCTAGTAGCCTCTCACCGTACTTCTGCTTACAGATTTCAGCATTACAAGAGGGACAAACCTACAGCTGGTGAACCCAAATGCAGAGTCAGTGTCCTCCTCTCTTCCATGCTGCCCCTGGATGCTTCTGCTTTTCCTCTGTCTGCTATCAATATAAAGCCCCGTAACAGTTGGATACACTGCTGGATGTGGAGGTAAGCTTGGAAAGTATAGGTCATAAGCATATATGCTTTGTCTAAGTATATGCAGACCCTTGAGTTTTGTTACCTACCTCAAGTCTGCCAGAATGGGAGGACATGTCTTTCCCCATCCTTCCCCCATTCCCAGCCTAAAGTGGGACGTATGGCTTGTCCCTCCCATAGTCTTCCTTCTGGCTTCTCTCATCACTTTCAGCAACTTTAAGAGATTCTTCTCTTCTACAGTTGTCTCTCATCTCTTACTCATCCTCTCATTCTCCTTCCCTCCTCAACCTTCTCTCTGACCCAAAAGATAGACATCTTGCTGCTCTGAGCACCCTCAGAACCTTGGTTATAGTTCATGGCTGAAAGGCAGCATGCATTTTTTCCCATTTCCTTCCTCTTGAGGCTTGCTGCAGCACAAGCCTTGTTTGCACCCCCTTTATTCACACAACCCCTTTCATCGTGCAGCACCTTAACTAAAGGGTGCTGCACGAACCCCTTTCCCTAGGGTACCTCCTAGGGAAACCTTCAACATGGCCAGAGGGAGCTGCCAGCCTGAGCAATCCTACTTAGGCCTGGAAAAAGTCAAAGCACAGGGCAACTGCCTTCAGTATTCAGCCTTGGCTTTATGTGGTGATCTTGAGGTAAACGGGTGACGAGGTGGACAGCTACAGAAAATCAGCTAAAAGGTACATTCCTATCTTTTTGTGCAGAATAGTTATACAGCTAACCTGACAGCACGACACACTTCATGCTTTCCTCCCTCTTGGTCTGAGGACTTTTAAGAGTTCCTCCCTGTTCCAGAGCACATAGTAGCACAAAGACAAAGCCAGTTCATTTCTGTTATTGTTACCCATGCCAACAACAGGTACCTTTGGCTTCAGAAAGAGTGTGAGGAACACAATATGGAGAGTTGCATAAATAAAAGGGAAAACTCTGATCACAGAAACAATATGGTTTTTGTCTTCTGAAGCAACCCAGTGACCAGAACTCTGATCATGGGCAGAAGCTCAGAAATAAACAGGAAAAGGGCTTCCTGTAATACATCTGAGGACTGGTCTTTCAAACTCAGTACTAAAAGCAAGAAAATCTCAGTTCCCCCAAAAGAATGCCTCCTGTTTTGCACTTCTTGGAATCTATTAGTAAAACAGTAATTAAGGCAGTTATTTAATCTATACAGTCTTGTCAGAAGAGTATTATCAAACCCCTCTACTGAAAAAGATACTGTGAATGGCAAAACACTCATTGGTTAGAAAATAATCAACAGACTTGGAATAAAGTGTTAGGTCTTCAACATGGTAAAGGCAAACAGCGTGTCTACAGCCCCATATGAGGACTGATGATTGCATTTATAGTGTGAAATAAAAGACAAAAAAAATGAGTAGTAAGTATGGCAGCAGACAGAAGATTAAAATACATAATGAGGAAAAGAAGGAGACTAGCAAGATATTACTTCAAAGCTCAAATTCAAAAGTAAACACAGCTATTAAACAGATACAATATAACAGACAAACAAATTTGTCTTTTCTGTTTTTAAAGAAGTCCCTGATCTGGCACTTCCTATTACTGTAGCACTGTCTGTTACTCTGGTATTCATATTCATATTACAAGACTACTTTCAGTTGCACTTTTGAATCAGATTTTGATCTCTTCATCTTGTATCACTTACTACTTTCCTCAGTCTAAGATAGTTTATTTGGGATTTTTATTTTGTTTTGTTTTCTTTGGGAAAGGTGGGGGTAAGCTTTAGTGAAATCTTTACTATTTTGCAGAAAGCATCTACAGAAAAAACTGTCAGAGCAAAACATGCAGACCTTTGCTTTAAGCTGTTTTGTCAAACACTTTCAGGATGGTGTCTCTGAACTTTGTTGAATAATAGCATCCGTCAGGTCTTCTGCCATCATGCTTTAGTCACAGAAGGGGCCAACAGACCTCGAGAGGGAAGATACTTTACAGATGCTCAACAAACCCACAGCCTAAAGTTTAATATAAAGCTCAGACTAAGGGGGAAGGGTGGAAGGAAATGCTGAACAAACAAAACCCATAACAGAGTTAGCTGTTCAAACATGCTGTCAGCACTACGAGAGGAATAAGGCAGGGAAGTAATTGTGCCTAGCATTTACTAACTCACAGCACAAGGATCTGGATGTTACTTTACCAAGAGCAAGCGCAGAACACTTGATCATCACAGCAAGCAGATGGGAGAGCAGATGGGTCTACAAATGGTGACCTTCCACATGGTGTATTGGCTAGTCTGCCATGCCACCATAGGTATTGGCATGTGCCACTTCCCTTCCTAATCAGAAAGAGACAGGCAAGCCTGTACATCAGTGGTGAACTTCCACCACAGCTCCCTGTCTTCCTCGTTACTAGCCCCATGTAATGTTCAGACCACTGTTTAAGCTTCAAAATAATACTTGTATAGGCTTGTGATTTAGTACCATGGTTTAGTTCCCAAACAGTAACTTATTCACTTCCCTTCTCTTTTTGGAGGAAGGACAAGCTTTAAAAACATTTTGATAATGTCAAGTGGGTTAAGAAGACCATCCTGTGTGGCAACTGTATAGTTTCACATGAAGACAGTGAGTGATCTGCAAAACGCCTGTCTCTGGCTTATAAGCCAAGGATCTGCATTCTGCCCCATTCCCCATGCAGCATATAAACCCTAGTATTAAAATAGATATAGTGTCACATAAACAGTATTTTAGTAGCTTTATTTGGTAGATACTACCACATAAAATATACACATTGCGGGCCCTAGGCTCAAAGTATTAAGTATCTCTCTCCCAAAAGGTTGCCCAATACCGTTGGTGGCAATGGACCAGAATGACCACTCAGGAATTCAAGAAGTCAGAGTAGCTTCTTGATTGCACCCTTTACCCCATGCTCACAGGCCCATGCTCCCACTGGAAGGGAGATTAAAAAAAAGCTCCCAATCACAATAAGTGTTACCATAATTCCATTTCCACTGGGAGAGATGTTAAGCTGGGGCCTTCCACTCAGCAGTAACTAGATGTCCTCTTAATCCTCTTGCTGTTCAGATAGCTTAAGGCATCTTGTTCCACTTCCTCCACATTCAGGCACAGCAAGCTCAGCCGAGGTCCCACTTGCGACACAAACTCTACCTCACCACACCGAAAGTTTCTCAGCTGCAGTGGAGCTGAAGGAGAAAGATACAGCCAGTAACAACTCAGTGTAAGTCTCCTGATCCGTTCTAACAAACAGCTGTAGAAATTGCTGGGGAAAGGAAGACCTTGCAGCAGCAGCTGCTTAACATCTGCTAAACCTCAAAGGACAGCATGATTAATGAATCCAGGATTTAAGTGGATGAATGTATTTGGCAAGCACCCTTCCAGTTTGGAGGAAACAGACACGTTACACTGAAATGCTGTTGACTACATGCTGCTCACACAGCTCATGCACTGGGCTTTGTACTTTTTCTCGCTGTCACCAACCCGGCTTTGCAGATAGAGACATTGTCTTTTGGCCATCATGTAATACCACAGGAAAGCATCCTCTGGTGCTTTAAACTCTGTGACCACAGTGAGGATTTTCAGGCCTAGACTACCCGCTGTCCTGTCTTTAGACACCACCAAAACCTACTTGGGAGGTCTGCTCAGTAACTCTGGCTGGTCAGAATCCCATCCTGTCCAAGGACTGGGAACTTTGCTCTAAAACAGAGCAAGTTTAGTGTGTAAGAGTCACCCCACAGAACTAAACCCATACCTTAATATCAGGGATGGGTGGGCAAACAAGGAATGCTAACAAAACATGTTCTTTCCTACAACCACTAACACACACACACAACTCCCACCTACCCCATTACCAAGACCTCACAACAATTACTATTCCAATTGTTTAGCTGATATATTTTCCTGGAACTGTTTGTAAAATTCAAACTGAGTAGCCACAAGTTGTTCACTGCAACTAGAAGGATGACTCAATACTATTTTCATGCTTCTGTATAAAGTAGAAAAATTAATGTATAATACTGTCGTATACAGTGACTTTGATAACATTATTTCTGTATTTTCGTAAACATGATTCTGCTAAGAATCATATTAGCTCTACACTACAAAATTCACAACTCCATGGAAATCCTCCAGATCTTGTTTTGTGGGCAGCGCAAGCTGCTCTCCTTCCCCAGCCTGGTAAGACAGTTCCTCCCTTCCTTCCCACACAAAGTATTACAAAAGCCAGCAGTGCTTGCTTACCAGGCTGCAGGATCTTGGAGGGCTTCCTGTCTAGGCTGAAATCCAGCAGGATAAGGCGACAGATAAGAGGACTCCTGCACAGGCTCCTTAGGTAGCAAGCAATGAAATCCTCAGGTTCCTCTACGCACTGAGGAAGGAATGGGTGTGTTGCCACTGAATGTGCAAGAAGGAAGCAGAGAGCCACTGGCACTCCCACAGCAAACAGCAATTCAGTCCAGCTGAGGCTTAAGCACAGCACACTGCAACCACTAACAGAATAACGCGCTCACCCCCACGCCAGTAGCTTCCTCATGCTGAATGGACACACTGCCCCTGCTCTGCACACAGTTCTGCAGAGCTTCCCAATCAAGAAGACTCAGGCCCAGTATGGCTGCCACATGCTGGTTCCTGCACAGCACCAAAGCTTCACCCGTTCCATCCTCCACCAGCACTCTGTGGAGAGAGTAGGCAGATGAAGATGTGCAGGGAGGTCAGGACAATACCTTGCTCTGTCACAGGGGATGCGACCCAGACAATGGTAAACTTGCCTCAGTAAAGGCAGAGAGGGGGAGGTTTGTTCACATCCAGAAAGACATGATCACTCTAATTTCTACCTCTGCCACTGTTCATATCCCATCTTTGACCTGACTTTTCCCCCGTCTCTGTACAGTAATTAATTCCCTCCTACCCACCTCTTGCAATACCTGATCCTTATAGCGCTTACCGTGCGCTGGCTTGCCTCACTCCTATGTTTGATGGACAAGGTGGGCTGTCTCGGGTGCACCTTCCCTGAAGGAACAGTAGAGCTACAGCTATGTATGGGTGGATATGAGAGAGAGAGAGAGAAAGAAGGGGAAGGGCCACTGCTTCCATTAAGCCTCCCCTAATTAAGTATGCAAAGGGTTAAAGAACTTCACTGCATTTACCATGAGTGTCTTGGGAAGAGTTTGTAGGGGGAGAAAAAAAAGAAAAACATAAAAATAATAATCTGCTGCAAGGTGCTGAACCCCAACAGCAGCAAACGTGGGAAAAGCAGAGCATTAACAGAGTAAAATATACCCCTGAATGCTCGCACTTCACTCCCAGTCCCAGCTGCCAGCCTGCCAGATACCAGATGTACACTTTTAGTCAGTTGTCACTTTGGTCCCTTTTTCATAAACAAGACCTTTTCAGACAGTGAAAAAAGAGGGTTTGGAAGTGGGGTAGGTAGGAACTCGTATTCTCTGCTACCACATAGAAGAAATGTGTCAGAGTACAAAATCTGCAAGGTTCCTCCCAAACTATCTCTGTGGAAGCTTGAATACCTCTTTGAAGATGCTGCTGCAAAGCGAGCAAACCCATTGCAAGGAAAGCGTCAGTACATAGGACACGTGGCATAAAATTCGTGCCTGGGACAGGTGTTGCAGATGAGATTGCAAGTGGGATAGAAACACCAGTGAGGGCGGTGAGGTTTCTCCTGCAGAACTAGAAGAAAGGGGAATGTAAGAAGCTTGGAACATAGAAACCCTTCTTGGGACACTGTAAGGTGGGAACAGACCCTGGACTCACCTTGAAGAAAGAGGTAGGTAAGAAGTTGGCAGAGCTATGATGCTCACACAGCTGGAGGCAATGTATGTGCAATAAACATTATGGAATCTGCAACAGGAAAGAGTTAAGTGTCAAAAAGAGCTAGTAGAAATCAAAGTGTTCAGTTTTCTTGGCATGGCTGGGCTGTTCTTCATTTATCTATGACATGGTAGAAAAATAATTTGTAGTAAGGGATCAGGAAACACAAAGATATGGACAAAGGATGAGGAATGCCCACATGAGAGGAGATATTAACAGGTAGTTTCAAAGACAACAACAGAGGTCAGACCTGTGGTCTAGATCACGGCTTTAAAGACTAAGTACCTGGAGATTTTGCGTTCCAGGTTCTGGAAAAGGACCTTGGCTCCAGGTAGCAAACCCCACAGATGCTGCAGATAGGTGGAAGCAATGTAAATGTCCACCACAGCAGGAGAGCCTGGAGCAACGGAGACACTGAGCTTCACGCTGTGATCACTGGCTAGCAGTATCCCTGAGGAGGCACAGGACCAACCACACCGTGAGCTCACACATGAGTAGCATAATCTGTCACTAAGCTGGACCTACAAGTATTTTCCCATTACAATGAGGTTATTACCGTTCTACCTCATATGTTTTCCAGTTACATTCTTCCCATTCCCATCCCAACACACAAGCAATGTACAGTTTCACAGCCCTCTAACATGCAATGGGATGCAACATCCTGGCATGCTTCTGTTCTCAGACACAGAAGCAGTTACCCAAGAGTGCTATCTTTCTCAAACAGAAAGTAAGAAACAATCTGTTATTACCTGACCTGCTGTCATAATCTTACCTTTCTGCTTTTGAAGGCCAGCAGTCACAGATGGCTTCTCATTCTTAGGAGAGGCACACAAGGTCCTCTCCACTATCTCACCAGAGAAAGAAACAAGGGAACCTGTGAAACTGAGAGCAGACCAGGATTTCTATCCTGCTTGAAGGCAGAGGGAAGGGAAGAAAGCCTAATTTCAAGACTACCACAAAGGACAGGGGGACAAGGAGTGGTGTTGCTTGAGCCTGGTTTCAGGGGAACCTTCTTTAAAGACCTGAGCTGCTGGAGTGAGGGAAGCTTTCTGCAGCCTACCTCACCCAGGGACAAGAGGCCCTTTTTATTCACTTTATCACTGCTGAGCCAGAGGGAACAGAAGAAAAAGGCAAAGCCATTACAACCTTCCTCTCTGCTTAACTCCTAATTGTTTTTCTTAATTAGAGGAAGAAGCCAAGCAAAGGAAAACTTAGCTTATCACGAGGTACTAGCAAAGACTTCAGTGTGCATGCAGTTCACCTTAGATTAAACATGCTTTGAACAGAAAAGCTTCTAATCCTACTATTTGTTTAAGCAAGTTATGCTAAAACAATCAAAAATCAACAAAAAGCCCCATGACACGTGCAACCTCATTTTCCCTGCTGCACCTGTTTTCACTTCTGACAGAAGTTTAGCAGAGACTTTTGGGATCTTGTCTGCACCAGTAGCAGCTCAAACTTTTTCTGGACACCATTTTGCAATCTTGACACATGTAATCCCTTTAGCTTTGATAAACATGATAGCAGCAGCCTGGACTACTTGCACATAGGAAGATTTCCAAATCATACTTCTAGGGCAGACAATTAATCACTGTTTAATGTATTAATGTTTCAAATAAAGATTAGTACAGACCCATGCTCTGAGACAGGGCCACATGTAATTTAGGGCAGACCAACATACCCATTGCTAAGTACTTCTGGAATGGAGGAAATCCTCTGTTCCATGCCTGTCAGCACCGACCTGGCTGCCAACTAGAAGTGGGGGAGACACAGCCTCAGATGGATTGCAGTTTAAAGCCATTCCAGCCACAGCAGTAAAGACAAGCTCTGCATATTTAGAACTACATCAAGCAACTGATGTTTCCTCCCTAGATTAACGCCAAGGCAGGAAAATATGAAGCCCAGCACCAGCCTCTGATGGAGATGAGCAGAACGGTCTCATCAACAAGAGCTTCTGCACCAATAATTTTCTGAAGTAGTTCTGGAGAGATCTACAAGTCACCTGTGAAAGCCCATGGCAATAAAGCACTGCATACCTGGCGCTCAGGCAGACAAGAGATCCACATCTCATGCTGTAAGTGCCAGGTATCTTGGACAGGCAGGCACAGGGGGCAGAATGACCTGCTCAGGAATTTTTCTGGCACAGGTGGAAGACAGAGCTTGTGAAACACTTCCAAGTCCTGGAAGAAGATTGATAAGACAAGAAAGAAGACTTTCAAAGGACAGAGATAAAAGCTATGTAGGCCAAGAGGGCCCCTAAAGAACAATGGTTTAAAGGAAAAGAAAAAAAAAAAACCAAAACAAACAAATCCACTGAACTCAGAGCTCTGAGAATTTTAATCAAACACAGAACTAAAGCAGTTCCTTGGTAAGATGGATGGGAATTCCAAGCCTCAAAACCAGCTTAGTCACCTCCCTACTCCCACACAGTTTGGTAAAAAAAATTCTCCTCAAGGAAACAGCAAGAGAACCTCTCTTACCGAGCAGCAAGGCACAATGAAGCGATACAGCCCATCCCGATGCAGAAATGGAAACCATCGTAGAGACTTCCCCATGAAGAGCAGTAGTGCCTGTGGGAAAGGGGGGAGAGAGAGAGGGGGAGAGAGGGGGGGAGAGAGAGAGAGAGAGAGAGAGAGAGAGAGAGAGAGAGAGAGAGAGAGAGAGAGAGAGAGAGAGAAGGTGATGAGAAATGTTAGGAAAAACATAAGAAATGAAAAATACAGCAAAAAGAGCAAATCCTGCAGAGGATATCTTGACTGAGAAATAAGATTAGCATCATAAAGGGTAAGATAAGGCAGATGCATTCACAAGGGGACGGTGAGGAGACGGAACTTCCTTGGGAGTGGCACAAGGAAGCTGCCTGCATAAACATAAATCTATATCCAGCACAAAAAAAAGCATTTCCCCATCAATTAGGAATCTATGTAATTATCGCACAAGTTCCATGAGGAGCCAGCTCCCAGCCTTATCAAACCACACCCCAAAGCTGCCTCCTGCCTCACATATTGCTGTGTCATGTCCTCTTCATCACAATCGGTCTCCTTCAGCTCTGGCAGGTTTCCAATTTCTCTGGGGTGGCTCCAGAGCTGAGGTTTGCCTAGCCACAGCACTGTGGCTTGGAAACTGCGCTGCAGCTCTGGTCCCTCTCCATCTTCTTTTCTGGGTAGTTGGTAATTGCGTAACATAAGTCCCTCTTTCTGGGTAACCAAGAATATGCGAGATACACAGCTGGTTCTTCCAGTGCTGCTCTGGCCCCCCTGACAGTTCTCGGCTCCGTGAGTATTTGGCTTGGGATCCTCCAATTTCAGCATTTTTGCCTCTGGGGTTTCCAGCTTAGACGTTAAGCTGCTACCATGCTTCCTCCTCAAAGAAGAGCCATTTCCACTCCTAAGGCTTTTCTGGATTTGTTCTTCTGGAGCATGGAGAACCTGAACATCCTCAAAGTAGAACTGCACATAGACACTGAAATAAAAAATGGTAGTAGTGAAACTCCCTGTTCCTGACAAGCGGCTGCCCAAAACAAGTGGTTATCTGCATTATCACTTTCAGTGAGCACCTTGCAGGTATTCAGTGGAAGCAGCAGAAAAGGGTAAAGCAGTAGTCAGCTATGAAGCTGGGTGTGTGCTGAACAACATGAACATGGTAGGTTTGTTGCTGGTAAAGTTTTCCTTTTCTTCAAATGGCAAAGGACAGCTGCTTTGGCACTGAAATACTACACTGATAGGCAGTTTTAACCAAAACACTTGTGGAACTGGAAAGTGGTGATTTTACTTGTGCATTGAATAAATGGAGTCACCTGTATTTTTTCTCCCTCACATGATCCAGATTTTCCAGGTGCTCCCAGGAAGGAAAATCAGTCTGAAAGAATCTCTCCACTACAAGCTGGTAGTTTTCTACCTGCAAGAGCGATCCTGCAAACACATCAGAGAAAGGAGCTGAGCTAATAAAAGAAGAGAACATGAGAATTTCCTCATTTTAAAAGTCACAAGCCCAGGCAGTGACAGTTCAGCATCTGCATATAAAGTTACCTCTTCCTTGCTTTGAAGCTGGATGGCAGAACAGCAAAAGCTCAGCACTTTCAAATTTAGCTTAGTGGGACATACCTATGAGAGCTGTATGGGCAAAGGGACTACCATTCTTATGGGATATCACACAGGGAAGTATGCTGCTCTTGTCCTGCAGCTGGAGGGAACTGCTCCTGGAAGAGGTTCTCAGCACACCCAGCAATATCTGCAACAGAAAGGAAGCTGCAAAGAGTATCGAACACTTCCCATCTTTGAAGGCCACAACTCAAAGTGTGCATAGCAGCAGCAGCCTGTATTTGAATGCACACTTTGAGTTATGGCACCACAGATGAGAAAAGAAGTGTCACTCCCTAACAGGAGCAGGCATGCATCAGACAGGGTGCTGGAAGACATGGGGAGAGAACCAGGAACTCTCAAGGCACAGACAGTAAAGGGAACAAGGCACTTACCAGTCGAGGCTGGAAACTTCCGGCTGAGAGTGTGCAGTAGGACCAGGCCAGTCTACGATTCAACTCCTGGGTGCCCATGTGCTGGGCCTCCACGGGAGAGAGCAGCTGTGATGGACTGAAGCATTCCCAGCTCTTCTGTTCTGCCACACAACAAACTGCAGACAAAAATGGAGCCTGGCACGGGGGAGTCATGGTCAAATACTAGGAAAAGAAAAAGAAAGGTAGAATCAGCTGAGTTCCTTCCCATCAGAAAAAGAGTCAACAGTTCACAGAGCACTTATTCACCTTCTGCAAGGGACACTGGTGTGCTTCTCCCAGGATTTCATCATAAATATCTCTGGCTTCCTTTCTATCTGGCACAGCAGCTTGCAGAAGGGGGACAAGAAACTTCTCAGCAGCTCTAGGGTTTTGCTTAGAGCTAAGCAACAGTCGACGGCACCCAAAGAAACAAGAAAACCTGAAAAAAAATTACAACAGTTAGAAGCATTAGCAGTCCTCGCTCTCCTGTGAGCTCCCCATGTAAGTCAGGGATTCTTTCTGCTTGTCATGAGTGAACATGCTGTGTAGGACAAGAACTAAGGACAAAAAAAACCACAAAGTGATTTAAAAAAGGAACATTTAAGGGCAACGCAAAATTATGTCAGGCAGGCAGACAAAGAACAGGAAAATATACAGAAATGGACAGGCTGGCAAAACCTCAAAAAACTCAAGTGGATTAAAAAAAAAAAACCAACAAAACCAAACAAAAAAAAGAGAAAAAACCAAGCCACCTCAAAATAATCTCCCACTAAATCACAGAAATGGACCTCCATGCATTTTGGGTGAGCTTTACTCATGTTAGGTATACTTGGCTTTGGTTTACAGAAGGCAAAAAATGGAAAGACAAACAACTACAGACTACTCTTGTTCCAATATTTTCCTTGCGTTGTGATCCTTTCAGGAATTCAGCTCACTGCTTTTGAATGCCTGCAAGTGATCGCATTGCCAGTCAAAATATGACTTAATAACAGAAAGTGAACTCAAATAAAGAGATGGCAACTAACTCACTGGAACAATTTTCAAGCCGCAGCAGGAATTACCAGTCACATTTAAAGAAAGTGAAAGAGCTATTAATACCCATAACCTATAGCTAGCAGTAAGTTTCTGTTTTCCTGGACCAAAACTGAAGCTTTTTTATTGGAAATCATGGTAAAAATTCCACAGTGCCAATAAAGCACAGGAAGACTGAGCATTCTGTAAACTATTACTTGACTGCCTGAGACTAAAGATCCACATTTTTGTTTTTAAAGTCGCAGTTACAGTGATCAACCATAACTATTCCAGAACAAACAGATATTTTCACCAACAGAACTCAGAAGTATACACAGAAACTGGCCCACATGCGTCATGTAAACAAAGTGCAGTTGTCAGGGAGAGCAAGAAGCCATCTGGAAGACCCAGAGATAAGCACGTGTGGGAAAATCTAAGACAAAGGCTCTGAAATGAATGCTCACATTATTGGCAATACCTGGAATATCTCAAAGTAACAAGCTGAGCAGCTGCTGCTACACCTTTGAGCAGCCAGGACTCGAAATCCTTTATATCACTTGTTATCTGGTTGTAGCAGCAGTTTCTAGCTCCAGCTTCAGTGCCTGCCTTGATCCGAGAGCAAACCATGCTGGTAGGCAGACATTCCTACAGCACTTCCATATTTCAGGACAAAACTCCCCAAGCAGGGGTATGTGAGCACATGCTGCGGGTATGCTGCAGCTGCCCGTGAGGAGAGGGCTTACTGCACACACACTTAAAAAAGTGTACAGGGATTTTCTCATAGAGCAACTGCAAGACACAAGTAACAGGACACGATGTAAAATCTAGATGAACAGCTTACTTTGGCCAGTAGACCAGAAGCAATTTCTGCTATCAGCATCCAAACACAGTAATTTCGTGAACCCTTCGTCTAGAACACACCCAGACAGCCAACAAAGCATACTTATGCGTGGCCTGACTTCAGAAGAAGGGTCCTCACCTCTCCTCAAACGTCTCCAGGAGGCTCACCAGCCAGAGGTAGTGCGGCATATCAAGATTGTAGCGGAAGAGCAGCTGTAAGTACAGATTTCCCGAAGAGGCTGATGCCTGGTAGGGGGTGCTGAGCCTTGAAAAACTCTTCAGCACAACAGTGCTGCTCAGGCAAGCACCAAGTACAATGAAAGGGAAGGATACCAGAGGCTTCTGTAGGAGGTGGATGTCGATGAGCTGAGATACACAGACAAGAGAAAGAGATAGCTAGTCTGCTACCACTCCTCAGAACCACCATCCCACTCCAAATCCTTTGCTGCTTTACCGGACTGTCTATAAACCAAATGGGACTAAAGGAATCTGGCACTGCTTAGGGAGGAATCAGACCATAATCTCTTTGATTCTCATGACTAAGCCTAGACAGCAAGATCCCAGATTTTATTCCAGTACTTGTTAAAGTAATTCTAATGTTCCCAGTGACTTTTGTTGACCCACACACTCACGAGCCATCCCCAGGGCTTAAGTCTCTTCCACTACATGCTTTATGCCTCAGATGTCTACACCTACCTCCACACGTGCTCCTGGTCGGAGTCCACGTGCAGAGCTCAACAACTGCTGGTAAGCAAGGCACAAGCAGACTTTGTCATCCAGTAAAAAGAGGCCAGCTTGCACATTGAGTATTTTGGTGACAGTTCCCTGAACAGAAAGCAAACAAAGTTACATGAACGTAGAAAGTCCCAGAACTTAAAAGAATCATAGGCCTGAGCTATAAGGAAATAAATTCATGATGAATATAAGACCTTGCAGGCCAGGAGTTGAAACCCTACAGCACAAGCAGATGAAGACTAACATTACAAATCCTTACCACATACGAGATGATCTTAGACTCTTTGGTTGATCCTGGCCTCTTCTCTTTAACTCCCAGCTCCAAAGAGTCACTGAGCTTCTCAGCAGTCTCAAGGGAAGACAATTGAGTGGATTCTCCTTGACAAGAATTGCCCAGTTGCTGCTCTCCCACCTGCTCTGCACAGTAAGGCAGAAGGCAGGAAGAAACACCAGTGACAAATATCTTTTGTCCAGATTTCTTCAGGCTGGACATACTCAGGCCTGTTATTGTGTACCTTTGGCCCAACTGGAGGCTATGATGCCATGTCAACTGGTTGGGCTTCTAGAGCAGAGAAACCAAAAGAGACATCAGCATCTCCTGCAATGGAAAACATTCTTCCTGACCCAATAACCCCACCCAAAAACAAAAAAACTTTTCCTTTGAGAGGACTGCCTCAGTCTTAGAAAAAGGGTGATAAACTGCAAGATGTTCAGGGACACTGCAACTGCATGAGGGAAAGGGGCTGCTGAACTAGAAATCTTACATACAAGGAGTGTTGTAGACTCCATGGACTTAAAAGGAAGAATAAATCAAATTAGAAGGTCACGGGCAAACTTCAAAGAACATTAATCAACTAGCACATACTCAGATTCAGATGGTGAATTTGTGAGTGAAATTCCAAGGACTTACCTGCACCAGCACAGGGACCCAAACGGCTGAGATGAAGCACTTCAGAAACAGAAAGAAGAATGACTTGTGGCGAATACAAAGGAGAGGCCCTCGCCTGACCAGTTCACCTGCCACAGTGAGCTTTGATCTTCTCTTACATGGAATCCTAGGGGGCAATTAAGGGAGCAAAGGAAATCAGAGATGGAAGAACAACTCAAAGTCTCTCACACGCAAAATAAACAAATACGCAGCAAGCACTTTCCAAAAAGAAAGGGTCCAACAAGGTACTACGGACCACTCCTGGAGGTGTTCAGGGCCACGGTGGATGGGGCCTTGGGCAGCATGACCTAGCGGGAAGTGTCCCTGCCCATCACAGGTGGTGGGACCTAGACGATCTTTAAGGTCCCTTCCAACCCAAACAATTCTATGATCAGAGGTTTTCAAAACAATATCTGGCTGCAAAATTCTTCCTTTAACTTTTGCATACTAAATCCCTTTGACATTTTACAAAAACATTATATTTCAAGACAGTAGGGCTGTGTTGAACAAATTCACATGTTCCATGACAACAGCCAGATTATAAAAGCCTTTACCACAAACAAGAAGCTAATTATAGGTCAAAAAGAAGGGAAAAAAGTAACACGCAATTCTTCAGCAGAAAACAGAAGTTGGCTTTGCACATCCATGGAGCGTGACACTGTGGAAGCTCCAAGGCTATAAACAAAAGAGGCTTGAAACCAACAATGGAGTCTTCCCAACAAGCTTGGCTCATGGTGAAAAAGCAGCAAAACCGAAAGCAGCTGAGATCAGAGAAGGGTGACATTTCTTTAGTCATTTCTGTTTGTCATTTTAAACTCTCATTTCAAAAAATTAGAAAAAAAATACATTTCAAGCAAACACTTGTCATTTTCATTTCAGCTCCTACTAGACTTGAATATAATTATCCCATTTACTTTAAACAAACACATTCTTCATTCTAAAATGTATAAGATTATGTAAGTTTGAGGGTTTTTTTAAGAAGAAATACCAGGAATTCCACATACACAAGTACAGGACTTTATTGGTAACATTTAAAGGAGGAACATGGAAAATTGGTCAGATGCCAGAGAACAGCAGAGGAGCTTTATGTTAAAAGCCCAAGAATGTATACTGAAATTTGGAAATAGGTTTCTGTTTCAAAGATCTGCTGAACTAAATCAAACACTTAAGTTTCAAGTAAGTTTCTCAAAAGCAGATAAACCAAATTAAAACAAAAGAAATCTAAAAGGAAACTAAAGCAGCCTGACTAGTGACATTTTATTGTTACTAAATTACACCAAGAACCCTCCATTCAAGAAGATATGATCTAGCATAGTCTGAAATCATTAACTTCAGTAAGATTTGCAATTCCATTCGCTACATTCTCACATGCTGTTAAGTATTACTTCTACTTAAGAGAAGTTACTCTTATCAGCTGACATTTAATTTGCACCTTTACGTCAGCAATTTGATTGGCTGTGTGTACTACTTTCATATTAGGAACTAGAATTAATTTTAGTAATACTTTTGGCCCACTGTAGGTCCAAAATTAAAAAAAAAAAAAGCTGTGCTAATCAAAAGAGTACATTTTAGCCCCAGGGAAAGCCAAATCATCACTTCGTTCTTGTGTCCTTTCTGTAACATTAAAATACACCTGGAAATCACTAAAATTAGTCTTATTTTGTCAAAATAAAGAAGAAAAACTTCCAGTAAAGTCCTAGAAAAGAGCTAATAAATGAAAAGTGGCTTTACTGTGTAACTTCCACTACTCACTATTATGTGTCCACCTGTGGCAGAAAGAGAATTTGGCTCTAAGTGCTCTTTACATACCTGTCACACCAGAGCAACAGTGCTACAGTACAGTTGAGCATGCAAAGTTTACCTGGAGGTAAGCAGTGGCTTGGCTGATGCTGGGTAGGTGACTGGAATGGTGTCCGGTACTTTCTTTGGGAGATTTACTGGCACTGGATCTACCAGGATTTCCACGTACCCTGCCGCACTCTCATCTGTCTGTGGTATGTATGACCAGCTTGGGAAGAGGAACAACGACCCCAGCCATTCAAGTTCAAGATGCAGGAGCTAAGACAAAAGATAACAAGGCAGGAGAGCTTGAGATGAGTTACAGTATGTTTCCTTGTTACCTATTTGCCCTCATGGGCTCATCACAAATTCTTGTTCTACTGCAGAGCCTCATTACTAAATGAGATCAGTGGTTTTGCCCACTCTCCTATTCCATGTGTAAAACTTCTGTCCTTCTAGATGCAAACACGGAACAGATTTGCTGAGCTCATCATTACTCTAGGGGTTACCTTTTAGCTAGACTCCCCTTGTTGTGACCTTCAGAAGGTTTTTGATTCAAAACCACTGTCACACAAGCTATTATTTCCTGAAAGTACATCATCAACACATCACTGAACACCCAATACAACTCTCCACAAAGTTACTTCTGCTCCGCTAGTTTGAATTCAAACAGAAGGTAGTGCTATAACCTCCAGACCTCCCAGGCCACCACATAATACTAAGAATTTAACAGAATTGTACATTAGGCCAGTGCATTCAATATTTGCTCTCCTAGCAATGACAGATTTAACATATTCTACCCTCTCTCCAGGATCAGAGCTTGCTGTTTTCTTGCCTGTTACATAGATGTGCTATTTCTCTCACTACAGACTTCAGCAGACCATCTGATGCCCTGGTGGTCTGTGACACTGACTCAGAAGTGGGAATAAACAGAGAATGTCTCAGATTGAGGACCTACCTCACATGGAATTATCCCGGTATTATCTTTCACATAAAGACAACCGTTTGCCAACTTTTCTTCGTTCTCTTGCCTACCATCTGTTAAATAGGCAACCAAGATGAGGTAACTCCTTGGCAAAGCGTTCTGCATGGGTAAAGCACCTTGTCCTTGCTGAGCCCAATCTTTAAATTCATTGGTGCTCCAGGTCAGGTGGCTGCAGCACGGCACACGCTGCTGATGTAGTAGGTCAGAGATGGAGATGAAACTGAAAAAAGAAAAAAACCCAACCAATTGAGAATATAGAAAGATGTAGGATAAACTCAATCTGCAAAGTTTGGGGAGTACACTGATCATTACAGTTGACCAAGCTTGGGTAATTCAGAAGAGCCTCAGCTGCTGGTGTGGCCTGGTAACATTACATGGCAAGAACCAACTCATTCACTAGCATTTATCAAGGATCTCTCTCAGCTCAGAACACAGCCAAATACAGACTAATTTAATCATTTGGTGCTAAAACTGCTGTAAAAGCAAGGTTGAACAACTTCCAGATGAAGACTGTAACAGTTCTGGAACTATCCTGTCCTGCAGGTTGCCTACACAACACAAAGCTGACAGACTGCAAACCAGTAATCTTAATGGTCATTTTGGTACTTGTTTGCAGTGAGGTTAGCTGATAATTTTAGGTTCTGAAACTTGAGCTCTATTCACAATACCCACTCACTCAGCAGCAGCACAATCAAATTCAGAAAGTTTTGAATTTGAATTCACTTGATTAGTCAGGTATCAAAGGTTCAAAGCCACAAACCAGTCGATGAGCAATGGTTATGAATCAGCTATAAATAGTATTTATAGAAACAACTAATCAGAAGAGATAAACTTACACAGATACTTAAGATGTACATTTAGAGGAGAAAGATTAGCTGAAAACGACATAGGCGAACTCCTCCATCCCCAGAGACAGAGCACCACTGGAAATAATATTGACATCTATGATCTACAAGGAGCACACAGTGCTGCTTGTGTTTGTCACACATGCTGACTGCTTTTGGGGAGAAACCAAAACTACAACAGTACAGTGGATACTGGTTATCACATACATAGAACCAAATGGTCTCTCTTCTGGTGCGCCATAGCTTAACGGTTGTAGTATGCTGCTCACAGAGCACTGGCTTCATACAAGACAAATATCAACTACCTTCAACTCTTCACTATGAATTCTCCTGAAGATAAACCAAACTCTGGTTTAAACAAAGAATCATAAAACGGTTTGGGTTGGAAAGGACCTTAAAGGTTCCAATTGCCTGCCATGGGCGGGGACATCTCCCACTGGATCAGGTTGCCCAAAGCCTCGTCCAGCCTGGCCTGAAACGCCTCCAGGGACAGGGCATCCACAACTTCTCTGGATACCCTGTGCCAGTGCCTTACCATCCTCACAGGAAAACATTTCTTCCTAATATCTAATCTAAATCTCCCCTCTCTCAGCTTAAAACCATTCTTCCTCATCCTATTCTGGTACTCCCTGATAAAGAGCCACTCCCCAGCTTTCCAAAAGCCCTCCTGCTCTAAGGTCTTCCCAGAGCCTTCTCTCCTCTAGGCTGAAGAACCTCAACACTCTCAGCCTGTTCTCGTAGGCAAAGTGCTCCAGCCCTCTGGTCATCTTCACAGCCTCCTCTTGACTTGTTCTAACAGATCCATGTCCTTCCTGTCCCGAGGACTCGGCTTAGATGAGATCAGTTTAGCTGTTCTGAAAGACCTATCACCTACATTTATAAACTATTAGTATAGAATAAGAAGCCGCAAGTCCCTAATAAATTGCAGTTGACCTTTGTCCCAAAACCAGCTGTGCCAGGGGTTTTAACAGGCATTCTCTTATCGTATGTTGGAACAAGACAGAAATAGATTCAGTCGAGCCAAACTTTCCCATCTGGATCCCCCTCAGAAAGTTGCATGTTTTTCATGATCTCAAGCACCCAAAAGCCTTTTACCAACTGAAATATATAATCATAGAATTGTTAAGGCTGGAAAAGACCTCTAAGCTCATGCAGTCCAACCATCAGCCCAACGCCACCTACAAAACCATGTCCTGAAGTGCCATGTCTACAGGCTTTTTAAACACCTCCAGGGATAGGGACCGCACTATCCTAATTTCCCCTGCATGCACACTTAAAGGCAGACCATGGTCCCAGCTTTGGGGACCAGGCCCAGAAAAAGCCCCCTGAGCACCCCAGCAGGATCCAGCTGGAAAGACGGCACGCAAACACTGTGCAGTAGAGCAGCTCGCTCTCAGCACAATGCTCTCCGTTGGTTACATGCTCTACCTACCACAGACTACCGGATATGGTGCTTAATCATACCGCAAGAGCGGCTGGAGGTGCATCGAAGCCAAGAAATTATGTGTGGTTACCCGTCCTTGACAACATCCCTCCCACACCCGGCATCCGGAACATGCAGGCAGCACTCATGAGTGGTGTTGACCTGGTGCCTGCTGCTGCTGTAGCTACAGCTGCTGTGCTGAGCTGCCAGTAGGACCTCAACAGCTCCACTCTACTGATCAGTGGCTGCAGCCAGGTCCGTGCATGGGGGAATGGGGCAGGGAGGGTGTTTAGAGAGGAGACACTGATTTTATTCTACACAGGGTGCTAGGTGGAAGATCTTCCACAAAACTGACACAGCTACTGAAGACCCCAAAGGCCTCTTTATACAAACTCGATGCTCAAAATCCCACCTACCCAATACAATTGTTACACCTATATAACGTGCATATAGTCATTAGATACAAACACAAAATTGTTTATTTCCTTTCCAAATCCTTAGTTAGAATAAGGATGCCTTTCAGGTAATCCTTCAACAATCACAGATTCTCCCTATCCAATATCCTTCTCCTTGTTTCATCACATGCTTTCAACCTTGAGTCAATTAACTACAGAGATCATAATTTTCTTAAGACTAAGTATCTACATCCCTTAACAGAGGCCATGATGTTTATAGAATAAATTCAATGTCCACATCTCTGGGTAGATATCAAGATGTTTGTAGAAGATATCAAAGTGTCTGTGTCTCTGGGATCAGGATGCTTGTAGTAAATAAATGAGTTGCAAAATACGCTCCCCTTATCCCCTTGGGTAACATTTCCCTGCTTTGGGATTTATGTAATAATTCTACTTAAGACTCGTTATACTAGCATACTAATTAATGAGGTACAACATCTCATACAGCATTGAATCATTACAAGTAGACACACAAAAGCAAGAATCATTAAAAGTATAATCACAATTATTTTCTTCATAGAATGATAGAATGGTTTGGGTTGGAAGAGACCTTAAAGATCATCCAGTTCCAACTCCCAGTGATCTGGTTCAAACTCCATTCTGTTCTTAATCCACAATGACAAATCAGGAATATGGTAAGAAAGGCAAGTCCAAATCTCTGTAAACCCATACCATATGCCGCTTTTCTGTACCTCATTAAAGTTTCTGTTATGTTCACATATTCTATGCAAATCAGTGCTTATTATTCCCAGCTGTTGCACATAACCACACCAACCAATACTGACTACTGTACAAACACCTACGTAGGAATCTTTAAGCGCGCACACACACACACGTGTCATTCTCTCATTTCCTCCATCCCCTTCTTCAATCTCTCTCATCTCATTAGGGCCACCTAATCCTTCCCCCTCCTGGTCCCCTTATCCTCTCTCGCAGCCCCCCTCATCCTCCTCTCATCAGGCCCCACCCCTCATCCTCCTCCCATCCCTGCCCATCCCTCTTCTGGTCCCACTCATGCCCCCCTCCTCATCCTCTTCCTCCTACCACCGAACTCCTCCCCACTTATCTTCATCCTCCCCCATGACCCCCTTCCTCAGCCTCACGCCCCTCGCCCAGCCTCACCGCCCTTCCATCCTACCCCTGGCCCCTTCTCATCCTCACCCCTCCTTATTTCTCTTCATCCTCTCTCAAAATTTCTCCTCATTCTTCCTCCAACTCCCTTCCTCGTCCTCCTCATTCCCCCGCCTCGACACCCTTCATCCTCCCGCTCCCCAGCCTCCCCCCCCCCTTCTCCTCCCCCTCCCTCCTTGCCTCCTCCTCTTCCTCCTCCTCGTTCTCCTCCCCCCTTCCCTCTCTCTCTCCCTCCTTCCTTCTTTCCTCCTCCCCCCTCCCCCCCAGCCCCGCCATCACCTGTAGCCGAGCGGCAGGTCCCCGCCACCCGCGCCGCGCAGCCGCCGCAGCACCAGGTCCAGCAGCGGCGGCTCCGTCCCGCGGGGCCCCTCGCCGTCAGGGAGCGCTCGGCGGGCGAATTCCCGAGCCGCCTGCAGCCAGCGCTGCTCCTAGGGGGAAGCAGAGAAATGCGGCCTCAGCGCCGAGCAGGCGGGGAGAGCCCGGAGCTGCCCGCCCCACCCCCACGCCCGGGGTCCCTCACCGCCGCGCCGGGGCCCGCCATGACAGCGCCATGCGGCCCGCGCCGTTGCCGTAGCGACGCGGTGGTGGGAAATGCGCGGGGCACGCCGGGATACCCGCCCCTCCTTCCCTTCCGACCAATCGTCAGCGCCGCTGGGCGATTGTCACCGCCCCCCTGCAGCGATTGGCCAAGCCGGCGCTTTGCGGCGCTCCTCCCCAACGCGATTGGCCGAGAAGGGCTAATGACCCCGCCCCTTCAGCGATTGGCCGAGACTGGCGCTTGACCCCGCCCCCTGCAGCGATTGGTCGGGCCGTGGAGGTGGCGGGAGGGGGAGAGGGGGGCGGAGGGTTGAGCTTAAGGCTGAAGCTGCGGTGTGTGTGACAGTAACCGAAGTACGGCGGGAGGGCTCTGCCCGGGAAAAGTCACACGTGAGGGCGTGTGAGGATTGCTCTGACGCCTGGGTGGTTCCAAAGAAATGATTTTGCTTCTCTGGGGGGAAGGCTGGAGCTGCAGGAGGACGGAAGCGTGTGCCTCATCCGCTCCTATCACAGCATGGCAGTGAATCTGAGACAATCCATTCAAAACCATAGAATCATAGAATGGTTTGGGTTCGAAGGGACCACAAAGCCCGTCCAGTTACACCCCCTGCTATGGGCTGGGACACCTCCCACTGGATCAAGTTGTTCAAAGCCTCTTCCAACCTGTCCTGGAGCAGCCACCACTTCTCTGGGCAAACTGCTCAGTGCCTCACCACCCTCAAAGGAAAAAAAATCCTTCCAATACCTAATCTAAATTTCCCCTCTTTCAGCTTAAAACTGTTCCCCCTCATCCTCTCCCTGCAAATCCTGATAAAGAGCCCATCCCCAGCATTCCTGGGGCCCCTTTCAGTACTGGAGGCTGCTCTAAGATCTCCTTGGAGCCTTCTCCAGGCTGCACAACCTCAACTCTCTCAGCCTGTCCTTATAGGTGAGATGCTCCAGATCATCAACCTGGTTATTCTATGATTTTATGATCTTTGTGGCCCACCTCCATTAGTGTGTGGGAATTTTGCCTTTAGGGGCTAATTTTCTATTGCCCTTAAAATCATAGAATCACTAGGTTGGAAAGGACCCACTGGATCATTGAGTCCAACCATTCCCATCAATCACTAAACCATGCCCCTCAGCACCTCATCCACCCGTCTTTTAAACACCTCCAGGGAAGGTGACTCAACCACCTCCCTGGGCAGCCTGTGCCACTGCCCAGTGACCCTTTCCGTGAAAATTTTTTTCCTGATGTCAAGCCTGAACCTCCCCTGGTGGAGCTTGAGGCCATTCCCTCTTGTCCTGTCCCCTGTCACTTGGGAGAAGAGGCCAGCTCTCTCCTCTGTACAACCTCCTTTCAGGTAGTTATAGAGAGCAATAAGGTCTCCCGTTAGCCTCCTCCTCTCCAGGCTAAACAACCCCAGCTCCCTCAGATGCTCCCTCATAAGGCCTGTTCTCCAGCCCCCTCACCAGCTTTGTTGCTCTTCTCTGGACTCGCTCCAGAGCCTCAACATCCTTCTTGTGGTGAGGGGCCCAGAACTGAACACAGGATTCGAGGAGCGGTCTCACCAGTGCCGAGTACAGAGGGAGAATAACCTCCCTGGACCTGCTGGTCACGCCGTTTCTGATACAAGTCAAGATGCCATTGGCCTTCTTGGCCACCTGGGCACACTGCTGGCACACTTCAGTCGGCTGCCGACCAACACCCCCAGGTCCTTCTCCTCCAGGCAGCTTTCTAGACAGACTTCTCCTAGTCTGTAGCACTGCATAGGGTTGTTGTGCCCCAAGTTCAGGACCCTTCATTTGGCCTTGTTAAACCTCATGCCATTGGACTCAGCCCAGCAGTCCAGCCTGTTCAGGTCCCTTTGTAGAGCCTCCCTACCCTTCAGCAGATCCACACTTCCACCCATTGCCCTTGTTCAAGACAAGGAAATGAACTATACAAAACTTGGTAAACCTTTTCCACAACTATCCCTGGACAGGGCTACAGCCTGGTAACTAGTTGTTCTGCCATTTCCTTCCCTCCTTGAACTTCCTGCTGGAATGTCAGTGCTGTTCCAAGCCTGAAGTGCAGAAGAGGGCTATGTAACTGCGTGGCCCTCATTGTTTCGTCCCGTGCACGTGCTGTTTCTGGCTTACATAGAGCAGATAAGCAACTTTGGAGTACACTCAATATGTGAAGGCATTTGGCTTTGTCTGCAGCAATTTAGACAGTTCATGGAGTGAATTGTACATGTGTTTTGGGCATATTCTTCCAAAACAGCGCTTAGTAGCTCAAAGTAAAGTCTTTGACCATAGTGCGGACATAATTGTAGAAAAAAGAGGGAGCATGCCCAGTCACAAACAGCTGCAGCATTTCCATTCATGGTCCCTCCTGCTCACACCTGCCTCCTGAAGTACCAAACAACTTATTCCCATCAACCCTAGCAGGCAAGGAGTTAAGACCAGGTAACTAACACATGCAATGTGTTAACTCAAGAGTGGAACTAGTTCTGAAACAACACGAGGTCTTAACTGGCAACAAATAAAGGGGAATTCTTTATCATAGAATCATTAAGGTTGGAAAAGACCATCCTGTCCAACCATCAGCCCCACACCAGCATGGCTACTAAACCATGTTCTCCATCCTTCCCCTGGGCAGCCTGTTCCAATGCTTCATCACTCTTTCACTTTCAGTAAAGAATTTTTTCCTGATATCCAATCGAAACCTCCCCTGATGCAACTTGAAGCCATTTCCTCTTGTCCTATTGCTTGTTCCCTGGGAGAATAATCCTGTAGCCATTTATCCCTTACTGTATTTTTTTATACGCTATCAGTAAGAGCATACATTAAATGAAGCAAAGATCATGCAGAATGATACATACATGTTGCTGTTACGTTTGCGCTGTCAATGCAGCTGGTTTTTTTGAGGCATACAAGAAAATATGTGTTTTAAATGAAAAAGTACAGGATAGGCATATATACATGAAATATGCTACATCTGGCTGATTAACACCTTTCTTTAAAATTATTTAGCTGCTGACAAGGTGGTTAAGATGCAAAGAGTTATTTTCTTCCAACTAAATAAACCTCTTTATCAAGGAGCACAGTGACAGGATGAAGAGAAACAATTTTAAGCCAAAAGAGTGCAGATTTAGATTAGACTTGGTTAAGTTTCCTACAGACTTCACATTAAAAGTACGGCTAACAAGGGAAACACTGTATATCAGGGAATTTTAAAATGACAGTGAACCTACTCCCACTCTTTTTCTGTGTATTTTCTGATAGTTTTAGCCATCTGATGCACACTCAGTTGGTTTTCCTCAGCTTGTCCATGTCGGTTTTTAAGGAAAACTCCTGCTGGCAGATGGTTCATGGTCATGGGTGGGGAGGATGGGAGGAGAAGATTGGAGGGAAGGATGCTGAGAAGGGAGGACGAGACCGAAAGGAAGGACGGGAGGAGAAGATGGGAGAGAAGGACAGGCAGATGGGAGGACGGAATGGGAGGGAAGGATGGACAGATGTGCAGAGAAGACAGGAGGGTAGAACAGGGAGATGGGAGGAGAAGACAGGTAGGGAAGGATGGGAGGGAAGGACTGGCAGATGGGAGAAGAAGACAGGAGGGAAGGATGGAGAGGCAGGAGGGTGGGATGGCTGGGAAGGACAGGGAGACAGGAGGAGAAGATGAGAGGGAAGGACAGGGAGATGGGAGGAGAAGATGGGAGGGAAGGATGGGGAGACAGGAGGAGAAAACTGGAAGGAAGGATGGGCAGATGGGAGGGAAGGGCATGGAGATGGGAGAAGATGGGAGGGAAGGACAGGGAGACAGGAGGAGGAAACGGGAGGGAAGGGCAGGGACATGGGAGCACGGGATGGGAGGAGAAGACAGGAGAGAAGGATGGGAGGGAAGGATGAGGAGACGGGAGTAAGGGATGGTAAGATGGGAGGAGAAGATGGGAGGGAAGGACGGGGAGACGGGAAGAAAAGACAGGAGGGAAGGACCGGGAGACGGGAGGAGAGGGTGGGAGGGAAGAATGGGCAGATGACTGAAGAAGACGGGAGGGCAGGACGGGGAGGCGGGAGGCGGGGCGCGGGGCGGGCGGCTCCCCGCTCTCGGCCCGGCGGCGGCGCTGGGGCAGGAGCGGCGGGGGTCCCGCCATGGGCTCGTAGCGGGCCGGCAGCCATGGGCGGGCGCTCGCGGGGCGCGGTGAGTCCGGCGGGGACGGGACGGGACGAGATGGGCTCTGCGCCTCCCCGCTCCGGGGCCGCGGCTGGGAGCGCCGTGCCCGGAGCCGGGGCAGCGGCCCCGGGGAGGACGGGGGCCCTCTCCTTCTCCCCCTCTCCCTCCGTCCGTCCGTCCGTCCGTCCCTCTCTCTATCTCTCTCCCCCCTCCCCCCCTCCTTCCCTCTCTCCTCCCTCCTTCCCTCTCTCCTTCCCTTCATTCTTTCCACCTTTCCTCTTCCTCCTCTCCTTCCCCTCCTCCTTTCCTTCCTCCCCTCCCCTCCCCTCCCCTCCCCTCCCCTCCCCTCCCCTCCCCTCCCCTCCCCTCCCCTCCCCTCCCCTCCCCTCCCCTCCCCTCCCCTCCCCTCCCCTCCCCTCCCCTCCCCTCCCCTCCCCTCCCCTCCCCTCCCCTCCCCTCCCCTCCCCTCCCCTCCCCTCCCCTCCCTTCCCCTCCCTTCCCCTTCCCTTCCCTTCCCTTCCCTTCCCTTCCCTTCCCTTCCCTTCCCTTCCCTTCCCTTCCCTTCCCTTCCCTTCCCTTCCCTTCCCTTCCCTTCCCTTCCCTTCCCTTCCCTTCCCTTCCCTTCCCTTCCCTTCCCTTCCCTTCCCTTCCCTTCCCTTCCCTTCCCTTCCCTTCCCTTCCCTTCCCTTCCCTTCCCTTCCCTTCCCTTCCCTTCCCTTCCCTTCCCTTCCCTTCCCTTCCCTTCCCTTCCCTTCCCTTCCCTCTTTCCTCCCTCTTTCCTTCCTCCCTCCCTCTTTCCTTCCTCCCTCCCTCCCTCTTTCCTCCTTCCCTCTTTCCTCCTTCCCTCTTTCCTCCTTCCCTCTTTCCTCCCTCCCTCCCTCTTTCCTCCCTCCCTCTTTCCTCCCTCCTTCCCTCTTTCTTCCCTCCCTCTTTCCTCCCTCCCTCCCTCTTTCCTCCCTCCCTCCCTCCCTCCCTCCCCCAGTGCAGAAAGGCAAAGCTGTCTGCGCTCCCTTCCCTCTCCACAGGGCGCTGGGTTCACCTCCACGGATCCTAGGATTTATTCCCGAGTCGCTGAAAAGGCAGCTGGTTTTACGGGAACAGCAGCTGGTTTCCCGGATCCAGCGGGGCTGTGCCTCGCTCCGTTCCCAGCCTGGTGCCAGTGGGGAGGACGAGCCAGCGGGCTCACCCAGCCCTGCTGTGACGCCAGGGAAGCTTTATTGCCACTTTGGGGTCAGTGAAACCGAGGTCAGTGGGCTGCATCTATGCCCCAAACCACAGGATTTGTTTAGCAAGTTTGCCTTTGCTGGTAAATCCTCCTTAGGTACCCTCTTGGGGAGCTTAGGTCAAGAATTTTAAGCTGCCCATCAGAAAAGGACTTGGGGATGCTGGTCGGCTGCCAGCAGGGTGCCTAGGTGGCCAAGAAAGCCAACAGCATCCTGGCTTGTATCAGAAATGGTGTAGCCAGCAGGAACAGGGAAGTGATGGTGCCCCTGTTCTTGGTGCTGGTGAAACCACACCTTGAATATTGTGTTCGGGTTAGGGCCCCTTGCTCCAAGGACATTGATGTGCTGAAGTGTGTTCAGAGGAGGGCAGTGAAGCTGCTGAAGGCTGGAGAACAAGTGTATCTTGTTATAGTTATATAAGTTATATCTTACGAGGAGTGGCTGAACGAACTGCGGTTGTTTAGCCTGGAGAAGAGAAGGCTGAGGAGAGACCTTATCACTCTCTACAACTGCCCGAAAGGAGGTTGTGGTGAGGCAGGTGCTGGTCTCTTCTACCAAGTAACAAGCAGTAGGACAAGCCTCAGGTTCTGCCAGGGGAGGTTTAGATTGGATATCAGGAAAAAGTTCTTTACTGTAAGAGTGGTGAAGCATTGGAACAGGGTACCCAGGGGAGTGGTGGAGTGTCCATCCCTGGAGGTATTAAAAAACATCTAGAGATGGCATTTCAGGACATGGTGTAGTAGGCACTGTGGTGTTGGGCTGACAGTTGATGATCTTAGTGGTCTTTTCCAACCTCAGTGATTCTATGATTCTATTCAATGATAATTTTGTGGGTGAAAAAGTTACTTGTAAGAGAAATACGAGAGCTTTGTGAGCAACCTGACTGCTAGTGGTGAACAACTGTCCAGTATCAGCAGGTGTGTGATAATGCCATGACAGTAGGGGTGATACCACTTTGCATCATGACATGGCTATATATAAATTCTGGCATAGAAGCTAGAAGGTCAAACTATTTATCCCTAAATACCTGAACATCATAGTAACAAACACTTGCACTTGACTGCACTAGATTTGGAATGTTGAGTTCATAGTTAATTTGCTGTCAAAAAGTTGTGACTGCCTTGCTGAAAGTTACCTACTTCTGGAAGTTTTATTTTTTGCACTTGGAAATGTTTGAAAACCAAGTAATAGAGTAACAGCTAGCACTGGCAAGACCACACAACTAAAACTGTGGAGTAGGAGCACTCTACACTTTGACTTAACTGTGGATCACTTACCATCTCAGGACCTAGGTAGAATACGTCAGCTGTTGAGATGACTGACTTAAATTCCAAAGCAGTTAGCAAACCTGGAAAAGTGTATTTCTGACTTAAGTATAGTGCTGCACATATTTTGTTGTAGTTCAGATGCTATATATGGCATTACTAATACTATTGGCAATGAAATGTACAAAAAAAAATTGGATTCCCCAAATTTCCTATATTGTCTTTGGTTAAGTAATATGCTGGAGAAAGAGTATCCGTCACTGGGATTTATTTTTCTTTATGAGGACATTTTTCCTCTCTTATTTACGTGGTCATTTCAAATTCTCAGTTACACCACAATTATCTTTTCCATAAAATCATATTTTTTTTTCCACTGTTATCCATTCTTACTCTTCCATCTTCTGTTTATTTTCCACATCATCCTCTGTTTCCCCTCCTGGCTTTTCTTACTCCCTTAACTACCCCCTTCTAGTTTTCTGATTATTTTATCTTTCCTCTGATTCTAAAGAATTTCCTATAGCTTGTTCCATGCGCTTTCTCTTTCTGTGTGACCTTAACATCATTTCCAGGTCCTCTTGTTTCCCCTATGCATTCCCAACTTTCACACTGGGAAAAAAATGGCAGCTGCCTTTGCTGAGGCCAGTATATTTTCTGTCTCATTAAGAAAAAAAATAGAATGACAGTTTCCTTTATCAAAGGCAGTTCGGTCTTCTAGGAAAAAAAGGCAAAATAGCAACAAGGGTGCTTCTGGCGTTGATTCCCTTCAGAGGGGAAGGGAGGAACTGCAATTTTGAATTTAGAAGATACATTATTTGAAAATTGAAAACCAAGTGTAAGAAAGAACCGTTGGGGCTACCATCCTGTAAAACAGTTGTGGTCAAGAGTCTGCTGAGGGTTTTGGAGCAGGGCAAGCATCCAATAATGAAAAATAAAAATACTTTCTTGCCTTCCAGTGATCTGTGACTGTAGGTATTCCTGAGTCAAAATGATGTCTTCATATTTCAGACTCCTGGGTGTGGGTTTTTTTGCTTGGGCTGATTGCTTTTGGAACCCAGACACATTTCTGGCATCCCCAGTGCTCTGGCAGGGAGTCCCACACCCGAGCTATGTGTTGGCTAAAAAAAAGTGCCTCATTGGATTTTCTTAGAACCCGTTTCCTGCTTATGTTATATGATGACTCTTAGTTCTTGCATTAGAAGATACAGAGAACAGCCATCCCAGTTCACTTTCTCCATGGCACTTAGGACTTAGAGCCTGCTGTAGTATCCTCTGCTCAGTTGTCTCTTCTACAGAGCAGTGTTTTCAATCATTCCTGTCTCGGCAGCTGTTCTGTATCACTAATCATTCCTGTTACCTTCCTCTGTATCGCATCCGGCTTAATTTATGTTTTCAGGATTGAGGACCAGAACTACAGTCTGGGCTCAGTCCCAACAAATTTATACATCAGCATAAAACTTCCTGTTTTGTCCTCAGATCTTTTCCTAATGACTCATAGCATTTGTTTGCATTTCTCATTGCTTTGTCCAACAAGTTTATTCCACTTTTTACCTGCTTATTAATCTAATTTTAATTTCTGATTTTTATGGTGGCCCACAATGGAACATGTTGATATCTGGGTCTGTGCCAATTTCAATTACAGGGTAATTTAAGTTCTCCAGACTAATAAGCATTGTCAGTTTGAATGCCTTTCCCTTACTTTTTGTTAAGTAATCCATTTCCTGCATTAGCAGTATCATGTGGGGTAAAACTAATTTTGTCATTTAGCTCCTTCTTATCTGTTTTCTTTAGTCATCGCAAAGAGGCTTTGTTGTTATTTGGAACTGGTGTCTTGTGTTCTCTTCCATAATCTTGTCCTCATGCCTGGATAACTGAGTGCTCCCTTTGAATCCTTGGTAACACAGATCTTTCTATGGTGGTCTCGGGAACCTGACAGTAGAAAGCGCATCTCAGAGAAATGTCACTACATTTCTCTATTAAAACCAACAGGAGAATGTCAAGTCCAATTAGTAGGACTTGGCATATGATGCTTACCCAACTCTTAAAAATTTCACATGGCGAGTCACTGATGTGTGCCTGCCTGTGGCACAGTGTGGGCAGGGCCAAGGGCTCATGCCCAGCTGAAAATCAATTTGAGATTTGAGGGGGGAGTCTCTCACTGAGCCATCCCGAAGCTCTTGCTCCGATGGTGCTCTGGTGCAAGGCTGTACAGCTGTGCTGTTGAAGTCAGCCCTGAACACAGGCAGGCGAGCTACTGCAGTTTGGGACTTGTTTGACAAGTTAAAAAAAAAAAAAAGAAGTTATTTTCTGATGGTTGTAGTCACCCACTATTTCACACTCTCTTTTTTATCTCTGCTAATATGGAATAAAAAACTTCTACCTTTATATATGCACATTTTATGACGTGAAATTCATGATCTTTATAGCTAAATCACATTTGTTTGTTTTTTTTAAATTTAGTATTCCTAAGACTTTTCATTGCATGAAAGCTGTTATCAGTCTCCTGGTTTTATACAAGGCCTAAGATACAGCATTTCCTCCATCTGATCTTCATAAAATGGAGGATTATTTATAACAATAGCTCTCGTATCCTTCTCTTGACCTTTCCAGGTTTTAGTGAGCAAGAAAAGCTTCCTGTAAATGTTACTTTAATATACATTTCTCAACATGTAAAGCAGAAGTTTTGGGTTCCTATGCATCTTTGTATAGCAAAATAAAAAAAAAAAAAAGCAAACCTCAATAAGCTTTTGGAAATGGCAGAAGCAGTCAAAGAATGGAAAAGTAATCTTGCACCCTGATTTCTTTGGTATCTCATTACTCTGATCAGGATCTCTGTTTTCTTCCAGATTTCCAAGGTGGCTTATTTTTTTATGACTCATCAAAAAGGCTTGCAGATGACTGATGTGTTGATTACTTGTGCATTGGTGTGTCATGCTCAACTCTTAAGCAAAGGGAAATTTCTATTAAGAGCTGATCGAGAAATTCTAATGACTTGTAATATGTAGGTGGTTCTTTGGTTTAAAAATGGAATTTGCAAAGTAGAAGACTTTCTTGAGAGAAGCAGTTGAATAAGTTGTTGATGGGGAAACACTTTATTACATGATGAATGTGTTAGGTGTGTACAAAAAAAGGAGTAAGCCTCCTAATCTCTGGTTTTTAACAGCACAACTGGATTTATAAGATCGTTTTATTCTGAAATTGTCAGTTTTATCCTTTTGTATTAAAGAGAACTAAACTCTGGAGGTGATGAATTTGAAGCTATTTTAAACATTAGCTTAGTGAGGGGCAGTGCTGTTTACATTGTTTGGAATATTAATACCCGAGCATCTGCTACAGCAAGGATTGCATTCCTATTAGTTGAGTGAACAGGCGTGGGGTCTCGAGGTGCCACGTGTCGGGGCAGGGGTCACTTCCCAGCTGTTTAATCCCTCCTTCCCTCTCAGTTTGCTTTTTGTGTCTGGCCTTGGTTCACTCTGGACACCTCTAGACATCAACTGGCTTTCTAGGAGAGGGGAATCTTGCTCCCAACAGAGCTCCACCCTCCCTTTTTTGTCATACTCATACCTGTGTGTCACTGTAGCTGCTTTCTCCACCCTTTGTCCTGAGGGTGGGGAGCCTTGCAGGTAGCAGCAGAGCTACAGCTCTGCACAGGGAGGGTGAAGTGCATGATACAGAGCTGTGGCATCATAACTAGATGATCTTTAAGGTCCCTTACAGGCCATGCAGAGTCATTTGGTATTTCCTAGTCTTGTGGACATTGGCTGGTGATAATATAGTAGCTCTGATCTGCTGCTCTTCCCTGTGCTGTCCCCATGTTTCAGATACCATGGCTTCCTTCTCCTCGGCCTCAGAACAATGCTCTCAAATGTCCTTTCTTATTTCCACACTCCTCATCTTTCTTTCTGTGTTCTTCACTTACCTTTGCTGTTTCTTTCTTTGACTTACTTTTAAAGGAATGTCACCTCACTTGCAGTTCTCTTTGCATGGTCTGGTAAGGCATAAGCAGCAACAAGGGTGTGAATTGCAGTGGTGGCAGTAATTCAAGAATATTTGAGGTTGAAGATGGTGCAGGAGTTCCTAACTCCTGTCTAAGCTGCCAAAACTTTGTGTAGCAAGAGCTTTTGGGCTCATTTAGCATCTTTTTTTATTTTTTTTTCCACTGTAGCTATCAGACAGGTAGGTGCTGGCATGAGACGTGAGGAGGAACTAGGGTGAGGACAATGTGTGAAGCCCATAGCAGTCATCCAGAGGGGTGGAACAGTTTAAGGAAGCAGCATTCTGGTTTTCATCTGGCATGTTTTGTTTATTTCTGCCGCAGTTTCAAAAGTAAAACCTAGTAGTTCTGCTCTTATTTTGCTTGGGCAGTCCCTGCTTGCTGAAAATGTGAATCGCTGGTGTGCATGATGTGGTTTGGTGGTTTGAATTGTCACTCACCTTAGGTAACACATGCTGTCCACTCTTCTATGCAGCATTGGTTAGTCGGTACTCTTTCTTTCTACTGGCGAGTGGAATTGGAGCATGTTGTAAATCTAGAAATGGAAAATCACCGCATTTAAGTTGTAGAAGACTTCTGAACTTTGACTTGGTGAGTTGTTAGCTTGATGCTACAGTGCTTGGTAAATGAGGCTACATCTGGCTAGTGACCAGTCATCAGCTGTGCTCCTCAGGGCTCAATTCCAGGGCCGGTCCTGTTCCATATATTTATCAGTGATCTGGGTGCAGGAGTTGAATGTGCCCTTAGCAAGCTTGCTGGTGATATCGTACTGGGACGTGCTTTGACTCACCTGAGGGACAAGAGGCCTTGCAGGAGGATCTGGAGCACTGGATAGGATGAAACTCAGCAAGTCGAACGAAATGCTGAGTTCTGCACCTGGGATGGAGTAATGCCAGGCACAGGTATAAACTGGGAGAGAAGTGGCTGGAGAGCAGCCCTGCAGGGAGGGACCTGGGGATGCTGACTGACAGCAGGCTTAGTACAAATCAGCAGCGCCTGGCAGCCAAGAGGGCAAACTGCATCTTGGGGTGCATCAAACACAGCATAACCAGCTGATCAAACAAGGTGATTATCCTGTTGTATTCAGCATTGGTGAGGCCTCACTTTGAATACTGTGTGCAGTTCTGGGCCCTGTAATACAAGAAGGATGTGAAGGTCCTGAAATGTGTTCAGAGGAGGGCAACAAAGCTGGTGTCAGAGCTGGAAGACACGTCCTGTGAGGAGTGGTGAAGGACTTTGGGCTGGTCTGGTTTGGAGTAAAGGAGGCTGAGAGGGGCAACCTCATTGCTCTCTGCAGCTTCCTGAGGAGGAGATGTGGAGAGGGAGGTGCTGGTCTCTTCTCCCTGGTATCCAGTGACAGGACACATGGGAGGTGTTCAAAGCTGTGCCAGGGAAGGTTTAGACCAGACATTAGAAAGCATTTCTTTACTGAGGGGGTGGTCAGACCCTGGAACAGGCTTCCTAGAGAGGTGGTTGATGCCCCAAGCCTGACAGTGTTTGGGAGGGACTTGGACAATGCCTCTAATAATGCGCTTTAACTTGGTCAGCCCTGAAGTGGTCAGGCAGTTGGACTAGATGGAATGGCTTTGGGAATTACTTAAGATGGTTTAAGTTTTTTTTCCCTGCCTTGTGAATAGTTTTTCTGGAAGGCCGAGTCATTGGTTTATGAGTCACTTGTGGTCTGTGACTCTCTGTTCCTCAGATTTTGATCAGTAATAGTCTATTAACTCTGGTTTGATTATACTTACAGACACACTTTCACTTCATCTGAAAACCTGAAAACACCTATCCTGTTTTCTGCTGGTTTTGAAGGTATATCTGACCAATCTTCTGTGTGTTTTTAGCTTGATCTTTGATGCTTTCCTCTGTTGTTTCTATTGCTAACTTTTCTACCTTATCAGCTGGCTGTATACATGGCTGTGCCAAGGGATTAATCATTGGCTGGAGGCACAGGAATTTTTATTGTTGCTGTCAGACCATCTGTGTGAATGATCTTTTATCTGTTTCCCTGTGAGCAATAAATCTTGTTAGACTATTAGCTGCTGATCTATACTGAGTTGTTTTTGGAGTGCTCGCATTTATCCTGTGGTCAGCTAATTAACTCTGAAATGATAGCTATTTACATATCTGGTTCCTTATTTCCTGTTCACCATATTAGTATCTGGTCTGTTGAATATACCTTTGTATGTCAGTGCTCTCTGAAAAATGGGATTTTTGCTTTGACAGAGTTGTAAAGTCCTATCTGTCTTGAGGTTTTAAGTTGCTTTCATGTATGTACCTTTCTTCCCCAAGGCTTTAATTTTGAGAGAGAAACAGGGCAGTGTGGGGCTACCATAGCCATCTCATTTTGCATATCCTTTCTTAAGCTTGTAACCACAGAATTAGTATCAGCGTTGTGGTTTACCCTTACTGGTTTACTATGCTTTTTCTATAACTCCCCTAGCTGAAAAAGCAAAAAAGAAACAGAGCTCTGAAGCTGTGCCTGGACAGTTAAGCATCTTGCCACTTACAGCAGCGCGAGGGAGGGGATTCTTCCCTTTTTGCTTTTTTCTTGTAAGACTTCACCTGAAGTCCTTCGTTCAGTTCTAGAGTCCTCAGCATAGCAAGGACATGGATCCGTTGGAGCGAGTCCAGAGGAGGCCACAAAGATGATCCAAGGGCTGGAGCACCTCCCATATGAGGACAGGCTGAGAGAGTTGGGGTTGTTCAGCCTGGAGAAGAGAAAGCTCAAGGAGACCTTACAGCAGCCTTCTGGTACTGAAAGCAGCTACAGGAAAGTTGGGGAGGGGCTCTGTATCAGGGAGTGCAGGGGTAGGACAAGGGGTAATGGTTTTAAGCTGAAACAGGGGAGATTTAGATTACTTTAGGAAGAAATGTTTTCCTTCAGGGTGGTGAGACCCTGGCACAGGTTGCCCAGAGAAGCCATGGATGCCCCATCCCTGGAGGTGTTCAACGCCAGGTTGGATGAGGCTTTGAGCAACTTGATCCAGTGGTAGTGGGATTGGAGATGGATGATCTTGAAGTTCCCTTCCAACCCAAGCCATTTTATGATTCTTCATGACATACTCAGAAGCGCCAATGCATGTATGTCCAGATGGTGTGGCCAGGGTCATTGGTGTGCAATGCAGATGATGAGGGACACCGGCTGTCAGGTCTTCATTGCATTGCTGAGGTTCTTCATGGCACCACAAATTAGATTTTGGACAAGTCCATCATACCTATCCGGAGTTACCAGCTGGTATGGGATGGGCCTTTGCTGTAGAAACTTGCTGACTTCAGGCCCCATAAATCTTGCTTTTTCCTTGGCTGAATGCATGTTTGAAATGTCTTTAATGATGAGTCATCTATGCTGTGGTCTTACCACAGTGTAGACCTTTTGGCCATGATAGAAAGAGCACATTTCTCAATTTTGCTGCTGGGAATAGTGTCCTGAAAACAATGTCCAGGCAATGGTTGTCCTTCCTTGTTGGTATAGGCTGTTCTTTTAAGCCTTAGCTCTGCTGTTCCTTCCTATGTCTGTGTACACACTCATGTGTCCACACACATACATGTTCTTACAATCATACTGCAGTCATGCCAATCTTAATGTTTCTGTTAAAATTCTTGGCAAGACATCTTCAAAGTCAAAAATAGCAAGTAAATCGTAAAGGAATTTTTTGAAAAGGAGAGAAGTGCACATTTTTGTGGCAAGCTGTTAAGACTGAATGTTAACAGCTGCAGTTTAAAAGGGAAAATGTACATTTGACAGGAGGAGAAGCTGAAAACCTAACTTTCTCACGTCTCTAGGGCTGGCTTGCTCAGGAGAAGCTTTGGAAGCGTTTATGTACTTTGCATACAGTGAGATCCTCTGTCTTCTTATTCCAAACTTCCCATCTGGTTTATTTATTCAGTTGAACTGTGAGTACTGGATGCATTCATCTCTGGAACCATTTCTAGATGGGCAGTCTTACTGCCTTCCTTAAAAACATTTCCATGCTCTTGAGTAACTTTCTTGCAAGGTGCAGCATTTTCAAGGCATTCCATCTGTAAACTGCAGAGCGTGCTAAGTATTTACTTCATATACAACCAGTTCGTCATAGAGAGCATTGTATGGCAGATCGATAGCACAGATGCCAGGTTTGTTGGAGGTTTTTATTTTTGTTTAATAATCTCTCCACACACTTTAGTCGGTGGACAGTCCTGCTACCAGAATTGGTCAAGTTGATTGAACTCGCTGTTATATCAAGATTTAATTTAAGTGCTGAAGGCAGCTGTGCACTCTGCCAGGAGATATGATGTTTTCTCACCTTGTTGCTCTTTCTCTCTTTTCCTCTCCCTCTGCCTTTACAGGTTATGCTAACATTTATCTGTGTGTTGATGAAGGAATCTGTAGAAACTGATCCATTGCCATATGCACTGCAAGTCCATCAGGTAGCTTTGGGTGGAAGAAACCCCTCTAACCACTTGAGGAGAGAAAAGAGGCAGGTACAGTGTCAACTAGGACAGTACTTACATCCCAGAGAGACCCACTGCTGCATGAGGTGCCATGCAGGTACGTAAAATAAGTGCAGTAATGTGACTCACCTTAGAGGCATTTCCCTGTCCCTGCACTCTCAAACTGTCTCTGCCCTACAGCTACATTAGGGCTCCTTTCCCTGGTACCTTTCCCTACCCAGATAAACTCTGATTTCTTGTCTCTTGGGCTGCCAGTGTCCTTCGTGCTGGTGAGAGGAAGCATATTAAGTCTTTACGCCATCAACTCTGGGATTTCTCTTAGGAATCAATGACTCCCATCCTCCCTAAGACAATGTGTTTGCCCTCCTATCAGAGCTCTGCTAAGTAATTTTTCTTGTAGGTACCTACAAGAAAAAAGACTGTGATGGGCCTGGGCAGGCGCCTGTCTGTCTTCCGTGTGCTAATGGGACATTCACAGCTGTTGATAACACCATGTCTAAATGCTTCCAGTGTACACGTTGCCGTATAGGTAAGTTTTCTACACAAGCTGAGGAAAATGGGTGGGGGTAGTGGGTGGAGGGCTGGATGGGATGGCAAGGCGAGTGATGAAGCTTGAAAGAGCAGGAAATTGAATGAGCAGAAGGACAGTATATGGGAAGGGTTTGGGGCAGCAGGGATAAGGGTTACTGAATTGCTACAGTCTGAGTTGCAGTTTGCAGGCCTTTTTGGCCTTTCTCTGGGAATATTAGGGGATAATAATACCCATTGTCATAACAGTGCTCTCAGCTGAAGGTGAGGGAAGAGGTTGGAATAACCGTTTTTCCTTTCCTTAGAATTGCAGCAGATAGTAGTGACCCCCTGCACCCCAAAGCAAGATACTGTATGTGGCTGTCGGAAGAATCAATATCAGATTGGCTTGCCTGATCTCTTCCAGTGTAGGAACTGCAGCCCATGTACCAATGGGATTATTGCCAACTGTGAGTATGGCATGGGTATGGCTCCAGTACAGACATACTGAACTAGGGTAGACATTGGCAACCCTCTGTTCACTTGCTGACATGTTGCAACGCCTTGACCTGACGTGACTGTAGTTTTGGAACAGCTCTTGGTTTTGCCTGCCCCCTTCCCCCAAAAAGATGGCCATTTTTTTGCCTGCTGTGGCATCAGCCCCAGTTTTCTACCACAGTTTCCACCTTCCTTTTGTCCTTACATGGTTTCTTGGTTTGGGCTGTTGTAAGGAGATATCTTCCACTTAATTTTGGTACCTCTGCCTTGCATGTAATGAAGCAAGGTCTTTATGCTCTAGAGCAGATTCTCCCTGTACTCCTTGTTTTTTTGTTTTCGTGAGGATATTTCTCCTGATGCTCATTGCATTTCCCTCACCAACTGCTGGAAGCACTTTTAGCACGATGGCTGAAAATACTGCTGGTCCCAGTATCCAGGTGAACTGCTTCCCAGTTGGTCGTTGAACTACCACAGTGTACTATGCAGTGTTTTAAAATAAAGAGCTGCTCAGGTAATGCTGAACTGCAGCCAGTTGAGTGTGACCTGGGGATGGTGCAGGTGTCTGGGAGAAGCACTCATGTTAGCTGCGCCAAGCTGCCTCATTTCCACTCAGGAACTGGAGATCTTAACCAAATACTGCTTGCTGCCCTCCACTTTGTGCTGCAGTCTTTTTTTTGTTCATGTCCCTTAAATGTTCCTTACCATGTTGCCCTCTCCTCTGTGAATTCTGCTTCTCCTGACCCCTCTCCCATCTCTTACCCTCCCCAGTATGAGGTTTGCTGTGTCACTGGTGAGTGCTTTCTCTCTGATGCTTGGTAATCTTTCTCTGTAGTGGTTTCTCTGCTTATGCCTGTTCACAAGGGTCATCGTGGTATGCTGCCCTGAAGCAATTTCTTTCCCCATTGACTGATGTAGAACTGTTTTAGTCCTGTCCCTTGCTTGCCGTAGAATGGGTGCTGTTTGTTCTAGTAGCTTTTTTTCTTTCCCTCATGCAACTTTATGTCCTTCATCGCCATTTCTGTCCGCTCCTCCCCATGCCTGTTCTACTCCGTCTCTATGCTGTGACTTGCTTAGAAGCAATAGCTCATTTCTTTCCCCTTCCACATACAGCATAGCAGATCACAGGAGTGGATACATGTCCCATGGCTTGAAATGATTTCTCCCTGCCCTGAACTGACTTCCTCACCAGTCCCAGCTGCTCAGGGACCACTTCTCCCTCATCTTTGCCTGACTAATGTGATTTCGCCTTCCTGTCACGCTTGAACTTGAGTGACTTTCCTTGCTTTTGCACTGGAACTGTCAATATCCATTAGACCAGTTTCATCTGCACTGTAACTTTAGTCCCTTTCCAAGCCACTACAGAGGTCCCTCACCTATCTGGGGAGTGGTATTGTTGTCTGAAAAGTCAGATTCATTACCTGGCTTGCAAATAGCCAATCTCGCACGCCAAATTGAGACATCGATTTTATTTCAGACTTGCACAAATCTGGGTGCTTGGAGGCTTTTTACAAATCAAGCACACTGGCCTGGAGCCTCCACACTCAATTTATTACAAAAGTTACAAAATGAATACGTACTTCCCTCCAAGTGATTGGTTATTAATAAATTTACATGTGATTGCATCCTAGAAGTTTTCTACTGTGCATATACAGTGAGTTGCGGTCTCCTCTAAGGACACTTTCACCCTATGTGTCTCTGTCAAATTGCCAGTGTTGATGACAATGCCTGATCTAATATGTCATACTTAGGTCTAGATGTCCAAGATGTTCCTTACATCAGATTTTGATCTTTTACTTAGTACAAGTTCTGTTATTCTGTTTAGCATAAACAAAAGTTAGTCCTTTACTGATTACTATCAAGATGTTCAGAGCAATGTAAGCTCTTTCGCACCAGTACCCTTATTTTTTTATTATTTTTAACCACCTCCAACACTGGACTGCATCCTATTTCTCTTCTTCAGTAGCAGTTCTCCAGCCTCAAAGAGGGATAGTCTCCCACACATCTTGGAGTGGATTTATCTCCTTTGTTTTCTTCTCTGTCCAGATTATGACAAGGGTTTCTTCTTTTCTCTATAGGTTCAAAGAACAGAGACACAATTTGCAGGTGTAAGCCTGGATTCTTCCTGACACGTAGTAATGTTTGCAAGCCTTGCAACAGGTGAGCTTTTTTTCCCTCTGTATGCCCCTCCACAGGGTCAGAGAGGTAGCAGACACAAGCCCCACAGAGGGAAGACTTTTTCCTCAAAGCTCTGTCCATTTTGACATAACTTTTCAACATTCTGCCTTTGTGGGGCAATTGCATCTTTTCCTCTGCCACCACTGCTTTTCTCAGCCCACCGAGAACACAAAGTCACTAGCTACACTGTATTGCTCTGCTTTGAAGACTCAGCTTGATTTGTCTGCTACTTAGGATTGTCAGAAATGGCTGGTGTTTCATTTCACGCATGCTCACCTCTCTGATTTGCTCTTTCAGCTGCATTGGGGAAGACTGCTTGCAGTGTCATAGCCCAGTGACTACCTCACCGACTTCGTCTGGGCTGAGTGAGTACTGGGGGAACTGGGAGGCAGCGGAATCTTCGGTGTGGGCTTTTGTTCTGTTAATGCCTTTTATAAAGTATCATTTTCTCCACTTTCTCAAACCATTATTCTCTTTCTCCCTACCATTTGCATGTATTCACTTGCTGTTCTTCCTCTAGCTCTTACTTCTTCCTTGCTCACTCATTTGCCCTCTCCCTTTTGCCCAGATACGAGCCTCATCCTTGGCATCATCGTTGCAATATTTGGAGTTATCTCTGTCCTCTACATTGTAAATAAAGTAGTGAAGCTGATCCAGGAAAATGGGATAGCAGCATCTTTCTACTCATGTGGTAAGTAAAGCAGCATATGCAGTGATGTTAATTGGGACAGACATAATTCTCTGTGTGTTTGTGTATGTGCACACGTGTTACAGCAAAAAGTGGGATCTTGTTGCTCTGCTTTGCTGCAAGGCTGGAGGAACATGAGAACTTGATGACTGAGCTTACTGGTGCAGTTCTTACAGTTCTGCACCCATGCCCATAGCTGTGACTGGAAGTACATGTCAGCTCATTTCTGGGATGTGTGCATTTTGCTATAAAGCCTTTATGAGGGCAGGATTGTGAATAGCTGCTTTCCTGTTTTCTCTGGGACAAGAGGAAGTGAAAGTAACTTCTGCTTTCTTTTTTTCTTTCAAGTTTCTTTGCCACAGACAACCAAGGAGCCAGTATGTGAGGTGAGCATGACGATGGGTAGAAGAGCTTTCCTTCTGCTTTCAACTATGCTAACCTGGGATCCAGAGTAACATTTTCCCCCATGAGCTGTTTTCAAGACTTGTATTTTCAAATGAACTGAGCAATAGAGCTGTTTAATTCAGAAGTCTTTTCCTGTAGAGGGTGGAGCCATTAACATTTTACTTCCCCTCTTCTAGAGGATGGGTTTTTTTTTCTTTCTTCAGAAAGCTGGTCCCTAATGCCTTTTCTCCCTATATACCTCAAGCTTGAGGGGGATTTAACTAATTTTACTTCATTTCAGATCTTGACCCCACAAGCCCCTCAGTACTGTTTAAAATTGTTCTCTCAGGTCCAATGTTGCTGTGCAATTAAGAGAGCCCAAGCAGTAGATGAGGTGGGGTTTCCACAGCCTTACAAAGAAGGTTGATGGAAAGGTGGCATGTGGAGCTTCTAGAATGGTGGTGATCTCAGGTCCCAGCCTTACCTGATTTTTGTAAAGAAATACTTTTTTAGACTACCCTTTTTTGATGCCAAAAGAGAGTTAAACTCCTTGAGTTCTGCTGAAAAGAAATGTTTGGTGCCTTCTGCTCAAACAAGGCACCTGCTCCTCACCTATCTTGGATAAATGTTAGTATATAATGCCAGTGGTTCCTTGCAGGAGGCAGGTGTATTGTGCTGCTTTGGGTGATTCTGTACTAAGCAAATGTGTCTTTTAGGTTGATGTAAAAAGAAATGAAATATCCATCCTTCTTCCCGAGTCCCAGAAGGAAGTGGAATTGTTAGTCAATGCAACACCACCACCACCTGCACCTCTGCGGCAAAGTTCCCATGAGTTACCTGACTGTGTCAGACCTGCCAGAAAGACGCAGCTTCCAGACAGTAAGTGAAATTCGCTCATGCTTCCCTCGTTTCCCAGGCAAGTGAGAACCTTATTATGCAGATATGGCTAGGAGGATCTTGGACAGACGTTACCTGGTGTACGAGCTGTGCATCTACTTCATGCATGGCACAGTACAAAGGCCGAAGCATGCCCAGAGCCTGTGAGCCTGTCTGTATATGCGGAATTTTTACCCAAGGCCTTTCTGTGGTTCCTTCTCCCTACTGTCAAGATGAATTGTCATATGTGATGATGTGCTGTCAGCCTTACTGACTCTGCGATGGTGACCCAGCACATTCTTTTGACAGGAATGTGTGGCAGCAAGGCCATAAGCATGTGTGCTCAGCTCTGCTTATAACCTATGTAGGAGCATATGGAAGTGTTCCGATTGATTTTTTGAGGAGTAAGGGCAAGTCTGGACATTGCACGACTCCTTGTGACCACTCTGTAGAAGACTTGTGTAGAAGGGGGCAGTGCATGATCCTAAGGCACTGTCTGGTGCTGGGTTATTCATGTTCTCCTTGAGGCTGCAGAATCCTCGTTCTCACACTATTTCTCTTTTCACAGACCCTGCTATTCTTTACACTGTAGTGGATCACTTACCGCCATCTCGGTGGAAAGAGTTTGTGAGGCGTCTGGGTCTGAGTGACTATGATCTAGAGCGAATTGAGATGGAGCATCGGCGTTTACGAGATGCCCAGTATGAAATGCTTAGACTGTGGCAACTGCAGATGGGCCGTGCTGCAACTGTGGAGCACATCAGTTGTGTTCTCAACCAGATGGAGCTGAGTGGCTGCAGTGAAGCTATTCAAGAGGCTTTGCTACACCAGAACTCTCCACTACCTTGCAGCATCCACAGCCATCTTTAATCTATTTCTGCTTTAGTCACCCTCGCTGTGACTTTAAGAGACGATCGTAACTCCCTTCCTATCCTGTCGTCCTTTTCCCATACCTCCCTACCTCTCTAACACTTCTCAGCTGGGTTTGTTGGGAGACAGCAGCAGATGATACTGGAGAAAGGCTGAGGTTTGCTCCTCAGCCACCATGTAGTTTAGCGTCTTTAAACCATTACAGGCCTCTGCCTTCCCAAGGAGGGCAAGAACCTTAAAAGAAATTGTGTGTAGACTCTTAAGATGAAAACAGACGCTCAGAGTGACTTGATAGAGTAGCTGATCTATGAAGGAGTTGTTGAAACAGATACTCCACACACCATGTGGTCAGTAAACTTGTAGGGTGGCTTGGTTAAGCTGGCTGTTCAGATGGTAAAGTACTTGCTCAGTTCTTGCAGATCTATTTATCCGCAAGATCAGACAGCTGAACTGGCTCACATTGCAGCCCTTTGATTGCTCAATCTCACTCAAGGGAAGTGGTGGGAGGATGTGCCCATTTCTGGGAGCAGGAGAGGATTGCCCCCTTTCGGCATCAACCAGTTGTCGCTGTGGCGAGAGTCGCGGAGATGCAGAAGTGGCTGTGTGAGAAACGGGGACGGTATCCTTTACACCCCCCATTTCCCTCAGGTTCAAGAGGAATAAGGATTCAGAGCCAATTAGTCAGATGAGAGGGTTGGTGCTTTTTTTTTCCCCTCAAGTTTTTTTGTCTGTACCTAAAAGCCATGTAAGATAGCATTAACGAACCCCCCTGCCTGTGTGTTTGTCCAAGTGCAGAGGGGAAAGGAACGTGTGCCTCCATCTGAGCAAGAAGGTACCTACGTACCTCATGGTGCGATCACCTCTGCGAATCTGTGCTTTCTCACAGGACGGTAGGTTTCTGCCTACCTGCTTCTCTGTCTCTGAGCAATTTTGCTGGCTCTGATATAACTGCAAATGGGGCTGTGTATGTGTACATAGATATAGGTATGTTTTTTTAGCAGCTGTTGAATAACTTCACACTACTTCCTGGACTGCGTTCTGTGATTGCTACTTGGGTGTGACAGCCGTTTGGTCACATCTCCAGGCTCTCGCCGTCCCTTTCTCATGGGTGTTACCCTGGGTGAAGCAGAAGTAGCAAAAAATCAATTAGCCTGCATCAGGTGCAGGTTGTCCACACATTTGTAATGTGGATTGGTTTTTAGTCTCTCGACCCTTGACCAGAGAGAAACTTTGTTGTATATACACTAAATACTCTGAAATAAAATTCATATTTTCATCTCTGCCTCTGTTCTGGTTTTGTCCTCTCTTCTGTGACTGTGGCTGGGGATGGAGAAAGGAGAATCATAGAATCATAGAATAACCAGGTTGGAAGAGACCCACCGGATCATCGAGTCCAACCATTCCTATCAAAATAACCTCCAGAAGTGGAAAAGTAGATGGCGAGAGTGGGTAGCTTGATGGTTTCAGCGTTTTTGTTTTTAAAAGACAAGTTTTTATGAACTTCTGAGCTGTCATAAGTCACAGGAAGCTGGCTGAGGGCAGGAAGTAGGACAAACTAAATCCCCTTGCGGCTCTTCTGAGCTGTTCGTCTGAGCCGGGCAGCTCAGGGCACCGTACCCCCCCGCCACACCTTGGTACGGCCCGAGGCGCGCCGTGGGCGATGGGCTGAGCCGGGCGAAGCCAGGCACAACGGCCTCCCCTCGCCCCCCCCCCCCCGCGGTTTGGTACGGCCCGAGGCGGCGCGGTGCACGCCGGGAGTGGGGGGGCCGGGCCATGGCGCTGAGCAAGTGCATGCACGCGCGGAACCGGTACCGGGACAGACCGCCCGACTTCGCGTACCTGGCGGGGAAGTACCCGGCGTTCCGGCAGCACGTGCGCTGCTCCCTCGCCGGCAGGGTCAGGTGAGGGGCCGGGATGTGTCTGTGTGGGTGTCTGGGCTCTCTCTGCGGGTGTCTGCGTGTGCCCGCGGGGGTCTGCGTGTGCCTGCGGGGTCTGTGTGTGTCTGTGTCTGCGTGTGTCTGTGGATCTGCTGGAAGTTCAGTAGAGCAGAAAGGAAGCAGTCTAGGAGGTTCCTGGAGTGCGTGGAAGACAACTTCCTTGCACAGCTGGTGAATGAACCAACAAGGGAGGGTGCCCTCCTGGACCTGCTGTTTGTGAACAGAGAAGGCCTTGTGGGGGATGTGGCAGTAGGTGGACGCCTAGGACAAAGTGATCATGAGATGATAGGGTTTTCTGTTCCAGGTGAAGTGAAGAGGGTTGTTAGTAGGACAGTAGCATTAAATTTCCAGAGGGCAGACTGTGAACTCTTCAGAAGGCTGGTTGGCAAAGTCTCATGGGAGACAGTACTTAAGGGCAAGGGAGCCCATGAGGGCTGGGAGCTCTTCAAAAAGGAAATCGTAGCAGCTCAGGAGAAAGCCATCCCCATGTTCTGGAAAAAAAGCCAGCAGGGGAGAAAGCCAGCTTGGTTGAACAGAGAGATCTTGAGTGATATCAAGAAGAAGAGAAATGTTTATGGGCTCTGGAAGAGGGGACAGGCCTCTTGGGTGGACTACAGGAGGGAAGTGAGATTGTGCAGATTAAAAATCAGAAGGGCTAAGGCTCAGCTAGAAATCAGATTGGCAAAGTCTATGAAAGATAACAAAAAATCTTTCTATAAATATATAAATAATAAAAGGAGGACTAGGGAGACCATACAGTCCCTATTGGACGCAGAACGAACAACAGTGACAGGGGATGAGGAAGAGGCTGAGGTACTTAATGCCTTCTTTGCCTCAGTCTTTAATTGTAAAGAAAGTCGTTCCGTCTGTGTACAAACCCAGGAGTTAGAGGAGCAGAATGAGGTTCCCATGATCCAAGAGGAGGTGGTCAGAGCCTTGCTTGCCCGACTAGACACCTACAAGTCTATGGGGCGGATGGGATTCACCCAAGGGTATTGAAGGAGCTGGCGGATGTGCTGGCCAAACCCCTTTCCATCATCTTCCAACAGTCCGGGAAGACTGGGGAAGTTCCACTGGACTGGAGGCTGGCTGATGTTGTGCCCATCTACAAGAAGGGTCGCAGGGAGGACCCAGGGAACTATAGGCCCGTCAGTCTGACCTCAGTGCCAGGGAAAGTCATGGAGCAGGTGATCTTGAGTGTTATCATGAAGCACATGCAAGAGAACCGGGTGATCAGGCCCAGTCAACGTGGGTTCACAAAAGGCAGGTCTTGCCAAACTAACCTGATCGCCTTCTATGACAAAGTGACTCGGCTGCTGGTTGACTGAAAGGCTGTGGATGTGGTCCTCCTGGACTTCAGTAAAGCCTTTGACACAGTTTCTCACAGCATTCTGCTTGAGAAACTGTCAGCCTCTGGCCTGGACAGGCGCACAGTCTCCTGGGTGGAAAACTGGTTGGCTGGCCGGGCCCAGAGAGTGGTGGGAAATGGTGTGAAATCCAGCTGGAGGCCAGTGACAAGTGGGGTTCCCCAGGGCTCAGTGCTGGGTCCAGCCCTGTTCAATGTCTTCATCAATGACCTGGATGAAGGCATCGAGTGCACCCTTAGCAAGTTTGCGGACGACGCTAAGCTGGGTGGACGTGTGGATCTGCTGGAGGGTAGGGAGGCTCTGCAAAGGGATCTGAACAGGCTGGACCGCTGGGCAGAGTCCAACGGCATGAGGTTTAACAAGGCCAAATGCCGGGTCCTGCACTTGGGGCACAACAACCCTGTGCAGTGCTACAGACTAGGAGAAGTCTGTCTAGAAAGCTGCCTGGAGGAGAGGGACCTGGGGGTGTTGGTTGACAGCGACTGAGCATGAGCCAGCAGTGTGCCCAGGTGGCCAAGAAGGCCAATGGCATCTTGGCTTGTATCAGAAACGGTGTGACCAGCAGGTCCCAAGAGGTTATTCTCCCTCTGTACTCGGCACTGGTGAGACCGCTCCTTGAATCCTGTGTTCAGTTCTGGGCCCCTCACCACAAGAAGGATGTTGAGGCTCTGGAGCGAGTCCCTCTGGAGAGCAACAAAGCTGGTGAGGGGGCTGGAGAACAGGCCTTATGAGGATCGGCTGAGGGAGTTGGGGTTGTTCAGCCTGGAGAAGAGGAGGCTGAGGGGAGACCTTATTGCTCTCTACAACTACCTGAAAGGAGGTTGTAGAGAGGAGGGTGCTGGCCTCTTCTCCCAAGTGACAGGGGACAGGACAAGAGGGAATGGCCTCAAGCTCCACCAGGGGAGGTTCAGGCTTGACATTAGGAAAATATTCTTCACAGAAAGGGTCATTGGGCAGTGGCAGAGGCTTCCCAGGGAGGTGGTTGATTCACCTTCCCTGGAGGTGTTTAAGGGATGGGTGGATGAGGTGCTAAGGGGCATGGTTTAGTGATTGATAGGAATGGTTGGACTCGATGATCCAGTGGGTCTCTTCCAACCTGGTTATTCTATGATTCTATGATCTGTGTGTGTGTCTGCGCGTCTGTGTGTGTGTCTGCGCGTCTGTGTGTGTGTCTGCGCGTCTGTGTGTGTCTGTGTGTGTCTGCGTCTGTGTGTGTGTCTGCACCTGTGTGTCTGCGTCTGTGTGTGTCTGTCTGGGTGGTCTCTGTGTCTGGGGGTCTGTGTGTGTGTGTGATCTCTGCGTTTGTGCGTGAAAGTGTGACTGTCTGACAGTGCCTGTGTGCCTGTCTGTGTGTGACAGGGACTGTGAGCCTGTGTGCCTGTGGATGTGACTGTGCATACATATGTATCTGCGTGTGTGTCTCTGGCTCTGTCTGTCTGTGACTGCTTCTGTGTGAATCTGTGTGTGTATGTGTGCACATATATATTTGCGTGAGTGCGTGTGACTGTGTCTGCGTGCATGTATGTATCTGTGTGTGCATGAGTGCGGCTTTGCGTGACTGTGTCTGTGACAGAGTGTGTGTCTCTGCGTGACCGTGTGTCTACACAGTCTGCAACTGTGTCTCTGTGCAATTTGTGTGTCTGTCTGCAACTGTGTGTATCTGTGACCGTATCTGTTAGCTACTGTGAGTATGTGTGTCTGTTAGTTACTCTGTGTGTGTCTGTGCATGCATATGTAACTGCATGTGCATGTATGCCTGTGTGTCATTGTGTCACTGTGTGTCTGCGTGGTGCTGTGTGTCTCTCTGTCTGTGTGTCTCTCTGTCTGTGTGTCCAACCCCGGGCTGTGGTGACCGAGGGGGCACAGTCTCCCCTAACTGCTGCTTCTACCTTTCAGCCTGAATTTCAAGGACCCTGAGGCGGTGAGAGCTCTGACGTGCACCCTCCTGAAGGAGGATTTTGGGCTTACGATTGACATCCCTGTGGAAAGGCTTATTCCCACTGTTCCCCTGAGGCTGAACTACATCCACTGGGTGGAGGACCTCATTGGTCACCAGGATGCTGACAAGCAAGTCCTCAGGCGAGGCATTGACATAGGTACTTGGAAAGGCAAAATGTTCAATTTGAATCACAGAATCGTAGAACGTCCTGAGTTGGAAGGGACACGCAGGGACTGTCAAGTCCAACTCCTGTCCCTGCACAGGACAACCCCAGCCTTCACATCATGTTTCTGAGGGCATTTTCCAAGTGCTTCTTGAGTGTTGCCAGGCTTGATGCCATGACTGCTTCCCTGGGGAACTGTTCCAGTGTTCCACCACCCTCTGAGAAACTTTTCCTAATATGCCACCTAAACCTCTACTGGCACATTTTCTTGCTGTTCCCTTGGGTTGTTTCATTGGTCACAATTTGTTATTTACTGTCAGTAAAACCAGCTGATAAAATTTGTCACGCATCCGTAGAGAAATGTGAAGTTTGGGAAACAAAAAATTAGAACTGTACTCATCATAGTGAAACAGACAGTCTGACCCCACTGGTATTTAACGTGCTTCTTGGTGTGTCGAATTTCTCTGCACAAACACCAGAATGGCCACAGCAGGCAATTATTTGGCTTTTTGTGGCCTTGAACACTTAAGAGTGTAGCTTTATGTGGGATACCAAAATTACACTGCTAGTAACTGAGGCAAAAATTGTTCTAAAGGAACTTAAACGATGTCATTTCTTCTCAGTCTTCTAACTACTGGATTATGTTATATTAGCAATCTACTGGTTTTACTTTTGTATGTCTGCACGAGAGAGTTAGTGAGTTGCATAGCAATATTTTTTAGTTTTCCTCTTAATAAAAAAAATCCTGTGGTTTCAGGTGTATTTGGGAGATGAATGCACCATTTCTAAACTTTGAGTGTACTCTTTTTTGTTTCAATGCAGATATTTTCATAAGCTAAATTGTAGAAGAGGCTTAATTAGAAGCCAAGACAAATACCAGCAAAGCTTCCTTTTGGTTGTCGGTGGTCAAAAGTTTCATGTGTATTGTTGAAAAAAGTGTTTTAAACTGGACTAAACATCCACAGATGGGCACCACCTGTCTTAAAGCATTGTGGCTTGTTCAGTTTCAATATCTGGATTATCAGACAATACCTAGATAAGCAGCAGATTAATGTAAACAGTTGTTCAGTAGAGGTGTGAATTTGAGCTGTACACTGGTGCACATAATTTGGTTTTTACCAGAAATAAAAAGGTAACCTCTGTAGGAACAAGGAACTGTATTCGACATACAGATAATAAAATTGGCATTTGAGTTCTAAATTGTTGGTCATTTTCTGTGAATTATTTGGAAGGCACCTGTGATGGTGCATTTGAATTTGGTTCACATCTTTTATTTTTGTCAATAGAGTCTTCTTTATGATTCCAGAGGTTTGGTTTTGAAGATTAATTAGTGCTGAGAGAAACTGGAGCTTCCTTTATAACTTATGTTTTAATGCTTGACATTAAAATGCTGAAGATACGAACTTCTTCAAAGCTTGAGTTCTGTAGTCTCAGCTACCGTGCCAGTTTTTCGCTACTGTTTTCTTGGTGTTTGCTAGCATGATTTGGTTTTTTTTAAGTAGAAACGACATATCTTTTAAGTCCTCCAACTATTGTAAAATCTTCAGTTTGAGTTTGCAGTGAACTTCCAGCTGTGAGAAAGCAGTCATCTAACAGGGACATTAAAGGAGTACTGGAAATAACTGCATGCTTTTGCTTGCTGACAGACATTAGTATTTGTGCTTCTGTAAGTCAATATAACAGTAGTCTCTCGATTTATCTCTGAACGTAAGTTTTGTAGTGGAGGGTAATATTTCCCTTTTCGTGTATCCATTCCCTTTAATCCTAAATTCGACTGACACTGGTAATTGGATGACCTAGATATGTCATAATTATGAGAAGGAATAATTTTGCACTAGCATATTTTTCTCTTTGTTGCCAAGTCTGGTGATCTTTTTAGATCTCTTAATTGGCACCCCTGTTTCTTTGGTTGTTTTGGGCACTAGGGGAAAACAGTTTGATGGAACAGAAATGTGGTTAGTTGTTTTTGGGTTTTTTTGTGATTGATGTATCTATCAATAACAGTAAAACACAGAAGAAAAGTGTATTTGTGATAGATCCTATTTTTTTTTGTAAAAAATGTGTTTTGCTTTCACTGTATAAATTAGTCACTGTCATGTAGAAAAAAAGTAGCTTAAAAAGACATCACTAATTTACTAGAAAATTTTTAGCATATTATGAAACTTTATTAAAAGTGCATCTTTGACAATGCTGTATTTTAAATTAGAAAGATAAAGTTCACTGAAGAACTTCAGAGTAGCAGATGATCGGTAATCAAGGTTTTCTTGGAATTGGCTCTTACTGTTGCAAAAAGTATATAGCAGCCACACTGTGTATAACATCACAGACTTATTTTGCCTTTCTTATGGCTTTTCACTTCTGCAGGGACAGGAGCTTCTTGCATATACCCATTACTGGGAGCTACTTTGAATGGCTGGTATTTTCTTGCAACAGAAGTGGATGATATGTGCTTCAACTATGCCAAGAAGAACGTGGAACAGAATAACTTGTCTGATCTTATAAAGGGTAAGATGTAATAAGGTATTTAGTAGCATAAAAACGTTGTGACCTCTTTCTGCCACGTTCAGTGTCATAACAGAATCTGTATTCCTGCCAAGTAACATGCTCGGTTGTTTTTACTGAAGCAGAATGCTTATAAAGGTCCGTGTATGCTTAAGCCAGAAAGTCACAGCTTGTCTGGCATGAAATGTGTGGATAGATAGCTATTCTTCCTTCTGAGAATCTGGAAGTTAAATTTCATCCTGGGATCCCTTTCTCTGTCTGTATTCTTTGTCTGTTACTGAAATAATTTTTAAAGTTTGTGCTGTTTCTGCTGCAAGGTCACCTGGTGTGCTTCCCTCATTAATTTTCATGTGTAATGTCCGTGAAAATAGTTTTTATCTTAGTGTTCCTCTATCTTAGCTCTATACTCTAGAAAGACCAAACACTGCATGTTCTCGAGTACAATTCTAGACCTCCCTATCTTAAAAAAAGAAAAAATTGTTTAGGCTGAGATTTCTTTTATCTGTGAGGAGCTTGTGGAGTGATTTACTGACACTCATGTTGATTTTTGGAAGGGCTTAAAGTGAATTTGTAGTTGCGCAGGGAATTCAGTGTAACTCAGGCAGTTCCTATTGTTTTAAACACTCATGTAGTTCTACTAGTGTGTATAAACATACAGGCTGTTTGTATGCTAATCCTTAACCTGAAGTCTTTATTTGCGTGCTGATATTTATTACTTTTTTGGTAGAAAAACAATATGTTTTTCATATTGTTTTCTAAGCACAATATGTGCTTAGAAAGCACAGTTTTAATACAACATATTGTTTCAAGAAACACTAAAATGTAAATGGCATGCTATATAAAATATAGAATTATTTATTGACCAAATTCCTTTTTTCTGCTAGTGGTTAAAGTACCACAGAAAACCCTACTAATGGATGCACTGAAAGAAGAATCTGAGATCATTTATGACTTCTGCATGTGCAACCCCCCCTTTTTTGCCAACCAGTTGGAAGCGAAGGTAAGATAACAAAATAAATCTTACACGTACTTCATTGTTCAGTGAGTAGGAGGGCAACAACAATTTAACCTTTTCCCTTGGGGGAGGTTGAGTAGAAAATTCCAACTCATGAAGCAGCATTTAAGTCTTCTCTCACCCCATCCCCTGCCCCAAAGGTGTTTTGGAAAACTTAGCTGTTACCTACAGTGCAGGTTGACCCATAGAATTTTTTCACAAGTTTTTACTGTCTTAGATAATTAGTTTGGAGAGCACATGGCTTCACATAGTAAATGTGAAATCAGGTGTTTGTTGCATAGCAGCAGTATGGAGGAATGAGCTTCTGGTATCCTGCCTGTCTCTATTTTTCGTTTCCTTAGTGATTTAGGTGGTATCATGCAGCTTAGAATAGTTCTTGCAATACCTACTGAGTACAGTCAGAAACTTAACTCTATAACGCAAAGTAGTTAAAAAAGATTTAAGTGTTGAAATTAAACACTATGGATTGTAATTGTTTAGATGCATGTAACCAACATTTCTCACATGTGCTGGAATAACAGATTTCATATTAGCAGGATGCTTCTGTGTGAGTAGTAACTCGGTTAAGTTTGGGATTGCAGGGAATTCACTCAGTTATGCTTATTTTGAATGTATCTTTGTCTATTATCCATGTTTCTGATGGGGGAAGGATAACTAGAGGTGGTGAAACTTGCTATGCACTAAAGTTTGAGGCAGGAAGCAGTGTACTAAACAGCTTAAGATTTCATTAAATGTTTATCTCGAATGTTCTTTTTTATGCAGGGAGTAAATTCTCGAAATCCACGGCGTCCCCCTCCCAGCTCTGTAAATACAGGAGGGATCACAGAAATCATGGCTGAGGGGGGAGAACTAGAATTTGTGAAAAGAATTATTCATGATAGTCTACAGCTTAAAAAGAGGTTACGGTAAGTGCTTCATCCAGTTGAAAAACACCTACCTTTTATCTGACTCTTTGGTGGAAATCACCTGAAAATGTTATTTTAAGTAAGGAAAATAGCTGTGGTCCAGTAGCATCTGTTTGGTTTGTTTTAATGATACGTAAACATCAGTAATTAGACTAGTCTCGGTTTATGTAAAATTAATTGTTCTTTAGCATCAATTACAACTCATCATTGGAGGTATTTAAACGCAGAAGGCATAAAAAGGCTATACCAGTGACACTTGTAGCTTGTGACTAAATTAGCACATGTAACTTGCTGAAGATGGTTGGTGTTTATTCTTAAGGATATCTAGGATGGGAGGATTTATGACATTGCCTAGTTAGCTGTTTCAGGTAGCAGGAAGTCAATTTTTTTTTTTTTTTGTACTTTAGAATCATAGAATGACTGAATGGTTTGGGTTGGAAGGACCCTTAAAGACCATTCAGTTCCAACCCCCTTGCCGTGGGCGGGGGCATCTCCCACCAGACCAAGCTGTTCAAGGCCCCATTGCACCTGGCCTTGAACACCTCCAGGGATGGGGCATCCACAGCTTCCCTGGGCAACCTGTGCCAGTGCCTCACCACCCTCATTGTGAAGAATTTCTTCCTAATGTCTAATGTAATCTTCCCCCTTCCAATTTAAAGCCATTCCCCCTTGTCCTGTCACTCTATGCCCTTGTAAAAAGTCCCTCTCCGGCTTTCTTGTAGCCCCTTGAAGTACTGTAAGGCTGGTCTAAAGTCTCCCCAGAGCTTTCTCTTCTCCAGACATAATGCCAACTCTTTCAGCCTGTCCTCATAGCGGAGGCCCTACAGCCCTCTGATCGTCATCATGGCCTCCTCTGGACTCACTCTTACAGTTCCATATCCTTCTTATGCTGAGGATTCCAGAACTGGACACAGTAATCCAGGTGGGATCTCGGGAGAGGGAAGTAGAAGGGGAGAATCACCTCCCTTGACCTGCTAGCCTATTTGTATATGTGAGCAATTTTAAGTCCTTGCCCACAGTTTAGATGAGTATTATTGAGGAAACTGTTCCTTGATAACTGGAAACTGAAATTTTTGCACTTCAATGTGTTATATTCACGAATGACTGTTTTGGATCCAGTCACCAAGAAAGTACGGAGGAGAGAGTTGTAGAACTTGAATAGTAACTTAAATGAAGAACAGGAGTAATGTTTGTAGGTATTGAAGATGTGGAGCTGGGTAGAAGGATAAGCTTAACTAGAAGTGGGAAAATAAATTTCTTTCCTTTTTTTCCTCTGTTGATTTCCTCATGAAATATGGGTTAGGTGATGGAAGCCTGGAATTATGAATGAGCAGAAGTGGTAGTCAGTAGGTCTGCTTTTGAGATTTAAATGCTTGTCGATAGTTGCATATCCCTTTTTTTATTCCAATTCATTCTCCAAAGAAAGAGCAGAAATTGAAAAAAAAACTACTGCGGGGGTAACATCTTCCACATAACTAAAGTCATTGTTTGAAACAGAATTACTGGCTGTTTAGGTACTGCTTCAATAATAGACTTAATGTGTTTCCTAAAAACTTGAAGATTCCCTTGTCCGGTCTGTCTTTGGGCCTTCTATTCTGATTCCTGTTGTGCTGTGTCCTAGTCTCTGTTTAAGTGTGTGTTGTTTTGGTTTTATATCTCTTATTACTCTTGCAGGTTTCTGATCCCAGTAGTTCTTTCTGGTAGTTGCTATTTTCAGTTGATTTGCATTTGTAAGTGTTTTGTAAATGCGTTCTTTGCAGATGGTACAGTTGCATGTTGGGGAAGAAATGCAGTTTGGCACCATTGAAAGAGGAACTTCGAATCCAGGGGGTGAGTTTGTATATAGTCCGTGTGTATTCTGTGCATGTTCTATACAATATGTTCTGATGCATGTGGGTAATTATTATTGAATCACTTTAGTGAGTTTTTATTTACAAGAAGAAACTGCAATTCCTTGTTAGGGAAGCACTCAAAGCAGTTGAGATTTAAGTATTTTAGGTTCAGAGATGATCAGTGGCAGATATCATCTTTATCATGTGTAGAAGCATGTCTTGGTCCGTTCTGGAAGGTACAAGGTTTCTGCTTTAAGACAGCCTTAGCAGGGCTGTTGTGGAAAAAAAAAACAAACCAAAAAAATCTAGTTCTTTCCTCTTGGCTAGCATGAAATTGAGCAATTTGGTTGATAAAAATATGTACCATTGTTTAAATAGCAGCATTTTTTGTTTGCATTCAATCCTGACACCAAGTAAAATCCAACCTTTTGCCATTATTCCCATGCAAGAAGGCTTTGCAAAGGACTTTTTTATGGCTTTCTGGAGGAAGCGTAGTCCTCTCTAATTCCCATACAAAGTAAATGATTGTGTGATCTCTCCTTGTAGATGGTGGAGAGGTGGAGGAAAGAGAATGCGTGGTGAAGTCAATTCCCAGAAAGATGAACTACAGGCTATAGGGAATCCTTAAATTCAGTGCCAAAAGCAGATGCTGAGCTAAGCACCGAAGTTCAAGTACCTAGCTTTACTCCCTATCCTTGAACTGTTGCACCTCTGTCTTAGTAAAGTGAGAGAAATCCTTGCAAACCTTGCATGGAAAAGCTGTTTTCCTTTTATTTCTTTTTTTTTTAGATTACCAGTTTAGTTTTGCTCAGGTCTGTAATCTTTGTTGTAATAGAGCTGAGGATATGCTCATTGTAACCCAGCGCAGGCTGTGTTGTTGTCAGAAGAGAAAACTTGGTCTTAGCTTGAAAGGAAAGCTGAGTCTGTGCCTGTTAATACGCCATGTATTGTGGTTCAGGTTAGGATGCAGCATTAATGTTCCAATAAGTTCACTCATTCTTCAAACTGTCTTTGCATTTGCTGTACTTACTGGATATGTTGATAGAATTGGGAAGCCAAAGGCAGGAAGTTTTGCATCGGAGACACTTTTTCTTCCTACTTTTTGAAGGTATTTCTCAAAAGCAAGATTATTTTTTAATGTACAGACCTGAGAGGCAATGCTCTGGAGCTGATACTTCAGAGTCAAGTGGGATGGTTGAAATTTATCCTTGCTAGTTTTTAGCACATTCTCTGTATCATATATAAATGTCTTAGGATCCATGCGTGGAAAGGCTAGTTAACACTAGTATTGAACCTGATTTTTATATTTTAAGGCATTGTAAGTACAGACTTGATTTTTGGGGCAGATAGAGAAGTGTTTCTGGTACATTTCTGCCATATGCAGACAAGGGAGTGGCTTGACTTCCCAGCCCTTCATTGCCTTATTCAGTGTTCCTTTGTGACAGCAATGCATTCAGTATCTGAATGGACCAGGAGCAGGTTCTGAACAAGGAGAAGAATGTGCTTTTTGCAGAATCAGAATGCAGTTATGTGCTGTATGTGTGCTGGATTGCTGCACCAAACGGGTTGTGTTGTGTGTTGCTAAATTTAGAAGCTCTGAAAGTGCACAGGTGAGAAATCTGGGCTTGGCTACCAGGTTTGACACTGACCAGCTTCATGTGACACTGACGTCTATGAGCCATATAGGAAAGAATCTCCACTTCTGTTATAAGACAATAACTCTATGCTAACTTTATAATTTGTTTAAATTTGAAAATATGTGCAATGTTGTTTATTAATAGGAAATGAAGTTTTGTATTGCTTCTTTGCGTAGGTTCCTAAAGTTACTCATACTGAATTCTGCCAGGGACGCACCATGAGATGGGCACTGGCCTGGAGTTTCTATGATGATGTACAAGTGCCTGTAAGTAGCTTAATTTTGGTTTGCTTGTGATCATCTCTGCCTGTTATTTGAGGAAGGGCCTAATGAGCTATAACTCTTGTGAATCAAACTGTTCTCCATCAGACTGGAACATTGGATGTGCTGCGCTGTAAGGACAGTGGGATTTCTTAACTGGCTTTCAGTCTGTTAGCAGTCATTACATGTGATTTGTAAATGACCTGTGCTTAAGGAGGATAAAAAAAAGGAGTCTGTACAGGAACTTTCTGTGGGTTTCAGTGAAAATGAGTTGCTTGTAGCATACTTCAAATAGCAATTTAGTAGTACTAACGGTGTACTCGTTGGGGTAGATTTTTAAGCTTCCCTCTGAGGTCTTGGTTTTAATTTACTGTGTAGGTTCTGTTGCAAATTAGATACGAACGTGTCTAACTCAGGCTTGCCTACATGAATGTAGTAGGAGATTGTTCACCTTAACTAATGTGAGCCAGTTGCTTTTTTGGATCCAGATGTACATGTACTGTAAGATAGGTATAGACAATAACCAGTCTTATAGATGATGCAAGCAAACCTTCAGTGAACTTGGAACAAAATGTGAGTATTTACACTTGACCTCTGTTCCCAAGAGCAGCCACCCTTTCTTAGCTCACAGAGTGAGTGGCTGAAAGGAATCAATGAAGATTTTTGCCTAATGTTGGCATGTAAACTCCCTCTGTCCATCAGGCTAGCATAAAGTGCACAATCCTGTTAGCTATATTTAATCTAAAACTCTTCGGAGTAAAGTGAAACTCAGCCCATGTCAATGACTGTTTGGTGTCTTACATAGTACTCTTAATCCCCTTGTCTTCTGGGTACAAAAATCATCCCACTAACACTGCATAGCTTAGTGTATTTTTTGTTTCTTTCTTCTTCTAGTCACCTCCCTCTAAAAGAAGAAAATTAGAAAAACCCCGAAAACCAATTACATTTATGGTCTTGGCTTCTACCGTCAAAGAGTTATCTGTCAAAGCTGCAGCTCTGGGCTGGGATGCTGTAGAAGCTATTGCTGTGGTTAGAGCCTGGATAGAGAAGATCCTCACTGATCTGAAGGTACAGTATTAAGTATTATGTGTTAAAACAACATCCTATGTGAAAGCATAGCTATGAGAAGGTAGTATGAAGTTCTGCTGTTTTCTGCAATAGGTTCAGCATAAACGTCTTCCTTGTGGAAAAGATGAAGTTAGCCTGTTTGTGACTGCCATTGAAAACTCGTGGATTCATTTGAGGAGAAAGAAACGAGAGAGAATAAGGCAATTACGAGAACTTCCTCGTGCTTCTGAAGATGTTCTGCAAGCAATGGAAGAGGAAAAGATGATCCAGAAGAGCACGAGCAACAATTCAAACGGTGAAAACCCCAAGACTGATGACTCTGAAACAGGGTTTGTGGCACCTGATGAGGATGTTCACTTGACTGCAGGTGATGAGCTAATGGAAGAATCTGCTGACAAAGAAGAACACAATGAGCATGTGAAGGAGGAGAAGACAGAAGCGAAGCCAGGAGAAGCATCACTTGGCAATGGTTCCAGTAATGCAAAGGAGGAACCTTGCCCTTCAGAGGAAGCTAGCAATCTAATAGCTGAAAAAGAACAAAGTCCCAAAGGAACTAGTAGTTGTTTTCTCTTTAAGTGTTTAATAAATGTGAAGAAAGAAGGAGATGATGTAGTAGTAGAAATGCACTGGGTTGAAGGACAGAACAGAGATTTGATGAACCAGCTGTGCACATACTTAAGGAACCAAATTCTTCGACTGGTTGCTAGTTAGCCCTTTCTCCTTCACCAAAGTAGGAAGCCAATCCTCAAATTTTGTAAACTATTTTAAACAGATTAAAGTTTTCAGTTAGCAAAACCTGTTTTTTCTCCTTAAAAGAAGAGAGTAAAATGGAGACAGGAGTCTCCTTTAATATCTTAAATAGCTTTGTCAGCACTGTGAGGAGTACATGAAGTGTGCTGCCTTGGACATGAAGCGATGGGAAAGTAATAGATTTTGTGCTGCAGTTGTAAAACTACATGTTAAAGTGAAATATGTCTATGCTGTGGCTGTTTTAAATAGCAGCAGTGCTTATTCTGGTCTTTTTTCTGGTGCAATAGGATTGTATATAGTTACTAAGTAGAAATCTTTACTGAAATATTTTCTTCAATATTTTTACAGTACTAATGCAAGAAATTATTAGTCTGCTGTGGGAATTGTTCTCTGCAGAGAAGTCTTCAGATAAGGATTTAACTATGCTTCTCTTCCTTTTAGTGCATTTAACCTTTGATCTACAGAGTAGCAAGATGGATACATCTTCAAAGTGTCAGTTCATTAAAGTAGTTGCTTTGTACTTTGCATTGTACTTAGGCTCTGAAACACAGAAGGGCCTGCTGCTAGCATCTGGTTTTCTAAACTTTGGTTTAACAACAAAGTAAGATTTTTTGAGCTGCTTGGTTTAAAGAGGATTTAATTATGTTGACTGTTTCATTAGTGTTCCTTAAACTAATTAAAATATAATTTTCTGAAATGACAGCAGTGTTGTTAAAGGCTTTTGCTTGCATTTAATCTTAAGAGATTGCTTTAATGACAGGAATGAGAGCACATACTCATCTTCATGGTCAAGAAATTCCTCATGCAGGACAAAGATGGGTACAGATGCCTTAGGTTTATTGGAAGGGTCTGTTGCTTCCACACCTGACTGCCTAGTCCCTTTTTGCACCATCTGTTTTCCCAGTGTTCCTGGGCTGATGATCTGTTCCTGTGAGAAGAGAGGCTGAGGGACAGTGGGTCTTCGGTATGTCTGTGTGTTTGAGATTGAGCTGTACCATTTCACATGAATTTAGCCTCCCAAGCTGAGATCCATGTGTCTGTAGAGGACACAGAGAGAAGGTTTTTCTGAGAGTGGAGTGCGTGCCTGTGTTGCCCAAAATAAAAGAGGCACTCCTGATGGACAGAAGGGAGTGCTAACTGTCTATGATACTGGAACCACTTTGAATGTTCAGTTTTGGTTGTCTAGATTTTTGGAAAGATGAGTACGTTTTCTTATATTGAAATTAAAAATGTCTTAGAAAAGCCTTTATTTCCCCCCCATATCATTAACTGTTGTGTATTGTGCTATTTAGCACTTCTTCTGCAGGGGGTGGACAGACTTGTGGTTTTTGGGTATTGCAGAATGTTCATGGAACTGCTAAAAATATTTATGTCCCTGGGGAGAGGTGAAACTCCACTCTTTTGACTAGACATAAGGAAGAATGAGTAGACATAAGGAAGAATTTCTTCATGCTGAGAGCGATGAGGCACTGGCACAGGTTTCCCAGGGAAGGTGTTCAAGCCCAGGCTGGATGGGGCCTTGGGCAGCCTGGTCTTGTGGGAAGTGTCCCTGCCCATGGCAGGGGGTGGAACTAGATGATCTTTAAGGTCCCTTCCAACCCAAACTATTCTATGATTTTATGATTCTTTCAGAATCTGAAGAGGTTATTTTGGCTAGCTGAGCTGTCAAAAATGGAAAGCAAAGCTCTTTGTCTTTTGTGCTGTTCCCTGCTTATCATATGAGTGTCTCTGCAAGGATAAAGCAGATCTTCAAGGTAAGCTTGTGGCATGCTTGTTAGGCTGAGGCAGCCTGTGTTATGTTGTTTCATTAATTATCTATGTCTTTCACCATGGCGTGAACAGTGCGCTCTCCTGAGTGCTACTTAAACAAAGCCAGATGTTTTTACAAAGAAAACCCCTAGTGTGTGATTTGAATCACTGTTTTAGAAGTTAAAATGTCATCTTGGCATTTTATTTAAAACAAAGGTTTTGAGAAAGGTGAGCATGGCACTTGGAGAGCTAACCCTGCATTGGGAAAGAATAGCAGTTAAAAACTATGATTGGTGTATAATTTCAGAAGTAGCAATCACAGAATCATTGAGGTTGTAGAAGACCTCAAAGATCATCCAGTTCAACCATCACCCCCACACCACTGTGCCCACTAAACCATGTCCCTAATTGCCATGTTACTTTTTGAACCCCTCTACGGGTGGAAACTCTACCACTTCCCTGGGCAGCCTCTGCCTGTGCTTCACCACTCTTGGTAAATAATTTTTTCCTGATAACCAATGTAAACTTCCTCTGGCACAACTTGAGGCTGTTTCCCCTTATACTATCGCTTGTTACTTGGGAGAACATGAACATGCTATAGACATGAAAATGATACAGACAACGAGATCCAGTGCACCAGCAAAAGACAGCGAGCTGAGTGGTGCAGTTGCCACACCAGAAGGATGGGATGTCATCCAGAGGGACGTGGAGAAGCTGGAGAAATGGGCCCGTGTGAACTTCATGAGATTCAACAAGGCCAACTGCAAGGTCCTATGCCTGGGTCAGGGCAATCGGCGGTTTCAGTACAGGATGGGGGATGATGTGATTGGGAGCTGCCCTGCAGAGAGGACTTGAAGGTGTTAGTTGATGAGAAGCTGGACATGAGCCAACATTGTGCGCTTGCAGCCCTGGAGGCTAACTGTGCCTGGGCTGCATCAAAAGAAGCGTGGCCAGCAGGTTGAAGGAGGTGATTCTGCCCCTCTGTTCCTCTCTTGTGAGACCTCATCTGGAGTATTGTGTCCAGTTCTGGAATCATAGAATCATAGAATCACTAGGTTGGAAAGGACCCACTGGGTCATTGAGTCCAACTATTCCTGTCAATCACTAAACCATGTCCCTCAGCACGTCATCCACCCGTCTTTTAAACACCTCCAGGGACGGTGACTCAACCACCTCCCTAGGCAGCCTGTTCCAGTACCTGATGACCCTTTCTGTGAAAAATTTTTTCCTGATGTCAAGCCTGAACCTCCCCTGGTGGAGCTTGAGGCCATTCCCTCTTGTCCTGTTCCCTGTCACTTGGGAGAAGAGGCCAGCACCCTCCTCTCTACAACCTCTTTCAGGCAGTTGTAGAGAGCAATAAGGTCTCCCCTCAGCCTCCTCTTCTCCAGGCTAAATAACCCCACCTCTCTGCCGCCCCTCATAAGGCCTGTTCTCCAGCCCCCTCACCAGCTTTGTTGCTCTTCTCTGGACTCGCTCCAGAGCCTCAACATCCTTCTTGTGGTGAGGGGCCCAGAACTGAACACAGGATTCAAGGAGCGGTCTCACCAGTGCTGAGTACAGAGGGAGAATAACCTCCCTGGACCTGCTGGTCACGCCGTTTCTGATACAAGCCAAGATGCCATTGGCCTTCTCGGCCACCTGGGCACACTGCTGGCTCATGTTCAGTCGCTGCCAACCAACACCCCCAGGTCCCTCTCCTCCAGGCAGCTTTCCAGCCAGACTTCTCCTAGTCTGTAGCACTGCACAGGGTTGTTGTGCCCTAAGTGCAGGACCCGGCATTTGGCCTTGTTAAACCTCATGCCGTTGGTTTCAGCCCAGCAGTCCAGCCTGTTCAGATCCCTTTGCAGAGCCTCCCTACCCTCCAGCAGATCGACACTTGCACCCAGTTTAGTGTCATCCGCAAACTTGCTAAGGGTGCACTCAATGCCTTCATCCAGGTCATTGATAAAGACATTGAACAGGGCTGGACCCAGCACTGAGCCCTGGGGAACCCTCAGCATAAGAAGGATATGGAGCTGTTGGAACGGGTCCAGAAGAGGGCTATAAGGATTATCCGAGGGCTGGAGCACCTCCCATATGAGGACAGGCTGAGAGAGTTTGGGTTGTTCAGGCTGGAGAAGAGAAGGATCTGAGGAGACCTTATCGTGACCTTCCAGTACTGGAAGGGGCTACAGGTAAACTGGGGAGGGGCTTTTTATAAGGGCGTATAGTGTTAGGATGAGGGGCAATGGCTACAGATTGGAAGATTCAGATTAAGATTAGGAGGAATTTCTTCACGATGAGGGTGGTGAGGCCCTGGCACAGATTTCCCAGGGAAGTTGTTGGCTGCCCCATCCCTGCAGGTGTTCAGGGCCAGGCTGGATGGGGCCTTGGGGAGGCTGTTCTGGTGGGAGGTGCCCCGCCCTTGGCGGAGGGTTTGGAGCTGGGTGTGCTTTGCGGTCCCCTCCAAGCCGGCCGGTGCTGACCCTGCCCCGTTTCCCCCGCAGGGGGCGCTGCTGCGGGGCGCGCGGGGCCGCGAATGGCGGGGCGGGCCGGCGGTGGCGGCGCGGCGGGCCGGGCCGGGCCTCTGGGCGCCGCCGTGCTCACCCCGCCGCCCGGGATCGACCTCTCCCTGCACAGCACCGGAGGTACCGGGCAGCGGTGCCATCCCCTCCTGTCCCCCTTCTTCTTCTTCTTCTTCTTCCTTCCTTTCCCCTCCGCTCGGTCCCACCGGGTTGGGGGGGGGTAGGGGGGCGGTGCTGCCCGTTAGACACATGGCGCTGTCGCCTCCCCCCCTATTCCCCTCCCCGCCCCAGGATGGGGGATCCCTCTGATCTCCCCCTCGCCTGGGATGTGGGACTCCCTGAGCCGCCCCCCTGCCCCGGGGTGCGAGACCTCCCTGATCCTTCCCCATCCTGGGGTGCAGGACCCCCCAGATCCCCCCCTTGTTCTGGGGTGCAGGAACCCCCCAATCCTCTCCCCTTGCCCCGGGGTGCAGGACCCCCCGATCCCCTCCCCTGTTCTGGGGTGCAGGACTCCCCCATCCCCTCTCCTCTTCTGGGGTGCAGGACCCCCCTGATCCCCCTCCTCTTTTGAGGTGCAGGACCCCCCGAGCACCCCCGGCTCTGGAAGGGAGATTTAGATGAGATATTGGGAAGAAATTCTTCATGCTGAGGGTGGTGAAGCGCTGGCACAGGTTGCCCAGGAGAGCTGTGGCTGCCCCGTCCCTGGAGGTGTTCAAGGCCAGGTTGGATGGGGCTTTGAGCAACCAGGTGCCCCTGCCCATGGCAGGGGAGGTTGGAACTGGATGGGCTTTAAGGTGCCTTCCAACTCAAGTCATTCCGTAATTCTAGGAATCAAGATGTCTGCCCACTCTGCTTGCTGCTTTGTTAGGGAAAGCAGGAAAATACCTACTGGATACTAGGAAAAGTTACTTCCACAGAAAGGGCTGTCAAAAACTGGAACAGGCCATCCAGGGAAGTGGTTAAGTCACCATTCCTGGAGGTATTTAAAAGAGGTGTAGATGTGGCACTTAGGGACGTGGTTTAGTGGTGGACTTGGCAGTGTAGAGTTTATGATTGAACTTGATGATCTTGAGGGTCTTTTCCAACGTAAACGATTGTGTGATTTTGTGTGTGCTTCTGAAGCCACGCTTCCGTTTATAGTGGGCCCTGTTCTTTACTTGGCCTCTAGGTGCTACCATAACACAACAGTTGGTACAGTTTGCATTCTCTGGTATATGAGGTGAGGTTTTCCTGTGCTATTAAAACTGATTCAAGAATACAGCGAGCTGATAAAATGCAGCGTATCTAGAGGCACCACTGTAAAGGGTCCTGGTTGGTGCACTGATACCTGCAAATGCAGAGACGTTCAGTCGGTTTTTATAACGTGACATCTTGGCTATAGGTACAAAATGCGATGGAAGCATCTTGTGTTACGTCAACATCTTGTGAAAATGTGTCATTTAAAGTGGTCCTGCTGCCAGCCAAGAACATGTAAAATGATACTTATAGATACTAGGAAGAGTTTTTGGTTTGGTTGTTTTTTTTTTTTGTGAGGGGTGATGAGGCACTGGTACAGGTTGCCCAGAGACGTAGTGAATGCTCCATCCTTGGAGATGTTCAAGGCCTGGTTAGATGGGGTTGGAAGATGGATGGATCCTGTAGAATATGTCCCTTCTTATGGCAGGATGCTTGGAACTGGATGATCTTAAGGTCCCTTCCAACCCAAACCATTCAGTGATTGTGTTCTCATGATTGTGTTCTCAAATCAACAGAGAAATGTATAAAGCATTGAGATACATTTAACATCCAAAATCAAGAAGTTTATATATAATCTTGTAACTTCATCTCTTTTGCAAATTTTCTGTAACTCTTTAATACATTTGCATCTCTCAGCCTCTTCTCCGGTAATGTTGCATCTTCTCTCTGATGGGATTATGTTCTGCAAGATACAATTTTGTCAGGTCACACAAATGGAGCTGAACAAGACTATGTATGTATAGGACAGTTCCTCAAAGGCTGTTCAGTAGGTGGCTTTCCTGTATCCAACTGGCCCCACACTCTGGAAGGGTTTTCTTTCTGAGAAATCTAACGCCCGGTTCTTTTAACCAATGATGTGTATCCTCCTCATTTGGACCATTTCTTAGCATTTTCCAGGTGGCTAAGAAAGAGGTTAGCGTAGTGGTGTACTTCTGTATAGAGATCTTTAAGAACCCCTAAGGCATAAGTTTTTAAACATCTTGTTCAGCGCTAATCTATAGATGTTCTTTAAACAGCAGAATCAAATAATCTTTTACTCATTCATTTACATATAGTTCATTGGTTTTAACATTAGCAAAGAAGCTTGAGATCCCATCACGTACGTTTTTTTCCTTTCTGTGTTTTTGAATCCTAACTCTACTATATTATTCACATTTTAGGATAGACAAATCTGAAACATTGAAAAAATTATCTCAGGTGATAAGAAGAACGGTGCATAGGAAATACTGAAAAAATATAGGGAAGTTTTTGGTTGCCTTTTCTCACAATACAAGAATTTGTAGAGAGCTCAGGTTCAAGGATGATACTTGATTTTTTAATTTTTTTTAATGTTCTCCTTCCAAAGGGCAGTATCAGCAGGTAAATGTTCCTGATGACCAAGCAGACAAGTTGCTCCTTGCAAGCTGGGGTCTTCCCAAAGCAGTTCTGGAGAAATACCACAGTCTGGGAGTAGTACAGATGTTTGAATGGCAAGCAGAGTGCCTGATGCTTGGACAAGTTCTGGAAGGGAAGAACCTAGTTTACTCAGGTATGTAAACATCTGACAAAACCATTCCTCCCTAACCTTCCCAGTGCCATTTGCAGAACGTATTGGTGCTGAAGGGTTCTGATCTGACAGATAAGTAAGTCAAGATCCTCTTTTTTCTGTGGAGATCCTTTTCAGATCTGTCCCATTGCTGTACCTTAGACTTGGCTTGATGGACTCCTTTCCAGATGTGAGGGGAGATTTTTTTTTTCCACGTTTTCTCTGTTAATGTTCCTTTAGAAACTGGTAATTATGTGTCAGTTAATGATGACACTCTCTTTTTTTATTACAAATTATGTCAACCAGGAACTGAATGATAACAGTAGTGTTATAAATACGTTTGAAAATGTTATTTGCAATCTATTTTTTTTCAATTTATTGTTTCTCCTCACTTACTGTATTATGGGGGGGTGTGCAGAAGGAAAAGTAGGACTGGTGGACTAGAAATCTGTGGGAAAAGACAAGTTGAGAGTCTGCTGTCCATGGGAAGAAGGTCCTAGAGCAGCACTGGGAGGATGAAGAACTTAGAAGAAGAGCAGGTGATTTTTTTTAGGCTTGGATTTGAGTTTTATTTACTCAGTTCAAGGAGACTTGGGGCTTTGTTGCCTGGTAATGGCTGTCCCTCGGAATGTGGCATCTCTTCCATAGTTTTTGGTGAATGATAGATGGCAAACAGCAATGCTCACCAAACTGAAGAGGTTAGTATGTTTCGGGGCTAGGTCAGTAAGGTGGTGGCTGAGCCTTCCTGTCCAACCAAGGGATGTAGTGTGTTTGGGGTTTTTTTGAGGTGTTTTTTTTCCTCTTTTCTCAGAACTGCTGTTGCTTCTGTAGTAGAGGTGAGAACAGAAGCCTTGGTAGCATGATGGAAGAGACTAGAAGAGAAATACTTTGCAGTCTTCTTGATGCTTTATGGGGTTAACTGCAAATGGGGTTAGGGTTGTATCTGTGGGAGAGGAACATCAGTTGAAGTCCTGCCCCAAGTTCTCCAGCAACTGCTTTATGGTGCTTGTTCCTTGGTTTATTTTCTTAAAACTTTAAAACTAACTTAAGAAAAAACAGCTGCTTCTTTTTTTTTTTCTTTTCTTTATTTCCCCAGCTCCCACCAGTGCTGGAAAGACTCTTGTTGCAGAATTGCTTATTTTGAAGCGAGTCCTAGAGACTCGTAAGAAAGCTCTTCTCATCCTTCCCTTTGTCTCTGTGGCCAAGGAAAAAAAACGTTACCTGCAGGTAAGTAGCATTCAAGGAGGTAAAGTTTATGGGTTGTAGTTGTTGGGTCACATTTTTTAAACTGAAGTTTTTGAATGGATTTGAGGAAAAAAAATTTGCAGAGTTATTTCAGAAGGGATTTGTAGATACTTTAAAATTTGCTTTTGTTCTAAGTTGGTGATAAAAAAAGAAAGCTTTAGCCAAAAAGGGAAACTTGGAAAAATTTTAAGGACTTGATTAAAACATTTTATTTCAGTTTTTAATTTTAAAACATTGTTACTTGCATTTGTTCACATGTACATACTTTAGAGGAATTTTCTAATTAGATATTGTGTCTGAAAAACTATGACGCGAAGATGTCAGCATTATCTGAAAGGATGAAAGGATGTTTTCCTTGAGATGTTCCATCAGAATTGTGTGCCTTGGATTTCCCTTTGACTTTGCTAAAAATTTGTTCTGACAGAATGTGGTTATGTCTTGGCTTCCTCATCCCAGCTATTTAAAAACAAAATTACAGTGAGAACAGTCTTTTTTTAAAACAAAAATACCTTTTCTTGAAAGGCTTTCATATCAAACATTGTTTCCATCAGCTAACATGTCAAAGTAACAGCAATTACGAAAACCAAATATAAAAACAGCAGGCGTTTTTGTTATGGTTTCTGACATTTAAGACATTTTGGGTTTCAATAAACTGAGATGGTATCTTAACCTTGCAAATTGCTAGGAAATGGTGCAAATGAGTGGAAGAGTTGATCTGCTGGAGGGTAGGGAGGCTCTGCAAAGGGATCTGAACAGGCTGGACTGCTGGGCAGAGTCCAATGGCATGAGGTTTAACAAGGCCAAATGCCGGGTCCTGCACTTGGGGCACAACAACCCTGTGCAGTGCTACAGACTAGGAGAAGACCGGCTGGAAAACTGCCTGGAGGAGAGGGACCTGGGGGTGTTGGTTGACAGCAACTGAACATGAGCCAGCAGTGTGCCCAGGTGGCCAAGAAGGCCAATGGCATCTTGGCTTGTATCAGAAACGGCGTGACCAGCAGGTCCAGGGAGGTTATTCTCCCTCTGTACTCGGCACTGGTGAGACCGCTCCTTGAATCCTGTGTTCAGTTCTGGGCCCCTCACCACAAGAAGGATGTTGAGGCTCTGGAGCGAGTCCAGAGAAGAGCAACAAAGCTGGTGAAGGGACTGGAGAGCAGGTCTTACGAGGAACAGCTGAGAGAGCTGGGGTTGTTTAGCCTGGAGAAGAGGAGGCTGAGGGGAGACCTCATTGCTCTCTACAACTGCCTGAAAGAGGTTGTAGAGAGGAGGGTGCTGGCCTCTTCTCCCAAGTGACAGGGCACAGGACAAGAGGGAATGGCCTCAAACTCCGCCATGGGAGGTTTAGGCTTGACATTAGGAAAATATTCTTCACAGAAAGGGTCATTGGGCACTGGCAGAGGCTTCCCAGGGAGGTGGTTGAGTCACCTTCCCTGGAGGTGTTTAAGGGATGGGTGGACGAGGTGCTAAGGGGCATGGTTTAGTGTTTGATAGGAATGGTTGGACTCGATGATCCGGTGGGTCTCTTCCAACCTGGTTATTCTATGATTCTATGATTCTATGAAATCTGAGTGCAAAAGCTACTTTGTAGTAACTGAAAATGGAGACGTGCTTTTTCTTTAATCTTTTAGAGCTGGATGATTATTGATGCTGTGTTCTGCTGCTCTGGCCTAAGGTTTATCCATAGCTGCACAGACTTGAAATCATATGGTGTCCTACCTATCTGGTTTAAACATTTGTACCTTTTGTTAATGCAGGGTTTAATGTGCCAAAGCTTTGGCACTGGAGTAATAAGCCATAGAAGAAAAGAAGTCTTCTCTTGACTTGCAGTAGCAGGTGCAACATCTTTGTGTTTGGGTCCCACATTTGGCTTTTGCCCAGGATTTCTCAGCATCAAGGCTTCTTTGTGCATAACCCACTGGTGTTACAAACTGTTGCACTGTGGGTTCTCTAACCTTTTTTACAGTAAATGTTTGTATACAAAACAGTCCCCATCTCTTACTCAATTATGTACACATTATCCTGCAACGTGCACTGTGTGGCTTCTGCTTTTGAAAAAATAAATGACAGTGGAAAAAAAAATAGCAGTAACTACCTGAGCTATGGCTTCAATCTGATCAGTTGGAATTGTAAATTCTAGACATTATGGTTGTAGGATGCAGGCTTTTATGTGATTCCATCGGTCAGAATTCAGAGTTGTAACCTTGATGTGACATTCCATGTCCGTGGAAAACAGACCCTGTTTCAGGAGGTGGATGTGAGAGTTGAAGGCTACATGGGAAGCATGGCTCCTGCTGGACGTTTTTCTGACCTGGATGTTGCCGTCTGCACCATTGAGAAAGCCAACGGTCTCATCAATAAGCTAATAGAAGAAAACAAAATGGACTCACTGGGTAAGATGCTAAGGCTTGACTGTTGTGAGGGTGAGGTTCATGACACACTCAGAGTACATGTGAAATTATGGCATACTTTGTATTTGCTCAGTTCTGTATGTGCTAGACCTCTGATTTGGATTGAGAAAGGCAGCCAGGACTGTTCTGTGTAGCTCAGCAGCTGGCATGAATAGGCAGAAGCTGCAGGTTTCGGTTTGTCAGACATAGGTGACAATCCACGAAGTGACCCAGTCTGGAACAGGGGGGATGGGACCTGGGTCCTCTCTGTAAATGTAGGCACTCCTCCCAGCTGATGAAGGTAAAAAATAACACCAGCAATTGATCTAAAAGATATTTATTCTCACAGGCAAAAATCTTGGGAACAGGAGAAATGTCAACTTATCAGGCTCCCGGTAGGAATAACGAGGAGCAGGAAGAAAGAAGGAAAGGAGGAAAATAAGGAGGAAATAAAACAAAAATAGCAAAGATTCACCACCCCAAGATCCAGTGCTGATAAAGCCCTTCTGGGATGGTGGGCTACTTAGGTTAGGGGTTTTTTTGTGTTTTAAAGAGGGTTGGTTTGATCCTAGGTCTTAGAAGCTAGAGATATGCCAAATCTCTTTCGTCGGAACCTCCACTCCATCCCTACGTTTTGTTGTGCTCTCTAAGATGGATGCACCTGGAAAGAGTCATATAAGTATAACCAGCCAACTGATTACAAGATTTGCCTTTGAAATGCGTCTTCAACACCGATACCTCTCTAAAGCACGAGGTTTTTCTTTCACTATTTGAAAACACCTCTGCTGTAACCCTCCACTTCCCTTGTGCCCCAATATGACCATATAACTGGAATAAGGGTAAAAATGTGGGTTTTTTTCTTTAATTTATATTCTTATTTCAATTTAATTTTTAATTTTTATTTAAAAATCAGTAAGAAATGGACACATTTTCTATTTGGAGATAAACTTTCACAGAAGCTGCAAAATACAGGCATGAGATGAAAATGGCACTTCTACCTCACCTAAAGCAAGTCTATATGAAACAGCAACGTTTTACCTCATGGTCTCATTAATTCTAAATTTAGACCAGTTTGTAACGAGGGTGTTTTATCTTTTGAGATGAGTTATCGGGAGATGACTGCAATTCTGGCTAGATGCCATCCCAAGCTTGAGCTGTTCCTTTTGTTGCTGTCAACCCCCTACTGATAGGTCTGGAATTTGTTGAGAGAAGCTCAGATCCTCTGCCTGGCAGAGCTCTCTTTGCTGTAAGAAGCAGTTAAAAGCAATTTTGTGTGGTAATTATTATATAATGCATGTCAGTTTTGAACATCCAGGTACACAGGAGAAGATGCAACACTCTTGTTGTTCAGCCTCTTGACACTAATGCTAAAGAAACTTTCAGGAAAGCGGATTAGAGAAGAATCTGCTGCCTTCTCAACATGTCAGCTGCGAATGGATTTGTAATGTGCTGCTGTGATACTTAACTTGTATCTTTTCTTAATTTAAACATGAAATAAAAAAAATACTAGCTTAATTGTATTTTAAAAAAAATAATCAAATCCTCCCTGCCTGTCATTCAGAACTTTTTATTTTAAACAGGATGGGGACATAAAACAGCCTAGTTATTCTACAGTAAACATGTGATAGCTCTCAGGTACTTGTTTGTAGGTTTTTTTCAGGAGCCTTCTAGGTACACACCTCGTTTGCCGACAGAAATAGGAGACTGAGGCTGGCCTCATTTTCAGTAGCAATGCAGTATGACAAAATTCTGCCCCCACCTGCACTGGAGCTTGTTGTTGAGTAGAAAATACCATTGCATGCTGGGACCTGTAGTCCTGCTTGGCTGCAATTCCATTTTAAGATGAGCATAGCTTTGGGAAAAATACTGGTTGCTCAATTGGTCCTGCTGTGTTATGCCAGGAGCTGTGTTTGGAATACAGCCTGGGTAGAGGAGAGCCCTGTACATGTGTCACAGCTGAGTCTCACCAGCTTGTAGACTGCCAGGGTAATACAGCACATGGGTTTAGCGTGAGTTTAAATATTTATTATAGCTCAGAAGAAGCAGAAGATATAGAAAAAGTGGCTGGTACAACAAATAGCAGCATTCCCTGTGTTTTGGCCAGTAGGCACCACTAGTGTTCTGTGCTTCATTCCAGGAAGCAAAATGAGCTGCTGCTTGGTGCAGAAAGTGGAGAGGTAGCTTGTACGAGTTTTACTTTGGTAAATATCTGAGTACGCTGTCCTATCTCAGCTGCTGGAAGAATTCAGACAGACTGTTGTACAGGGAAGCAGGAAGAAGCATTTTCTGGTAACTGAATAAATATGTATTTGGTGACCAATGAATTACTGTTTTTTACAAGCAAGCAGAAAATAGAGGAACTGCAGGAAGACAGTAGCTGGAAGGGTGGGAGTTTGTAAAAGAGACTGATGAAGCAGTGCAGCATTCTTCTAACTTAAGTGACTTGAACAGGAAGAGGAGAGAAAACAGACGGAGAGAGAAAGAACATATGTAGGAAGGAGAGAAAAAAAATAAGAAGGAAAAATAGCATTGAAACAGATAATATGAGGTCACATTTGCCTTTAAGCTCCTGCTATTTTAGCTGTAACAGGGAGATATTGCATAGCTGCACCACAGAGGAAAAAAAATTCTACTGCAGCAGAACTAATGAAGCCTGGTGTCCCCTCTGCAATGCTTTTTTTTTTTTTCCCTTCACCTTCCTTCAGCCTCTTCCAAGTCCCTGTGACCCTGTCAACTGTCCAGAAAGGGCACTTAGTTTTGCCGGTTGGGATGTGGGCAGGAGCTGCCCTGGGTGGCTGAGTTGTAGTGGTTTTATGGTTTTTTTCCCTAATCTGGTCTCTTGTGTCCAGCTGCTGACACTCAGAAAGCTTTTTAGGTGCTATTCTTTTCAGTATTTCTATGCATCTTAGGAATTTGATGGAGGTGGCTAACAGATGAAAAAGTCATTTGCAGGAGTCAGGATGACAGCAGAGCAGTCATGTAAGCATTTTTTTCATTAGAAAGGCAAAGTAGAGCTCATTAAGGTTTGGTTAGCAGAAAAAGATACAACAGGAAGCAGGCTATGCTAGTGTAATCATATCTGCTCTAGTTTTTTTTCCTGACATTACTGTGTTAGTACAGAATGATGTTTTTACCTAAGATAACAATGACAACAAAGCTTTCGACTAGCTCATTTGGGTGCTGGAAAGTTCCTTTCCAGGTACTGAGAAGCCTGGGGGATTTTGCTTGCCGAGAGGTTACAGTTTAGATGCTGCAATACTGTTTTGCATGGTGGCCAGGCTAACAACTCAACCTATTAATTTTTCTTTTTTTTAAGCTGATTGTCTGTATGAGGCTGTTGGGAGTGTGAAATATCATGACATTGGTGGTGATTTGTGTCTCTTAGACAAATCAGTGACAGAGAGAAGCCATAGCAGTGTCGGAAAGCACAGATGGATTTGTGAATTTAAATTTCTCTTCATTGTGTGAAATTCAAAAGGATTGAGGCTATCCGTTCTTAGTTTGAAGTATTGTCAGAAATAACTCGAGTGCTTCTTTTTATCAGGAGTGGTGGTGGTGGATGAGTTGCACATGCTCGGGGACTCTCATCGAGGATATCTGCTGGAACTCCTTCTGACCAAAGTTAGATATCTTACAGAGAAGATCTCAAGACGGTGGGTAGACCAGGATGTTTGTCTTTTAGTGCTAAATTATGGATGGCTCTAAATATTTTGTTTTTCTGGGTGGCTAGAAATTTGGGTTAGCTGAAGGGTTTTTGACAGTGATGACCTAGACTATTTTGGTTATTAAGGTCTCATCATACCACCTCTCAGGGGCCTGCTGTTGTAGTCAAAACCTCTTTTCCTCATAGTTTTCAATTTGTGTCCTACCGTGGGATTCGTTCTTTTGGGAAAAGAAATAAGGCTGAAGCTTTCATTTACTTTTTAGCCTATTTTTTTTTAAAACTTTGGATTTCTTCTAATGCTTTTGCTAGTAGTCTTGCCCTGCTTAATTTTTCAGTGTTTCATGAAATCGAGTTTTTCTCCTACTGAAATGTTCGGGTATGGTGGAACGGTGAGCATGCTGTTAACTTGTCAATAATGGATTGATCAGAACACTTAAGAGTGTGTGCCAGTAGTTTGCTTAGTTAGCACTGCTCAGGGTGATCTGTGGTTTTGCTTATATCATGTGGTAACCTAATGATTGCATGGTTTCTTGTCTTGAGCACAACTGATTGGACCCTGGGTAACAGATTAAATGTTTCAGAATAGCTTTAGAGGCTTTTAAGAATTCTGTATCTAGATCCTCAACACCTAACTGTCCAGCTGCTCTGAACACAGACTGTTTTTAAGAGCTTTTAAGTGGTTAGCTAGACATCCCACTGAAGTATAAAGCTGTGTCTTTGCCCCAGGAGAATATTCTCTGATGGTCATTGCCAGTGTGGGTGCCTTTGCTTCTTGGTGAGGCTTTTGCAGACCTAGAAAAAATTCTGCAGCACATTTTTCTCTGCCCTAGTCAGTGAGTGTTGTGGAGCTGGAATGTTCTTAATCCTTGAAGGTCAAACGTTGCTTTAGGGGGAGAAAACTGCAAACTAGATGGCAGAGGTGTACTAGCAAATGCTTGAAGAGCTTGAATAAAAGAGAGTCTGCCTCCACATCTTTATTTCTGTCAGTGACTGGCCTTTTTAACTCTAGCTTCTGAGTGGTCCTGTTTCCTCTATCTTGTCTTTGTCGGGGTTACCAGGATCTTCTAAGAAGGTTCAGGCTGTTTCTGAGCTCATATTGATTTGTCAGACCTTTTTATTTTTTAAAGTCTCAATTTGTGGCTCAGTGCAATCCAAATGAGTTGTTTTAAATGTAGCCTTAGGAGCGTAAAGGACCCCTATTGTGTGGCTGTAAAAGCCTGAATTAAAATATATACCTATGGATATCTAAATTAATGGTTTCTGTTTTCAGGTCTGTTAAGAGTCCATTACTTCTCACTGACTACAGTGGAAGCTGCTGTTCAGCACTTTGAGAACTGAAGCTGCTTTCTTCTTTGCTGAACTAAAGGCTTTGGTTGTCACTTCTAGGGAGACCTTAGTCTAGTATTATTTGTCCTGAAATTGAAACAAATGGAAGTGTTTTAGTTAAGGCATTTAAGCTTAGAAAGACTGCAATGGAGACCGGACCATTCTTTTATTCTCCTTATTTTTGTTAATGGCGGGGAAATAGTTGATTTATTCAGTTTCTCCAAATATGTGGTCATTTTATGGCTGCTGTTCATTAAAGAACCTTAAAGGTTAGGTTCAAAATGATGAAGAGTTGAATTATCTTGTTACCAATGCATAACCTGACATTGTGTTTGCTAAGAGTAGAGTATGGCTTGCGTGTTTCTTTCTCAAAAAGTTGAAAAAAATACCTTTGAACTTTAGACTCTGGAAGGAAGTAGATTGAGTTAGTTTTTCTGAATCCTGTTTTCTAGAACAATTACCTGTGTTGTCACTGACTGTCGTTTTCTTTTAACCTCTTTCAGACAGGTGAAGATGCCAGGTCCCAGTTTTGATGGGATACAGATAATAGGCATGAGTGCTACCCTCCCTAACTTGGAACTTCTCGCCTCCTGGTTAGGTGCAGAGCTATACTGTACGGATTTTCGACCTGTGCCCCTCAAGGAATGGGTGAAAATTGGCAGCAACATTTATAACTCCTCCATGAATTTAGTGCGAGAATTCCATCCTAAGCTTCAGCTGAAGGTAACAAAACTCTGAGCAGTGGCTTCGGGATAAGATCTTTTGTACAACTGAAGTTACAAAGACAGCTACTGCTATGTCTTTATTTTTTTAATAGATGACATTCATGACTTGATTGTTTATTTCATAGATTATATGCTGAAGTTCAGGATAATTAGTTTTAGTCTTCTACTGATTTAAACAAAAAAAAGCGAGAGAAAACAAACTCATTCTGGTGGAGTTCTTGAGGTTTCTTGAATCTAACTTGAAGACAAACTTGGCAGCTATCTTGTCTCGGAGCACTTGACAGGTTATAAAGAACTTGATTCTCCCCTTACCCATCACTCTGTCCTGTGTCCTGGAATCTACTTCACCTTCATAAATGAAGGTAAATATTTCCTAGTTAAGTCAAGGAATTTGCAATAATCATTGGGAGAGTGTATTTGCATTAAAATATGGTATTGAATCTGCTTATTTAAACTGTCAAATGTTCTAATACTATCAGTGATTAGAAAACAGATGTCCATCCTGATTCTTCTGGATCTGTTCTCAGTATTTAGCATTTTTACACATTTCAAAAGGATATGAAAAGTTAACAGTAGAGTATTCTAGTGATTTGGAAGAACCAAATTGATAGAAATAGGAAATTTGCACTTCCTACTTGTAGGCTTCTTTTAGGTGGAGTCTTTGAAGGGTGAACTCTCTTCCCAGTCCTTTCACTTGATCTGTGTAACACTGGTGTAGAGGTTGGACAATAAGTGCTGAATGCCAGCCATATTTTGGAATATTTTGCCCCCAGTTCTCAGTGTCTGCAAGTGTTCTCTTATCAGTAGCATGGTGGCACGGCAATGAAAAAGGATCCTAGAAACAGAAGGAAATGCTTGTGACAAGAATATCTATAAGCTTGGTTTTATGTGGTCATATTGAGAAGGTGATGTTGCCTCTCCTTTTTCTGGGTATTTTTTTGAGTAGTTGCTTTGAATAGTTACTAAATCAAGCGAGAGAGAACTAAACTAGGCTCACGACTCAACAACTTAAGGGAGTTGGGTTATTTAATAAGGCTAGGTGATCCTCTTGGGCTTGAAATATTCTGAACTACACCTTCAGACCTCTGTTCTGTGCCTCACACTGGCCCAGGAACAGGAACTCAATGCTGTCACCTCTTCTGCTGAATTTATCTGAATCCTTACTGAGCTCTTGATATGTAAATACTCTTCCTGTCATTGCTCCCCTGTTTTCATTTGCATTTTAGTGCTTTTTATTTCTTACTGTATGCCTACCTTTTTTCTTTTCTTTCTTTGGTCTGCTTGCCGGAAGAGAATCTGGCTTAGAAGGATTTTAAAACCAAAAGTCAAGCTGTAAACAGTAGGGTTTTGCATGCACATCTCTGTAAGTATCCTTAGAAGCCTTCCACTGTGCCCTGAACACTTGCAGTCTCTGGTCAGCATTGCTTGCTAGGTGGATTTTCTTGGGGATGCTCAGACTACTACATTGCATGCTTTTAGTTCAGACATCCTAGTCTTGTTTGGTTACTGTAGAGGGTGTTTTCCGTCAGGGCTTTTCCTAGTTCTTCCCCACTGCCACAACATGGAGGTTGCAGCGATTTTTTTGTGCACTGTGTGGCCTTCATTCAGAAACAGAGTTAGGAAAGCAAGACATAAAAATCTTAGATTTATTCATGGCTTTTCTTAATAGTGTGGTCATAGTAGTGCTTGGACTTCCTAAAGCAAGACAGAAGCTAAGAAAACGGAATTCCATCTCCTTTGTTTGCTCCTCTTTCTTACTTGAAGTAGAAGATTCCTCCTATACACAGAAGAATGACAGCATTTACAAACCCCATTCAGAGTGAGAGTGCATTGAAAAATATTTTGTCTCAATTCAGGGAGATGAAGACCACGTTGTGAGCCTGTGTTATGAGACTGTTTGTGATGGCCATTCAGTCCTACTGTTCTGTCCATCCAAGAACTGGTGTGAGAAGCTGGCAGACATCATTGCCAGGGAATTCTACAGTTTGCAACAGGCTGAGAGTAAGAGAAAAGTAGTTAATAGAAGACTTTATTAGTCACAGTGCCTTGAATGAAAATTAATTTTAGTGGAAACTATAAAAATGTTTTTTCTCTCAAGGTTCTGCAAAAAACTCAGCCCTTACCCCAGTGGTTGTGGACAGAGAAGGGATGGATGAGGTTCTGGATCAGCTAAAGCGTTCTGTCTCAGGCCTGGACCCTGTGCTCCAACGTACTTTGCCATGGGGTGTGGCGTTTCATCATGCAGGTATTCTTGAATATCTTGGTCTTGTATTCTCTAATGGTCAAGTCGTATGGGTTCCTTTTGCTGTAGTTATCAGCAATTTACCAGCTGCTTTTTGAAGCCTTCTGTAGCTTATGACTGAATTAAAATGCTTCTAGGGTCTCACAGTTAGAGGTAAAGTTGAAATTCTTTTATTGTGGCCAAAGACTATAATTCACTAATTGTTATGATAAATCTTCTTTCTGTTGTGTTGGATAACAACAACATTTTAAATACATTTTAATTTATTTCTGTGAAATGCCTGAAAAATTAGCTGATTTGTAGCCCCAGCATTTTCAATTTGTCCCTAAAGCTGCTGGACTATTTCAGAACCCTTTTCCTTAACTTCTATTTACTTATCTAGTTCAGTATTAAGAAGAGCAACAATGAGAATCAGAATAAAAGGAGCACATGCCATGAATGCTTCTGGCTAGATCTTTTGTTTCTTACTTACACTGTTACCTACTTATGTCACCTGTTGATCCACTTAGACAAAGGACTGACTCTGGAAAGATAGAACAGTAGCTATGGCATTGAATGTGTAGGTGGAGTAATTCCAAATGCTTGTTGAGTGTGAATTTCTTTCTCAAGAGTAAAATTGGCCTGAAGCGCTTAAGGAAATGTAGAAGGATGCATATTAAATGAAAATAATAAAGAAGGATTCCAGGGTCGGGATGGCAAATGGCTAAATCCTAGCTCTTTATTGTGTTTGTTATATCCAGTTTTCTCTTTTTATTTATCTGTCTGTCTATCTATCTACTTGCAGTGCTTGTAGATAGGTAGTAAATAGTTGTTCATCTTGCTACAATAGTATTACTGTCAATCAAATAACAAAAAATTAACGGTGAAATTTTGCTTCACTTATGGTTCAAAGGAAGTTAACTGAACTATTGTTGCAAGTCTGGAATATCAAATGTTCATTAAGTTTATTCTTCCACTTGCTTGACAGTAATATTACCAGCTCTTAAATGCAGTCTTACCAGGTTTGCTTAAAAGTCATCTCTCCTCAGGTCTTACTTTTGACGAACGGGACATCATTGAAGGAGCCTTTCGCCAGGGCTTGATTAGAGTCCTAGCAGCAACCTCTACGCTCTCATCTGGAGTGAACTTGCCTGCACGCCGCGTAATTATACGAACTCCCATGTTTGGTGGCAAGCTGCTAGACATTCTCACTTACAAGCAGATGGCTGGAAGGGCTGGCAGGAAAGGAGTCGACACAGAGGGTAAGCAGAGGCTTTATTAATGTTCTTTAAAAACAGTGTTAACCTGATTAAATCCAGAGCAGTGCTTTGCAATGAGTGACTAATCGTGATGAATTCCTTTGGTATTCAGTATGATTAAGTTAATCAAGATGAATTTGTTTGGTATTAATGGAGTAAGAATTGTAATTCCTGGGGGATCCTTTTCACTGCTTGAGACATACTTTGGTGTTTATGTGGCAGTTACTTCAGGAACAGGCTGTTTTCTCCTTTGAATTCTTGTTAGCTTCTAAGACTCTGTTGTTCATTTGCCTTAATTCCATGATCTGTGGTTAGTTTATGAAAGTGTCTACAGTTTCTGTGAGGAAGCTTGCAGTAAACTCTCATTGGACAGGCCTAAAACGTAAGAAAAACATTTCAAGTCTGCAGTCATAGTTTGACAAAGTTCTTCTGTTGTCTGAAATTCTGATTTGGATTTATTAAACTTCCACTAAACTTACCTATAACTTTTATGGATCTTGAAAGCAGTAATGTGACAGAGAACCAGGGAAATATGAACAATAGTTCATAGGTAACATAGTGTCTTCATGATTGATGTTCGGCAAAATAATCCTGCCTGTTACTTTAATTTGCATTAGAAATGTATCTTCACGGATGATAGTTGGAAAAAATGCATTATACAAGTCTAAAGCCAGTAGAAAATAAGAAGCTCATCAAAAGCAGGAGGTGGGATTTGCCCTTCTGATGGTTTGATTGGTGCTTGCTGGAACCCTTTGTAAGCAGACTGTTCTTACATTTAACTTTCTAATTTTGTAAGAGTAGCATGGCAACAGAGCATTTTGCGACCTATATCTCTGTAAGCTATCCCTATGTGCTAAAGAAAAGGGCAGCTGTATGCTGTATTTTGAAATCTTCCAGACTGCCATTTGAGTGTAGCTGGCAGGTGTAAAATCACATTATTCCTTGAAGTTTCTTTTTTCCTCCCTTCAAGTTACAATAATTAGTAGCCTTTTTTGACAGTTCTGATGTGACTGTGTTTTGCACAGTAAGCAGTTGATTTTATGCTGATGAGCTTCGTGAATGTACCGTTTTTTTCCACTCTGCAGTCTTTTGGATGAGCACATAAAGCTACATTACCAGCTGCTACTCTTTCACAGGGTAGGGAGACTGGAGGACAGCAACTTCAGCTGGAAAAAGTGCCTTAGGTGGATACGAAATTCAGCTGGTAGACAGAAGATGTATTCTGTTCAGTTGAGTTCCTCCTCGCCTCCCAGATCATAGTGTTGGATTGTTTCAGGTTTTGATTTTTTGAAATTTTTTGGGTTTTTTAGATTTGATAGAAATTTAAAAACATAATTTTAGAAAATTTGATTACTTTTACATTCACCAAAACTATCATGTTCCAAAATAGAACAGGTAAAAAAAAAGGGCCTTTCTTGGTTTTAATGGAGTTTTATGCCTATTTAGCCAGTCTGGTGTTTCTCTAGTCTAATGCTAACCTAGACTTCTCATCTGAAATGTTCAATAAGGGGTATTAGAACAGCATAGTTCCTTTATTTTTTTAAAATAAAAGAATACTGTTTAGTAAGTGGCTGTTCTTCGCTTTAAGTTGTCAGTGACATCTTGGGAAAAGGTTTCCCCTAAGTCTTGGATGGCTCTCAGATAACGCAGAGGCAAGTGGATACCCGTCTTCTGTTTAACTTTTCAATGTGTTAAATCTAAGTTTTCAGAGGCAATTGTTGGTCACATCTGAACCCAAATATGAAAGAATTGAACATTCATTATTGCTAAAATCAAGCTAAGCTTTGCTTTCACGAATCATTCCTTACAGGCAGTTTATCTTCTGTGTTCTCAGCTTTGGCAAAAGTACATGGTCAACTTATTTCAAAAGTTTGACGTGGCAGGATAAAAAAAATCCCAGAAACACCTTCTCTGAGCATATCTTTCATCCTGTAATTAATTTATGTAATCATGTTTAAACTCTATTTGGTTGCTCACCTACACTGCATTCTGTTCATTAAATTTAAGTGCAGTTGTGTTTTCATTACCTCTGAATTTGTTAATTACTGCAGCATTACCATGCCTATGGTCTTATCATAACTTAACATTCCTAGGATCTTACTAAGATACCCATTACCCAAATTAACTTGATGTCCAGACTACATGCACTTCAATATTAACAAGTTATAATAAACCTGTCATGATATTTGCTCTACAGCTAATCCGTGTCTAATGCTCTCTTCTTAGTCAAAGACAAGCTTATCCTACTCCTAATTCATTTATGCTGTACCAGCTTCTGACTAGCTGGGTCTCCCAAGATCCTAGTTTCTCTGTAATAGCTTTGTTGAACAAAATCTCCTTTATGTGACCACTGTATTTTCCAAGGGCAGTCTGTACTATTATCTCATTAAAGGGATTGGCCCCATTATTTTTATTTTTATTTCATGGCTCCGAGACCTTTTTTTGTCTCCTGCAGAATTTCAGTAGTTAGGGATTAACTCTACAATGTCTGACAGAGAATTTTAAGGCAAGGTATGTTTAGATGTACTTTTGGTGGAAACCTTTCAGAATACTTAAGATTTTATGTGTGTGTTTGTGTGTGTATGTATGTATATGGAAGTTCAGAGAATGCACAGTTGCTTAGATCAGTAACTTTAGGTTTCTGAATTACTTTGGTATCTGCGTTATTGCATTTGGGAGTGGAAGCTGGTTGACTTGACATGAACTATCAAAAGTGCCGTGCAACTTTTATGTTTTCTTCTTGCTTTTGAGAATCTTTTCAGTTTAATAACATAGACCAGAAGAAAAATTGATGCCACTGTATGTTATAGTTCAAGTCAATTCCAGAACAAGAAGTGAGAGTGGTTCAGCAGCAAAGCAGGGAGGCTACGAAAGCTTCTTAGCTGACTTGGCAAGACCCTGCCCAGCCTAATGTCACTGTGAAGTTTGCTCTGCTTTTAGTTCTTAAGTATTATGCATCTGTGGAGTTCTTGCATAGCAATAGATATACATTATTTAAGATTGTAAAGGATTTTCTCTGTTTTTTTAAAATTCAAATTTTTAAAAAATACTTAGTTTTCTAGGTATTCCAAAAATATATCCTTGATGAGCTGGATGTAGCTGTTACAGTGCTAAAATGCAATACTAGGGCCATTAATATTTTGCTTGTTTGTTTGTTTTCTTTTCCTATAGGTGAGAGCATTTTAGTTTGCAAGCCTTCAGAAAGATCAAAAGGAACTGCTCTACTTCAAGGAACTCTCAAGCCTGTTTGCAGTTGTTTGCATAGAAGAGAAGGGGAAGGTGTGGCTTCTAGCATGAAGAGAGCAATACTTGAGGTACAGGACATGTGGAGAGGGATTAGAACTGTGCTTGCACTCTGGTAATTGTAGGATGGTTTCTCTTGTGAAACCATCAGATGTTTGCTGTGCACTTTCTTTTTCTTCTGTGTCCTCCCTTGCCAATCCAAGCATCTTCAGAAGAAATTCACTTGAGTCTGCCACCTTGCTTCAGTATTCAGCATTTTGTTTCTTATATTTCAGTCTCTGCTTAGGAAGTGAGCACACTCAAACAAGGGTTACTAACTTTGCTTTTATATTTAGATATACTCAAACTGCAGGCAGAAATAAGTGTGATTCTCAAACTTCATGTGTGACCTGACAGTCGTAACTGGGAGGTACTTGTAAATTACTGATCTCGGAGGCTTTGTAAACTGAATTGGGCCACAATGACATTGGTAGAACCTTTTAGGGTCCTGTATTTCCCTCTTTAACGTATATACCTCTTCTGCACAGAAATTATTAGAATTTTGTAAACTACATTTAACATTTAGCTCCATCTTGCCTACTACTGTCCTCTGTAGAGCTCCTACAGGACTAAAAAGGATCAAAAAGGTGTTATTCCACCTAGGTGAGCTTATCTCTTTTTCCAAACTAGTTTTTGGGTTCGATCTGAGCTTAGACTATTTAATTACGGTTTATTTGCTGTACTACTGCTGCTGTCTTGTGAAAGCTGCTGTGGTACATAGAACTGGTTGTGATTCCATAGATTTTGAATTTTTAGCAGGGGAATGGAATTTCTAAATGCATTTTTTTACATAAGAGCTGTCTAAAAGGTGAGGGTTCCTTTCTGGTGGTGTTGCTTTAGAACATGAAAAAAAATCCTTTGAAACCATGAAAGGCAGTTTTGGATTAAATACCTTGTTATCTCAGGGAAGATGCATGCATGGAAATGACTCACAGGGGAAAAACAGTTAGGTGAAAAACAGAGCGAAAACAAAATCCAAGGGGAAAAAAAAATCGCAGTCAATCAGGAAAATAATAGTGAGGTATAGCATCCACATTTATTAAGAAAAAACCTCAAGTATGCTGGAGAACCTTACAAGAGCTCCTGTTTCCTGGTTTGCTTTTTGTCTTCAGAAAATTGCAGTTTGTGTTTTAACTACTTAAAAGCATTTCATGATGTTGGCTAAGCAAAATTCCTCGGACTGGTCTCAGATGTGAATTGCTACTATGCATGTCCACTATCAAAATAAGACTTAAAATTCATTCTTTGTCATAGCTTAGTCCTTTTACTTCTCAAGGTGTCTAACTTCTTGCAAATAAAAGACCTTAAAGGTTAGCAGTTGCTTTGCCTCATGTTCCCTTCTCATATTTGTTCTTTAAAACTTACGTATCTTTTAGATCAGTCGTTGTTAATTTTCTGATCTGATGTTCCATTGTACTGTTTCTCTGGCAATATGAACTGAGTAATTTTCTTCAACAGATCATAGTAGGGGGAGTGGCCAACACTCCAGATGATGTGCAGACCTACGCTTCTTGCACTCTTCTTGCATCCAGCTTGAAGGAAGGCAAGTCGGGAGGAGAGAAAGGACAAGACAAAGTGCAGGCTGGACCTATTGAGGCTTGTGTGGCGTGGTTGCTGGAAAATGAATTCATTCAGGTTCTGGACTCCAGCAGTGATGTGAAAGGTAACGTTGGTGTTCTTCCCAGTGATTGCAGTCAATAGTTTTGAATCGGTAAATCTTCTGCAGCTGGGTAGATGTTCAATGTAACTTTATAATGAGGACTTCTGTGCATTTTTGTTTTTATTTTAAAAAATCGTGCAAGTCAAGAATTTTTTAGCTTTCTAGAGGGTGTCTTTATACTTACTTTAACATTTTTGCATGGACGTGATCTTGGAAGACATCTCTCTGCACATCGCCTCTGAGACTGATGCATCCTAGTCTACAATTCCCCAAAATATTTTTAGATAAGACATACTTTTACCACAGGGTTTGTGCATGAAAACTGTAGACTGTGGTTTCTGTCTGTTTGAAGAAGAACCAGTACATTCTAAGAGACTGAAAGTCTTTTCCAGAGCTGCTAAGTTGTACTTTTTCTTGATCTTGACTGTTTTCTTAAAATGGCTACTCTTACAGTAATAGTAAGAATCCCCATTATGGGTTAATTTATATTTCTTTCTTAAGAAAAGATGATAAGAAATATTTGGTGTTCTGAAAAAAGAATACTCCTAGGCACGATGGCAGGTTCTATTGTTTTGTGTTCAAATAGCTATCACAACTGTTAGTCTGAGTAGGTAGAAGCACCCAAGCTTGTGATCTGTCCTCTGAAAAAGGCTGGTTTAGACTTAGGCAAGTCTAAACCTTTTATTGTTTCTGTTTGCCTGTCTTCAGAATGGAGAAATATGCTGTTTTTTCTTGCAGAAGTAGTTGGGAAAAGTTAGTAGAATTGATACTTGTAAAATACATTGCAATCTGAAAATGATATGTAAACTGCACTAAAATATTTCTCCAAGTCATTTTGGTTTTTTGTTTGTTTGTTTTTTAAACAGCAAAGGTTTATCATCCAACGCATCTTGGCTCAGCTACTCTTTCCTCTTCTCTTTCACCAACTGAAGCCATGGAAATCTTTGCTGACCTGCAGCGAGCTATGAAGAGCTTTGTTCTGGAGAATGATTTGCATATTGTTTATTTGGTAGGTTGCTCATTCTGTGTTTTGTATTTTGTACTGCTGAAAATAAGGACAACAGAGAAAGTGCATTGCAGAGCTCTTGAAGGCTCCATGAACCTAGTTTTTCTTTTTTGTGCTTTGCTTAGCTCATTCACAAAGACGAGTTTCTAAGTTGAATGTTCTTCAGAACTAGTATGTTCCTCTGGTGTCTGTTGTGTAGGTAGGTAAGTGCTGCATGTCCATCTAGGCGCATTGTTGTGACTCCTGACTTTGAAATCTTTCAGAACTTTTGAAGTTTTGGTTTGAGTGTATGATAATGGTAATTTTTCAGAGACATTTGAAGTTGATCAAACAAGTCGGTTTTGTTGTGTGTTTGGGATCAGCAGGCTGCATCTCAGATAATTTTTGGAGGCTCAGAAAACTTCCGGCGTTTCAGCGTCTATTTTGTGGACAAAAAGCCTTAGAGAACTACAGTGCTTTCTTCCTGTGGGTGGGCCTTTCTTCAGTTCAATAACAGTGTAATTCACATCTGATTGAGTTTATTTGTCTGGTGGCGCTGCCAGGGCTAAAGGAAGGAGCGTGATAAGTCTTTTTTTTTTTTTTCTGGGGGAGTCCAGCACAATTACAGGCTGGGCAGAGACAGGACTCAGAGCAGCCCTGAAGAGAAGGACTTGGGGGTGTTGGATGAAAAACTAAACAGAAGCCAGCAATGTGCGCTTGCAGCCTAGAAAGCCGACCATAGCGTGGGCTGCAGCAAAAGAAGTGTGGCCAGCAGGGCGAGGGAGGGGATTCTGCCCCTCCATTCCTTTCTTGTGAGACCTCCTCTGGAGTATTGTGTCCAGTTCTGGAATCCTCAACATGAAATTGATATGGAGCGTTGGAATGGGTCCAGAGGAGGCCACAAGGATGATCAGAGGTCTGGAGCACCTCTGCTATGAGGACAGGCTGAGAGAGCTGGGGTTGTTCAGCCTGGAGAAGAGAGAGCTCAAGGGAGACCTTATAGCAGTCTTCCACTACTTAAAGGGTGCTCCAGGAAAGCTGAGGAGGGGCTCTTTATCCAGAGTGCAGAGATAGGATGAGGGGGAATGGTTTTAAGCTGAGAGAGGGGAGATTTAGATTAGGTATTAGGAAGAAATGTTTTCCTGTGAGGGTGGTGAGGCACTGGCTCCAGTTGCCCAGGGAAGCTGTGGCTGCCCCATTCCTGGAGGTGTTCAAGGCCAGATTGGATGAGGCTTTGAGCAACCCGATCCAGTGAAAAGTATCCCTGCCCATGTCAGGGGGGTTGGAACTGGGTGATCTTTAATGTCTCTTCCAGCTCAAACCATTCTGTGATTTTGAGGGGAGAGTGTCCCAAAGTTTGTCAAGATATATGTGCATGTACACATAAAAGCTAAGCGATGCTATTTAAGACCTTTGGAGAAGAAGCCATGAACTTACGAAGTATTAAGTGTGTTCTCTTTACCAGGCTGCTAAATCAAAGGCAAAGTTTGCACATCTTGCCTGAAAAAAAAATTAGTCTCCAAGGAGAATGTGTTTGTTGGTTACAGAAGTTGTTGAGCTAGGGGACGGGGAGACAAGAGATTAAGAGTGTTCGTCTCTGCTTGCTGTGTTCATTAGCCTAGTTGTTAGCTGGTATGTACAGATTTTTTCTTTGATCTACTAGTGTCCCATATATACCCATAGCTCTGTTTTAGAGGACCACATTATGTTTTGTTCTGTTTCCCCTAGGTGAAGTAGACTGTTTTGTGTTGTGCACCAGTGAATTTTTTTCCCTGTTTGCAGCTCCAAAACAAAAAAAAAGGGATGAATTTCATTTGTGTTCTGAGGTACACAGAGTGATGGCAGTATATTTCTTTTACTCTGTACATTTTAATTGCAGCAGCTTGCTTATAATGATAATTTAAATCAAATATACCATTGAACAAAATGTTCTTGAGAGATTTTTCCATTAAGCTAGCCTAAAAAACTTCGGAAGGTTTGTGTGGTTTTGATGGCTTTTTTTTTTTTTTTACAAGAATTGTTCTCCATGTGTTCCTTATGGGCTACAGCAAAATTATCTGCTAAAATGATATTTTATTCTCTTAGGCATGAATCTTTTACTTGTATGAATATAAGACTGAATTCCAAGACCTTGTATTTTAGGAAAGTTCATTAAAAGAAGTAAGTATTTGCTAGGCTAGGAAAAGAGTTTTCTTTACTGAAACAAAGAAAAACAAAAGACAAACGACAATCCCCCACTTTAATAACTCTAGTTCCTAGCAGATGAAGGGTCATTGATGATTTACAACTACATAGGCATCTGGTATTCTGTGTTGTGTTAGTATAACTTTTAGCTTTTTCAAAATAATCAATTGATTGTATATTGATACAGATTAGAAAACATTTTGTCTCCTCATGCTGAAACTGACTCTGTGTGGACTGAATGGTAACAGAATTGGTTTTCTGTCTAAAAGTTTGTGAATGCTGTGGATGGCCTTTGTGTTAGTATTAATAAAAGCTGAGATTTCTTGTACTCCAGACAAATGCAAGCTTCAGCAAATTTTGGCAAAATCCATGTTCCCTCCTGCTTTATTAGATGCCGTGGCAGTGGTTTGTGTGGTTGCTAGTGGTTTTAGGAGGTTGGTAGATACCTATTAGTTTTGTTAAAAAAGGATAATGTTTTGGTTTCTTAAAAGAGAATAAAGATGCGGCTTAAAATATTCTGGTAGCTTGGGTTTAAGGAGCAATCTGACAGAGATTCCAAATGGTTTAATCGTTAGAGTCCCCATGAGTCAGATCTCATCAGGACAAATCTTTTAAAAACTAGGTTAGAAGAGCCTTTTACTTTCTTCATGGTACATGGTTATGACTCAGTGCCACTGTGTAGCAGGTAGGATGTTTCAATCGCATTCCCTAGGCTGTATTTTTATTTACCCAGAGCTCTGTTTCGTTTGTTTCTCTGAAATAATTTTTTGCATTGTCTTATTTTCTTTAGGTCACCCCAGTCTATGAAGAGTGGACCACAATTGATTGGTACCAGTTCTTCTGCTTATGGGAGAAGCTCCCTGCCTCAATGAAACGTGTGGCTGAGCTTGTGGGGATTGAAGAAGGCTTTCTGGCTCGCTCTGTAAAGGGCAAAATCATAGCTAAAACAGAGAAACAGCATAGGCAAATGGCAATCCACAAAAGGTAGCCACAACTGTGTATGAATATGCAAAAACTAGAGGCTGTAACATGTGGAGCGGACAGTCTCTGTGTCTGTTTTCAGGAAATGTCTGTCTTACTGAGTGAGCTGGTAGCCTGGAGAGTGTGGATCTGGTCTGCTCTGGACTGAGAGCACTGCTGGCACGAGATGTTTGTGCTGATGTTTTTGGAAGCCATCTTTTCCGTTTCTTTTGTTTGCTATTCTGTCCTAGGCTATCATGGTGCGTTTTACCACGTACACTAATGTACCCTGGTTGATGATTTTATTTCCATGTATACTTCTCCTATAGGTTTTTCACCAGCCTTGCCCTTCTGGATTTAATCAGTGAGGTTCCCCTAAAGGATATGACCGAGAAATACGGCTGTAGTCGTGGCCAGCTTCAATCCTTGCAGCAATCTGCTGCCACCTATGCAGGTGAGTTGTCTGTGCAAAGTACCCCAGGATTTTTAGGCTTGTCTGTTTTCTTTCCTTCCAGACAGGGGGATAAGGTAGCCACAATGTGGTACTAAGGACAATCAATCTTGTAAGATCACTTCCATCTTTATAGCTTAATCTGTGTTTGCCCCTGCTTTGAGATGGAACCACAGACTGTGCTGTGGGAAGGGGCCAGCTGAGTGGAAACAAGCAGTGCTGTAGCAGGCTGAGGTCTTTGGAAATCATCTGTGTACCGTGCAGGAACGTAGTCTGATCAATACTACCTATGGAAATTAAGTATGAGTCCATTCTGAAGCTTTGGTCTATCGTGAAAAAGTACCTTTCAGCATGGGTAAAATTTGGGGTCCCTAAGACTTAGCATGGCTTTATCCTAGTTGCAAAGTTAGTTTGCCAGAAAGTGTAAGCTTATAGTTTGAAAACAGAGTAAATAGTTTCTGGGTCATTTATCACCAGGTAATAGGAGGTCAGATAGCTATCACCTTTAACTTCACTTCCTTAAGAAGGCTCTGTAGGAGTAGAAGTAACAGCACACCATGTGACTGAGGCACCATTTTTTCTCCTGTTGCCTAAGTCTTCCATTACTCCGTAAGTGGGTCTTCAATTTTTAAGACAGTTTTAGCTCAACTTGCAAAACCATATGTGTGGGTTGCAGCATGAGTCAAAGACCCAAATGAAAAGGTCACACCAACTGATGCACAGTAGTTTAAATTAGTCCTGGTAATATAAATAACTTTTTGCTGTAGCACTTTCATAGTTCTCTATTCCCAGTGTTAATAATTTTCACAAAAGTAATTTGGGAAGTAAAATGAACTGTTGACATGAGATATAGTTAAGAAATGTGATAAAAGTTGTGTTCTATAGTCACTGTAAAAATAGCAAGGGATGCCATATCTTTCCTTTACTTTTCATACTCTCTAGATGCAACCTGTAAGTAAGAAACTGTGTTTTCCCTGCTCTTTTCCTCTTCCCACATGCTGGGGAGTGCAGTTGTAAGCTTTATCATAGACTTTGCTACCTTTTATGATGCTTTCAATAACTCCAGTTCTGCAGGCCAAGTTCTGTTCTTACGGACATCAGTGCTGGCTTTCCTCAAAGATTTGTGGCTTGTGACCTCTCATCACTGCTTTTTCTGTCTTATCTTCAGTGTTTTTGGTTCATAGCAATCCTATTACAGGATTAAGTGCTTCACACTTTCCAGATTAGGCCCTTTTCTAAATGACACTGCTTTTTTCATTTCTACCTCACTGATAAACTAGTTAATTCTAGATTAGAGTTCTGTGAGAACAGCTCCTAGTCAAAGTTATAATAAACATGAGTTAGTTTCTGTATATTGTAGGAAGTTGAGAAACGTAAAGTGATTGTCTGTTCAGATGGCAGGGGTGTGGAAATCAATCCAATTTAGTAGAACTGGAGCTGAAGTTAAGACATCAATGTACCTTTTGTGTTTCAGGAATGGTAACTGTTTTCTGTAATCGACTGGGCTGGCACAATATGGAGCTGTTGCTCTCTCAGTTCCAGAGCCGCCTCACTTTTGGAGTTCACAGGGAGCTTTGTGACCTGGTACGAGTGTCTCTGCTGAATGCACAGCGTGCTAGGGCCCTTTACAGTGCTGGCTTTGTCACAGTGGCTGACCTTGCTAAAGCCAATCCTGATGATGTGGCTACTGCCTTGAAGAATTCTGTACCATTCAAAAGGTGAGAAGTCAGAAGTCCAGAAGTCAGGTAAAGTAGTTTGTCTGAAAGATGAAGGATTACAGGATGAAACCTGTAATTAAATATGGCAGCCTTTTGGGACTTGGTGCCAAATGCTAGTTAGAAATAGCTTGTAACTCTCCATAACTGATCACAGTCATTGCATGATTATTCTGAAATTAATAGAAGCATCTTTTATGTGCAGCATAAGTTTTTGGGACATAAATTTTATCTTCTTCCTCTTTGCAATGCACTGTTTAGTCTTGGGTGAATTGTCAATGCTATCTGGCAACATTTTGTGGCTCTAAAGGGCAGGTCCACCACGTGATCAAATGAATTGATGATTTATTACTGTGTATCATTTGAGATTCTCTTGTGATTTTCCTGTTAGTGCAGTGACAAACTTCCTTAATCAAGTACCTGTTGGTCTGTGCCATGGCACCTGTCTGGTTCATTTTCTGAAGTTTCCTTTCTTTTGAAAGCAGTGATTGGAGGAGGATTAATTCAGACCTTGATCTTCCCCTTGTAGTGAGTTGGGACTCATCTAGGGTACATGTTTTGAATACAGGAACCTGAGAATGTTTGTGGGCTATGCAGTCAGTAATACCTTTCATTGACATAAATTCATGTATAGAAAATCTAAATAGATATTTCCTATTAAGCTAATTATTTTGAATATTGTGCTTCTGTGAAACTAGGAAGCTTTGAAGCTAATTGAAAGGGGAGCAGAGTAGAATAGCGCCAGCTCCTTGTGTTGCTTGTTATTTTGTGCATGAGTTTACTTCTGTCTGTGACCTTTCCCCATAGTGTTCGTAGGGCTGTGGATGAAGATGAAGAATCAGCAGAGGAGCGTCGAACTGTGCGCTGCATCTGGATGGCTGGAATGAAAGGTTTAACTGAAAAAGAAGCGGCTTCCTTCATTGTGGAGGAAGCCAGGGGACTTCTCCAGCAGGATTTGGCACTGATGGGAGTGCAGTGGAACCCAGAGTCTTTTCTGGAGTCTGATACGTCTTCTATGATCAGCAGTGAGTCAGATCTGGAAGACAGACTACATAGATCAAATGGAGAGCTGTCTTCTAGGGTGTTAAACAAAAATGGGTGCAGAGTTCAGTGGTATAGTGGCCTGGGTTCTTGGACTGGAAAATTGGCAAATATCAAACCAGGAAATAAAAGGCGACTAAGCAGTAGTACAGAAAACTCCAGATTTGAGAGTGAAGTCCCAGGTGGGAGACAGACTCGAGCAGAAGGAGGCAATGGTGATATTGTGTACAGTGCTAGAAAACGGCCAAATATACACAGAGATAATGAAAACGCAGAAGGAATTTCTCTGGTCAAAACCAAGACAGACTCCAGGAGAGTGATTCCAGAACTCCCTGTTGAACAAAGGAAAACACCAACGTTGAGGATAAAGTCTGCAACATCTAGATTGATAAAAAGTACAGACATACGTCTAAACCGGACTAGAAACAAAAGCACAACTTCAAAACTGCAGAGGTCACTTCTTGAAGATTCAAATATGCTTAGCGTAGACATACAAAAGCCCCGTGCTTTCCACCCCACCATCTCTAAAGCTCATGTTTTTCCAGACCACAATATTACGGAATTTATGGAAACAAAGTCTTCAACACATACAGTTTCAAATTCTGTACAGGTAGGGGAAATTAATCTTGGGAGGAAAGATAAAGTAGAAGGATTATTTGCAGAGCCTACCCCCACTAATGAAGGCACACCTAAGGGGAAAGCACGTTTTCAGGCACCTGTTACACTGCAGGGAACTCCACACATCAATGTGGAGACGCATAATACCGTAGAAAGTCTGGTGATACCTTCTAGTGCTAGGACACAGAGGAATGAAAGTACTGATGATAAGCAGAATAAAATTAATAAAATGCAAACAGAGGCAAGCTGTGCTGAGGTCATGATTGGTAAGCAGCACGTAGCTGTGGATACAGATCACTGTAATATAAGTGCTATCTGCTCTGGAAATGGACATGTCCGTAGTGGCAGCAGGATATGGAAGCATGTGCATTTTTGTCCTGGTGAGGATAAATCTTGCCATATTCAGGTTGAGAACGGTGGCAAAAATGGGAGTGCAGAGCCCAATGGGATATCGTTACAAGGTGGAGCACTGCAGAAGGCCAACAGTCATCCTAAGGATTTTCTGAAAGACTCTCTAATAAAATCCTTAAGTGTTTGCAATGCAGGTGGTATTCGGAATGGTCCATGCTCTGGTCTGTTTTATGACTCTAGAGACTTTGAAGACAGCTTCGAGTTGGATACTCAAACTGAGATGGTAATAAAACAGGACCTAGCAGCTGGAATTGCTGGACAGCAGAGGATACAAGGTTCAGAGCTGGCAGTGATACCACAGCAAGAAATCTCCAAGGAACTAAGCATTTCATGTACTGAGAAAGCTACTGGTGAAAAGTTGGCTGCAACAGTTAAAAATCTGGGCTTATTGAGTCTTACCACAGCAAATAACATTACAAAAAACACAGCTCAGCACTGCAGTAATAAAGTTTTGGAGTCTGGAGGCCTTAATTTACAGCCGGTAACGAAGGAAGTAGAATCTGCACCTTGCCTTAAAGAAAGTGATTTCTCAGTGACTGACTCCCAGCTACACAGTTTTCTACAAGATTACCAGACCCAACATTCAGTGAAAGGGGAGACTGTGTCTAAAGACCTTAATAAAGCAGCCTCCCCATTTGGTGGGGAGCACGTTGTACAAGTTGAGTGCCACCCTGTCTCTGAAACAAGCCTGAATATGAGTGATAGCTTGCTATTTGATGATAGCTTCAGTAATGTAAATGACCTTTCAGCTGTTCACGTCATGGAAGCTGACAGAAAGGAACCTGTGGAGAAAAGTTCTCCAGAAGGTCTTCTGCAGAACCTGAGGCCTGTTCAGAATAAATTTGATGTTAGTGTCAATCAGAAAGACCATGAGGACCAATCACAGCATAACAATATGTCTGTAGAATTCTCTGGTCTAATAGCTGAAGTTTTAGATCATGCAAACTCCCCGTCTTTTCTTGAAGATCTTCCTTCTACATTTCATGGTCAGTCAGGATTAAGAAAGCCAGTGGTTTGTAACAATGACTCCAGACCAAAGGACTTAGTAAGAGATCAAGGTGAAAAGCTCCAGAGAAGCCAGCAAGATTTAGAAAAGAAGACCCATCCAGTGTGGTGGACTGACCACTCATTTGAAATAAGCCCAGGATTGCGGGATGTATTAGACAAATGGCCTAGTCCCTCAGGCACTGAACCAGTTCCAGTAACTTCCTGTTTGAAAGAAAAGTTAGTTGCTCCTATCACTAATCAGGAGCCAGATCCTGGTTTTGAATCTGACTTGAGTCAGGCAGAGCCTTTGCCCACTCGCCAGGATTTAAAAAGCTATTTAAAGGTTAAAGAAAACAAAATGGGAGACTTAGATCTTCAGAAAACTGACTGCGTTACACTTTTACTCAGGGGAACCAACAGGACATCCTGCCTTCCACCAGAGGGTAATAATAATGTGTTTATTCCTCCAACACCTCCGAAAGAGCTTTTCCCAAAGAGTTCTGTTTCTCTCTCTGTGAAGTCTGGAAGGAAGAAACAAGTTGCCTGCATTAATGAAGGGCAGCTGACTGAGCCACAGCAGAATAGCAAGGACAATGCACTCCAGGTCAATCTTGGGGTTGTAGATCCAATGGAGACTGATGAGATAAAAGATGATTCCACTATAGACCAAGGCTTTTCACTGCAGCTATCCCAGGATGTTTTCCCATCTGTTCCCTTAAGCCCTGAAAGTTTTACTATTATTGATGTAGCAAGCAACCAAACACTTTTCCAGACTTTTGTTGCAGAATGGAAGGAGAAAAGCAGATTCTCTATCTCAGTGGCATGTGAAAGAACGAAATGTCTTTTGTCTCCCCAATCAACAATTGGTGGGAAGTTCAAAAAAGGTCAGTTCCGTGTTCTGGCACATTATTTTGTGAACAGCAGGGTGTCATCTTCAGCTTAAAGCAAAAGCAGAGAAGGAAAGGATTTGCAAAAAAGGAGGAAAATTATTAATACCGATTGGGTATTATCAGTCTCAGTAGGGCAAAGGAGCTGAGTGGTAGTAGAGGATGGAGAATTGGTGTCAAGCATTTCGTTGCTAGGTCTTTGTTGATAGTAATGAAGTGTTAGCAGCTTGTTTACATTTGAGAGCATCTGAATATTTTTAATGTTTCATTTTGTATCTATTTTGAAATGGATCTGTGTTGTACAGTCCCTTTATAATCTATCTTTCCTTGGTTTAGTATATTTTAAAATATATTTAACAGGAAACTGTACAGATTGTTCAGGTTCTTCACTGCACAGTGTTACTTGTGGGATTGCCTCTGAACCATGGTTAAATATTTTCAAGTTTGTAAAAAGGAAACTTGGTTTGATATGTGCATGTGCAAAAATCTGCATCAGTCTCTGGATTATTGCAATATTGCTTCATTTTTTTTCTACAGAATTATTAATGTGCTGCCATTTGGTGCTGCTGCTGTATAAACATGCCCTTCCTTTAAAATAACAAGATTAAGCAGAGTTAGATTCTTTGCTGTCATATTGCCATAACAACAGCAGCAAAATTTCTTAACTATCAAAATATATTTTTGACAGACAAATGTGAAATATTTTGCAGAGTGAAAGGAGGGAATACATTTCTGTCTCAGTTCTTGAAGAGATTGTTAGGAAAAGCCAGAGTTTTGCAGAGATCTTGTATATGGGTGATTGTTTCTGTTAAGATGAGATTTTCCTATTCTAAACATTCACCCCTTCCCAAAGAAAGACAGATTTCCCTCCCCTCCAAGGTAAAAATGAAGGTATATATTCAATTTTAAGAAATGTAGGCTCAGCTATATGGATTTACATTTTCAGGTTCCGAACTCATCTGTATTTATGGATGCCATTTTATAATTGTAACTTAAAAATTATTCCTTTAGTAAGTTCTCCTCAGCGGATGCAAGTTAAACATGATGGATTTCCTGTCCAAGGCTGCGAAGACATCTTGGTAGTTGGCCTGGCAGTATGTTGGGGTGGAAAAGATGCCTACTATATCTCTTTGCAGCAGACACAAGACCAGACTGGTAAGTGGGTGGGCAGGCTGTGCTGTGTTACGCGACACTGCATCTGAGAAAGTACCTACAGCAGACGGGTTCTTGGGAGTGTTTCGAGTATTCCAAACCCAGCTCAGTTGGGTGATGGAGTAATTTAGCTATATTATTCAGCACGCTTGAACATACTGCTATGGATACATCTATGCAGCTATGTAAGGCCAGGTAATTGACTCAAGCACCGGACTGTTGAGCTTGCATATGGCTAAAAGGTTAGCTTACTCTCATGTTCTCTTTAGCTTACTTACTTTTCTCTTTCAACCTCTTCCAATTTTTGCTTTCCAGAACATATTTGACACCAGAATGCTGAATAAAACCCAGTCTGTGGTACATGGGCTTGTGACTAGGGTTTCATTCCTGGCTATTCATTGTTTAGTAGTACAGACACGGCATGTTGCTTCCGAGAGCCATGTCTGATTTGATAAAATATGTAATGTCAATAGATGTATTGTTACTCGTTCACATTCCAACTGTAGTTTTTGTTGTTTAGATGATTGCATTCAAGATTTTTCTCTTGCCTTTCTTATCACACAGTGAGTAGAAAGATGACTTTTTGTGTGTCTTTCCTGCCTTAGAAATGAGCATGAGTTGGGCACCACCACCTTTGGACAAAAATCTGCCTGTGTCAGAGAGACTGCACCAACTGCAGCTGTACCTGCAGAAGAAGCCTGAGCAGGAGCGCTCACTTGTCATGTATAATTTCATCCAGCACTACAAGACGCTGGTGATGGCTTGTGGCATCTCTTTGGAAGGAAGTTTTGAGGACCCAAAGGTCTGTAGGAGTAAGAAATTTAGCATGATAAAACAACGGGTTTAAATACACCAGTGGAAAGACACGAGTACCTTCTGGTATTTTTGTTTTGCTATTTAGATTTGAGTAGGCACACCTGCTGGGGATGGTTAGTGCCATTTTCTTCCAGTGGGAAATTTAGAACAGTATTTAGAGGAGATTTCTTTTTCTACATGTGTTCCTGGTGCCTGCAAAAGAAACAGAGCAGGTTCAGTGATAGGTTGACACATTCACACCTGATTGCTTGAGTGGGGATGATGAGGTTTGATCTTTATTCTGTTTTGTGTTTTGTTGCAATAAGAAGCGTGGGACTAAAATGGCAGAAGTGCTTCTGGTCAGATTATTGATTCTGAGAACAGAAGACTTTGTGAGCCAAAGATTTACCCGCTATGTGTATGTACCACCATCTTCTCAAAGCAAAACAAAGTTTAAATGTAATTTTGAAAGCTTTGAGTACCACTTTAATCACTAGGAATAGGTAAAAGCATCTTCTTGTCCTTGTTAGGAAAAGCTCTAGATGCATAGAATTTTCTGATGCTGATTTTTAAAGCTTGCATCACGTGTGGGCTGGATAGCATTATGGCAATGTTATAGTCTGCAGGTAAGTAGCTAAGGTGTTCAACACAAGGACAAACTTAGCTTTTCATACCAATGCATAGTTTTAGGATAAAATTGAAGAGCAGTGAAAGTAGCACTGTTCATTGTATTAAAGGGACTTGTATTTGTGTTTGTTCACTTTAGCGATACACTGATTATATACATACACACATTCACACCCCTGTCCTGTATATATACATGTGTTTTTTCTTCTTCTGCTTGCATGGCAGAAGCAATGCAGAAACCCGTGTTTTATCCTATTTGACACAAGAAGTTGAAATATAGCTATAAGCAAAATAACTTTGAAGACAGCAGGAGGCATGAGGCTTACTGCAAACAAGTTCTGCCTTGCAGAATTCTTTGGAGCTAGTGCTGATATGCAAAAAATAGGAGAGCACAGCTTGACTAACATTCTAGATCAATAACAAGTTCTGAGTCAGTTTTCAGATTAAACATATTTTGATCTCGATTTTCATATTTAATCCCCTTTGTGTTAGGTTTTAACAAATGAAAATACCTGAGGACAACACTTCTACATGTGTTTAGGTGACAGAGGATAAGTTTTTGGCAGGTGCAGAATTGACTTAAAGTGAGAATGAAGCTTTTCAGTGACTTATGCCCCCTAAAAGATTTTATCTGAAATAATGTAATTTTTCCAGAAATTATTCCAATCTGTCTGTCAAATCAAGAAAAATAATCTTTACTATAACCTTGCATTAACCCCTGGTTAAATATTTACATTGTATTATGACTGAAGTGGAAAAAAAAGGTCTCATGGAGGTTTCCCTTTTTAAGGTTGCATGTTGGCTGCTTGATTCTGGCTCCAAGGAACGCACACTTCACAATATGGTGGCTAACTTTCTCCCCAGTGAGCTACCTCTACTGGAAGGACTAAGCACCGGCCAAGGAGTGCAGAGCCTGGGGCTTAGTGCCAGCGGAGATCATTCTGGGCGGTACAGAGCATCAGTAGAGTCTGTGCTTGTCTTCAGTGTCATGAACCAACTCCATAATGAACTACAGAAGGAAAATCTGACAGGTAAAGATTGCTCCCCCACTGGGAGGCAAAGATAGGGAGGTAAAGGTAGCTGTGCTACCATGTGTTGAACCATCAGTGGAGGAGAGAGGGAGATTTAGAAGTTTGTATCTAAGTACATCCTGTGACAAAATGTTCATTTCTTAAAAGGGGGAACTTCCCTTGGGAGTTCATCTGTTTTGTCAAAAAAAAATTACATCCACCAATTCCATTGGTTAAGGTGACAGCAGAGTCTTTGAATCAAGATCTTTCCTTCCCAGATGAATACCCTGGCCATTCTGAGGGGCCTTAAGTGTCTGTCTGTGTTTTCTCATGAAAATTTTGAAAAGCTTTTGCATTTCCTTGTTGGAAGCAATTCCTAAAATCTGATGTTTTCTGAAGGAGATTTCTTGCTCTTTTACCTGCCTATATAGCATTGCTTGACCTGTATGTGATATGTCCATGTGATCTCATAGTGAATGATCCAGTATGTTTGCACTAATATTTGCTAGATGCTTGTCTCTGTTTAAAAATAAGCAAACAAACAAACAATAAAACCACCCAAAAGGCACATTGGTGGGCTTTATGATTGCTTCCCCCAAGATTAGGGTCTAGTGTCACAGAAGTCTCTTACTGCAGATTTGCCACATCACATATGATTGTGACAACTAAACTTTAGAACATTTTTTAAAGTTGGTGGTGGTGGACTGAACGTACACCGAGTTAGAAAGCTTTGCATTAGGCATGTCCACTGTATATAAAATGTTGATATACAGAGAGATGTGTATTTCTCAGAAAAAAAAAAAAGACAGTTGTTGTTATCTCGAATATTTTTGTGGTAAAAAGTTCTGGAATATTTCTTATTATGAAATATTTCTTACAATGAAATATTCCAGAAACAGAACTATTTTAACTAAATCTATATTAAAAGATTACAATGTGTCAGGATACTCAGGTTTTTAAAAAGTGAGGATTCCCCAGTTTGGTTTTTTTTACCAATCTGCTGATCTCCGGTAGATATGATTTTGATATTATAGAAGTTTTTCTTGGGTTTGTACTTTCTACAGATGTATTTACTCAAGTGGAGATGCCCAGTCATTATTGCTTGGCTCTGCTGGAGCTGAATGGCGTTGGTTTTAGCACAACAGCGTATGAAACTCAGAAACAGGTCATGCAAGCTAAGCTGAGTGAGATTGAGACCAAAGCGTATCAGCTGGCAGGCCACAGCTTCTCCTTGACCAGCCCTGATGATATTGCAGAGGTATGTGAGGGTTAGGGTGGAAGAGGGAGAAACTCTCTCAGGAGTTGCCCTGAAGAGGCGTTTGCTTAGACTTCAGAAAAAACCTTCTTGGGCACACTGTGTATGAAGTAAAGACAAAACACAAATGCAGCTCTGCTCAGAGATGGTTTGTCTTTACACTCATTATGAGCCTTCTGCCACAAAGATGCTGTGTGTTTCCTGCTTGCTACTGAACATTCTTATTTCTGCTAACACTAGAAGAAATGAAAGTAGAAGTAGAAATAAGCATGTTGGAAATAAAAACCAAATGGAAATAAGCATGCTGTTTGTTTAGGGCCTTGGCTTCTTATGGTGCATAGGTTGATCTGCCAGTTAAATGGCTGTTGGAATATTCTGGATGAATGGTGCGGGACCAGGGAAATCTTTTTGCAGTAAAGTATCTGCACACGAGATGTGATGTGACGTGTAGTCTGAGTCTAAGAACTGTTGTACAGCTGCATTGTTACCTGTGTCCCTATACCGGCATGAAAGAGGAGGAAAGACTGCTTTAAAAGTTTTGAATTAACTACTGTCTGTTTCTAAGACTCTGTGTGGAACTAATTTTTTTTAAAGTCTATGAAACAGATTTCCACGTGAATTAGCAATGTCCTGAAGAACTTTGCTATATATTTTTAATGTACATTTCATGAAATCATAGGACTAGATTGTAATTGCCGTGCGTGCATTTTTAAAATTTCTTTCTTTTCTACATACTAATTTCTTGATGAGGGGCTATGATTTGTATGGATATAGTCAAAATTTGCAAGCAGACATCACTAAAAAGTTCCACAGAAATTTCCTCCATTGTTGCAAATACAGAAATTTTGTTCTTTAACAGCAGCCTGAATTAGAACTCCTGAAATAATGTTCGGCTCCAATTTCACTCTGCTTCATGGAAAAGAGGAAGGAAAGTTGTTCTTTTTTTTTTTTCTTAAATGCTGTTCTCTGAACTATAGAAGCTTGTTTCTTGTGGAGGTTTTGTTAGGAATCGTATAAAGAATCTTGTATGGGTTAGTAGAGTTTTTACCATTTTAATTTTTTGTTAATAAAACATTCGTGCTACAAAAATGTGCAAGAGAAAAGCTTCTGTTCCATTATGCCAGCCACGCAGTGAAACACAATAGCTGCTAAATAGTCTATAATGAAACATAGAATGAAAAATGAAGAACTGTGTTCTGCCTGCCAACAAGTGAGCATATACTTAATTTTCCAGTTCTTGTCAATTTTTAAGAAAAAAATTATATTCTGGCTGTTCTATGAAAGGTATTTGTGACCACATCTTTCTAGGCCATTCATGTTGTCCAGAAGCCCTCTCCCTGCTAACACTTCTTTTTTTTTCACTGATATTCTTCCCACTTTTAGTCCTCTTAGCTCCACGTTTTATTACAGTTGACTGTCAGCAGTAACCTCACTTATTGGACTGAGTTAATTACCTTTTCTAAAAACATACCTCTGAACTCAAACTTGGAGTGTTCAGAAAATGAGGTTTCAGGTTGCATTTTGTAGTTAATTAAAAAGAGGAGGAATGACTTTGATAGCAGACATCTTTAATCAGCTTTTTAATTACCTGAAGTATTTGTACTGTCCTTTGGTTGAAACAAGCTGTTTAAGTGCTCAGTTGCTTTTTTTGTTTTCTCCTGGGATACTTGATGCAGAAAGTGATCTGAAATGCTGGCTTTTTTCAGGTTTTGTTCCTGGAGCTGAAGTTGCCGCAAAATGGAGATGTGAAAATTCAAGGGAACAAAAAAACTCTGGGTTACACCAGAAGAGCAACTGCTAAAGGAAACAGGATTAGATTGAGCAAGCAGTTCAGTACAACCAAGGTACAGTAAAGTCTGGTTCTAGTCTGAAAGTGCAGAGTCTGTAAGAACACTCCCTCTTACTTCACACATCTGCTGCTTGGATATATTGGAGTGAGGTATGTTGACTTAAATGAGAGTAAATTTTAACTACCTTTTTACTCCTCCAGTTACCACTGGATTCTGCCTTCTCAGTTAGCTGCGTTATTAACTCCTCCTACTCCCCTAAAGCCTGAGTGCAGTGAGGACAATACTATAAATAGCAGGCCTCAGTAAGAATAAATCAAGCAGAATTTGATTTCCCAAACCACATGTAAGACCAAAATAGCACAATAATTTTGTAAAGCCAACAGTAGAAGAATTTTTCAATATTGACTTGAAAGATGCTTAAATACCGTGGTGATTAAATGCAGTATTTTCCCTGCGTGGTACAACCGTATCTGTATTTTGTGCTTCATAAAATTTGTCTTCAGAATGGCTAATCAGAGGGCTTATCAAATTTAGTATATCAAAATCTTGTATAGATGTGAAAGCTATCGACATGCTTGCCGGTGGATGAGTAGTGTGGAGCTGCATTAATACCAACTGATGCACGCTAATGGATGCTCTTGCCAGACAAGTGACATTAGCAGATATATATGTTCTTTGTCTCAGGACTCATTAATCTGTTGTTTTCTTATTTTCCCCTTGTTCAGTATAGTCAGTGCTTGGAAGACAAGTATTGATTTCCGAAACTCAAGTAGCAGGAAAGAAGGGAATGTGGTGGTGGTGGCAGAGCAGGGAGCAAGAAGCAAAGTGAGAATTTCCTCCTTTTGTGATGTGGAGGGATGAGGCTGTGGCTGCCTGCTGCATACAGAAAAACATTATTCTGAGAGTGTTTGTATGCTACTGTCTTTTGAAAGTCTTGTTAGTTCCTTCATATTTCTGATTTAACTGAAAGGATTTGATTACTAGCGATCAGCTTCGTCTTTCAAGGAGTGTGGTCAAGGGTTTCATTTTATGTGTTCCTACTGTACGGATAAGAGAGAGCAGGGAGAAAAATATGCAAGAAGATGGAGGAGGAGCATTAACCCTGGGCAAGAGGAGACAACATAGGGGACCTATGGCAAGTGGTGCTTTATTTGATCGTTTCAGGTGATTTACTGGTTGGTGCAGACTGAAAGTGGTGATGAGGACACAAAAGTCCAAAGAGAAGTTATTTTCTTCTTGTGTATAATGAAACTGCATCTGTGTCTCATGGTGCTTTGATTGCCTAGGTGGAGACAGTATAAGTGAATGGAATATCCATTTTAAGGCAGTGACACTGGAAGCTCACTGTGGGTGAAGGAGTTCCTTTTTCCTGCAGAACTGCAAAACCTTTACAAATAAAGCTTTTAAGGCAGTTAATTATAGTTGTGTCCTTTTCTCCCCACAAGGATGTTTTGGAGAAATTAAAGACACTTCATCCGTTGCCAGGGCTGATACTGGAGTGGAGGAGGATCAACAATGCCATGACTAAAGTGGTGTTTCCACTACAGAGGGAAAAACGATTGAATTCTGCGTTGGGAATGGAAAGGATATATCCAGTGTCACAGACTCACACAGCTACAGGTAAAGAAATGTGTGCAAAATCCTCACTTCTTACTGTTTTTCCGCCCTTTTTCTGTATGTGTGTGTGGGCAGCTTTTCTATGGGGAAGAGAGGAAATCAAGGCTGTCCTCTGCTTCAGCCAAATGGAAGTACTGAAATACCTATTTTGCATTAATCTGCCCTGAAAATCTAGATGTGTTAGAATAGCTTTTGTGTTCACTGAGCAGTATTATTCATTCCCTGCACAGCATGTAGATCTCTGACCCCAGAACAGGTTCTGGATTTGGGAGTTTCTTATTAGTGATAAGAAATGCTGTAGGGGAACCATATGAAAGCTATTAAACCCAAATTATATTTCTCTGTCTTCAGTTTTCTCAGTGGTTGTGTCCTGTCCCACCCCACCCTCCTGTCCCTTCTATTTTGGAGATGCAGGTATGTCTTCAGCTGAGTTCGTTAGAGAGGCTCCCTTTGGATCCTTACTTCTGCCTTTTCCTCCTTCTCAGGTCGAATAACCTTTACAGAGCCAAATATCCAGAATGTACCAAGAGATTTTGAGATTGAAATGCCAACTGTGGTTGAAGAAAGCCCACCTTCTGGAGCTCATCGAAATGCTAACTGTCGTGCTCTTTCTGCGGGCAGGTAGGAGGATCTTGGCAAAAGCTTCTGCCTACTCTTCTGATCTTAATATGTCTGAGTTGTCAAATTTCTCTTTTCTGACTTCACCTGTGGCTGCTGTCATGTCAGTGTGACTTATTACTCAGTGTTTCTCTTACAGTTTTAGGGGGATAAATATCTAAAAATCAGTGACACGTGGAAGACCTAATAATACTGACAGCGTGTGGCTCCATGTAGCTGCTTGCTTTTTGAGTTTCTTTATGAAACCCTACAGTGAGATTAGCATTATGCTCCCAACTGTTGGATGAAAAGCCTGAGTGTGAAAAGTAACTAAACTGAAGTTACGATTTGGTTTGATAGGATGTTGTGGAAGAAATAGAAGGAAGTTAATCTGTTTTATGCTGTGCCACCTCTCTGTGTAAGAGGACATGGGTAACATATTTTTCATCCATTGTCGTAATAATGATTCTGCAAAAGCTACCATTTAGCAGAAAAATATTCTGAATCTGGTTTCTGTTAACCAAATGCCCTATTTTGACAGCATTACATGCTAATGCCGAACTGGTTGCGTGGAAGCCTAGTGAAATGTCAAGGTGGATCTTTAAGCAATTAGCTTGTGAGCTTTGGGGCTTTGAACTTGGTGATTTTCTGTCCTTTGTTTCTCTTTTCATTCAGTTTCTTGTTACAGACTTGTCACCTGAGTGACATTTATCATGTTTTTTCCCATAGCAAGATCTGAGAACTTTCAAAAGTGTTTTGGCCCTCTGTCTGTCTTTTCCTACCACCATATGGCTAACATTCTTGTGCCTTGAGTATGGCATGGGAAGAGAGCCCAGGAGTAGCAGGATCTTGTCCATTTCAGGAGGAGAATCAGACTGTTCTCAGAAACAACTCTGGCATTGCTCAGGCTTGCAGCGGCTTTGTAGGGTGCTTGAAGCATGGGCTAGGTTTTTAGTCTTCCCTGTAGAGAAGCAGCCCATTGAAGGCATGGAGTGTGAGCTGAGCTTTGAGAGAGGTCTGCTTCTCAGGCTGACTTTTGAGACTGCATTCCTTAGTTAAGCAGCCACTGTGTTAGGAGGATGGGGCATCCTAAAGGCACACAAATGACTGCTGGCACAAAAGAAGCTGTCATGCAGTTTAAGTCTGATAGGCCTTCCAAACTTTGGTACCAACTGACCTTTGTCTTAGTAATCTCTATTACTACGTCCTCCCTCTTGTTGTGAGAAGCTTCTGACCAGAGAACTGTAGCTGAATTAGATCATGGTATAATGCCTATGCTGGACAATGTGATTCTGTATGGTTCCTATATGTCATCCATCACCTATATCTCTTGAAAACCTGTTTCTGTGATTTTTATGCTATCTTTCATCTCCTTGATCCCTACTGTCCCTGAAAGGGAAAGCTTATCTGTCTGTACTAGGTATGAGCCAGTGTAGGCATGCTGCATATGAGAATGATGTTGAGAGAAGACTTGGAACTCAAGGTGGGCTGTTGAATTTTTAGGATTCCTGTAAAATGTGGTTGCTATCTTTCTGGAATGCATCTATCACAGATCTGGGGCCTTTGATCTTACCTGTTTTGGCATGGAATGATTCAATTTCTGGACTAAACCCTTGAATATACTAGGAAGATTTATCCCCGAATCTGTTCAGGGTCAGTAAATCCCATTCGGTGTACATATAGTCTGTCCAATTCTCCCATCGTCAAGTTTAGGTATGGATTGTCTGGAAGAGAGGAATAGAGGCTATTATCTCACTTGTTTTCACTGATTCTTTGTGGCAAAAATGATTATGCATGTTTAAGTGTTTTAGAAATTGGTGTAGAACAGTCATTCTTTGTCTCCACAGATGTAGAAGGTATTCCAAGATTTTGGCTAATGGCCTAAAGATTCAGTCTGAAGATAGATCCAAAGTAAGAGGAATACCGTTTTCTGTTAGCATGAGGCACGCCTTTGTTCCTTTCCCAGGTAATGCCCTGATCCTGCTCTGTGCCAGCTAATTGTTAAGAGTAAAGTTAACAAAAAATCCAGGATGTAAAGAAGAGCTAAGAATTGATGTCAGTATGTATTTGACTGAGCAGCCTACTTGGGAAACTAATGCAGTAGTTTGCATGCCCTCAGAATTATTCACCAGACTGTAAATGAGAGTGTTTCAACTGAGGAAAGTATACAAATGCTCATACCTTCATTTCCTCTTTAAGAATACATGTTTTTTAAAGAGCTATACTTGGGCAGCTCCTAATGCACAAATTGCACTCTATCTAGTGTTCTTTCTATCCAAATGTCAGTTGTCACGTTGCCTGCCCTGGCTTGGTACAAGTCTACTGGGCTGATGTCTGTACCAGCTATACTAGACACCTGGACAGATACTTCGCTGTGCTTTTGATGGTTTTAGATGTAGGGGCTGGATGGAAACCAAGCAAGCCTGGGCTTTGGGGAAACACAAGAATTTATGTGATAGAAATGGCTGTGGAAAACTTACTGAACAGAAGGTGCAAGAATAGATTCAGTCTTCTTTGTTGGAATGTTGGTTGGAATGCTGTTGGAGTAGTTATGAAAAAAATGATTTTGCTAACTTGTTGACTTCAGGTGGCTTAATCTTGGCTGCTGATTACTCTCAGCTTGAACTGAGGATCCTTGCTCATTTGTCTTGTGACTGTCGACTCATTCAAGCCTTGAACGGGGGTACTGATGTCTTTAAGAGCATTGCAGCAGAATGGAAAATGATTGATCCTGAAACTGTTGGAGACAGCACCAGGCAACATGCTAAACAGGTAACTTTTAGGAAAAAAATACAGCGGCAGCTTTCTGGGCAGGAAAGTTCAGTATTCAGAATATCAGAGAGTCATGATTGTATGGTTTTCTGTCTGACTTTAGCCATGATTATTCAAGTAGTTGCTTTGTATGTCCTCCTGCTCTCAATATGTTTCAACTGGAGCTGTCTGGGTTTTGGGGGATGAGAGTGGAGAAGAGCAGCCTGAATGGATTGGACTCAGAGGTAGTCTCTCTTCCTGAATGCTTGCCCCTGTTCCCATACACTTGTCTTCCAGTGAATCACATATTCTTTTGGCTCTGTTTCTCTGCATGGTTCACCATATGGTTGTGGTTCTTCACATTGTCCTTTGGCAGATTTGCTATGGAATCATCTATGGAATAGGAGCAAAATCTTTAGGTGAGCAGATGGGGATTGATGAAGATGAAGCTGCCAGTTACATTGAATCCTTCAAATCAAGATACACAGGTTTGTATATGGCTGTTTGGGAGCTCAGTGTTGTTGTTTTCAATCCCTTCTCTCCATGTCTCATCAAGTCGTAAATTTGTCTCAGCCCTCTACCACTCTAACTCTTTGGTAAAAGATTTATGTTGGGAAAAATTCTAGTGCATGAACACAGGTTTGATACTCCATCATGTTTTACTTTACACTTTGCTTTTATTAATTTTTAGGGCCTTGTTATTTGCTTATTACATCATTTTTAATTAATTAATAAGATATGGAGTATCATTTTAAAGCTCTTCACTTTGTAAGAAACACTCTTTTCCTTCACATAGTTTTAAAAGATACACAATAACACTTCAGACCACATTTCTTATAATTTTCTAGTGTAACCATTTCTCTCTTCTGTTCTTCTGCTTTCATTCAGTTTTAAACGGTTTTGCATATGACCCTTACATTTTTATCCAGCTGCTCAGAGCAGCTCTCCCAAGTTTTGTTAAAAGACACTGTTGCATTTCTAAGAAGCGTGTTAATTTTTAGGAAAGCTATAGAGAGAATAGAGCTGCAATCAGGAAATGAATGGAAGGCACATGGGATGAAACAACAGCTAGCTCTAATCATAGAACTTGGATATGAGATCGAAAATTATGTTTGGAAGATTCAGGGTTTGTTTCTTTAGAAGACAGATGCTGAGAAGCAGCGTCTTATTCAGAGTCTGTTTATTCTCCAGTAATTTCTTCATTGTGTCTCCTTCATGACCATTAGAAATAACTTCCTGCTTCCTCCCTCTTGCTACACATGCATACAGACAAATTCCATGATGTACCTTATGTTGTAACTTCATTTCTTACGAGTATTCACTTACATGTGTTGCCAGGCTGATGTGCTAAATTACATACTCATCTTGTCAGTCTTGATCTTGAATAGCTCCTTTTATGTTTTATGTTTTGTAAACCTTAGAAAGAAACTGCCTGAAGTTAACTTTTTCTACTTCAGTGCAGTTGTTACCTGAACTTGCAGTGAAAAAGGACTCGTCCCTGTCTCACCTTTCTTTGACCTAAGCTTCCTTTTAACACTCTTGGTGGATTCATTCCTTCCCTTGCAAAGCGCAGATGCATGAGTTTCTTTCATCCTAGAATCTGAAGTGGCATGGTCTGAAGTCATGCAGCCTGAGGCATCAAGGGCTCTGACTTCTGCTTTTAACTTACTCCTCTCCTTCTACTTGTCTGTCCAGTGGTGGTCTAGGTCCTGACCTCTCCGTTATCAATAATACATAGAAGGTGCTCTGTGCTTGGACGCTGTGCAGAATGGACTTCCTGCCTGCTTGCGCACAGCCAGATATCCTGACACTGTGTACTCTCTTCCATCTCAAAAGTCTTAATAGGTTTCCCAGCAGAGCTGAAATAGGCTGAATTGAGTGATCATGTGGCCCTGTCCAGTGACAGGGTCTAGGAAATTTAAAGAATTACTTTTGTGCTATTTGAGTGTCTCAGACTGTTTTCAGTGACCCTGGTGAGAAGACAACACGGTACATCAGCTGTATTAGGGAAAACTTTCTCTTTCTTCTCACAGGGATTCAGAAATTCTTGAGGGAGACAGTGAGGAACTGCAGAAGAGATGGATTTGTGCAGACCATCCTGGGAAGACGGAGATACCTGCCAGCTATCAAAGATGCAAACCCTTACAGTAAAGCTCATGTATGTTGAGTGCAGTACCTTTTTACCTTCTTTCAAAGATTTTTTAAAGTATTAGATTTCTTTGCATATCCCTATCTGTGGTTTTACAGGATTCATGAATCGTCTTGGTCATGACCTTCCACTTCTCACTTAGTTCTCTTTAAATAATGGAGCTTTTGTCATGATCTGCTTGACGTATATCTTCTGTGACTGGGTGTATAGCTGTCATCACTGTGCTAACCTCACTTCAGAACTCCCATGCTGGAACTGAGTGAGTAATTTATTTCAATAAGTGGACGTATTTTTGAAAGCCTCCACACAGTGATGTGCCTTAACTTCTCAAGCTGAGTTGCTCCCACTCAGCAGTCTTTGTATGTTATATGCTGTCAGCACTTGAAAAAGGAAGGGCATTTAAGTCCTGTATTTTTGGGTATTTGTTCTTTTTCTTATTCCCCCTCAATGGAAAATTGTTCAAGCTTGTTAGAAAATTATTTACTTAATATACACCTTTGCACTGGCATTATTTTTTTCAAGGTCATTTTGGACGCCTCTGTCATAAACTCAGCTTCAGTAAGAGTGAGCTGACTCCCTGGGGAGATGTTGGCACATTTCTGTGGGGAGGAAGCATTATACTTCTCAGTAGGAAGCTGGATCAGATTGTGTGGAATTAAAGACTAGAATGGGAAAGGGAGGAGATGGGGGAGTTTGTACTCCAAGGAGCTGAAAATTAAAAAAAAATGTTTTAAGATGATTTGACTATTTAACGTGAAGGATACTTCAGCACGAAGCTTTGTAGATACGCTTTCCATTCAACTTTGATTTATTCTTTAAAAATCATATTAAAGACTAGTTTATGAATTATCTTCACTTTTATTTCAGCTTCCTCACAACTTTTTTGCATACATTTCAGTTCTAATCAGAGAAAGAAGAACCTTTGGATACAGCTTACTTGTCTGAGGAGGGGATTAGTAGAGAGGTTGCTTGTGTCGGGAAAAAAGTCATTGTGTTATAGTGGTATCTAGTGTGATTTTGCACAGCTGCTCTACTCTGGCAGTCAGGGTTCAGTGCAGTAGCGCAGATTATTAGTCCATGAAATTCAGCATCTTGCCTTTAGTTATCCATTCCTGACGGTTTTAGAGATACACAAAAGCATCTTATGGTACTTGGATTAAATCAGATTTTTCTGCTCCTCATGAAACTATTACCATGTGTATATGCTTCTCCCTCTTGTGGCTTGCGACTCTTGCAGATTATTACCCTTGATGTTAATTAGCTTTAAATTTGTGGAAGTCCTGCTTTTCTCAGTCACCTGGAGAAATTCTGTGTATGAAGCTTGTCTATAACGTTTCTTTCTTTCAGGCACATACAGTGAACACTGTCTGGACACTTTATGATGCCTGTATTTGGCCACATATCCATTATTGTTAATGAAGTACATGTGTCATGCTGAAACTGATTCTATTTTTTTGAGGGTTAGATTTTGAAAACAAGTATCTCTATTTAGGCAGAGCGACAGGCTGTGAACACAACTGTTCAGGGATCTGCCGCAGACATCGTCAAAACAGCCACTGTGAACATTCAGAGACGACTGGAAGCTTTCTCCTCTGTGATCAAGTCCCATGGACATCTGGAGAGCTCCTTCCAGAGGCATAAGACTGGTATGTTCATCTCTTCCTTACACACTAGAGTGAAACTTTTGTTGTTAATTTTTTAAAAGAAAAAACAACACAACAAATTGCCTGCAAAAAATAGTTAGAGCTTTTGGGCTAGGAATGGGAGACATATTTTTTTCCTGACAGCATTAAGTCTGTGTTTAATGGGCAAAAAAGTCACAATGAAGGAGGGAGAATGTCTGCTCAACACACAAAATAACAAATGCTGTGATCAGGTAAGAAGCCTCAGTTGCCTCAAAGTAGCTCTTGCAAAGGTTGGCTGTGGGAGTTCATGTGTGATATGGTCTGTGATGCCACCACAGAATTGTTCAAAAGAAGGAAGGAGAAACTGAACAGATATTCTAGCTTCAATGGCAGAGAAAAGATACAACTTCTAGTTCCAAAAATACGATTTTTGGTTACAATTAAGTCTGAAATTTGATGTGCAGAGGTTTCACAAGAGTATTACATGAAGCACTTTATCAGCATGAATTTCTTCTGGCTGCAGGTAGCAAAGCTGTGCTGGGTTCCTTATTCCCAGAGGAGTGCTACAAAGGCTTTTTTTAGCATAATGTAGACAGTGTTTTGTTCATCACTCATATATTTTTAGAGACAACTTAAGGAATCGAGTGCTGTATTTCTTTGATAGTTCAGATGCTTCAACCTGAAAGACGAAACTGTCTTAATATGAAAAGTCTGGTTTGTCAAACTGGGAAGAAAAACTAAATAATTAATTGTTGAACGTCTAAAAATATGTCAGGGAGTTTTATTTTAGAGAGACAAAATTCAGAGCTCTGCTATGAGTGGAAGGCATGTGCTTGGCTTCCCACCCCTTCCAGGAGCAGCAGCTCCTGGCCTTTGGCCAACATAATTGTAGGAAGGTGAGCAGATGCATTTATGACAGTTTTTCCTCTTCTGATGCTAGCTGTTTCAAGAACTGGAAGGATTATTTTTCAGCAAGTTATAAATGCCTGGGCCATCAGATAAGCATCCTGCATTATGTGGCTTTTTCAGCACTGCTGTTTCAGTGTGAGGCTTGTGTGAGGAACTGATGATGCTTTAAAACCCTTCCTGTAGTTGTGAACTAGAGTCCTCCTGTTCGCTGACCTGAGAAATAAATAACTTTTGAGTCTCTGTGTGTGAGGTTATGTTTTGTTTATTTTAAAAAAAAGCTTTTAACATAGACCTGTTTCTTCTGTTTTATTTTTGTCAGGCAAGGTTACCAGGATCCTGGTTTTGTCAGATGCTTACTTGTTTATTCAAAAACTGCTCTTTTCATTCGTTTTCTTAATTGCGAGTAGTACCTACAGTCTCAGATAACTGCATTTGGGAGGAAGCTTGCCGCTGTGTTAGGCTAGCCATTATGATTTCGAGACAAAAGCAGAATCCTAATTCATTGCTATAGAGAATGCTGCAAACCCAAATTCTGATTAAACCTGACATGATTGTGTTTAAAATTTACTTTTAAAACAGATGGTTCAGGAGATGCAACTGTCTCTTGTTTCTGTTCTGATTCATATCTGTATAATTTAAGGCTGAAATGTTTATATTTAAAATGCTTTTCATTAACATTTTCCCTCAGTAGTTGTACAAATATTGATAGAATAGTAATGTTTTATGGTTTTATCTGTAGGCATGGGCTTTTTCATTTTAAAGTTCCTCATGTTCTTTTTCTCAGCGTTAGGAATGTGTGAGGGTTTTGTAATTGTGGGAAACATGCCTTTCCATAATGGTATCTAACAAACTGCTTTTCACCTGTGTAGGAAGGCTAACAGGAAAGAGAAGCAGAGGGATGTTACATCCCATCAGCGGTGGTTTCTTTATCCTTCAGCTCCATGATGAGCTCCTCTATGAAGTTGCAGAAGATGATGTCATCCAGGTACAGCCCTGCAGTTGCTTTTTCAACTGTATGCATTATGATGTTCCAAACCATCCTTCCTTCTAGGGGCTCAGCCTGTCTTCCCTGGATCCTTTTTTACTGTGTGCTAAATGGTCTGTGAAAACAGCGTTCAGTTGGAAGAAAAATTATGTTCGTATTTTTGATCCCTCTATTTTCAGACTCAAGTTCATTTTCCACTGTGTGCTTTGTTTGCTTATAACAGCAGTACGTGCAACTTGTCTGCAAGTCTGGATGAGTGGAGTACGTGAATATTGTTGGTGGGTGTAGGGGGAAGTTTTTCCCTGTCTGGATGTATTTTTTCCTCCCTGTTTCCACTCGTGTGTTCTAGTGCCTAACTCAGAACACGTGTTGTTACAGCTGTTTTATAGGGAAAGGAGGGTACTGTGCTTTTGCTATTTGTTTCCTCATTCCCTACCTATTTGCCTTTCTAGTAGGGGTGTTATGGTGCTGGTTGGCAATATAGAAGGTGTAAGAAGTGTGCTGCTTGGAATTAAGCTACCTTTTTTAAGCGTATGTGTCTCTTTTGTGTGCTGTTCTCTGTGTAGTTGCTCCTGTGTCCATGTGACAGCAGTAAGCATTTTAGCCACATGTTGGCAGCTCAGTGTTTTCTCAAGTCCTGAGCACAAGCGCAGGAAGGCTCCCAGGATGGACTTCCATAGCTTAAGGATATCTTTCTCCCATTTCTGTTCTGCCCCCCGCCCCCATCTTTAGTGACAAAAGGCAATTTCCTGATGGCCAGCAATCACTCCTAGTCTGAGAGGCCCCCAGGATGGGGTCCTGCTGTAGGGATCCATCTCATTCCATCAGCTTCCCAGGGAACCTCACAGGTTTTTATGTCTGCCTTGCAACCACTGTCCCTTGATCTAGGTGCAGCAGCTTTAATTTTATCTTCCTCCTCTGTGTGCTGGACTCGTGACTGTTCTCAGAGAATGTCCTTCTGTGTGGTTCACATTTCTTTTGAAATACTGAGCCCCGAACATGACCAAGGCTTCAGTGGTTTGAACACTGGAAAATTGATCTTTGTGTCACAAGCAACATTTTCTATGTTCCAGAATTGCATTCATTTTATTTCTCACAGCAGTGTGCCTTGCTTAAGCCCTGTTCAGTTTTTAATCTCTGATAACCCCATTTTTTTTCTTGCCTAGGCAGTTATTTTTCATCCTGTTTTTAAACAGTAGATTGTTTCTATGCTACCTTCTGTCCTGCTTCTTTCTACTCTGTACTCGTCTGTGCTGAATTACATCCTATTTCAAAGCATTTTTCTAGGTTATCAAGATCCATTTGAGATGTGATATGTAAGGGCGTAGGGTTTTGGAAGACAAATCTCCCCCTAGTTCTTAATGCTGTTGTAAACTCTTGTGCTCTGATCACCTCAAATCCCCTCCTCCATTCCCCAGTAGAAACTGTGGAGGAATTTCTACTGTTGGTACCTCTGAGGGAATTCTCGGAATGCATGGGTCAGAAAGCCTAAATAGTTACCATGTTGGCACAGTGGCCCCTAGCTGAGATGAAAAACTGCAATAATTTCAAAGCCTCTTTTCATTCTGCTGTGCAAAGATTTGGGGGATGGGTGTGGATTGAAAGATTAATTCAAATAACCAGTGAGGGCAGGCTGGAATCTGTGCAGGTCTTGGAATAGGAAAGATTGTCCCTTTATCAAGGGCTGATATTTACAGTTGGGGAAAAAAAGCCTCTGTCTCTTACAGTCCAGTAATTCTCAGGCAAAAATGTCTTCTGGTCCCCTAACTGTGTACTGAATGCTTTCTTAGGAATGCCGGAGGAGGGCAGCTAACATTGGAGTTGCCTCAAGAAAATAGTGAGGGGACACTTGGGCGGCATCTCTAACATCTGCATGGAACACGATCTACTTTCCCAGGGGTTTGTAGTTTGTGTTTCACAGAGCACCTCTTGGGCCAATACAATGAAGGGGAATGCTGTTCTTTGCCTCTGGTGCATTTGGTTTGTGTCTTACTTCCAGTACATTGATGTTTTCAGAACAGACCCCATGAAACACTTGGAGTTACGCAGCTGGGTAAAAGAGGAGACTCTGCAGGACTCAGGTGTTTAGTAGAAACTGAATCTTGCCTCTTTTTTAAAGTAGTCTTAAACAGTGCAGAACATGCATTTTAAGTGCTGCATGAAATGTTGCTGGCTTTATACAGTTTCTCCATCATAAACCCTAATCAGAAGTAAAATGTGTGGCTGGGTTCCCATCAATGCAGACGAATGCAGGAGAGGACTCCAGGTGACTGGCCACCTCAAGTGTTGCCAGACAAACAGACCACTGAAGAAGTGTGCATATCTGATGTTCAGCATTTCCTTGTAGGTCGCTCAGATTGTCAAGCACGAGATGGAAAACGCCATCAAACTCTCAGTAAAACTGAGTGTTAAAGTGAAAATTGGACCTAGCTGGGGAGATCTGCAGGACCTGGAGCTCTGACATGGAATACATCCTTCTCGCCTGTGGTGAGGTGGGAGGCACCATGGACTGGGCAGGGCAAAGGCGTACGGTGCGATCCTCCCGTATTGCGTTTCTACAGGCACTGCGAGCTGCCTTCTGAAATGTGTGGTGGAAGCTGCTATGAATTCACTAAGCCAAACCCTTCAAAGGTCAGACGGCGCAGCGAAGCATGTTTACAGAACTGTGAAATTACTAACTGCTAGAAGTTCAGTATTTAAAGGAATTCTTTTAAAATGCGCTTGATCTTGTAATTTAAAACAAAACCCCTAAGCCTAATGAATTTATTACATATGAAATGAGCTGGATTAATTTATTAAAACAAAGCACAAAGATTTGGCAGTTCTTGTGTGTAATTTTGTCTGGGACAAAAAAAGAGTCATTACGTTTGCACTGAATGTTGAATTTTGCAGGTCTGTGCTAGGATCATTTTGTACTGAATTCTGCTGATGATGTTCAGGTGCTGAAATGGTTTTACAGCTGGCAGGATTTCTCGCTGAGCAGCTGTGCAGCGTTCACAGTGAGTGGAATAGGTGCTTGGTTAGCCTCTGACTTTTGGGAAAGCATTCTGATGACTGGCTGCCAATATTCATCCTGCTGCTGACTGGCAAACTGGCCTGGAGGGGGATATTGTTTGAGGTCCCTTGTAGTTAACACAAAATCACCAGCAAAAACTTTCCTTTTTAAAAAATTAAACTCAGTTAATTAGTTAAAAACTTAATGGCAATTTGTATTTTTGTGAAAATTCAGCTTCTGACCAGCTGAAGTGGCAGCCAGGCTGGGGTCTGGGGCCTGGTGCTTTACACAGGTATCGCTGAACAGGGGTGGGTGACCTGTGGTTCTTCATTCAGAGACCCGTCTCCTCAGGAAGCCTCATGCTCTGCTTGTTGTCAGCCTTCCTAAAAACACTTTGATTTCCCCCATATTTTGCTTCAGCGTCTTTGACTCAATCCCTGTGATCAGGGAGAAAGTTTTTCTGGGAGTCTGGGCCTTTCTGAGCTGGTCCTGAGTTTGACTCAGGTCAGCTGCTGGCATCAGATGCTTCAAAAGAGGGCAAGGAAGGAGCTTGCAGGGAATTAATTTGCCAGTGTCCAAAAAGTCTGTAGATGTCACACTTTGGGATGTGGTTTAGTAGGCACGGCAGTGTTTGGCTGACAGTTGGACTTCATCTTAAAGGTCTTTTCCAACCTCAACAATGCTACAATTCAACTCTCCTCACTAATGCCTTCTGGCCTTGCTAGACCTTAGATCACATGGTTTCATTTCCATTGCAGATGATTGTGATGGTTATACACATTCAGCTGTTTTTGTTAGCTTCATACCATGCCTGACCTCGATTTCTGTTAATCACATCATGTGGCCCTTGTATGTTACAGGAAAGGGAGGACAGGTGCCTCCTGTCATCTTCTTTATGCCTCTAAGTATTTTATCATGTCTTGGCTTCTGTGGTTCCTCCGTAATGTAAATATCTCTGTCTCTCCATTCTTGCCTCCTGTGAGAAAGCCCCTAATTTTTCTTTCATGTCTGAACTTCTGCTGGATCCCTGTTAAGAAGTGTACTTTTGAAGTTGCCTTTATAGCCTGATCTAAGAGGATGCATGCTTGGCTTTTAGCAGCCTGATAGCATGCATGAGCTTGTTAACTTCAAATGCAGAGCTGTTGGCTTGGCCGTTATCCTGACATCAGAAGTACCTGGCACCAAGGTTTCAGGAATACAGTGAGGTGTAAGAGATCATAATGGAGCCTGCGTACCAAGGCTGCATCCTGGTCTCTGATGTACCACCTGTCTCTTGTGCAGCAAACCAGGAATGTGGTATTGAGCCAAAGCCCCAGGTGAGGATGCTGTGACTGCCCTTCTCAGCTCCGACTTGGCCTTCTTTCTTGTTTTTCTTTTCTCACTTCACCTTGACAAATTTTGTTTCTTTTCTGCCTGCTCTGTGCCTATGGTTTTCTACCACATCTGTCTCCTGATGGCTGAGCTCTTTATCCACAGCCATTCGGCTGATAGACAGTTTTTCCTTTTCTTAGCTTATTAAAGCTTTTGTTATTAACAGATCTGAGCCTCGGCACCCTGGTGTCTGACCATTTGTGTGTTCTGCCTGTGAAGACAGCGGGTTGGACTTGTTATCAATTCACATGGCTTAATGATTTCCTGTCCTGGGGTGTTGTGTGGTGACACACCTGTGCTGTACTTCAGGCCTCACCGGAGCTGCTGTAATTTGAGTTGCTTGTTCTTTGGCACATTACAATATTTTGCTCCTGCATACTGCCTTTGGAATTTCAGAAGGATGGATCTCATGCATATTTCCTAACAAGCTCTCTAGATGGGTTGATGCTAATCGATAAGGGGATTGACACAGAACTAAACATATTTTGCTAAACAAACTCAATGAGTTCATTTTAATTAGCCAGTAATTTGGAGCAAATAAGAAGATACAAGGTGGCCACTGCTCTGTGAGCGAGGTGGCTGCAGCATTTGAGTAATAATACTAGAACTGGCTCTGAGCTGTTGCCTGATTGCTGCTATTTACATTCCTTAAGTCTAATTGGACTTGCGAGACTAAGCAGGGGAAGCAGAAGAGGGCTTAGGTCAAGGAGGCATGGGCACTGCTTTTCTGCATTGTGTGGGAAAGGTTGCCTGTTACTTTTTGAAGTTGGTAGGAGGAGGTTGGCTGCTCGCATTACTTCAATATTTTTGCCTGTGCGCCACTCCCTGCCCCTCGCCTCTGATGGGCTGAGGTTTGCGTTTAGCTGGAAACTGGGCTTTTTTCTAGTTCAGGACCTGATAACCAGCGTGCAGGTTACTCTGTCTCATTGTAGACAGGGTGGGATGCATCTGATGATGTTTGCTCTCTGTTTCTCAGCTAGTTTGTGTATGTCTCTGCAGTCTGCTCCCACTTCCTGCTAGTTGGTGCCGCACAACACGTGCGGTAACACATGTGGGCCCAGCAGCCCGAGAAGATGGATGAACACTGTGGAGGGGGTAGGAGTTATGTTTGTTACAGCAGCCTTGTCACTTGGTGTACGTGGAATCACTCCCACAGCCGACTCCTGCCTTGTGCCCTGTGCTACCTGTGCCTGGCTGCTGCAGCAGCAGGTGGGTGTCTGCCAAAAGAAATTGGATTAAGATCCAGTCCTGACAAACAGCTGTGGTCACCAGGAATGCCTTGTCTTCATGTTGCGTGAACCTGTGTGACCCAGCACCTCACTCCATTTGGTTCACATCAGTTTTCTTCTCAAACTGGCTCGAATTTTGATTCTGCCTGCTACTGGTGTTGGGCAGAACTTCCCTGGACTCAGCAGCAGGAAAGTCTGTCATTGATGTTTGGTGTAACTACTGGGTCCTTTTCCTCCCATGCGGACCACAAGCTTGTTTTGCCTTGTTTTTTCTGCTGCAGCTTTTTTGCTCTTCCCTGCCATCTGGAGGTGCTCTGTGCACTTTCCTGTAGCTGGGCAAGGGTGGGAGGAGGAGCAGGTGACAAAAGATGCTCTCACCTCGTCCATTCTGGTTTGGTCCTTTTGCCTTTCATCCATGCTCTCTGCATTTCATCAAAATCTGTAGCTGAGAAGAAGGAGCTGGAAGCTCAGTAGCTCTGAACCGTTTTAAATCTCTTCTGGCAGAGCGACTTGAGCATTTTGTTGGCAAGTGCCCTTATGTGACCTCGCTTCTGCTCTCTGAGATTTCAGCTTGTAGGTGACTGCTTCTAACCTGAAGCGGAAGTGACATTAAGGTGCTGTCGCTTGGCTGAGAAACCCAGGCTTGTGTTCCTGGGGACTGGCATGGTGATTATGAGTGCCCTTTGAGCTCCCCACAGGAAAGCACAGGGACATGAGCTGGGGTTCAGATTTTGTCACAGCGTGAGCTGCTGAAGGAAGGGAGGTGTCCATTCCCACCCAAGCAGCAACTGTGGCTGCATCTTCTATATTCCTGAGTTGGTGAGTAGTGTAAACTCCATCCAAACCCTTTGTGTAAAGTGGACACTTTTGAAATACTATAAAGAAGCTAGGAATAGAGGTGGGAAAAAAAGAGAGATCTCTACGCCAACTAATATCAATTATTTCCTTTATTTTCTTTCCCTCTTTTTTTGGTTGTTACTGGGGACTAGAAACAGCCTCAGTTAAAGATGCCTTAGTTTTCCTTTTGTGATGCTGATTTAGGATACCTGTGGAAACAGGACATGGTTAGCACAGGAGCGTGTGGTTCACCCCAGATTAGTCTTGATTCCAAGATACAGGTAATGACTTGTTAACAAACCCCACATCTATTCTGTCCGCATTTCCTTGACACTGAATCTGAATATCAGTTGCTATTTAAAAAAGTACAATGTTTGATTTGTTGATTTAATCACAAAACAAAACACATGAATGGAAACACTCATTTACGTGACTATTGCTTATACACCTAAGATGACAAGTTGACTACAAATGGCCACATGTAGTTCCTTATTGAGAGAGAGCGTGTTCTTACCGAGACCATGCCAAGGCAGAAAAACATTCAAGACTGAAATATACTGTGCTTGAATTCACCTTTAGCTTATAGAAAAGGAGGTATGGGAGGGTGGGGTATTTAAGGGGCATAATTAACTGAAATCTGGCTTTTTGCCTGTGTTACAATACCCACAGTTTGTAAATGGAGGAGTCCCGAGGCTGAACACAGCTCTTATTGAAGCTGCAGTGTTTTCTGCATTTCTTAAATTGTGCACTGAAAACAAACTGAAGCATTTTTGACTGCGTATCTGCATTACAACACATGTGACTTGATGTGAAAGGGCTGTGCAAAGGGAATATGTAAACTGTTTTAGAGAATTTCCGTATGTGATAATTTTATGCAATAGGTATAGTAAATAGAGTATTTTTGTTAAATATTTGTGTACAAAGCTATGTTCTGGTAGTGTAGGGACTGTCTCATTGATGTACAGAGTGGAACTGTAAAAAAATAATATAGAAACCAGGTCATTATACAAAGCAAAACCTCATTCTCACATTTTCCTTTCTTTTCATTCAAGATTTGAAGCTTAAGTGAAAACTCTAGGAATGGACTTTATAAAATAAACCAGTCTGAACTGAAGATGTGCCCACCCTGAAAATATAAAAATAATCTAATTTAGTTTGTTTTTCTCTGTATACTCTAACTACAGCTCTGTGTGTAAGATTAAACACATCTGGTCAAACCCAGAAGTGTGTGTGCTGTTGGAAGTTCTGTATATCTGATTTTGGCTGTGGTTGTGACAGAGTTCCTGTAAAGAAGAATGTGAGGGAACAGGGTATCCAAGTGGACAAAAAAACATGTTAAATCAAACAAATACTTCCAGCCAATCTGGTCTTTTGTAACTGAGGATGGCGATGTTGAAGATAATACCTCTAAGCTGAGGTTTTTGCCTCAAGTGGTGCTGTCTCAGTGGAACAGGTGAAAGCACATGATTTCAACATCCAGCTACAGCTACTGTCCTCAGTTTCCTTAGAGTAAGTCAGGTCAGATGCTGTGCTCGTTGTGCAGGATGCTGAGACTTTATTCCTTTCACTAACAAACAGCCTGTAGGTCAGGTCAGGCCTTGCAAAAATCCCACACTCCCCCTCCTTTCTCACAATGAATCAAACAGGCAAGAGTTTTTCCTCCCTCATTGATGCTTTTAAGTGAAGGGTTGTTTCCACATACATGGTAAATCTTGATAGAAAGCATTTAACAGTGTGCACTAACAAACTTATACAACATATACATTACATATATATATTTATATATATAGAATGTTCTATATACAAACATATACAACTTTTTTGATCTCTACAGACTACAAGAAAATTCATAATTATTGTCACAAGTGGCAAACTTAACAGAAATAGTAATTTATAACTGTCTGGAAATATGTAAAATATGTAAGAGTGGAAAGCAAGATACAGCTGTGACCCCATGGGGAGTACTGGAGAAAAGGCTTAAAAGTTCGGTACTAAAAATGGTTAGTTTGAGGGATGCTAGATTCTCCTTTCTCTGTTACATAAAAATGCAAATGGAAATCTACTGGCAGGTGGTTCCCCCCCACCCCCCCAACCGGTGTTAAGCTAGAGACCGTTGGCAGCTGCAGTCGGTCAGGCATTGTGTAAATGACTTGTAGAAGACACACTTCTCTCTGGGCATGCTGCAGCGATTTAGGAATGAAAAGTTGCCCTTAAAGTTTTAAATTTGACACTTAAAATGAGCGAGTGGGCTCTTGGTCCAGATACTTTCACTGAAGTCAAGGTATGGGGGATCTTTGCCGTATTAGCCAGCCACATGAGGGAGAACAGAAAACTGGCACAGAACTGGGGTAGCTTTCTTGTCACTGAGGTGAAGCAACCACGTGCTACCACTCACCCAGACTGCTTTCTCGAAGGCTGACTGCCGTACTCCAGTTCATAGCACAAACTGGCCCTGTAGCCTGGAACTGGTAACAGCCTTTCCATCTGCACCAGCTCAGTGCAGAGCTTGGTACAGAACAAAAGCTGGCAGGGAGGCCTTGGCTTGGTATTAACAGACTGCTTATCTTCTCTGTACAAGCAGAGAAGACAGGACTAATAAGGTCTAGAAAGCTGTTGGGAAAGTTTGAATGCTGCCCCAAATGGTTTTGTTGCCCAAAGACTAGTGGTTTTGGAGTACAGGCCAGAGCACAGGAAGAAGGAATATGCATTTAAACAGAATTGCTGTGATGTTGTTTCATTTTTCATTCTAGATGCCTGGGTGCAGTGGTGCTTCCTCAGCCACATGCAAGTGGATGTTTCTGTGACCTGGCCGCTGGAAGGAGTTCCCAACTCAGCTGAGTTTGCTGTTTCCTCCAGCCTACACAGCACCAGCCTCTTGGGTCACAGACAACTCCAGTTCCTTGCATTTAAGCAGAAATGTAGGCATGCCTTGGGCTTTGACCTTTTCCCCAACAAGCTTCTACTACAGTTCCCACAATTATGGAGCAATTTCTCCTGCGACTGAGAGGAACTCGGAGTCTTATTGTCAGTTGAGATAGACCTGTCAGGGCCATCATTTTAACTTTGCCCACAGAAAAGTGTAAAAATCCTGCAAAGCATGAAATTCATGTTGTGCTACAACGTGGATTTATAAATGTAACACCTCAACTCTGTTCCAACCTTTCAACTTGCACAGCTAGGCTGATAGTGAAGCTGGATTTTGGGCCAAAAGGAAGGGTATAGGGAAGATATCTTTGAGGGAGTATCTGACTGCTAGGTATCTGACTGCTAGGGTGATATAAACACGGTGACATTAAGTTCTAGTTAGGAGGGAGATGGCACCTGTCTGCATCGGTGTCCATCAGGACTCCTTGGTTGGACAGAGGATGCTACTCCTCTCATGCAGAAAATTTTTAAGTGCTGCTTTTTCCACCTTTTTCTTTCCTGCCTTTTCTAATTTGAAGCTATGTTTAAGTGCATGAAAATAAGCCTTCAATGCCTTGTTTCCAGGCCAGTTTTGGAAAAATTTCTAACCTAACAGTAGGCGGATGCAGCAGGGAGACTCTCGCTGTGACTGCAGCACACTCCTGGACTTGGGACTTTATTCGTATAGTCATGTAACAGGTTCTGCTTACTGTTCTCTTCCCTGTTGCAGGTTGCTTCACTTCTAGCAGTGTGAGCAAAAAAGAAAAAAATCACCCATGGTGTCATTTTATATCTGTGGCAATTCAGTGCTCTATGTTGACCACTGGTTTTCACGCTCCTCCCCTGGCCCATTGTTTAGTCTTGCTGCTGTGATCCCTCTTCCCGAGCTTTAGCGGGGGTCCCGTGCAGTTCCCTTGGCATCATTTCAACTGGGTGCTTCCAGAAAAATCACTGCTGTGCAAACTGCTACGCAGCTTCTGGGAGCAGAACTTGATAGGCCTCTCCAACTTGTAGCCCTGTGGTTTCCCATCTTGCCTTTCCTAACATGAAGGAGCAATTTCCAAAGCTGTTTTTCTATTCCTGCTACTGAGAAATAAGGCAACCGAGCGATGCAGACACCACCACAGGGATGAGAAATGCCACGGACCCCTTCAAGGACAACCAGGAGGAATTCAGAGCACATTTCAAAACGTACATATAAAGATGACATGTCATGTGCTCTGAATTGCAAATAAACCATCTATGCTCATGTTTTAATGACATTTCAGATACTGCCTGTCTAGCTACTTGAAAAATCTGTAAATTTGGGGCATAGGAGTTTGAAGTTATTTATTCCTCTGGTGGGAGTTAAACAGCACTCATTTCAAGCAAGGTTTTTCAAGGGAAATAAATAGCAGATAGGAGAACACAGCTCAACTGATTTTTGTGTTGAGAACAGTAGCAAACATGCTTGAAATGTACTGGCTTTTTGTAATGTCACTTTTAAAAAATAAAGATTTTTGCCATTTAAGTATTTTCTTTTTTTTTTTTTGCTAAGAATAGAAATAAATCCCATTGTTCTTCGGTCACAACATGCTTTCTTTTTCTCTCTTTTTTTTTTTGATTTTTTTTTTTCCAGATGTCAATTAGTCATGCAAAGTTTTATAAGTGCATTAACATTTGAGTTTGTACAGAATTATTTTTAACCAGACGCCCTCCCCACAGTTCATACCTACAGCTTCTGAAAAACTACATGCCACAGTGATAGTAGAGTTCCTCTTGGAAAAACACTGGCTCCTGCATGAGCCAGCTGTTGAACTAAGACCCACACGATTCCAGCTTCCATCTCATCATCTGTAAAGTTTCTCCTTGACTCCCACTGTTGATGAATCCAATAATAGTAAGAGGGAAACATCTTCTAGGAGAAAGAACTGTCTCTGGCCAGTGACTGGTAGATTTGGGAATGAGTGTTGCTTCCCTGAAGAGTGTTCTTAATAAAGCCACAAGCAGCTGCATTGGAAGTCTAGAACTGGTACCATTTTTTGTCCTTGTACTTCAGCATCACCTACAGAAATGGGAAACAAACAAAGAGATATAAAATGCTGCTCTGCATGTGAGGTATCACACATGACCTAGGCCCACTAACTGTCACAAACTTTGTAAGTCAAAAAGAAAGAGCAATGTGGTACTCTACTAACAGCATTATCGGGTCGTGATTCCACCGAGACCTTGCATTTAATTTCAATTTCATCATTGCTACATTAAAAAAAAAAAAGTTACCCACTGTTACTGCTCATTACAAGATTTTCCTGAGGAGCTTTAACAACTTTTCTTCTACAAAAAGTACGTAGGCATGGGAATAACCAGGAACTTGCTTTTTACTCCTGTAGAAAGCCTATCTACACAGCATAGCAGATATATATCCTGAATATGTAAACACCTTTTGCATTTCAGGGCATGTTCTTTCTGCTTTTTTATGCCTCATGATTAAAAAAGCCAATCAAAATGTAGAGTTCTTGTCCAGAGATATGACTTATTTTAAATGAAGAATGACATATTTTAAATGAAGAACATGCATTTTGGGAAGTATTCTTTAGGGTTGCTTTATCTTCAAAGATAATCACCTTAGTCGATTCCCAGCCTTAACAGCGTGGGATGGAAGAACTTTCCATTTCCAGCTTAAAGCACAAAAGCTGTCTGTTCCAGGAAAGCTCTATTCTATATAACTGTAACAGAGTGTTATACTAGAAATGTTCACCTCTTCTTCCCAATAAGACCTGTAAAGGTTCATATATAGAATTACAGAATGGTTTGGGTCAGAATAGACCTTAAAGATCATTCAGTTCCAGCCCCGTTCCACGGGCAGGGACACTTTCACCTTCCGCTAGTGCAGGTTGCTCAAAGCCTCATCCACCTCCCCATTTCCTGCCCTGCTGCACAGACGCGCTGTACTTGGTGACTCAAAAAAAAAAAAAAATCATAATGAATCACTGAGAAATGCAAGTGATGAGAAGTGCCAGATTCTAAATTCTGAGGCTAACAAGGGATACGCACTTATGGAAACGTGAAAAGAAGGGGTGTGCTACAGAATTTTATTTTCTGTATTCTTAGTGTTTGGGAGCAGGAATAGCCAGCCGTAAGTTAACACGAGCACACCTAAACTAACGCAACGGGGTGCATGGGGAGAACCGTACTTGGCTTCCCCAAAGGGAAGTAAAGGCTCAGTTGCAGGGTTGGTGGTTCCTAGTGTATGGTGCCAGGACCCCTACCTCGTGTGCATGTTTGGAAAATGCCTCTGCACTGGCCATCATGCTGGCAGTCTTTTCATCCAGTTCTCCCAGTTTCTGTCCTCTCTCATCAAGGGCAATGCGTGCGCGAGTCAAGTCCCCAATGACTCCTCCTGCAGCTCCTCTCACGCCTTCAATTCCACCTGATCCAGGGATATGCTGGGCGAGACTCCGAGAGGCTTTTCCTGCCGTGGCCTCACCAACTGCAAAGGTGAAATGAAAAGACAGACAGGAATGAGTCCCTGGCCATGGCTCTCTCTGTCAGTGCTTCTCATCCTTGATCTGCAGCCTCGCAGTGGTGATGCCATTTGATGCGGAGATGGCACAAGTGGAAAGCTTTGCTCTGTGTACTGGCACATCTACAGCACAGCCATGGGCAATCTCACTCAGTTGCTCAAAAGAAGCTGCTGAGGGTGAAGGAATCATGGGAAATCAACTGAGGATCCTCCCCTCATGATGCCATCTTGATTTTTTCATCAGTGATCTAAATCTTGTGTACCATTCCATTCCTGGATGGCAAGGGCAGGTGATCCTATAAATTAATTTCTACAAAAAACCCACAACAAAACCCAGCCCCAAGCCCAATAAATTACTCACAAAGCTCCTCCCTGTCAAAAGCTTGTCCACTTCCTCCAAAAAGTCCTTTGAGGAAGCCTCTGTTTTGGGCTTCTGGCGTTTCCACAGGAGTAAACAAATCCCCAAGCATGTCCTAGCAAATTCAGACAAAAGTCCATGTGAAAAATTAGTGAGGTGAAAGCAGTTCTAGGTCTTTTCTTTATTTGCATTTATGAGCCATGTGCATTGGGTCTAATCAATTAGTTTTAAGAGTCTGTTGTGTGAACAGTATTAAGTAGTTAACATTTGTGATTCATGACGGGCAAATACTCAGGCTAACTGGATTCACTTAGGCTAACTATGTTCACTGATGCTTTCAGAGGGATTTGGTTTGTCATTGCCCAGTCTTATGCTCGTTACTACAGAGAAAAAAATACGTAAAGAATACAAAGTGAAAATATCAGTGATAAGGTCACATTTTGCCTAGGAACAGCAGAGGTGGCACTATAATTGAATAAACAATTTATTGTGCATTATGTGTTTTGATTGAATGATTACCCAGGTGAGCAGGGCAAGCATTCTCCGTTTTCTCTTCACAGTGTGCTTGCTGCCAGCTCAGAGCATTTGATGGTTTGTAGTTTGTCTGGGTTTTGTAGGTGGTTGGTTGGTTTGTTTTATGAAGTCCCATCACCTTCCACACTCCCTCCCTCCACCCCAATGCCGTGCACTGCGGCAGCGCCACCAGTACTGCTAAATAAGGATGGCTGAAGGCACATCTGTGGTGACACATAGTGGAGTAGTTGGCCCAAACAAATCTCAGGCTCGGGTTTATTTGCAGCGGTACTAGGAAAAATGGGCTCTCCTGAATAAAACTGATGAAGGAAGCGTGCAGTCTCGTTAGTGTTTGAAACCAGTGAGGCTGTGCAACGGGAACAGTTGCTGCCCTGTTGCTGAGATCTGTGTTTGCTCATCCAAGCCTCAACAAGCAGATACAGCTGTTGTGGTGCACAAAGCACTTGGCTCCTGGGAGGCCAAGCATTAGGACAGAGCTGTGACTCGCACTTGATGCTCCTCTGCACGGTCAGCTGCTCTGAGGGAAAAAAATGACAGCAGCCCTTGACAGCAGCCAAGTGGAGGCTCTCGTGCAGCCTGCTTTTTTTTCCCAGGTAGCAGGTGATACTGGGTCATCTGCTTTCTGTACATATCTAACAATTGCGTGAGCCTTTTACTGACCTCTGCATGCAAGCCAAGATACAAGCAGCCCCTGTCTGGCAGTACAGAGAAGCAAGCGCTGGGTTTCGCTTTAGCTGTGTGTTTTTATGATTCTATTAATGTTAGTAAAATAAAAAAAAAATACAAACCTAGCTTAGAACAGCCTCTCACTGTAGCTCCATCTTCTAACATACATTGACCAAACCTTTTGATCCCTTATAAATTGGTTCCCTGCAAAATAACCTCTTCTGGCACGTGCAGAAGCTCTTGTGCAGCACTCACTCCCCTCACAGGAATCCACAGACTTGAGACAGACAGTACTGTGATGTGAGCTGAGCAGCTCAGCACGTGTTATTCCCTATGGCATAATAAGTGCTGGCAGGACTGTTTCTTTTGTATTTCTATCCTAGTTCATTGCTAATTATATAACCTAGAACTTTTTTTCCCCTCTTATTACTCACGTTTCTCTCTGTAACCTCTCACAATTCCTCCTTTTTAGGAAATGACGTTTTAATTTGCATTTTCATTGTGAAAACCAACAACAGCAAAAACCACAACCCAAATCTAACATTGTAAAGACCTATTACTCAAAATACATTATTTTAATTAGGACCATTTCAATAGCTGCTGTATTTTAATGTACAATGGGAGAGGCTTTCCTCATGTGTAGAAGGGGAGTACCAATTATTGGAGTAAAACCAATGCAGAATAATTAAAAGATATGGTAAAACAGATCATATTTTTTGATACTGACCACACTGGTTTGTCTCATGATCCCACGTATACTGAAAGCTGCAGGTACTGAGATATTTTTAGAATTAAAATTAAATTAGCCAAAAAATATGGGAAGGAATTCATATTTTCACCGAGACAGTTGCTGCGTGGTTGGACACATGCTGATACCAACTGCTGTAGCTGCTATCCATTTGTAGCTTCCCCTTCTTTCCCTTCAGTCATTTTTAACAGTTGGTCTCTCGTCTGGTAGGGCTTTGCGAGAAGCAGTCTGTGAAGAGTCCCTTTTGGGCATGAACCTGACTCCGTATGGAGCCCAGCAGAGACTGCAATCGCGTGCGGGCAGGCTGTAGGCTCAGGCCAGCCACTAGGGCACACGAGCAAGGTGACAGTGTCAGAAAAAGTCCAAGCAGTGACAGAACTGCTGAACTCTCTCTGCTGCTTTGGCATCATTCAGCCAGGGCAAGCGGAGAGGAACACATCTCTCCCCCTCCTGCAGCATAGACTTCACTTGAAATAATAAAATTTACCCAAATACTACAGAAATATTTTTCCCCACCAATATTTATGCTTCTTGACACCACAAGTAAGTGGTGTCTTACTTACTTAAGTAAGTAAGTATTACTTACTTAACCATTTAAAACTTTGTCTTTTGAATAGAAACCATAGACTGGTGTGATGTGCTCTTTCAAGCAATCCAGCAATAAAGATGTGGCAATACACATCTGATGAGTCACTGGCCACTGGTCCTTCCACACAAACACAATGGCAACAAAAAGCCCGGGTTTGAGCCTTACCTGCAGATTGTCACACATCTCCTGGCTGTACGTCAGACGCTGGATTTCTGTTGGAGAGCTGAGGTACAGAGCCTGCCCTTCATTACTGAAACAAAAGGTCCGTGCTATCCTCATGTCTGTCACAGGCAAATAGTTCATGTCGAGCAGAGGGCGAAGGCTGGGCAAGCTGAAGAGAAGCAGATAGCCAGGTTAGGCACCAGTTGCCACCCATTCTACACCTGCTCAATGGCTGCATTTAAGAATTTAAGTTTATGCTTTTTATAACTAGAATAGTTAAAATGCATCTCTAAGCTGAAAATTTGTATAATAAACATGCTGCCTTCCTATCATACTTGATTTTCTTGCATGAAGGAGGTTTCAGCTGCCTTGCCTCAACTACCCTTTGGCTTTGGCCACTGTCTGGATTTGAGGTGTGCACGTGGCACAGTACGGCTTGTGCCATATGGTTGGGTGGTTTTCAGGGTAAGGCTTGGCCCCTGTTATCACATGGCACCTGCAGAAAATGGCATGGGAGGTCCCTGCTTGCGCCATGCAGACAAAGGCTCAAGCATTGCCTTTGCTGTCCTCCGGCTTCACTTGGTTTGCCGTTTTGGATGGTGCTTTCCAAAACTGAAATGTCCTGGCTGGGGAAAGAGGGTGCAGAAAGATGAGCACATGGCTACAGGGCTGCAGGTGACAAGGAAGGGAAACCAGGTGCTTCCAAAATAGCAAGAGTGGGATTTGTTACTTCACACTGGATAAACAGTACTCTTTCTACATCCCAATTTTTCTATACTCCCCTATACCTGTTCTACCATAACTAAGCAAAATTATCAGGTTTTTCTTTCATGATAGTTAAAATTCATCAGCCATCATTTGTCACAGGTAGGGGAATTACTATAAAAAACCAGAGTTTGCTTTGCTGTGCGGCTGCTTTAACTCCCCATGTGGAGACAGGCCAAGGAACAGGTATAGCAGTAGACGAGTCGGGGCTCTAGACGCATCCACCAGGGAGTTAATGCAGAGCATCAGGCGCTCTGGAGCAAACACAAGCGTAATGTGATGGCACTGCACCATCCCTCTGCTTCGTTTTGCCACAAGATTAGTTAGATAAGTACCTCAGAGTCATGATGTGCCCATTGGCACAAAAGCACGCCAGACAGACGCTGTTACAGAGGGTGACCACATCTGCTCGCAATAAAAAGGACGTTTCGGTGATGTTGTGGACATAAAGACATGTTTGGGAAGGCAATGAGAAGACTTTGGCTTGTTTTTCTGAACAAATGACTGCAAATTGATGATCACCCATATCCTGGGAGGAGGAAGGGGAATGCATGACAAGCTTCCTTTTCCTTGTTTTTTCACCATCGTCAGCACTGTGTGGGTCCCTCCATACTTCATATGGTGGATGTGTCAATGTCCCCATGCAGTCCAAGCAAGCGAAGGTCAGCACGGCTCCTTTCAGTGTCAGAACTGTGCCTGCAAAATACAATTTTCTCTCACCAACACTGGCACCACAATTAAACTGGTTGTCAGCACTGGGAACATGTGCAGCACAGCTTAAGTTCATCTTCTGTAAACAGAGCAAAAGCATTAATCTAGCCAAGGTGACAAGTCTTGCTTGCTCAGTTCTTCCTGACTACGCAAGAAGGTAAACAAACAGGCTGCCAGTACTGAAAAGACTCAAGCAGCCACTATAAAATGATGTGTATAATACATGCTACTGAATACCGTAAAGATAGCCTGTTGTTTATCTCTACATCATAATAGAAGGAAATTTTTTCCCCAGCAGCAAAACTGCTCTTCTTCATCTGGTGATCTTCCAGCACTGTAAAAACAGTGGGTGGAAAATCTCTATTCCTGCACATTTTCTGACCGCTGTCATTATTTCCCTTTAAACATTTGAAGCGCATCCTGCCTCTCTTCAGACCTGACCTCTCTCAGCCCTCTGTTCTCTCTGCTACACCATCTGTCACTCACTCAGCCAAGGATCTCTCCTGGTACATCAACCTGCCAACATTTTTGTTTCCTTTCCTGAACTCCCTCCTGCTTCTCTGCAGCTTTCTGATAGTAAGGCAGCCAAACTGTTTAGAGCATCCCAGATAGGATCGCAGCAGAGCTGTACACAGGATTTTAATATCACAACGGGAAGGAACTCTGCTAATTTCCCTTCCCTGATGGGAAACGTATCTTTGCCCATGACAAAAGGTAATTTTTGGAACTAACACAACCAAAATGTCTCAGTTCATGAAGCTGCAGGTCTCTCATGACCACCTTTATTTACCTGTGTGCCTTCTATGCAGTAATACATATATTGAGAAAGTTCTGCCCCAAAAGCTGTACAAAACCATGCAGTTATTCTCCCTGTTGTACCAAGACAGATAATGAACAGGAAAGGAGCTGCACTCTTACCACTTGGTGACACCATGACTGGTTCTGACTGCCGCAAGTCGTCACTAGCAGGCAGATTAAGGGAGAGGATTAAGACCATACCAAGGCCTGTTCCAACCCAGAGACACGGGGACACAGCAGAGTCATTCTTTCGGGCAAAGGACTCCATGAAGTACAAAGCGGTAATTGCTTCCTTTGAGTCCCTGTCGATACTGGACACGCTGGAGCTTCGGGAACGGCTGAAGGAGTTTTCCCTATTTTCTGCATAAATAAATACAAGCAAATGGGCATAAATTGGCAGCCCTAGAACAGGCACAAGCCTGTAGAGAATACAAAACCTCTGTAGAGAAAATACAGAGTTTTTGTAACCTGAACAAACGTTCTGATACAAGCATGATACCAGCTGGCTGCCAGTGTATAAATAAGTGTGGAAAATGCTGTCAGACCTCATCAGTTCGATCTGCATTAGAAATAGCTGCTTATTATGGAGATTAGCATAGACTAATTAGAATTTACAACTGCCTTAGCTCAAAGGACTTGTTCTAAATAGCATGAAATAATTTTAGACCCATATGTTACCAATGCATTTAAAATTAATCCATGTATCTCATTGCTGCAGGACACGAAGGGAGATGCCATTACCGTTTGGAGCATATGTCCTTTACACTGCTCTTGTTTCCATCACTAGGACGTTCTAGCGCCGCGTTCACAGCCATCGTTTATTGTCAAGCTATTAATAACTGCTCTCAGGGTAAGAGACACCCATTGCTAAACTGATCCGAGCGTCCAAAACATCTCAGGGTTCAAATTAACTCTGGCTTCCCAGGGAGTGGAGCGAGAAACCTGCTCTGTTACCAAGGGCACAATTGCATAGCGGGCCATCAGGCAACAGTGAGAGCCAGCTGGAGACAGAGCTGTAATGTCTTCACATAGGTGAAGACACTCTGAACCTTTCAGAGAGAAATAAACAAACAGGGTCCAGCTGCCATAGGGCTAAGGATCTCCACTCTGCTTCGCTCAGTGCCAAGCAGGAAGCACAAAGCTGTATGCTCACCCCACACTGGAGGCTGTAAAGCACACTAAGGCTAAGAAGCTACTGGAAAGTAAAGGAGCCGGAGCGAAGAAGAGAGTAGGGCTTGCTGCTAGTATAGTCTTTGCAAAACAGTTTTTGCCAGTGCTGCCATATACTAACCTGCAGCCAAAAATAGGGCTATATCCTTGGAAATCTCACAGGCTTTTCTGCAAAAATAACTAGAGGACCAGGAAGATCTGGAGATGGAGAAAGACCTGAAGCTATTGGGTCCAGGATAAACATCTCCCTTCTGAAACAATTGTTATGAAGTAGACCTGTGTCTAGTATGAAATTATACTTCTTATAGCTCAGAAGAGAGAGCTGTCTCTTCAGAGACAGTAGGAATGTCTCAAAAGAGGAACACTTTCTGCCATGGTTGGAGAATAAAATTAAAAAATGACTTTCTCACTTACTTCGACTTAAAACTTGGCTAAGCCTCTTATTGTATATATGGTTTCTGCCCTCCACCAGAAGAAACAGTTTTGCTGGTGAATGTCTTCCTCATACAATATTTAGCAGCACTGTATTCCCCTACTCGGATGAAAATTGCTGAAATTATCCTCTTTACAGCAACTACCTGGGAAAGACTGGAGGGAACCACGACAAAGTGGTATTGGAACCACACCAAGTGTTACCATATAAGCTACCTTAAAAGCTGGCACATACGAGTGGGGGCAGATTCTCCTGCTACTCTGTCACACTTGGGCCAGCTTTTGTTCTTTGAAGGCCTATATAAATCATCAAACAGGAGGTTCACAAGATAGCTGTCCCTGGCACTTCAGTCCCAATTTCATGGCAGAGAAACTTGCATTTACTTGAACTTCTAAGCCCTGGCCTCACCATGTTTCAGCTTCACGTAATCACTGTTGTAATACTCCAGTTCTGGCTCAGTACTGCTAAATATATCTGCATAAAACTGGGATCGTTTTTTCATGTGCAAACACAGCTTCTAATACCTTGAGAATTAGTGTCTCCCATAAGCCCAAGCACTTTGTACTTCTCCTGCAGTGGACTGGTTGGTCCAGTTCCTTTCTAAGCACAGTGAGAGCTGCCAGGTAGAGAAGGGGAAGACAATAATTTCAAGGGAGATATAATCAGACCTCCAAAAAAAAAAGGGTACCTAGTTTTTTAAAAACACTATTACGTAATTCATTTTCTCTTTAACGGGTGTATTAATATCACAGTCACATAAAATTCAAATATGGTGGTGCTCAAACCGAGAAAGATGTTGAAAGGACAAATGTAGTTAGTGTAGGCGACATACACAGAACTTAAAATATATGATGTGCCATTTGCATGTGTCATCAAGATTTCTCCCTCCCTAAATTAACAAGAAGAGTTCCTCACTCCTGTGCAGTACAGTTAACTAATACATCTTTGCAGAACTGACACTAACAGATATAATCTTCTGGACACTTTGGGGAACGTACTGTGCCATTTTCTATTAAATACGCTACTCAAACTGAAATTCTAAAAACCAGCATGACACATGTCAAAATCTGATGTCATTAAACATATTGGAGAAGCAAACCAAAACCTATGAAAGGCTGCAATCACTAGGTGGCTTTATTGGCTAGCTCTAAAGCAAGGTAGAAATCTCTCCTCTTCCTAGGATTCAGCATAAATTTTAATTTAGTCTGGTTCCCTGGAACTCCTTTCTTAAAGGGATTATACCCCAGGGTTTCTATTTGAAAACCACTCTGTTTTATCCTAGAGAAACATAAAACCACGTTTTTTTTTGAAAATTTCAAACTTCACCATATCCTTTCCTAGCATGATGCAATTTTTTAAAACGATGTCCCATCTTCTGGAAGTTGACCTGTATGAACATTACCAGCCTGTGGTAATCCTTAATCCAACCACCACATTCTGGGTTTCCTCTTATATTTTCCTTTTCTCACCTTGCATGATGGATGTAGCAAGAGCATCAGATACAACACCTTTCTGCATGGGCCTGAGCCAGGACTGTCTTCCAGGCACTGCCTGTAATTTAGGCTAAATACAGCTGATTTGGACTCGCTGCTTCAGCAAGGGGACAGGACATTCATACTGGAGAGGCAGATAGCTTTCTGCTCCTCAGTTCTTTTTCCCTCTTCTCCTCCTCTGCAAAAAATCCTGGTATATGTCACTTTCTCATAAATGTACACCTGCCTCTAAATTGCCTCCTGCTTTGAAGGAGTCCAGTATTCTTTTTTCCTCTATGAGGCACATATCCAGCTCCCAGAATCTCTCTGCTCCCACCCAGCTGTCTCTCTCAGATGATCACATCATTTTTCCTTCTCTTCTTGCAGGCCTAGATTTCTTAACTCTTTTTTTCACCCCAATAAGTCTCCAGGCTGTTCCTGCAGCTGGCAGCAGAGCTGAGAGCACTACCAGAGGGGTCCAGTGTCCTCTGAGAGCTCCCAAGTGATGGAACACTCCCAAGTGATGCAGACTGCTAGACTGTGAGCAGCTGTGAGAAAAAGCATTATTATATGCAGTCTGTGCATTTTAAAAAGCTGCATTCCATAGGTTAAGACCACACAATATAAACATCACTACACTTCTAAGAGCAGTTCTACTTTCTTCAATTTTTTTTCATTCGGCCCTGTCCTATGCATGGTTTGGGTTAGTGAGATGTAGATGGAAACTCAGAAACCAACTTCCTTCATAACACTGAACTCATTGTTAAATTCTAGCTATGAGCATCAGCATAGAAATAGAAGGCTTCTGATTTAATAGCAACTGCAAAACCTCTACCTTGCTACCCATGTCACTGACAGAAACACAGGACACTGACTCACATGATAAGATGAAAATGAAGCCAGTGTTTTTGAGCCTTACCTTTGTTCATCCATGTTTGAGCAGTATAGTGATGCTCGTCGTGTGAGAATGTACTGATTCCATGTAATTGCTGAAGCATTGCCCGTCTGGAAATGTAACCTACTGCCACAAAATTGCATGCATTGCAAAAGGACAAGAACAATTGAGCCAACTGTCATCATGACATTTATACAAAAGCAGCCCTGAGCAGTTACTGCCCTATCTCTTTCCTTGCATGACAGAACTGTCCTACTGCAGTTCACTGATGTCTAGGAGATGATTTAATTTAAGGCATGTGTTTTTTTTCTGAGGTTGCAAAAGATTACGTGAGTAAATTATTCCATCTGTTTTAACTGTCACCTTTACAGAGCAGAGACTGCAGAGATTATGTTTTTTAACTTCCTTTTTAAGAAGAAATAAAACTGGAATTGTCTTACTCTCCCATGGAATAAAAAAAAAAAGAGAGAATATTAATGAAAAAACATTTTCCATCTTCATGGGAATGTTCTGACTTCTCTATTCGCATCTGCAGGAAAGGCTTTGCAAAGGAAACACATCCTCACCTATCATCTCTTTCAAGAAATTGTCATTGTGATTATTCTAAAACAGGACTTAGCACTAACACAGAAGTATAAAGCAATTTGTCTCTTGAAGTTAGGAATCAGGAAAGTATCACTTGTTATGAACAATTTAAAACACTACCAGTGAGGAAGATTGATGTTTTTGCTGTGAGTGTTTACATTCGTCACTGGAGAGCTTGGTAATTGACTGTCACAGCCTTAAATGCTATTTACAAGTCCTTTCCTGATTTTAACACATCAAGTAATTGATCTGCTTGTTAAACATATACAAAAATCAATCTTTTTGGTATGGAACTCATATTCTAGAAACAAAGCTAAATGGTTTATATCCTCCTCAGCTGGAGATTTCTAACCATTTAATCCCAAGTATCAGAAATAATAGAAACTAATGAAACTCTTAAAACATTGCCAGTTTAAGGAATGCTCGTCTTACAACTTTAAGAGAAATCTGTCCATTTTAAAATTATACCATCAGGAACGCATGCAAAGCTCTGAATGCCGGTATGAACAAAAATAAAGGAACTACAGTTCAAACATGAATTTGCACACAGTAACATCAGAAAGACACAGAGATCAAACCATATTACTGCCAGCAATGCTTCAGCAACACAGGGGAGAAAGGGGCAGGAAGTAATGCTGCAGAGATTTCACACATTTAAGAAGACAGCACGTTTACTTGGCTAAAAACACCTTCAAACACATTTTAATAGCACCACTCTAAAGCTGCATTCCACATAAAGCACTTCACTAGAAAGCAGCAGAAGTTGTCTTAAGCACAATGTGATAATAATCTGGAATTTTACTGAGAATTGTTTCCTACCAGATCAACTCGAATAAGTTTCCCTAAGAATATGTTGAAAAGCCTGTGAATATACTGCTTGCCAAGCATTCAAACCAGGGTGGACACGTCTGTGCTTACACAGAGCTCACACCTGTGGGATGCTTGACCCTTCCAGGAAAAAAGTTCTGAAATGCATTGTCTTGAAGTTACTGCAGTCACAGAACTGTAACCTGAATGGCTTCATAGAATTATAACAATGCAAGACTGATGTAAACGATGGCAAATAAAGGCCTGAAAAATAGATTCAAGTCGCCAGACTTGGATCTTGATTTTGATATTTCCAGAATATGGAAAAGTTCAGGCTTAGGTTTTAATTCAGCGTGTTTTAAAGCTAGTAGAGAACTATTAAGGCAGAACTATTCTTCATATTGGAAATGTAGTAGAAATAAGCATTTTCATTTCTATGACAAAATGCAAGAGATCTTTACAGTAAGGAATCTATCAGACTTCCATATTTTATACTATGAGTCACTTCCCTTTGCAATCACAAGCAAACAGTCTTCACATTCAGATCACTAAGAGCTCAATTTGGATAAAGGTTATAAAGTTCAGACATATGTTTTTTTAATCAAAGACGTCACAATTCTCTAGAATTTAATTACTTAATTCCCATCCTAAAATATCCATTCTGCTGAAATGTCTTTCCTAACACTGATTGTTTGGAAAGACTGATACATTGTATTACTCGCACATGTTGAAGTACCCAAGAATAAGGAGGGAACAAAAGGTATTACAGAAGAAAATTCTTGTGTTCATTCAATAATGAAGTCAAACTAGTTAATGTTATAATGAAGCAAATGAAAGCATTTAAAGTCCCCCCCAGGCAGATCCTGTATTTGTGTAACTAAAGTGCAGTTGGAAAAGCTTTGCTTTAGAAAAACCCTTTTGGAACAGCTATTTTCGCATAACTTGAACAATCCTGAGTATTTCCATGCTCTTCCCTAGTTCTCTATACATAATAGCCCACGATCTATTCCATTCTGCCACAGAAGTACCACGAACCACCCAATGGTGTGCTGCACTTCTAAAAATGTTTCAAAGATTATTTCAGCTCTAGAAAAACATTTTGTGTTGATCTGAAGCAATTGCTAGCAAGCAGAGAAATGCTAAAGTTGAGCATGCAGAGCAAAACACACCCTTCAAATTCAACATGCTTTGAGTACAATGTCAAATTAGCTTAACTTGGAATCAAATAATAATTTAAACTGACTAGACATTAAGTAAGTGCAAGAACATCAAAATTTTCCTTTCGTTGGGTATTTTAAAAAAAAGAGGACAAGTGGATCATAACATCCAACTAGAACCTGACAGAAAGTGTGCCCCGAGGAAAAGCCAAATGCGAACTCTATTCTACCCCAACAGAGTTGGAATTTAGGCACCATCAATTCACATGCATCCATGCAAGGCTCTTCTTAATTTCTTCCCAAGCCTTTTTCCCTGGTCATTTGGCATGCTGTTTCACAAAGCACCTCAGTCTCTCCATTGCATTTTCTAGGGACACAGGGAACTGCAAGTTCCATTTTGACCAGACTTTGGCAAACACATGCTAAAACTCTACTTAAACCTCATATGGGAACCAGTGTGAGATCTGATAAAGATTATGATTCAGTCAAAAAGACAACAGCTCCACTGGCATTTTGCAGTCTAGTGATTGTAGCACTCAGCAAAAAGCTAGAGGCCGTTAGCTGTAGGCACAGATCAGTCTAAGAGGACCAGTACTGTCCATCCATGCCTTCTGCACCTGTAGCCACAAGGTATAACGAGGAACAGCATTCTTCCCGTCTCTCCTAGAAGCTGAGCCACTGATGCGTGCTGGGGAACCTGAACACCATTGCTAGGGTCTAAAAAGTGTGTTCCCTCCTGCTTTAACAACCTACCTTTAATGCATGTCCTCTACCAGACTTCCTGGGCAAGGGGCATGTCCCATGTGTTTAAGGCATTCACTCTCAGAACCACACTACTTCAGACTGCATCCTAGAGGAATGGATTGAAGTGGGTGGGCTGAATTATCCCCTTACTCCCAGGACCAGTTGCCATTATTTTTGATATGTCTATGTCACAGGCAGACCGGGCTTTGCTCCTTGCTAGGCTTTAAAGTCTCTCTACACTATCTTTTTAAGAGGAAGCAGGAAAATAAATTTTTTAAGTTCTATTTTATCTACAGTAGAAAACAAGCACACACATAACTGAAAAAGAACTGAATTCTATGGACAAGTCACTTCTGGAAATAATTCTATTCCCTCAAGAGTAGTCTATGGATCTCACACCTCAGTGTTCAAACTGGATACTTGGAAACAGATATGAAAACTTTGCAGAAGATGCTGGCATATTCTGTCTTGCAACACTTGCTTTTTTGGTGCCAAGTGTTTTATTATAGCCATACAGAATATGCTGTTCAGAAATCTTTGAGCTTGCAGTGTCCATTAGACCAGAAGTGCTGTCATTTTCCTAAGTATAGGAAAAAATAATTTCAACCTTCTAATATCTTCTTTCTTTGTTTGAATAAACCTTTCGGTAGAAAGAAACAGATTTTTAAGTCATAGAACAGGTCCTCTGCAACATTTTTATCCTCTTGCCTGCGCAGAGAATAATTGTGGTGACAAACTGAGCAATTAAGGGAGACTGTGCCTTACCATGGCATCTAAGTTATTTTGTATTAGACTATTCTTGTGTTACTAGTCAAAATGATGTAAAGTAACTTCAGATGCTAATAAAATTGAAATTACTTACAAGCAGAATTGACACCATAATCCCCTCAATTTAAAAATTTCAGACCAAGGGGTTCTCCATCTGCTATGAAAGCCTTGCTGTGAAAAGCCATTGCAGTTAGGGGCCTTGTGAAGCGTAGTTCCACGACTGCTCTAACATGCCCAGTGGGTCAGGTAAGGATCAGTTTGGCTGGCTGCTTAGGCAAGGGAGTCAGCCAAGAATTATCCACCCTGCAATACAGGGAGGCAGGCCAAAGAGAATGCAGGGGATAGTATGAGCTGTTCTGGAAACCTGCCAAAGATGCAAGAACCTCCTCAGAGAATCCGTTTATGCAGTTAACTGCCCTTATGATCAAAATGAATATGTTACTGTCTTCCTGAAGTTGTGCCTCTACCTTAGTAGTTTATGCATGTGAAATAAATCTTGTCCTTTTCTCAGGAGAAATGGACAGGAGATTATTCCCTTCCTCTCTGCAGTACCCTGCTTATGCATTTGAGTATTTCTGTGGGTTCCCTTCAATAGTTTTCTAGATTAAGCAACTAGATTATTTCTTTCTTTCATTGGAGGTGCAGGAACCACTATCTTTGAAAACTTCAGTGATTGTCTCCCAGGCTGTCATTATAGTTCACATCCACATGTGGGTTTCAGACCCAACAGACCCAAGATAAAAGAAGCCAGTGATAAAAATGGATAGCTCCCTCTTCTCCTTGCCACATATGAAGGAAACCAAATAATCACATTCACTCATCTCATTCAAAAAAAATCTGATGGGCTAAGCATACAGCACTGCTGCAGACAGTGCAACAGTATAGCCGCAACTGACAAGAGAAAGCCTCATATAAATTGTATGGAACTTACATAAGAAATACTGTAATACACAGAATGACATCAGCTAAGCCTTGCTCCTCAGGCTGTGGACTTGTTATAACACAATCACTCTGTATCACATTTCCGAGACCTTGACTACGACGCACTGGATTTATGGGAGCAAATGTCGGTCCTTCTCTATGGCTTCATTTACTTATATTTACAGGGAAACACCAATTAAGGCATAGATAGATCCTAAGACTTTGGAAGCTTTGTTACAGAAACAATAAACCAAAGTAACAGGCTGACATACAGACACAAAAAGTTATTGTAAAATGTGCTGAATCTAAAAAAGCAAATTAAAAGCCTCAAAAAACCTCAGCACTCTAAATTCCCCAAAACTAAACCAAAATCCAACAGGAAAAAATAAATAAACCCAGAAACTTCTGCCAGGCTGTCTACAAAGCTTCTTATGGTGATCCTCACAAATACTTTTGAACAATGAAAGTATTATACAGTACACACCAAATACCACCCATTTCCAAAACAAATTGGACAAAATCATGCAACAGGTGAAACAACCTTTCCTCCAAACAGTTTTAGTCATTCTATATGCAGATGCAAAAGAAAAACTTCAAGAATAAAAATATACTGGATCTATTAAAATGGAAATTGTATTGTTCTTGTCATAGAACTTTTGATGAGGTTATTAAAGATAATGACGAAATATTCTTGTATGGTTCATTTTGCCAGCTCACAATGACATTTCAATTCAAGTGCTCTATATAAAATTTTAACTACATATAATCAAGTGTTAATCTAAAACCTGAAGGTAAATGCTGAAACTGATCTATTTTAAAGAAAATATAAAGCAAATCAAAAGACTCTGGTTTCAGCATTCCTAGAAAATTACAATGCACAGACAATCCTTGCTAGAATTCCTTATTCAGCAGCACGTTTGTAGCATTAAGATGTAAATAGCCTTTCTAGTCAAGTGTGATTAATCTGGACTAGTTAAAAACTACATAATGGGAAATAAAAATAATAAAAGAAAGAAACAGTTTTCTACCACTGCTGGTTGGAGAAAATAGATTTCAAACACAACATTTCAAAGGAAAAACTCCACTCTGCCTTTACTTTCTTACTAAGATGCATGACATAAGCACAAATGGACATGTACATATAGAATGCTCTGATTTCTGCGTGAATGCAGGCAAGGAAGAAAAAACTGGCAGAATCTGCCAGCACAAGCTCTTGATGGCAACAGTAAGTCATGTCAGAGAGAAACTTCTGGAGAATGCAAATGGGTCAAAAAAGCAGTATGCTTGAAAAAACGATAACCAAGAAGTATCAGATCTGAAAGGGTTCTCAGAACTAGCTGCAATTCATAGAAGCATAGAGGACTGCATGACAGCATATGAATCTATGCACACATCCATATAGCCACCAGCTATACAAGTATTACCACACTGATTTCCTTCCCACAACAATTTTATTTTTATTCTTTAACATCATTGTTTTCTTTTATCTAAAATTACAATTAAAAATTGGATTAAAACCAGATTTTGTTTTCCTGTGCAGCAAAAGAGTGAATGTTTTGGTCTTATTCATCTACACTGAAATTCTTGATCAGACTGGAATCTCTGCTGTTCTACTTGGAAAGGGGGCTATAATGGGGGTAACAACTGTGCAGTGTTAGCTCTTAGATTGAGATGGACTGTTGGATTTGTGTGACAGGACAGAAGGCAAGCCAGATAGGGGTACACATTTTCACCAAAGCAGCTAAACAAGAGGTTAATACAATCCCTATTACAACATTTCTGTGAGAACACCTGCAGACAAAATAAGGCTCTCGTCAGAGCCCAGAGCGGCAACAGGCTGAGACACGATTGTTGCAAATGGCTACAACCTGCAAAGATACCTGTTAAGCTTGGAGATGAAACACATTCCCCTTTCTACAGAATGCCATCATAAGACAAAATCTACATAAGGATTTTCTTAAGTAAGATAAATTTGCATTCATGTATATTTTCCATTGCTACTGATATTTAAAAGCACAACGTTAACTTGATAATAAAAAATGTAGTTTATACCCTGTGCAAGAAAGTCTTGTCAAAGAAACTCAGTTAGTAACTCCTAAAATCTCAAAACCTTCTAATCAAAAAGGACTAGAAGTTTAGAAGTTCAGCAATAGAATTTCCTGTATTGGTGGGTTTGTTTACAATGCAAATAAATCCTTACATTGTTGCAAGGAAGAAACAGCTTACTTAAAAGTATATGAAAACAAGGTTATTTAGAATGAATAATATTCTGTTAAGAACTTGCAAAATTCCAATTTTAGCTAAATATAGATGTAGAATATTAAGCAACTACAGAATATATTGTTAAGAATACTGCCTTCATGAAACCAGAAGGTACTACAGGACGATATGTAACATTTAAAATACTGCAAATGGTATTTGAGAAGTGCTGCATTGAATGTCTGGCTAATTATTGAGAAAAATATAACTACAACGAACTGCTTGATCTAGATACTAGTGACTTTTTTTGGGGAAAAATCCACCAGGCTTTGAAAGTGAAATAACAGTAATCTTTTCCTTAGAATAAAATCCACTTGAGTTTAAAAAGCTTTAGAGCTTTTCAAGTTCTTCCATGTTGGATGGGGATACTGGGAAAGACACAGGTTAAGCAGTAACAGTAACCATGCAAGCATAGACACCACTCCTTTGCTGCTCTGACTTGCCTTTTGAACTATTCTTCTATGAGCATGGAAGAAATATCAGCATTTTATGAAACTGAACAGTTTGCAATATTTTGATTAGCAGAAAACAAGACCTCCTCCCCCTTCCATTTTCTTCCTATGATTCATCATTGCAAAGATGTTCTTCAAAAATGCTTTACTATATCAGGAATCTTTCTGCACATATAAAGAGATAAGAGTCAGCAAAATCTTGACAATCAGCTAACAGGAACGAAGTCAGAAGAGCTTATTGTGTGAAAGATGCTTGAAAGTATACATGATGAAAATGCTGGAAATACAGTTCCTATTATAACGAAAGATCAGATTTAAATAAGTAGATGTTGAAATCCAGTATGAGGAGAAGATTGATTTATTATTGCAATGTATATAGTATGATTAGTCATCAAAATGTATTACCTTTTTAATCAAGTCAATTAGAAGAGGTTGTAAAGAGCAGGAGCTGGAAGCATTGTTAAAAAAATCTCCAAGGGTTATCAGTGCCTCAAGACAGGCTTAAGAAAAGGTATGAATCACCTACCCACACACAAAGTTGTGGGGTTTTTTAATTAAATGTATAAAAAGACCTTAATACTACTGAGTTAGGAATCTCTAATCAAAATTCTACTCAGAATTATAAAATCCTACCAAATACTAACCTGAAATACTACATTTTTAGTGAGGACATGATACACATATATTGATTCCCCCATGAGAATTAAGAAAAGTAATTTCTTGTGAATACATCTAGTGTTTATTGCAGCATCTGTTCCAAAGCAGCCAATAAATTCTTAACACAGAGAGGACTTTTGTTTTATTTTGGAATAGTCCAACCAGAAGGTTTTGATCCAAGACAGCTCTATATTTTTGAAAGAATGTTTATTCTCATTGTATTCATTCTCAAACCTTTTACTTCTCTTTCTTCTCCCTCATCCTCCTCTCTATTCCCAGCCCAAGAATCTTTCAAGGACTGTATTGCCTTCCACCATATTATTTAGTAGAAAAACCTTCAGAAATGAATCAAATTACTCAAAAAACCAGTCTGTCTAGAAATTCAAGGTAAATGAAAAATGGCAGAACATCAGTCATTCCAGTCAGATCCATTAGAAGCCGAAAGACTAATACAGCAGGCATCTAAAAATGTTTGGATAAGTTGGACAGATGAATTTGTTTTAATGACAAAATATAAATAATCAGAAAATTATTTTAGTATATAGTCCTGCTTAGTCTATGGACAAGGTGACTTGTACTTGAACCCACACACTCAAGAACAAGCCCAAACTGAGTTCCATCACATTATAATACGTGTTAATATAATTGACTCTAAAGACTGCCTGGGTCTTTCTTGCAGCAGTCATTTAATTGACTTTACTGAGGCTTATAATACCAATTCAGTGACAGTACTGATACTTTAAAAGAGGGATTTTTATGTCACTTTATGTCACTCCACATTCCTGAAAGGAAGATAGATGACTAACTCCAGCAAGGGATACACTTGAATATTAAGATTGATAGGTATAATAATTAGCAACTAACAGAAACCAAATCTTTAATGATGCACAGCAAGAATCATCATGCCACCAAAAGTATCACTGGATTACTACATGTTTTGTACACGAGGACCTTATGGGGGTTGTAGGTTCTGCCTTTCAGTGACTCTACTTACTCTGAGAGGATAGAAAAGAAAAAAAGAAAGCACAAGGGGAAAGAAAAAAAGCAGCACAAAAGAATTAGGTAGTACTGTGGTTCAGTTATGTACAAGTAGTGCTGATACTGGAGCAGTATCTGCGTACAAGAATTCCAGAAGAGTTTGATACTACATAGGATGAAGAAAAACACACAGCAATAGAAACTACTGTGGCAGCGATATATTTCCACCACGAGCTATTATATGATAATGGTACTTACCATATTCATGTGGCGCATAAAAAGAGGTAGATGAAAGGGTTATGTTATGATCATCAATAACTAATGTGGAGGAAAAAATGGTGATTATGCAGATGAAAACTGCTCTTACACACAGAAATTCATAAAAACCTCAGAGCTCTGTAAATCTGCTTTAGCACAGTGTTCACACAGAAGCCATTAATGAATCCAAGTTAAAACTGAAATTTATAGTAGGTTTAGTATTTAAACAGGATTACTTCTCATAACTGATTGCTGAGGATTACACTTTGTCAGATGTTGCATGAAGCCCACAATGTGATTTAACACTTCTGCTGTTCAGCCTATGACTTAGTCTTTGAATAGTCCACAATATTGTAATGTTTTCCTAAAGGAGATGTGGTTGAAGAAACAGTAGCATCAGTTGAAATATCACTGCTCCCAAGTTTCTGACCCTGTTCCTCTGCAGAAGGTTAATGCTTGTCTAGGAAACTTGGAAAAATAGAACACTTGGACACTTCTCACTTGCTTTAGCAAAAAAGGCTAAAGGCTAAAAAAAGGTAATGTAACCCAACATAAAATGCTGTTTAAGCTAAATGTTCCTGTACTTCAGAAGAAAGGAACAACTCAAAGGATCCCTCCTCCACCAGTATGTGTTAGTGATAGCATCTGGTGATGGAAGATGATTTCTACAAGAGATCTAATGACATAGCTGGGAGATGGTAACAATTTCAGTGAGCGCAGTGGAGAGCCTCTGACCATGCTTTGCTCTACGTCTCAAGGTAAATGCTGTTCCTAAATCAAATGGAAGGTACTGATAGAAGACACTGCAACAGAGTTGGGGGTTATCAACTCCATTCCAGTCAAGAGAGCAATCTTGGGACCCTCTGTGCAAATCAGAATGTTTTCTTACAGGATCTCACACACACAGATACCGTGTTTCTGTTGTGTGATCCCCACAGTATTCATAAGAAAGGTTGAAAAAGAATTTGCTATTTTCTGTTACTGTAAAAAAAAATAAAAAAAAAAAATCGAAGGTTCTAGCAATTTGCCACTAGAAACAAATGTATTTGCATTAAAAATACAAAATCAGACACTCAGCGATATAATTCCCCTCTCTCTGGCTCCATTAACTATCACAAAATTTAGGGAATACTGGTTCCTGCTGTGAAGAACTGTGATGCAGACACCTTTGTGGGTGGGCAGGTTAGGGTGCAGATGGTCTTTGTAAGGCACAGGTCTAGGGCCACGGTGTTGTCCATTGCCTATCACTTATAGCATTTTGTGGGGTTCAGGCCATGCTATAGCCCAGATAACAGTTGTAGGAGATAATTATATTCTTACAGACTGGAAATAATTCTGTAACTTGATTAAAATTAAACCCTGGATTTTTAAAAGAGTCAATTGTTTGAATTAAATATTATTAAAATATTAAACCCTATGATTTCTGTTGTTTAAGTATTACTAAAGTCGTATTCAATCAACACTACCATCCTACAGCATTTATTTTGATGCTATGCTTTTTCACTTTTTGATAGACTGAAGCTTTTCTGCACTGACAATGCATTGTCCTATTGCAGGAATGTGGGGGAAGTGGAAGCCTGGGAGACACCAACAGCGGAGTGGGAACACTATCAACACTGAAGAAAATCGCATCAGCTGAATACTTCTGCTTAAACGATCTGCAGTGAAATAGCTGGCACTGCTGAAGTTAAAATGGGCTTATTATAAGTTCTAAGGACAATGCATTGCCATGAGTAGTCCACTTTGTCTCTCTCGGCTTCATTGAACTCAGGTAGATCAATATCTGAAGTCTTTTTCCAAGCACTAATGCAAGAAACTTATTATGAATAGAAAAAAGTAATTAGATTATGGGCTATCATTTTACCATAAATGGTGGCCAGTGATTGTGGAAATTTAGAGTCTTCAGTACCAATTAAAAAAAAAAAGCCTGAACTCACATTCTAAAAATACCTTACTCATTTTCAGACTTGATAAGCAGAGATAGTGAGAGTTTAAAATGTTAGTATTAGTAGCTGTCACAATAACTGCATAAGCTGCCATGAACAGTCTCTTTTCTGGAAACAAGGCGCCTGATCCATACAGGCGAGGGGACAGCTATAAGGGTTTGGCAAGGTTCAGCATACTACATCCCTAGGCAGCGCAGGGCTCAGAGGCAGGCTTGTTAGTAACAACAGTAACACACAGGGGTTGTTCTAGTTCTAAACAGTCAGACGGCGACAGCAGTTCAGGGCAATGACTAGAACAAGGATCATGCTAAACTTATTTGCTTTCATATCCAGTGAGAAATTCATGAATACTTAGCAAAATATTCATTGCCACCCACCTTCTGTGGTGACTGGGAGAGAAATCTCCATGCAGGCTGCAGACTGTGCTTTTCTGAAGGGGGGCCTCCCAGGTCCTCGGCGATTTGCTTTTGAGACGTCTGCACTAGAAAGCCTTTTTCCTGAACTGCAGCTCTGGGATGTTGGACTTGTACAGTGACCATTCACGTGATCTGGAAAGTGAATGCAAAAAGTGCTAGGTAAAGTGCCAGCACTTGAAATTCAGAATGGAGGAGAGATATATTCTGATATTTGAGAATGTTTTATCAAACAAGCATGCATATATAACAATAACTCACCATATCTTTAAGGTTTACTTTGAAAAAAAACAAATGACACAACTGGCACATGTTCTTAGAGCTGCAGATCCCACAGCATTTTGTTGACCTACGTGAACAGGCAATTTATCAAGATAACTGGTGGTAACGTGGTCAGCTCTGGTGTTGCGTCTCCTAGCAGCCACCAAATAAATCTGAAAACTATCTTTCCTTTTTGCTCTCAAAGACCTGCAATTTACCACAGGATAGAATTTAGAGCTAGATATCTTTGTTAGCTGACTTGAGGCTGCATGTAACGTGCCTCTAACTGCCACTATTTGGGATAATTATAAACATAGCCATAATATTGCTGGGCATTTTATTCTGTACATGCCATATAGATTTGTATTACTGCTAAGGAAGGACTGTTAAACTGATTTGTCTACTACAGATCTAAAGATACGAGAGCTAAGTCCTTGGATGCTTGCTAGAGGCCATAATCAGTCAGCACAGCATGTGCTGCTGTCTGATGGATGAGCCATGGCTGCTTTAAACTCTGCCTGTATTTGTCTGTTCTTTGTTACTGGCAACAGGTCTTTGAACCACAACAATCCACTGATCAAGGCTTACATTGGAGTTCAAAGTGCGTTAGACTGAACTATAAAGCATTCCCGTGGTATTTTTCCTCCTCTCTTGTTGGGTAAGGCAATATGAGAAGAATTACTGAACACAATATCCCCCTCAGCATATGAAAAGATACACACCCAGGTATAATTGAATTATTTCTGGTCAACAGGTAATTTGTACTTACTAATTTAAGTAAACAGCAGGTAATAAGCACAACAAAAATTCAGACTTGCGCAAGTACACCAAATATTTCTATTCAAAACTATGGAAGTGCAATACTATAGGTAAGGATAAGATTAGAGTTTCTACCCTCATTTTAAATGTCAACTTATTTATACCCAAGAATTAGATTAGTTTTTAACACTCTCTATATAAGCATCACATTCTGTTAAGTCTCTCTGATTTCTATTGTATCCAAGGAAAGGACGAATGTTAATATACCGAGATAATTTATTTCTTGGTTGCCATGTCATGATAGCACATGATAGATACATGATGAAAAGCTATTTCTACATTCATAGGACAGAACAGATTATATACTGAATAGACCATATAGTGTACTATTATATAAAGCCTTCCAATGTGTGTCATATTCTTTCCACGTGAAAGCAGTTCAGTCTTGATGAACAGAGCTGGAAAGTATTGTTCAGAATTGTAGTTTAGAAAGCAATTTAGTATCTGTACTGCATAATGAGACAGTTCTGTAGGAGACAATTTTCATGATTCTTATCACGTTTCTTAGTACATTGCTACTAATTGAGCTAACAGCAGATCTAAAAGAGGTGTGGATGATTTATTCAACTTATAGTCAGGGAAATTTCCAAAATATGCTGTAAATATTCATATATTTCAGTAGGAAGTCCTTTGAGATTGGGAGCTTTTTTCAAGGCCACAGGCCCTTGACTGTTCAACCTTAGCAACAGACACATCCTCATACAGCTGCTTCCTTTCTTCAAAATTCAGTTTGTGTGAAGGAGTTTCGGCATGGATCTGTTTATCTCCACTGGGATCCTAGGAACCAGTGAGGAGCATAACAGAGTATAAAAGAGTCATTCTACATCACCATCAACAGCATTTGTGAGTCCCTTTCTCTGAACATTGTACCGAATGGGCACGATTCATCCATTATTCCAAATTTTAAGACAAATACCATTACATTTCTCTTAGTATGCTTGCTTGCCTCAGTTACCTTCAAAGGCCCAAATTAAACAAAACCAGTCAGTAGGACACCTAAATCTCTTTAGGTGTTTTAACAATGTCTTTCTGAATAAGCAAAGGCAGCTCCTGTGTAGAAAAGAAATCAGACTTCGTCCTAGAAACTGCAGGACTATCCCTTCAGGTACAGAAGTTGGTGAAATGTTTTGGTGCTACAACAACGACCAGAAGAAAGACTTCAGTGATCAGCTACACACTTCTGTATATCCTAACACTGTTCTGTTCTTCTGATTAGATATATACATTTAAAAAATAATCATAAAAAGGAGAAAGGCAGCTCTTCAGACCTCAGTAAACACAAAAAGACACGGTACAAAGAGTAACATAATTATAGGGAATATGACTGCAACATTTTTGCTCAGAAGCTGCTAAGAATCAGGCAGATAAAGACCACCCAAATCTATGAGAAAATCCCATGCGTGCATTTAAAAATTGATTCTTATGGTTTTTATGGTATAAACTCAGTGACACAAGATATTTCTAAAGAAAGGTTATGTACTATTTAAGAAAGGGTCCCTTACCATGTTGTCTGAACTATTTAAGAAAGGGTCCCTTACCATGTTGTCTGAAAAAAGAAAATGAAGCATACAAGAAAAGTGATAAGAAGAAACCAAGAAACCCAACACTAGTTTCCTACAATGTACTTTCTAAGGCAGATTGAGAATGCTCATGCTGTCATCTGTTGACAAAATGACTGCAATGGTTTACTAGCACTCTGAGATCCCAGTCATCTGGTCCTCCTTTGCCATGACAGATGTCTTCCAATCACCCCAAAGAACAAACAGAGTAGGTGTATAAAAACTTGGCTTTATCCCAGCTTTTTCTGATTGGTAAGGAAGTACAAAATTTAAAATTTTTCCTTTCTGACTCACTCCTTTTGTCATGTGGTCACTGGGGCATTTCTTACATCAGAAATATTAGTTGATACTGGTCACCAGTTGATATCAGAGACCTTAACATTGTACGTGATAAGCACTGCATAGATTACCCTGTGCTGTTGATGCAATAGTGCAACAGCTCCCAACTCTCTCTTCTTCTGGAGAAGGCAGAGAATAATTGCCCGGGGAGAAAAAACTGCACAGAAAGCCCCCCTCCTTTTTTCAGCCCCTTTCCTCCACTGCATTGGCCATAGCTTCTTATCCCTTCCCATGAGTGCTGCCCCCCCATAAGGTCAATGGAATTTGCATCATACTCTGTAGGGCTCCTAGATTCCAGTAGTAAGCACCAGAATTACTAACACATTACATTTGGGCATCCTGAATGAGCAGAGCTTGGTCTGGAAGCAATCTCCAGGTTGTGTAACAGCTATTCTACTCTGCCAGGACAGCAGTCTTTTCTCCTGCTTGTGGATAGTGAACTAAATAGCCAGGGCTCAATTTGTAGCTATTCTGTTCATTAATCTAAAATTGTAAGGCTTATATGAGCCATTGGAAGCAATGATAGCAGATTACCCCATGCTACAATACATTAGCCCATTTTATACTGATACAACTCCACTGATTTAATAAAGCAGATAGTTACAACTTGTATCGCAGATGCATTAAAATACATGAAAGAGAAGTTAATGACAAAAATTTCTCTAATAATCTCCACCTGCTGCTCCCACAGAGCAGGTACTGACTGAGGCTCACAATGTTACCCATATGAATTAAAAATTCCTTAGCTAGCCCTGTTGCCAAAGAGAAGCACCATTCAGTGCAGTGTGAACCCCAAAAACTGTTTAAAAAAAGAAACAGAACTGTGCTTGGTGGAAGGCTTGCACGTCACAAAAATTACCAGTGAGATGGTGAGATTAAGAAGAACTGAAAAAGTAAAATTGGTTACTGTGAACTAAATGAAAATTCTGAGAGATGCCTTCTGAAAGATGCAACGTGAAACATCGCAGCAACAAGCCTGGGGGGGAGCCTCAGACTTAGTTTTGTTTTGAAAAGTATTGACACAGACAGGAAGCATATTATGTACACATGTGGATTTTAGCTTACACACAGTGATGTGTACATACGCCAAAGAACCTTCCTTGTCATACAACTGTTTTAAAATAGTTGGGAACCTCTGCAAAAAGAAAAAAGGAACCAATAATTTAGCAGTGAAAAGCTGAGTCCTTGTTAAACTCAAATGTATTAAAAATGTCAGTAAGAATGGAGAAGCATGCACTTGCAGTTGCTGCCTAGAAGCTTGTGCTACGCTAGACAGAACAAATAAATAAATAAAAGAGGCCAACCATTTTTTTCAGTTCCAGCAAAGGGATACATTCACACAGAAAAATGAACTGAGATAATGATCTCAGAGAGGATGAGAACAAAGGGATCTAAATACAACTAATTAGAAGTATTATAATATCATACTAAGTTGTAAGGAAGTAAATCAACAGTAGAGCAGTCAAAAGGATGAGACAGAGGTGCTTTAACATAAAGCAGAAAAAAACCTGAAAAATGAGTCCCAGAGAATCTCCTCAATAAATGTTGAAGAATACAATCTCTACTGTTAGAGGGAGGAAATGTCTATGTTTCCACTGGGAGATTTTGGGCTATTATCAATAAATTAGATTTTTGGGTAATAATTATGGGTGAGCTTAATCTTTTTTCTTTATGCAGTAGAGAGATATACATTTAAATAAAGGAAGAAAAAAAAAAGATGACATAACTATGCAAGTGGCCTGCAGAACAATCTCAAGGTTGCATGTGAAATAACCAAAATTTATGTAAAAGCAGCATAGTTATTCATCAGTGAGAATACAGACCAACACCTTAAACTTTTACCAAATTACTGTTAAAAGAAAATCCTTTACATAGTCTGGATCGCAATTTTGTCTTGGTGCAGTTCTGTCAACCAGGCAGAAGAAGAGGTGTGAGCTCTAGCAGGAGAGATTAATATGGATGTACTGCCAGCAAAATTGCATATTTACCATCATGTCTTCATCAGTTTGAGAAGGAAAGATGAATTACCCTCTTGATGTACTGCTGGTACATTTAGGTCTCTACGCTAAGAGCATAACATGCTGTCATTGTAACATATTGATTTTGTAATATAATAATATTCTTCTTATGGTAGTGCTTGATCCTAGATATCATCATTATTTTGAAAGCAGTGTGAACAGATTTATTTTTCAGAGAAATAAACTATGGCGAAGTGGTTTAAAATGTTAAGTGTATCGTCATTGGCAGAGCCCCTTTTAAAATTAGTATGGTTGCCTGCATTTATGAACAATTAAACCAAACCACGAAATAAACACTATCAAAATGAAGAACACTAAGAATATATTACTGCATGTCATAACATCACCTTTACATTATTGTATCTGAAAAAACAAGCTCAGAAGTGCAAATCTAAAAATAAACCTAGCTTTGTTCCCTGAGAACAACTGGAAAATTTTGGACAACTTGGATTTAAATTTGCTTCCCAGATTCTTCTGCTGAATTTCTAGTGATCATATAACATCACAATAGTGGATTTACTGTCTCAAAAAGTACACAGCACTCAGTGTCCCTCAGCAGAATAACGTAGCAGAAATTATTGCACAAATCATAACAACAGCCCGGAAAATACAAATAGAAAACTTGATTTAATTCTGAAACATAAGCTTGAAATATAGGCCCTGAGCTGCACAGGGGACAACACTGAAGCACGCGAGTAGGATGGATGAATGAAAAAATGATCTAGGATGCCAGCAACCAGTCCTGAGCACCCCTACTAGTAGTGCTGCACCTGCATTTTCAAGATGGAAAAACCTGGGTTTAATTCTCAGGGGTTTTTTTAAAGTATTTTTTTCCAGCTTGAATACAACAAAACCAAAGCACGACACACATGAGCTGGAGACTTTCTAAACAAAACTCCACCTTTCCATCTGACACAAATGAACAAAATGCAGGATAATCACAAAAAAAAAATAAATGTTTGTAGTCTATTCTAACCAGATTCTTCCAGAGATTCTTCCCCTAGTTTTTCCAAAAACTGTTGTTTTTTAACTAGAAGAAAGAATGTCTGAAATAACTGAGCTACCACCACCCCATAGATGCTAACATATATAATTTGCTTGCAAATACTCAACAGAAAAACGCATATACATGGTCAATTAAGGTTTTTAAAAAGCAAGGTTCACACAAAATTTTTATGCAGCAATGAAACGATTCTTAAGAAATTCGAGTTTTTCCAAACTTGTTGACATTATGCATTGTAGATTTTTGACAGATTTCATACCAGGTTATTGTAATAAACAAACTGGTAATAATTGTTCATTCTTATTTCGATGTTGCAAAACCAGATTTTATAGTTGATAATTTCTGATTTTGAATTCTTATTTATCTTTCGTTTATTATCACTGTGTTGTCAAAATAATTATACATGAAAAATTATAACTTTCTCAATATTCTTCTGCTTGTAGACACAGGCCAGTTATTAAGACTTTGCATGTTTCTCTAGATCCAGACAAGGAGATCTGACCACGTGTTTCATGCCTGAATCTCTGCCTACGGATGACAGTCTGCGTGAGAGTTCAACCTCAATCCAAGTTACTTACTATAGAGGACCTCAGGTAGGTCTGGTAAATCTACATGTAGTCACAGATTTTGGCTCCTGGAAAGTGTTACAGTGAGAACATAGTACAGAGACCATAGTAGGGAAGAATATTACATATGTGTTTGCATTGCTTAAAAGAAGCAGAAAACTACTTACCTTTGAGAGTCCTCAGTAAGGAACTCTTCTTTAAGTAGAAACAGAGAATTTAGGAACAGTGAATATCTATTACATTTTAAACCTAACAGTTTTGTATAATTTTGTCAACTCTTACACGTATGATGATCTTTACTTCTTGTTTTGTTGTTTCACCTAATGAATTTCACTGCCTTTCCTTTGTAACTACATTTAACAGTATAATTTACAGATACTTTAGTTATAGTATCATTTTGATGATTTTAAGCACTTACCCTTCCCTTCAAACAACTTGTTTGTTAAATCTCCCATATAGAAAAGTTATGGCTTTTTTGATCGGTTAAAAAAAAACCCTCAAAACCCACAAGCCTGGAAGTATTAGATGTCAGAACACAGCCACTTTATACATTTGAAATACAACCACACTTATTCTGCTGTAATAACCGACATGGTTAACCTGCTGATAAGCTCTTGTTGCTTTCAGTTTTATTGTGGTTACTTGGACTGGCAGAGTGCTAATATATCTGTTAACACAGGATCTCTTTTAAAAATTTTTGACTATAAACCTTTTCTCATTTAATTAACAAAGAAACCGTTGCTGTCATACACCTGACCTTCAGCAGATGAAGGGACTTTAGCCTACTAGGGTCCCAGCTATAGAATAACAAAATCCAAACCTGAAAATGTGAAACAGCAGAGGCATCCATCACTTAAAACCGTTCCAAAATTTCTGAATTGTTCTTTGGCATTATAAACAGAATTACAGATCCAGAGCCAGAAAACTAGCAAAGAACACTCCACTTAAGATCTACCAGTTTGTTCAGTGCAGCAGTAAGAAAAAGAGATTAAAAACTTTAAAATTTTGCCAGAGCCTACTGTCTGCTGTAAAATGCGTTGACAGCGTAAAGCAAGAATTTCTGCAATCCCACTGCTCATCTTTAAGATAAAAATGAAGTGTTCTTTATAATACCCAGGTAGTGTTCCATAGGCCTGGGAGCATCCTGGAAGTGACACTTCCCTTGCAATGAAGTACAATGATATCGAATGGTGGATGTTTTCCTGTGAAAATTCTATTGCAATACACACAGATGTTTTAGGAAAGAAAAATAAAACAAATTCCACAGAACTTATATGAAACAGAATACAGAGTCACAACCAAAGTTTCTTTGTCTGAATCCTATAATTGTGTAGTTCTGAGCAAATTCTGAGAATTAATTTTTTTGGGCCTCCATATCAGAAGAATTTCTCAAACCCTTGAAAAAAAAGAGCTTATTTGGTACTTTTTCTAGTTTTTCACTGTTGTATAAAATGCAAGACATTAACTGGGAAAAAATCACTTTGTGGTTATAAATATCTGCAGAAAGCATAGGATTTTATATTAATCTTTTGAAGATCATAGCTTAGCAAGAGAAGACAAAAGATATCTATCTTTATTTGCATTTTCTTTTGTACTTTGGCTAACAAAGCGCAAAGGAGAACACAAATTCTTACAGGGAAACTACCTGTTCATAGGAATTAAATAAAAATTAACAGTTACCAAGTATCTCCATCTGTAGTTAGAACTTCTGCCTAGTTTCCTGGGATCACCTGGAAACTTTGAATGCTTTTAATGAAATGAACAGAAATACTTCCTAAAAGAAAGATACAAGCTAATGCTTGAAGTGGCTGATGAAGAAAAGTTAGAAAACTCTAATACAAAAGCAGTTTTATAGATCTGGGTATTTCCCAGATTCTCCACTTGATCAAATTAGATCAGCATAATCCCCATAATTCATGCCACTGCAACAGTGCATGGAAACATAGATGATTTTTACAGGAAACTTTGTAAACAGTAGTAGTTTGAAAAAATGAAGACACTATCATTCAGAGCTGCCTCTGAAGGATAATGGGGAACCTGTACAATATATGCAACAATAATATCACATTTTGCTTCTGGTCAACTCAAAGATTGGATTCCTATGATCTATAGCAGCTAAAACTGTCAGGAAGTTTCACTGTTTACCCACATACGGCATGTTCTCATATTTCTGTGTGGAGGTAGGGCACCCACAGGTGACAAGTTCTTCAGCAAGGACACATAATAATCACTACATCAAAATAAGATATGCCGAGTTCAACTTTATCAGTCATACAAGGGTCAAAATTGAGTCCACAAGTTTTTTAAGTTATGAAAACCCTGACAAGGTTTAACTGGCACACCTTCCGTCATCGGATCACACATTATTCCCTTAAATGCTAGCAAAATACTTCCTAAGTAATTCTCGGTACTGGCAGCAACTCCACCCAAAATAAATTTAACTTCTACTTAACCTCTATTATTACAATTCAAAGCAAAGTGAAAGCAAGGACATCACACGAGTCAGATCCTAAGAACTGAGTAGAACTGGAAGCTGCCAAATGCTAATGTATTTCCCAATTAGCTGCAGTCGGTCCTGAGAGTAGGTGATGTATCAGCACTCTATAAAAAGCTATGAGCCAGAGTGAATAGAATGGATGTACAGTACCTTATAATTTGAAAGTAGTGACCTGAATATCTTCAACAGAAACGTGGGCCAGAGAGTATTGTTACCCCCGTATATTCACACTATGGGTACTGTCTCAGGCAACAGCCAAATAACGGCTAAGTGATTTCTAAGAGCTCTTCCAGTGAAGCCAGGGCATTTTGGAGCAGAAGTAAATGAAATGCAGACATTATTCATCACCTTTTCCAGGAACTCTCATTTAAATTTAGCTCCCTGCATTGAGAATGAGAGGCCTTTTGCAGCCAGTTGTAAATGAAGCTATCTATCATTCGGCACCGCTTTAATGGCTAGAATAACTATCAGGAATTTCATGCCCTTCTGAAACAGTCACGAAGGAGAATGGAAACAAAGTTTTTTTGGTGTGTTTCAGGTTCTGTCCCCTCCCCACCCCCAAATCTTCCTCTGCAGTTGATTAGCCATGAGTAACAGCCAGCGTAAACACCGAATGCTGCTTCCAGGTGCTTTATTCCCAGCAATCTGACACACTTCTTGGCTATACAAGTTCAGAGTTCCCAGTAGCTGTGGCAGGGACAATAAACAGGAAGCTTAAGTGACAATTTGATAATACCTTTCAGTCTGTATGAAGCTTTTGAAATTGATGGAGTTCCACTCGTTTCTGCGGGATGTTGAAATAGACCTTCTTAGACTTATTTTCAGTTTATACTTATTCTATATTGTTGAAAAATTATGAGTACAGGTAACTAGAGGAATGGTAGAAACACAACTGTTTTGAAATCAAAATCACAGGCAGGGTTATGCATGCCATTAGTCTTCAAGCTTCTCTACGTGCCACACATTTAAGGCGGAACAACATGCCTCCTACGCTCTCAGGTTGGACTTGTTTTAACTTGTTCAGCTTTCCTTTTGTACATGATTGTCCTGCTTCCCAATCCTTGGGGGTTTGTGGGTGTTCTTTAATTTGTTTGGTCTGGGGGTTTTGTTTGGTTTTTAACATAAATCTACCTTCAGTTTCAAAATGTGTTCTAGGGAAGGCTTGCAATATTGTCCAGCTCCCAGCATGATTACACAAATGCTATTGCTAAGGCAGTTTTTCTATTTGATATGTGTCTTTGAAAGTTGTCTGTTGCAAGATGCTGAATAGAATCAGATCTTAATATCGATTCCTGTATTATACAGTAAAGCCCTCACCACTTCCAGTTACATTGTTTTTTGCTTTTCTAAAACCCTATTTACCTATAAACAAATTTAAAGCCTTTATCAAATTTATATTTTTCTTGTGTTATCATTCAGGTTCTAAATATATTTCATGCTTTCTGTCCTTCAAGATTATATATATTTTTTAATAATACTAACAAAAAATAGTCTGATCTGTAGACTATTGTTTAGCCTTAGGTCCTAACCTATGGCTATTTTGATACTTCACATATTCTCCTTCCCTCTTAATAGCTGCCCATTTATTTAGAGACAAATATTAATTTAACAGTTCTATAGCTGCTTACATAACTCCTTTTACCTTTTGGAGTATTATCAGTATTGCAGTTTTCCACTCCAAATTTTTTTGGGTGTATGCCTACATTCCTAGTTTCTCAAAAGTCACGGTTAATGATGGAGTAAGTTATTTCAACTATATCACTATGTACACTGCAACCACACAATCTGGATTGAATTTCCCAATGATTTTCAATCATTTATTTACTTAATCTTTAACAGGCGCTATTAGCAGTTTTCTAAGTTCCTTAGTAATTTATAATGTGAAAGACATTTATTCCCCCGACTTTTGCCTTAGGGAACAGCGCTACATTGGTTAATACATGCACATGATTCCTAGTGACAGAAATTAAGTTCAGCTGCATTATGCAAGGATGCGATCCAATTTTAATTTCTATCTCTGAAAAGACGCTCAAAGTAATGAGGTATGGCTACAGGGCTTTTTCAGTCATCTTACACGGGAAACTTCCCATGAGACAAAAACTAGAAAGGACTCCTTGAGACTGAGAATTTTTAAAAACAATTATAAAAAGCCTTTGTATGAGCCACAGATTCCAACCCAAATGCCAGGAGCAATCCCCCTTTATATGGATATTAAAGAGAGCATGATCTGCCCCAAACATTCTTAGCTTATGTAGGATGTTGAATTTCACTTTAGTTTTTTTTGAGGTGAAATTTCTGATCTCATTTACTATGCATTTCCCCTGAAATAATTCAAGAAAAATTGAGAAAAAAGTTACAGCCCACCATGCACTTAACAGCTGGCTGAGGTAATTCTCAAGGAGAGGACTGAGACACGAAAGACTAATTCCTGATCTGACTACTCAGATGTTCAAAGACACCATAAAATAGAGACGTTCAACTGTCTTATCACTGTTGTGGCACAGAATCTGTACATCAAATAAAGAAAATAGATTAGCGCATGCATTGGGTGTTATAGGCAGAGATAAACATCACCAACAATCAGTTATAATGGCCGAAGTGCGTCACAAGTTCAGGAGCCTTTTCATAATAAAATATTACACACATGGTGTGTAATGACTGGCAAAATGAGTCTACATGAAATAAATGAATATTAACATTAAACAAGAAAAATGCTGAGAGCTGCCAACAGAACTGTATGGGTTAATAGGTGATTTTTAGAAAGCCTTTTCAGACAAAGCTTCTAAGGTTATTGTGTTATCTCATGAATCAGTTGGTAAAATGTCTTGCCAATGAATGTAAGGAAGTTTAAAGCTGTTGGCTTTTGCCTACCGTACCAAGATCAGTCTTAAGATCTGTTGGCAGACTTAATTTTCTTGATCCTTTAACTGAAACAACAGAAAAAGGAGAAAGGCAGCTGTTAATAAGTAAGAAAGAAAAAAGAGTGAGGGAAAACAACATGCCATCTTCTGGTTAATACCATGTTGCAAATTTGTAGCACTTTTTAAAATTAGCATGTAAAAGCAGAATTACGGTTTAAATATTTTCATGTACACCATTCAGCAAAATAGATGTAACTGAATAAAGAAGCACTGGAAAAAGTGTTACTCCAGCTCGCAAAAAGTGAATGGTGCTTTACACAGCTTTGGCTGTGTGCTGCAATATCTTACCTTGTGATGACAGGAATGATAAAAACACAAATGGCAAATATTGCAAATGCTTGTTATGCAGCACATCAAATATTTAAACACCTGGAAACCAATGTAATAAGAGGGTGCAATGAAATTATGAGTTCCAATGACATCATACCTCAAGATATCATTTGACAGAGGGAGGGCACATTGTACAGGTAATGGAGACAAAACAGACTTGTAATATTATGGAAAGGAAGACAGATTGCACAGAAACAAAGTATGATAGCTTCAGGATATAATGTGGTGTTACCTAGAAATCAAAATATTGTACTCAGTTTAGCAAGAATTTAATTAGCTGTTGTGTTCCAATTATGCAACAAAACTATGATTTTGCTTCTGTTCAAAACTGTTTTCATTTCCTTACACATGAGCACATTTTTAAACAATGAACACCAGAGAACTGAAATGAAGCATGTCTTGTAGCAGTCAAAACAGCGTTAAAAGTATTAAAAGAATGCCTTAAGGAATCTTTTATTAATTACTCAGAAGACTTGATTTTCAATATGGTTCTTTCACTTTGTATTCATTCAGTATTTTTTACTTTGTTTTCTGGTTTTTACCCCTTACCTATAATGTCTGTTACTAGAAGTGAACAATGAAGGATTTGTCAGCTAACTATTGTACTTCTAAAGAAAGTCCCACATGGCAAGTATCACAGCAACAGAAACACTGGGACATATGAATATATGGAACAAAACCATTGTAATTCCTATTTAACAAGCTTTTAGGTCAGAAGGATGCCCCAAACAGCCACTCACCATTTCAAGTACCAGACCACCTAAAAAGAAACTCTGTTGAATTCTTTTGCAAAGCTTCATAAACTGCAAAGCCTGCAATGTGGAAGAAGAAACTATCAGCTGGCATCTGTGCTAGATGTTTTTCTTTCTTCAGGGAAGTGTAGGGAAGCCCTTTAGGCTATTGAGCAACACTTCAGCATCATTAGAACCAGCATAGCCCCCCTAGTAACCCATTTCTAGCTATCACCTTACTGGATGCTTTGGGACAGGGCAAAGAGATCTCTTTAGATCAACCCAACATCAAAATATACGTTGCTAACACTATTACATGAAAATTTTCTAATTTGGATACCAAGTGTAAGGCTCCTATATCCACCTTGAGCACTTGCACAAAAGGTAGCTTGATTTTCAAAAGAGCCTTTTACAGACATTCCATTTATCTGAGCAGCTGTCATACACTCTTTCAGAAAGGCTGTGAACGGAGGATATTATTCCAGAAAACCAGTGCTTTGATGTAGAGAATGAAGCCTCACTTGTGATCTAATTTCCTTTAAAGGAAAGGACAACATCTGGCCCAACCAGCCCTCTGAAAAAATTACCAGTTCCTAAGGAAGACTGTAGGACACTTAACCAACAGACTAGCATCTAGATTAGAATATTTCAAAGCTATAAAACCTAGCTGCATTTAACACTAAGGATTTCCAGTAGTGCTGTCATCGTGGAGGCTTTGAGCTTTGCAAAGTGATGGTTTAACCTCTTCTATTTCTATGTTACAGGTGTTTCTGTATAACAGGAATTACATGTCTTGCATGATAAGCCACAGCTGTTCCCAGATCGTGGTATATATGTCTGAACTGCAAGACTGCAGAAATAGCTCTCAACTATTTGTGTGCAGGCTCATACAGCACATGCAAAGTATGCACTTTTTGATTTCTCTGAAGGACTTTAAACAGGCTTAATTTGGGAGCTGCCACAGCTGCTCACAGGCAAAACAGGCACACCATTCTGAAAGATGCAATCTAGTCTCTGAAAGAACTGAGGGTCAGAAAGAAGAGGAACATACAGTTGATGAGTTGGTTTATGGGCACAGGGATAGAGTAGGGGACATGGTGAGTAGGAGGCTAATGGGCAAAGGAGACACATAGGAGGAAATGCAGCTGAGAAAGCCAGGAGTTACTCCTACCACCACCTCCACCACCAAAGTTGGAAATTTTTGGTGTAGGACAGGATTGTGCTAGGACAAAGCATTGGACCACTGCCAACAGACTGCATCTTTGAGGGTAAAATCAAAAGGAGCTGGTTGTTTTCAAGCTTTACTGTGATTAAAGCCATGTATATTACCTTTTCTGAGATAAAACTAGCATTTTACTATTAAACAGATCAGAATGTGGATATTACTATATTGTCTATTTTTAGAACCTAAATTATGTATATTTTACTATCTCTACATTTTTAAGAAAGGAGGATCGTGCATGTAAACAAATCTTGTTCAAAAGGGGCTTTTGAAAGCCAGTTTTATTTTAAAATGAAGTAGAGCTTAAAGGTTCAAGAGGCTGCCGTGTTGTTGGTTACCATTATTTGTTTGCATTCCTGTTGGAGGCAGCCAGCAGAAAATGTGATGCCACAGCGCAAGGCAAGGGAGCTCCTGCCCCAAAGAGCTTAATGTGACAATCAATCAAGTTATCCAGCTGTGGGATGAGAAAAATGCACAGAGTTAACAGGTACTGTCTAGCACCTAGCTGAGCTGAGCAACCAAGTCTCCTGACTGGACAATGTCCTGACTTGTAGCCATATGGATCCTTATCAATTTTTCAATGAAAAGACCAAGGCACAATCAACAAACAAATGTGTGCTGGCGGCTGTGGCTTTTAATTATGTGTTTCCCTCAGTTTTTACAGCAGGACTGGAGCCAGGGAATTTAATATTATTCAAAATGAAAGTGACTTCACACAGCTCTTTTCCTATTAGGCAGCTTCTGCCTGCTTATTGCTTTGAAATATCAGACCCAGTCTCCTTCTGCTAAAACATGGATGTAAGAGCCCACTACTTAGATACTGACTCAGACAAGGTCAGAACAGAGGTCCTGGGGGTTTGGCTGCTGGGGCTCAGAGCCCTCTTCCTTTGGTGGCCTCAGGCAGAGTGCACAGGCAGCACTTTGCTGTGGGAGCTGTTTTCAAGCTGAAACTCTCACCCTTGCCCTGAGCTGCAGCTCCTGCTGCTTTGCTGCCATTCCTGTGCCTGGCCATGTCCCTGCTGGTCTGGACCTGGGCTCCCAGACCAACATTCTCCTGCCCTGCCCCTGGACCTGCCTGGTGACCACCAGGCTATTTGGCCCTGACCACCCTCCCCAGAGCTCCTGTGCTTAGCTCCTGTCTTCCCAGTCCATAGGAGCTGCTGGTCCCTGTTGGTGAGCTCAGACATTCTTGAATCTCGAGCCTTGCACCATGGGCTGCACAAGGGCTACCGCTACTGCTCCCCCTATGCCCAACACGGTGGCCCAAATCCAGATCCCCATTTCCTCCCCTCTGCCAGCTCACGCTGCTCCCTGTTTCTTTCTAAACACTACATGCACATCCCTTCTCCAGATCTTAAGCAAATCCCTTCCGATGTTAGAAAAAGTGATACAATGTGCCTTGTAGTCCCAGTGCAGGAACTAACCTCTCTTCAATGATTAATTTGCCTTCTGACTAGTAAACATGCTTTTTAATTTAATATAAATAAGTAGAAATGGATATGCTGACAGTGTTATCAATAATTGAGTTTCAAAATAAATTACATTATTTTTCACATGCACACAAAATGTTGAGACATTTACTTTCTTGCTCATTTTCCATAAGAATGTAATTTTCAAACTGAGTCGAATCTCTTCAGCTACTTTGCAGTTACCCACAAGTTAAAAAAGAGCAACCATTAGAAACTTATTAATATTCTTCTTGAAACAAAGCTATTTGAAAAATTTCATGTAGAAAAGTGGGAGGTAGGCATGGCATGAGTCTAATATCGGCAGATTTAGCCAGCGGAATGATTCAGGATAGCAGCACTACAAAAACCACAGTATGTATAAAAACTCCATATTGCACTGGTTCCAAAGCACATGGGAATCGATACTGAAAATATTTACATAGCCTTCTAGGATCTCTATGGCCTTAAAAGCATTTTAGATGCAAGCTGCCAATAGGAAGACGATTTCTTAAGACAAAACACAAATGCATTTTCATTTTACAACTCACCTTTGAGAAATCACCCTACTATACATGGACTGATGAAATTCTCCCCTTCTGATCTTTGAAAAAAACCTAAACTATCCATTGCACCTCACACAAAATCAAATGACCTCTCAAAGATGCATTTTCTCATGCTCACGGTGTATTCTCAACTACATGCTTAAACGTGAAGCTGCATGTAAATGGCTAAAGCAGCAAGGGATATATGTATTACATAGTTTTGTGTATTTTATATGTATAATAATATTCTTAAGAGCCCCTGAATGATTTTCCTAATGAAATGATAAAATAAAAGTAAACTTTACTGGAATGGATATTGTTCCATAACACATTATAAGTAATTAACATCAGCAGTGGATGCCACATTATTTACTTTATGAGCGCTTTCAAGGTCTTAGAGTTTTTAAAATTTGTTCTAGAGCTACTCAGCTGTCGCATTCCATTGTGGAGTGAATGTTGTACAAAGCCCTAACTTTTAACCTCCAAATCACAAACAATAATCAAAATACAGTTTGACTTTCTGGCAGAACGTGCATGGCATGCATGAGTAAGAATAAGATATTCTGACGGTATTAAAAAAAAAATCCCAATTTCCACCTGTTCTTTAAGAGTTTCTTTAAGCCAATTATGTAACATTATGTTGCATGGCATGCCAGGCTGTATTACCATTCTCGTGAAACATGCTTTATATATACACACAAGTGTTTTCTTTTTTATTTTTTTATTTTTAAATGTTTTTTGTTCCACAATCTTCACCAATTTTATTCCATAGATATTGTTATACCTGCAATATACTTTATTTACCATGAAAACTGCCACCAGTCAGATATTCACAAACAAGCAGAACCTTTCAAATGGCCCTTATTAACTTTTGGTCTTCCTGTACATTACTGCAAATACATCACTACAGTATTTAAATACTAATTTATTTAAAATAACATACCAATGGTTAAGGAAGATTATTCCTCCCTTCTGCCTACCATTCATAAAATACAAGGTCGGTGTTTCTTCACTTGCTGCTATACCCGTTGTATGGCCCTGAATTTCAGCTAAACTTTCATCAAACGATTTAATTTTATGTTCTGGTTTGAAAGGGTTTGATTCAGGGTGGGAATCTGAGTTTTCCATTACATCATCTGCAAAGCCCTGCTTTAACAAATAGTAGAGGAGGAGCGACAGAAAAGGTAGACTTATGAAACAAGTTTAAAATGTTGCTTAGTGGAAGAAGTTGGATTTGCACTGAATTAGAAACCAGCTCTGCATATAAAATAAGGAGTATTCTGATAATGGAGTAGGAGAATCCTGCCTGATGAATGCAAAACCACGCAGATCTATCAGTTGTGTTCTGTGAGAAAGAAATGTTAGCCACTGCAGAGGATGATGCAGCTGGGAAGCTTGTGCTTATTAAGAACAAGGTAGCTTTTCTCCAAAGTTCTTGGTCAGGTACTCCAGATGCTTAGACTGGATTTTGCCTGGTTTTATAGCAGGTATGAAATAAAAACTAAATTAAAAAAAAAATTAAAAAAATAATATCAATCAATAACATTAACTTCTATTTTAAACAGCTGTTAATTCTACTAAAGGTACTGCCTGCAAAATTGCTCCAGACTTCACATTTTAAAGATTCAAATTTAGCTTGGAAAACTATACAGAAGGGCTAACATAGGAAGCGTCATAAATACGCTGTGTTTTCCCTGCTGAATGATCTACACAGCCAGAATAAATTTTGGAGCAAATTATCTTCAATTTATCTAAAATAGTTAGATTTGATCAACAGTGGAGTGAAAAATTGAAGTTAACTGCAGAAAAAAATAAGGTGCTATAGAAGTCTGTCATCATTACAAAACTGGAGCACATGCATACATATTTGACAAATCAGTGATCTCCTAGTTTTCAGTACAAAGAAAAAGGGAATTTGTAGCTTATTTCTGGAGAGACTATTGAGAAGATGAATCTCAGTGAGCCACACAATAACTAGTCTAATTTATACTGTTTTCTTTTAAAGCCTACATCATGAATTTGAGCTCCCAGTTTTATACCAATACTCTCATAGCCCATTTCATATTGATACTCCCATTTCTACAGAATTTGGGTTGCGGATAGTATAAAGACATATGTAATTCCAAACAGCTAGTTTGTTTCCATTCTTGGTGTGCCAGGGAAACATTTTTATTACTTTTACCTTCTTGTAAATTACTACTTAACAGCCTCCATTCAAGATTAGCACGTCCTGCTATAATAAAGTAAAATGTGTGAAATAACAAAGGATTTGAACAGCATATTTGTGGGAGTCTGTTACCATGACTAAGGAAGAGTGAAAGAAAGGAAAAGTATCTGTCAATACTTACCAAACTACAAGGAAAAGAAGTGTGATATGCGTACCACAAACAACATGAACATATCACATCCACACCTGTACACCTGCTTATTTTCCATCACATTTAGAAGCCGGCTACTAGAAAACAGCACTAAGAAAGGATCTTTAAGATAGTGAACTCACATTAAAGAGATTAGTGCAGACTAGGCAGTTGCAGACAAAGTCTCTAGGACTGAGGTGAGCTCCACTTTCTGAAGGACTATGGGTAAAATGGGAAACATTTATAAATCTTTAAGCGGTCAAGCTTTGCTGGGTCAAAGTGGTTGACAGCCTGAAATAAAAATGTTCCCTTATGTTTCCATGGTAAATTACGTAACTTAGGCACTGGTGGGTTCTAACGGTTAAAATTTGCATCTCCATGTTGCTGTTTTTCAAATAATTTCTCTATGCGCGCATATGTATAGTATATAGGTAAAATTATAAGGACTCCTTACTGAAAAAAAAATGTCAGAAAGTCTTTTAAGAAAAAAAGAGAAACAAGACTCTAACAGAAATCCTGAGTCCATGTGAGATACAGGAATATGCCTGCACGATGTTGCTAATTCAAATGCCTTAATGCTCTTCAGCTCGAGATGCACCATGTATATTTGCTTTTTCTTTAAGTAAACAGACTTACGATTTTATCATGCTATGTAATAAGCAATCCTCCAGTAATTTCTTCTCTTTGGAACTGTAACTATGCACTTCACTTCTCAGGGATTAATGAAACACAGTGATGCATGATATGCATGGCTTATACAGACTGCAGGAAGAGAAGCCAGTCACTTTTACCTGAAGTGGGAGACTTGCAACGCTCTAGCTCCAGGGAAACTGGACTGTCACTGAGTTCAGTCAGGCCTGAAAAAATGGAGTTAAAAAGTTAAGTTACAATCTAACAGGGCATGCTTCAACTTTCTTGGTTGACGGTACTCTGCGCTTTAAAGTCAATTTGGAGAAAAGAATGGTGTGAAATGTAAGGGAAATATCTATTCCAGATAACTGCAGTTATCAGGCTGTCACTGCAGAAATTTAGGTCTGGTTTAAAAATCAGACTTCTTGCTAACTCAGATTTGTTTTCCGAGTGCTTCAGGGTAGACAGAGTGCCTGTACCTAACAAGTGAAAACAAGGAAACACAGTTTAAAACTTAAATGTCTGTGATAGGAATCAAACTCATTCATCCCTGACAAACTGATGCAGAAATTACTCTATGCTTTCAACTGCTGAAGAATGCAGGGAGGAAACCTTAAAACAGGGGAAGAAGCTGGGGGAGACACAGTACTAGTGAAAGAAGATAGTAAATACAAAATATTGCTGCTACTCTGCAATATTAGGAACTTTTATATGAATTCACACATGATGGCTCATTCAAAAGGACACAGAGGCAACGATAATGCTGTCTGAACATAACACAGAATTTTTGGACAGGATATTTTACATATTGTTTATAAATATTTGTGAGGAACTTATTTGTAGCAGTCCACCACAGAAGACGGAAACAAGTGAAGTAATCTTAGTTTATACTGCTTAAGCTTAGGCTCATTTCTGTGATCAAACTAGGATCCATCATGCCCTTTTGCATGCGAGGGAGAGAAAGTCTGAGCACGTACTGTCCTTTACCAAATTCTGAGGGGGTGAATTGGGCATGGCCATAACTTTGTGTCCTGTGTCCTATGGCCTACATGAAGCAGTTCACACTGGTTATAATAAGGAGTTCTGACTTCATGCCATAGGGTTCTTGGGACTGGCAGGCAGCCCAGCACCAGTCATCCAATGTGAACTCACCGCACTCGCATCACAGAGCCTAGTGCACATTAGCCCACATTCAGAAGTTCATTACTGTTGTACTGACAGTATATTTACACACACTCTGCATATGTTGTATCATGGAAGTCAAACATCCTATCAAGACCTTTCAGTATGCTTTAATCTGGCACCACACATCCTGCAACGTTTGTTATGACTTCTGGACCCTCAGGCTCAGAGACCCTCATCTATGAAATTCAAGTAGACTCCTGTTTCTAAAAAAAATTCTGCTACTGCTTTGTTACCGGGGTTGTTCTCTTTGTACTAAGACCAGCAGGTTCTCAATGTTGGTACTGATATTTTTATTACAATGTAATTTTGAACTGCTCTGAAAAATGGCCAGAATCTAGACCCCCAACAAGTAGAATAAAAAGCTCCCATCACTAACAAAGCTACATGAGTGCTAGAACAATTTTGACCATGCTTTGGAAAAAAAAACAGCAGTATTGAATTGGCCTGTTAAGTGAGTAGTATTGATGTATTTGCTGCTGATGTTCAAACAAAAAATCACAATCTAGATACTAATGTTGAGAACCAAAGATGTTTTAATTTGAGAAAGGTACTTGAATCTTTCTTTGATTCAACTCAATCCATGAGAGAATTTTATATTCCAATTGACTGAATCTAGTCACTTTTGAAGTTACAATAGAATTCAGGAACTGCAATCAGTTAGGGATCCTGTCTATGTGCACCTTCCTTACATCAAATCTTACTTCTATCTGACTCTTTGATTTCTGTATGTACCTACAGATTTGGGACATAATTGATTTTTGCTGCTGAACTGTCCACAAGGTACAGTGGAAGCAAGCTCAGCACATTTGTATAGCACTGGAGGTCTGGGCAAATGGAATATTAAAGAGTGTATTTTGCAAGCGCAGTATTTGAGTTATTAAAACTTTACCCCTGATTAAGATGTGGTGATGAATGAAATTTTCCTAAACCTTGTATAGTTACTATTGGTGATAGTTACAATGCCAAATGCCAGGTCAGATTTTGCTTCTAAATAGATTTTTTTTTTGCATGTGTGGGCTCACAGAAGCAATATTACAGCTAAATATAAATTATGGTGCCTCTGACTGTAGTAGGAAATGAGACAAATCGCAGCACTGTTCTGAAAACTCCAGAGCAACTGCCAGAGAATGCCACAGGCTCTTTATATTTGGCAGGAGTTTTACGATTTACAGCAGTAAAGATAGATTTCACGTATGGCATTTTAAAATGGCGAACATACAAACTTGTCTGCCAATCTAGACTTTTTGTTAAGCCACTATCACCTCTAACAGCGACCACCAACATACACTTTAAAATTTTTTTTTTTTTAAGAAGTGCAGTAAATCCCCATGTTAGGCATAAGTGGTACTTTGTGCTCTGCACAAGGGTATTGTCTTAATCTCAGACACTTAGATTTTGTTTAGCACTGCCACTGGCATATATTCCCCTGCCATTAATCTTTCTTGCCTAGATATAGTCTTATGAGTTCTTATTACCCATCCATATATCCAAAGTCTTACTAAATTCTAAATCCCTAAGATGTTATATGGCAAGGAATTGCACAATCATCATTCACTAAAAGAAGAAATAAGTCAATTTTCACGTGCTAACTTTGATTTCATTGAATGTTATCTTTTGTTTGCCTTTGAGTAAGAAAGCTTTTCTTTGTACTGCTACTTATTTTCTACTGTCACTTCCTTTTTAAGTAAAACAAGCCAAGTCTTTTCAATAATTTACCCTGTATAGTATTTCCATGCAACTCAGCTTCCCTTGAATGCCTGAGACTACAACAGCTACAAAAATTATTATATTACTAAAATTATTATATTATGAATATATTTTCACTTTATATTTCAAAGTTCTGTAGGCCAAACCTGTGTCCCAAGATATTTTAGCTACTTCTAGCCAAAAAATCCCCTCACCAGCAAATTTTGAGTCCAAGTAAAGCGGGAACATAGCAGCAAAACTAAAGACAAAGAATGGAATTTGGCAGTGTAAGCAACCACCTGTAGATGTACCCATTGCCATTATAAAGAAAATTGCTTTTATTTGTACAATCTGTAAATGTGATAATAGTGTAAGATGTAAATATATCACATAAGCACTTAAAAAGACATCTTTCCTGGGTTCTTTTCAAAGATTACTATAATTCCCTTTTTGTCTTTATTAATGGATCAAGAAAGGTACTGTGTAGTATGGAGTAACGTTTACGAGCTCATGATTAGATTTAAAATTATTCTTGAAATTTTAAATTTCTATCCATATGACTAAGTGATTCAGACCAATTATTTACTTAAAGCACCCGAAGTCAGTACATCTTTGCTTATAAATAAATAAATTATCATAATATTATCAATATTATGATATAATATCATAATATTATCAATATCAAAATCATCATAAATTATCAATAAATTATCACAAGCCAATAATTAAGATCAGTGTTACCTTAATCCATCATCTTCATCCTGAATAACCATACTATGCTTTATGTTTAAATACGATGCATTCTTTGGAAGCAACAGTTCAGAATACAGCTGTTGACTTAAAACTCAACTGATATTAACTTCTACTGTGTTGTAAGGTGTGAAATGAAGCGTCAATTACTGATGTGTAACGACTCATAACAGTTTTCTGTGTGTTCCTCTCAGCCCAAGACTGCTTTTGATCACACTCTCTGAAGAGCCTGGACCAAAGGAGGAGCAAGGAGTTTTTGCTGACAAGTCTTTATTCTGAAAATTATTTTCCAATGTATCAACATCCTTTGAACATGACAACTTTTTGGATGTTTCATAAAGACTATTTATTTTCTTGTTTTACCAACAGATGGTATGAATTTCTAATAGGAGACAGTAATGGCTTTTACAAGTAGGTATTTTCATGTTCTGCTGTAAACACTGTTTCTATAGATGCAGTAAATGTACTTGTTTTAATATTTGGATATATGTTATGTACTACTAAGTAATAAGATGTACAGCTTGATTTCAATTGAATTAAAAAAAGAAACACAAACAAACAACAGCACAGTTCTGCACTACTACAGAGAGAGTTTATTTTATGCGGCCTGGCACACATTCTTGCTACAAAGCAAGGTGCCTGCCAGCAGATGCTATAGCAAATGGAACGTCATCAACACCAGAAAGCTACCTCCAGCTCTTCACTTGCACTCATCTTAGCCTCTTATTTTCCCCAAATTACTACCCCTGATAGGACAGCTATGTTTCAGTCTTTCCCATTATGTAAGTGCAGAAGTAATTACATTCCTGCAATTTGTTCCCTTCTTGCTTCTACCTTCCCACTTCCACCTCCCAAAACAGAGAATGTGCTGTCTTACTGCTCTAAGTCTACTCTCTATGCTTTTCAGTCCAGCTTACACACATATGCATTAAACTTATCAAGCTACTCTACTTTTTTTTTTGGCTAAAATTAAAAAAAAACCAGACCAATTATTCCACCACCATACTCTGCGTACTGGATTCTCTTAACTTTGTTGATTATATCTTTGCTTTGGAAAACCTGTCTTCCCCACCACATCGCTTCTTTTCCCTGTTTGAGGACCTTTTTTTTTCCCCCCTCTTTCCCTCTTCACTTGCAAAGCACCCCAGACCAAAATATTAATACTTCCTTTATGTCTCTATCCCAGTATTTGAGGAGACTTTCTCTATAAACAGGAGAATAAACACCTACTTTAACCCTAATGATTCCTAACTACACATAGAATCATAGAACAGTTTGGGTTGGAAGGGACCCTAAAGATCATTCAGTTCCACCTCCCCTACCATGGGCAAGGGAAACCTCCCATGGGATCAGGTTGCTCAAAGCTTCATCCAACCTGGCCCTGAACACTGCCAGGGATGGGGTTGCCACTCTAAGTTGGATTCTTTCCATCCAAGTTAGAGCAGTAATCCTACCTTTACAAAATTTACTCACTAGCCCCAAATGTGAACTTAACATGGGCAAGATGAACTCTTCTTTTTTGTGCTGAAGTTCTTCATTACTTCAACAGGGTTAACAGCACCACTATCTTCTCAGATACTCTAATCCATAATACAGTTTTTATCCTTGGAACATCACACTTGGCATCAGGCTAGATATCAAACTAGACTGTTTTTTTTCCCTGCAAATCACCTTCAAAATGACTGACAAACGTCTAAGCTTCTTACTCATAACAATCTCTTATTTAGAGTCAATGCCTGAAAGTCTTATTCTCTCAAGCTGATCCTCATATAGTTATCTTCCCACTTCATTACTTGATTGAATCAGCTCCTGATATGTCTTCCTGTTAACTTCCATTTTCATTTATATAACCCTCAAAACTTTAGGCCTGATGCTTATGTTATCACACGACCATTCCTGCTTTTGCCTTAATAACATCAGCTTCAATTGCACACTTTCCAAAAATAATTTATTTTTGTTTTCCTATCATCATCCTTTATAAGAAGAGATAAAGTTGTAAGAAAAATCCTAAATCCATTCTCAATACTGATCTTAAAATTCACATCTCATGAGAAATATTAGAAAGCACAACTTGAGAATGATTTAACAAGATATTTTACAGTCTATGCCACATTCTTTCCTTGTTCTTTATCTTATTGCCTGGTGCATCTTTCAGATCATACACTACATACTCCTGTATAAGTATTGAACAGCAAAAGTAACAACCAAGTGATTTTTGAGGAAAGAAAAAGTTGCTTGTGATCTTGCACAAGAGCCAGACTCCTACTCCGCACTCATATATAGACTTTGTGCACTTGTGTGATATTGAGGTTGAACGTTGAAACAAGAAGCTATGAAAAACTCTGATCTGCATTTGTAATTTTCAATGGGTTTGTCAGTCATTTTTTGTCTTAGAATTTATTAATTTTTTAGTGAATAAAACCCCCAAGTCTTTGACTGCGGTCTGCCCTTCATGTTCTCCGTTACTTGAAATTAGCTACACCAGACTAATAGCTTTTAAGACATTATACACAAACCTCTTTATAGGCTGCTGGGTTTATAACTGGACTGATCTTTTAACTAAATATGCCACCTTTTATGAAGCATTATGAAATAAAATCATACAAATCAGTTGTTGAGTAATCGTTCTAGAGAGATGGAACAGAATTTCTAGTGTGACCATGTAAATGTATTTCAATAGCTACACAATACTATATTTATGTGAGATGATAAAACAATTGCCGCCCCTTTATCTTGTCTATACTGAGTATTTAATGTAAAATTGCCTATCCAGTTGTTCTGTGAAAACCACTTTAAAAAGAGATGAATATGAGGCATCCAGGAGACCTAATTACATATAAGCACTGCAGTTAATTAAGGTACATACAGCTCATCTGTTTAACAGTCATTTTTTTCAAAATTAATTATAGCTTTGTTCATTGCATTCTGCAGTGACGAATACTAATATTTAAATTGCCTATCACTATAATTCAAAATTTAAAGATATTAAAAACATTAATTTTCATAGCTCTCTGCAATGCATGTATTTTTATACCCACTTTACATTCCCCATTAAAGATCAGAAGCATGGGACAGTTCCCCAAAGCCAAATATTCAAGTACGAAACCAAGATTAAAATTTTAAATTTCACAGCACTCAATCCAATTGGCACTCTTGTAAGCCACATTGCTCTTCTGAAAATGGGGAAGAATTAATTAATAACTACAAGCAGGCAGTGCCACTGCAAAACAAGAAATGCTTCATACAATTAGATGTACACTGAAATGAATATATAGCCAAAGAAAGATACTGGCATCAAAAACATAGCATCTTTGAAAAATTATTTCTAAGGCCCAATCTGCCCCACATAAACCACTGAGTTTTTCTCATTGACTCTCTTGGAAAAAGAAAATGATCTGAAATATCTGCATAATAAAAATAATTGTCAAAATTAAGCATGGTTGACATCACAAGATGTAATAAGTTTGCTTGCATGCTGAATGTGTTTTTTAAACACATTACAAAGCACAAACACGTGGATTTAAGTCAGGCATAGTCCAATCATGGTAAAGCAACTTGCCTAACCTTTATAGAACTTACTCTGATAGGAAGTACGGATCCGTTTCGTTAAATCTGGATAAAAGTTAGACAGGCCACGCATGCAAAAGTTGTCTTTGGAACATGCCAGTACACCAGCATCAGCAGCAGGCAGAGGAAAGAGAGAAAAAACAGTCTAAAGTGAAAGGAAGTGATATCATAACCAGCATCTAGAACAGCCAAGGTGAAGAAATTTCAGCAGATACTTACCTTCCAGTCAGGAAACATAACAAGAAAAATAATCAAAAAAGTAAAGGATGCAGGATGGATGGTGAGAAAGCAGCTGAGGCTTTTTTTAGATGCATAGTTTCTACGAGCAATCTAGAAGTGTGTATTCCTTCTTAGCAGTCACTTATCCCCAGGGGGCTCCATCCTAGCAGCGCTGCAGAGATGGAACGTTGCCTTGAAGGACTAGCCAAGACTAACGCAGAGAAAGCCTGTGTGGTACAACGCTGATAATAGCTATTTCTACATCAGCTGCCCTCCACCTTTTGTACAGGGCTCTGCAGCATGTTGCTTGTAGCTAGCTGCTCAAATTTAGGAGCTGCTGTGAGGCTGGCTCAGCCAAACAGAGAAGTTGAATGTAGCTTAAAGCTGCTTGTTTCTTCTCTCCTCAGCTGTGCCAATTTTACATCTTTAACACTTGGCACAGGTGAGAACTAAGCTTGCCATGATTAAATGCCTAGAAAGGGAGATAAATGGACCTTCAGAAAGGGAAGTAAGTTTGAAGACTTATATTGTATTCTCTAAATTTTACTTTCTGTTTGAGTACAAGCATATTCCCAATTAAAAAAATTTCCATCAACTGGAGAAAGAGGATTTGATGATTTAGTGCAGGGTCTGTTGGTGAAAATGCTGATGTCATAAACCCACTGTAATCTGCTCCTTCTATAATTTTGGGTAGATTTAAAACTCAGTATTTTCAAACAGATTTGTAAATCTAATTCTAAAACTTCACAGCTATGTAAAACATTTCATAATTGTGTCTGACTCTAGTATGTTATTCTGGAATATATAAAGTAAAAAGACATGAAACTTAGAAGATCATCTGATGTTTTTTCTCATACAAGTAAATTTTTTAGACAACCAAAAATGTATGATAACATTTAGCTGCATTGATGGACTAATATTTCTAGCACACAATGCATAATAATAGTTATGATATAAAAATGTCATTCTCTTGGCATCAAATTTTAAAATGGGGTATAAATGGATTTAGCAAGTTTATATTAAGAGCTTCAATTCAGTAATAAAGTGGCTAATTTGAGCTACTTGTGCTACCTACCGAGCACTTCTTTCAAGTGTAATACTTGTCCAAATACGACTGTCTATCAAATACCAATAAATAGCAGGTGGCAGAAGAGACAATTAAGTTTAAATTGAAGTCTTACCTATTGGTATGAGCTTATTGAAACTAGAAAGAAAATAGCATAGAGACTACACTTTAAGTGATGGCCTGAGAAACAATTTGCTGCTCAGCTCATTATGATTTTTTATAGACTCAGCTAAGGGAAAGACTTGCTGACCTCCATCCCAAAAGAACAGACTTCATAAAACATTTTGTTTCTGAGAAAGTCTCAGTACCTAAAGCAAGTCAGGTTTCTTTTTTCAAGTTACAGAAACTCTGTTGGCTGGCAAATAGTCATGCACTTCAAAAGCACTATAAAAAGCCACAGGCAAAAAACCCGAAGGGCATATCAGGCTCACAACCACAATATTTATCTCCTACCTGCAGCAAACTGCTTGCTTTTGCGAGGTGAACGTGGTTGACGCTGGTATGGATCACTTGATCCATATAGGTCAAGGGTTCCCATGCTCAGCAGTACTGTCTTCTGCATGAAGTCCACAACAGCCAAACCATTGCAGTTTCCAAATGCCACTCTGAGAAAAGAAATGTTCCTCAAAGGTATTAGTAATATGTAAGTAAGAGGCGCAAACAATAATTATTATGAATCCTGCACAAACATTTTTCATTAGAAACTACTCAAAGCTTACATTTTCTAATTCTTACAGATTTGTAATCCTGAATTTATAAAATTCTGTCCTGAAACACAGTAACTGACTTTCCTGAAAGCTGACTTTCCACTTTAATTAACTTTCTCTGCCAAAAGCACTGCAATAATGTCTAAGTGTTGCTTTACTGAACAATATAATTCTAGTAATAATAACATAAATTAAGCCTAAAAATCTGAATGTAGATCTTTAAAAGTGGTTATTTATATGGAAGAGATATGAATATAAATCAAAATATAAATGCAAAGACATGTATAAATAATTATTTTAATCTAAATACAAATGATAAATTAACTATATATAAACGGTGTTGTGGAGATACCCAAATCTGAAAACTATTTATAGAATTTCCTTCCAACTCTGTTAGCTTGGCTACCATACAGACTCCTGCTAAAACTTTCTTTGCCCCTCTGTAATGCTTCTACAAATAGCATTTTGGTGGTGGTTCAATTCATGGGCATGATCTCTCAGCTGATCTTGCCTAAGATCTAGACTGCAGTCTTCTTGTAAGGAAAAAGAGATGGACCAATTTACTTCATTTGCTGCCTCGAAGGTCCCTTTTGAAGCATTCTGCCCGGCTGCTTCTCTACTGCTTCTACCGATTTCCTTCTGACACCATTTTCAGAAAGAGAGAAGTCATATTGGACCAGCAGCACGTTTTCATCCTCTCCTATAAAAATGTTTTCTATTTTTGCTTATTCCCCAGCTCAGAAGGGGTGAAGACAGGGGTAGAAGGGAAGGAAGAACACAATGCATCAATCCAAGGAAAAGGAAGGAAAATAGGGAAAAGGAAGAAACCAAAAAGATGATAAACATGCCTTTATTTAAGACCTAGGAGAAAGTCCGAAGTTAACCGTAACATATGGAAACCCATGTATCTCTGCAGATATTATCTTTGCTAAAGCATTAAACCAATTTAATATTTAATATTAAAACAGACAAGCAAAACTGACTCATTTCTTTCTGGTTTAGATAATGGGAAATAAATTCACAGAGCATATGACTACTGATAGGGTCCATATGCCAAATGCTCAACATTGCATTGTTGGAGACTTGATTTAAGCAAGAACATTATATACTGACAATTATTCTACAGAAGTCTTTCTTTTTCTGTAAGACTGCAATCTTTACTTCTGGCTAGAAAGGACTGCAGGTAAAGTCTGCCCCACTCTGCCCTAGTGAGGCCCCATGTCGGATACTTTGTCCAGTTCTCATCTCCCCAACTCAAGAAAGACGAAGACTGGACAGAGTCAGGCAGAGGGCCGCAAAGACGGTCAGGGGACAGGAGCATCTCTCTTATGAGGAGAGGGTGAGAGACCTGGGTCTGTTTAATCTGGAAAAGAGAAGACTGAGAGGGGACCTTATAGATGCTGATAAATATATAAAGGATGGGGGTCAAGAGGAGATGGCCAGACTCTTCTCAGTGACACTCAGTGACAGGACAAGTGACAATGGGCACAAGCTAGACTACAAGAAGTTTCACCTTAACACGAGGAAAAAATTCTTTACTGTGGGGGTTATGGAGCACTGGAACAGGCTGCCCAGGAAGGTTGTGGAGTCTCCTTCTCTGGAGATGTTCAAGACCTGCCTGGACATGTTCCTGTGCAATCTGCTGTACGTGAACCTGCTTTAGCTGGGTGGTTGGACTAGATGATCTCCAGAGGTGCCTTCAAACCCCTACCATTCTGTGATTTTGTGAAAATTATTAACCTGAGATTTATTGATTTTAGAAAACACGAATCGCAATAAGAGCCAGGGATCATTTGCTCTGTGGTCAGAAAATTAACAAAATGGATCATCAGTTCCTGGTCTGCATTTTTCTGAACTTCTCTAAGTTCACACAGGAGCACAGATACAAAATTTCATATATCTAAAAAAATTACCAGGAAAAATCAGAAATTGCTCATTAATATTATAACACTTCTGAGGAATGGCAAGAAAATATAGATAGATATTACTATTAATAAGGCTTAAGAAAAATTATTAACACCCAAGTCTTTAGGAAATCAAATACAAAATAAGCATAATGAATTTCTCAATTTTGAGTCATGAATAGAATTAGTTGCTAGGAGATGTTCTATTCTGTAGCTATCTTTCATAGAAATGTCATAAAATCCTCATCAGACATTTCTTGACAATTAATATGTAGAGTGCCTGAAAATTTTTATCCCATGAGCTGGTAATAAAAATTCAGAGACTGCTTTCAATCCGACAGAACATACTTTAAAACAAAATTATTATTTGTATTTAACCTTATAGATTTTCAGTCATTATTGGAAGCATTTTGTATGTTTTTCTTTTCTACTTTCATAACATAAAGAAGTTTTTTGATGATTCATTTCAACAGAAATAAAAGAGGTGTTAACACTTCTAATTTGTAGCTTTGTAATATTAACAGTAAACAAAATACATTAAATAAAAATTCACAACATCCGAAGTCTTTTATCTTTGCTGGGGATAAAGGTTTTTTTTATATCTCTTTTAGTCTTGTCTCATGACTGCAGTAATATCAGGGACACTATGTTATTGGGTAGCTTTTGCAGGAAAGTTAAATTTCCTTTATTGGGCTACTCATTGATACATGCATTTATTTCTGAAACACTCAGGCACTTAGCATAAGGTGTTTTGAAGGAGGCTGACCTGGAAACTATTTCTGCTCCTACCAAAGGAAACAATTTATAGCATTTGATTGAATCAGGTATGTTTAGGAAAGCACTGTGAGTACTAGGAGAACTACAGCCTGTCAGAGTAGTTTACAGATGAGAGAAAGGTGTAATTATTCTTGAAGTCACATGCTGCCTTGAAGCTTGAGATCTGCAAGGAAGCAAATTAGGCAACAATCTGCACAAGAGACAAATGCATGTAGGTATGGTAAAACAAAAGAAACTTCTAGAGTTCATTAACAGGAAACTGTCTGGAAATTCAGGTCATGGACCTGACAAAACAGCTCCGAAGGACTATTTTTGTACAAATGTAAAGGCTCTACATAAAATTTCTGAAGTCACTGAGGAGACTTAAGTGACTTAATGAAAATCAGTAGGAGTCAGACAGACCTAACACCCTTTCCAGCCCATGTTTTTTATAGGAGTAACACCTTTCAGAAGAAAAACGGTTTCAACGTGCCTAGGCAACTCTCAGTGAAAGAAAACATTAAAAACTGGCAAAAAATGGAACCTGAGGGAAAAATTACACACAGATAGGCACCCTTGCATTTTCAATCAGAATTTAGCATTTGAATGTTCCTTATTCAATTTTCAGTTTTAGGATGTCTGGTTCTCTTGCAAACAGAGATTAGCACAGACATAAAAAGGCTGTTTTCAGAAGACAATTTCCAACTCAAATATGATGTCCTGATGAATGACATTTAATACCTAATCACACCACCATCTTCTGTGAAATGCATTTCACCTTGGTAATCCTTTCAAAATAACTTTTAAAATTACAGATTTGAAATGTAATTAAATTTTTTCAAAAGTATGGACAGAATAATGTGAAAAGATTAAGTCTTTTATAATAAAGAGGAATAGTAAAAATATTAGCAAGAATGGCAGTTTGACATCTCATATTATCTGTATGTGAGTTCAAAATTTGATTATTTTTACTCTGACTTTAATTGCCAGCAGTAAACTTCGAAGGATAATTGGAAAACACATTATTTAGTGCAATAATAAATAAATCAATGCAATGTCAATTTTGAGTTACTTACAGTCCGTAAGCAGAGTTTACAGCAAGACTGGTGATCTGTTGTGGAGGCTCACCATCCACCCACACCAACTGAATAACAAGATCTGCTTGGTATCCAGGAGGCATTCGCACAGGTCGTGTCTTAACACTAAGAAGAAGAGGTACAAAATAAGAACAAACAAACAAACAAGCAGACTGGGCCATGAATAAAAACTGTTTCTCTTGAGAAAATACTAATGAAGCAAAATCCCTTAATAAATCCAGAGAAGTACCAGCACTTGCAGCATCCTCTGCATATATTTGTACATTGAAACTAGACATTCCAATCAGAATAGGGATATTTTGGAAGAATAATAGGTTTTTACTTTCATTTTGTAGAAACAACTCTGAAAACTTAAACATATCCTACAAGAGAAAGCCTGAAGGAGACGAAGATGGGGGTCAATAAATACAATTTTTGCTTAATCATTTTGCCTTGATTTTCCTTTTTCAGAATATTTTTCTATGTTATATAATGCAGACTTGAAAATCATCATGAATAATCAAGTTGACAGAAAATCTAAAATACTTTCTTCTGAAACTTTGAAACAGGATATTTCTGTATTTTTGGAACTTTTGTTCAGAAGTAAAGCATGACAGAAATATTCACAGAGGGGAGTGAAGATAAGAAGATGTACATTTCTGTAGTGGTCTTCACCATTACATGGTCAAAACTTACGGACAACAATTCTGTTTGTCCATTTAGTGCAAACAAGTGCTGTTTTCTTTTTAGGAGTATAATCACCTAATATGTGATCTGGTCTTAATGCTTTCTACATAAAATTTTATATAATTATCCCTGATACATAACACCTCTTCATATTTGGTTATGGTAAGTTCAGTGACTTGCAGAGCAGATAGTGAAGTTGTACGTATCAAGGGAGAGCATAAAAACTGAACACTTCCATAACTGCTTTACGTACATTCTTAACTGGCAGAACTTAGTGCGATGACACACTGAAAGAAGATATTATGCAATAATAGCAATGCCTCGAAGTATTCATGTTATTCGTTAGTACATTCACACTGTAGGTTGTAATTTCTACATAAAGCCCACTACCCAGTGTGTTTTTACCGTAGCTGTAAATGGTGAGACTGCTTACATTGCATACCCCTACACACAGTCATAATGGGACATTCCATCACATATAATCCTCCATCCCTGTGAAAAATAGGTGCCTGAAGGCACAGGAGGGGAGGGAGAGTAGCTAGTTAATACAGACATGGACAACACATTCTGAAGAACTGCAATTTTTGGCACATAATATTTCTTTCTGCTGTAAGCACTTCTTTATACATGTATCTCTACCATGAATAACTTAAGCAGTATTATCCTATGTATTGAATCTAAGAGAAGAGATCTTTGATGACTCTAATGATGCAGACTCCTGAACATGACTATAAGGTGACCCAGCAAGCTTTCCAAATGTGGTCCTAGACAATCAGGAAAGAGGAAGAGGAGGATGGGAAATAGCATCCCACTGGCTGAACTGTGCTGTCATGTCTTTCCTATGACAAGATTCAAGACAAGTGGCTGATTACTGTACCAGAAAAACGGACATGTAAGCTCTGAACAGCACAACAGGCAAATGAAATGGAATAGTGTGCCAAGCTACTGTTAAGGAAATGCACTTATAAAGAGAGAAGAGGAATGCTTTTCTCATTAATTAGTAAATAAGGGAAAGGTTTGGCAAGGTTAGCGAACCCTCCACAATAAAAATATGAGCACAAACTGTATTACTGACATGATTAAACAATTCAAGGTATAAATTAAACAAGGTATAAATGTATTTTGAAAAGGCAGTTATCAAAGAAGATGGATCACGTGCAGTTGCCCAGGCACTGTCAGCAGGGGTTGCAGAGGGGTCTCTGTGAGAAGCAGCCAGGACTGCCCCATGCCAGATGCAGGTGGTTCCACCTGGCTCCAACCAGATCACCTCAGGGCATGGCTGAGACCCTCAGCCCAAGGTTGTGGCCTCTCAGGGAAAACAAATTTAAGAAAGGGCAAAAAATCCTGCACAGCAGCTGTGAGAGAGAAGAGCGAGAAAAGAAGTACGAGAAACAGTTCTGGAGACAAGAAGGTGAGAGAAGAACAAGGGGAGGAGGTAGACTATCCATAAACTTAATAACGCCCTGGATTACTCAGGGTATTTGTGGTGAGAATAAACGGGTGAACATCTGTGAACCCAAGCTGCTTAGGGAGAGGGGTCTTTTGAGACAGGGGAAAAGTGAAACTACAAGCAAGAGTTGTATACAGTGAAAACATATGCTTCTCAAGCTAATTTCACAGCAAGCAGCTCCTGAGTATTTCATACAAAGGGTACTTCAGAGTACGTGTGATGAGGCCCTTACACTTCTTATGCCTGTGTATAGGCCTTTTAGAAGCATACTTGTGGTGGTGTTTCCGTCTTGCATCCTATTTTCAGTTTTCAGATCCTGCTCTTAAAAACGCTATAAAAAAATATGAAACAGGTAAATGAGATCCAGGAAGCAAGACTTAAGTCTTTCAGCTGAGCAGACATACTTTCTATCCATATTTTCTAAGGGATAACTGATGATATGGGGGAACACAAGAGTCAAGCACATCGTAATGGAGTTCCAACAAGTATCTGTCGAGGCAATGCATTTATCCTTTTCTTCTTCCAAGCAAACTACCATGAGACTGGCAATGGCTGCAGAATTAATTCTGATCTTCTAAAATATGTTTTTATTATGATATTACTTTTCCAATGTGAAGAAATTAGAGAACTTGAACTGTCTTCTAAAATATCTTTCAGATTATTGTTGCATGAATGAAAAAAAGCAAACATATTTCTCTGGCTTTTTAATGTATATTTGAGGATAACATCTTCTTGGTAAGATGGTTTTTATTTCACAGGGATTTTCCCTAATCACAGAATAAGTTGTTGGTGGTGAAGGCCTTTAAGAATGGAGTAAAGTAGTTGCAGATTTCATGATTCAGTTTGCATTCCCATGCTCCCGTGACGCCTTCCTCTTTAAGGATGTTTGAGCCACCCCCCTGGTTTCACCAACCATCTTTCTTTAACAGTAATGCTGATATTTAGTTCTTCTTCACCCTGTTTTGGATTGCTTTTATTGAAGTGTTTATATTATAGGCCTAAACAGACTGCAGGAGTTTGTGCAAAAGAAATGTAGATATTTCAGGGATTTCCTTGACATGTCCTTGTTATGCTACAGTGAATTTGGTTGTCACAACGTTTTTCATTTTCTTCATGAGACATACACTGTTCTTTACCAGTTTTGAGCTACATGGGGCCCCTTGATTGATGTGATTTTTGAATGACACTAAAAGTCTGGGAACAAAGACATTCTGCGTACAGCTTTTTGATAACAGTATTTACATCGAAAATATTTATCCACAAAATCACAAATACATTAGTGTCTTATGTTATTATAGGTGCATATTTCATTATAAAATCTTCTGAAATAAAGAGGAACAATATTTACTCCACACTGCTGCTTGCCTCTCCTGGTAACATTGATTTTCAGTTTCGGAAAAATGCAATGTTTTCATTACTTCAGCCCCTTCAATCACTTTATTTCTAGAACCTGTTCTCAGACACAAACACATTCAGTCGTTCTGATTTCTGACTAGCAAAAATTGTGTTGTGTGGAGTGCCACCCATTTGCTTTAATGAGGTTGTGAAGCAGATATGAAAATAAACACAATGGGGCCAAGATTAAAAGCTAGTCTAGTCTGTATACAAAATTGTATGTGGATTATCAAAATAGTTCAAGTTGTGCACTCACCCTTCATGTATAGGTCGCTGTAGCCTTACATTATTATCACTGTATCTTTGGTTCTGTACTGCTGCCCACCTAAATGACTAGCATATAAAGTCATCAGCATCACCCAGATCTCTACTGGATTTTCTGTTTCCAGCACTGCGTTCACTTTATTGTCATAATTCTTGTTAGAACAGATGTTTTTTGACAGACAAGGAATATGGACCAAGTTAGAATTTGGAAGAAAAACGTGGAAATTTATATGCCTTTCCCTGTTGAAAAGGTTGACTATGTACATGGTGTACTTTTACATAAACGTGAGAGGGAGTATGCCAATGGTTCTAGGAGTGTAATTACTTTGACTTTGAAAAATCAGTTTTCTGACAAAATAAGTTTACATTTAATCTGTGTAAAATGGGACAAAAATCAGTCAGCCAGATTCATGTGAGATTACACGGAGTTCAGCAAACTTCTGAAAATTAACCAACAGAACCAGTACCGGCTCATTACAGCTATTCTGTCTCCAATATCAACAATTCGTCTCCTCCACAGACTAAATCAAATAAGAATACCTTAAGGTGAAATCTTAGCCACAGAAATAATCAATAGCATTCTTGCTGATTTCAATGTCATATATAGATTTCACATTGGGATTTTTTTTTAATAACTTCTCCCTGTCTTGTCTATTGATTTTTATAGTTCACATTAATGATTAAACTGAGGTCTGAGGTTCAACTACCTGACTGAAGGAGGTAGACAAATAAGCAAGATTCAAATAAATACTGTTAATTTTACAAGGACAATGTCACGATATTTCTTTTAAAGGCTACTGCTATTTTCAGGATCTCAACAGCCCAATCTATCTGCAAAGTCAGTCAATGTTCATTGAAACTGCTTTTGAAAAAAGTGAGGCATTTAAAATACTTCATAATAATTAGACTGAAATAATAACAAATTCACTAAAATGAGAGGAATTGTTATCACCAGTGCACTGTAATTGCTGGAAATTATAGTTTCTGGAGTTTTGTATGGAATTCTGTTTTGAAACTATTCAAACTCATAATTTATGTGAGTTGTTAGCAAAGGACATTAATCTACTCCAAATGGTGGCAATGTGTTCTCTAGCAGACAACAGTTTACTTATTTCTAAAGATTAAACATATATACACTTCCACACAATGCAACTCTTTCATAGTTGTGTATTTTAGAAGTTATTTCATGAGTACAAATACAGCTTCCAGAGCTTACGCACTATAGGATGCATATACTTCTTTCACAAAGAAAGATTTTAGTGACATACTAATTAATCAAGGAGAGATTGCTTTGCCCATGTCTGTTCAATGGAAGTTTCTATGTGAACTCAACCCCCCCCCCAAAACGTTCCTCGGAAATTCCTTGATTTATTCTATAGTGTTTATATTCCATTCAAAACTGTGGATCTGAGATGAAGATGTAAGCCTAGATCAAACTGGAATATTACAGTCAAACCTTTACTGCACTTCATCTTCTCTGTTATTACTTCTAGTGTTTCAAAATACCCTGTTAATTATTTTGACTTTTGTTTGTTTCACATTGTGGTTTCTTCTCATTTTTTGTTGCATACATCTGATTAGCTGCTTACCTGATAGTTCACAGCTTGTTAATAGAACAGATAGCAATGCTTTTTAGGAAGGTAAATATTTGACTTACCTAAGACATGGGATACTATCCTTCATCGTTCCTTCACATGCTACAGTGTTGGTACTGCCTGAAAGGCTCTTTAAAGAAGGAAGCTGGGAGGAGGCATCTGGAAATGGAGGAATTATTTCTGGTTCAGGAGTAATGATATCTTCTACTTCGTACTGAAGTCGTACCTCTAATGACTTAAGAAAATAAAAAGCTAAGTTGTAATTTAATAAGGAAGGCTGCTGAAAGTTCTGTTACTTCAAATAAGTATCAGTAAGCCTTTTTTCAAAATATCCCCCACATTTATCATTGTCATTTGCAGGACATTTGGTGTTTATACAGCCCAATAGCAACATCAGATAGGAACTAGTCATTGACCCTATGCTGATGGAGAAATACCTAAGTATAGTCTCCCAGTGCTGACTTTGATTCAAACCTTTTATTGTAAGTGAAAGGCAGGAATACAACTTTCCAGAACTTATTGTGAAAAAGAGAAGACAATCACGCACCTCCAAATAAATTATATTTTGGTATAAGAAGACATCATTCAGGATAAACATAATGAAAATTTTCTGCCTGTTGTCTGTTATCGTTTTCCTAAGCAAATTCATTAGAAGAATGATTAACTCTGCTTCCTTATCGCTAGTACAACAGTCTCTACAAGACAGCCTTTAGCCCGAGTGCAGAAGGCTGGTGGTGTGGGTGGTACCGATGAATGAACTTCATTTGCCCATAGATGGGGCTAAGGAAATGAGAGATAACAACACAGAGTTCTATGTTCATTAGACTAACCATGAGTTTGGTGGATTCTAGAAAGCAAAGTTTGAACCAGTTACATCCTGCTTTCCTTTTGGGCTCTCTTGATAGGGAAAAGGAGACCAACCAGGCTCAGTCACATTTCAGTTCTTTCCACTAATCCCGGAAACCTTAACTGAAGGACTCCAAAACTCAGGGGAAACTGGACAGGAAGTTCAAATCTATGTAACTAATCATCTCAAAGAATCACAGTAAATATTGGGCAATTCTTTCTGCCTCGTGAATTGTCCAAGGAGAGCCCCACCTTGAAAAGAATTAAAAATAAGTAAAGAAAGAAAGTCTTGTGATTATGAGCTGAATAGTAATTTCAATGCTGGTATCTTGAAGTGGTCAGAAGCAATTGCAGATGGAGACACTGCAAACTCCATCTTAGTCAGTGATTCTCACTGAGGCCAGAATGGAGTCTAAGAAAATACCTAAGTGTTATGAGAATCAGGAAATAAAGATCAGTGCTGAAGGCTCTCCTATTCCTCAACCATTGTGTTAAAACACCTAAGATTTCAGAAAGAAGTGATTCTGCTCAGCCAGAAGAGAAAGGGTCTTTTCTCAAAATTTAACTTCTGTTCTGTCCTTTCAAAATCTATAGACCCTTTTTTTCCTGAATCAGCTAAAAACCCCCTATAGACAACATTTGCCTTCAAAGACTAGTGAGTGAAGTATCGAGTTCAGGAAAATATATTCTTGTGGAACTAATTGCTGCTGATTAATCTTTATGCAGGAGTGGAGGAACTGTTGAAGCGTATGTTCTTCTGCTTGCTATGTTAGAAGTGTATCATTCTTCTTTGGATATTTTTCTTTGTGTCTTCCTTTTTCTACTAAAATTCATTTTGTTAAGTTCTAGCTATTGTCCGTTTACTTAGAAAGGAAAAATTTAAGCTAATAACATGATTGTGAATTTTCTTCTATGCTTTGGTCTCTGCTTTGACTGGCCCTTGGAGGGGGTACAGACCTCTTATAACAATTTATTTTGATACATGGTAAAGATCTTTTTGGAGGATCCCGTACTAGGCTTATAGATTCTCCTTTCTATGTTCAAATTAGCGTAAAGTTTTTGCTATGGTTCTTCTCACAAGATTTTAAGTGGAGCTTCATGAGGCAACACTGATCACTGAGGAAGTGATCATATTTAATAGATACTTAGATATTCTTTTGAGACAGGGTGGAGTAGACTCAGATGAGAAAACAACAAGAGCAAATTCTTCTTACATAATTGTATGGCAAGGAATCCAAGGTTGGGTAGGAAACAGAATTTGCCTCATGTGTGCTAATTGCCTCCAGAATCTGATACGGAATGATGCAAATAATATCCCTGTTGAGGAAATCCCAGGCACAACCTATGCCTCTTAGGCAAACTCTGCAGCAGACTTCCCTTCTACATGGAGAAACCTTTGAGTAGCCTCCCTGTTTCCTATTTACCACAGTGGTAACATTACAAAACTGATATGAGGCATTCAAACCCACATGAGGTCCTTAAAATGTTGTGATTTGTGGATTGAACTCAAAGTGAGTTCAGGTTGGCTGCTAGAGGCGGGGGGACATTAAGTGCTAGAACTTGAGCTCACCTCAGGCAACAAAGAAATCATGAGACTGACCAGCTCAGTATCAGTTTAGACAAAGCCGAACAGCCAGAAGTCAGGCACACATTCCAACAAAGACTCCCTTAGTTTTTATTACCTCCCTCTCCATTTAAAAGTGAAGAATTGAATGCCTGCAGCAAAAATGCAGACACCAAGAGATGAGGTCCATCTCAGGGATGCATAAAACCCAGGAGAACTCAGTGACTATGCCACCAAGAATAGATAATATTAAGGCAACTCTTCAGAGAACAATTCCTCATATAAATGCCTTTTAATTACAGATGAAATCTGAGGAGCTGTTAAATTGCACATATTATAACACTTCAGAAAATACCAGTTCTGATGGAATTCAGCCACAAAAGAAAAGACAGGGAAATAAAGAAATTAAATTATAGGTAATAAAATATAAGATGCATTTGCTATGCAATAATGCAAGAATACTAAGATATAGTAATTTTAGCAGCATTATACATAAGCTGGTTGCTAGCTTGAATTTACTGTTCATTAGTTTTAAAACTATCCTGAAAGGATATGTTCAGCTAACTCAATAATTGCCTCTGGTGCGAAAAAAATGAGAGGAAAACAACAGAACAGCTATAGGTAATGAATTTCTTACCAGATGCTGCCTGTCTACAGGCCAAAAATTTCATGTTTTGCCAGACAGCAGACTTTCTAAAGTACATTAAAATAGTGTGAAAAGGAAAAGAACTGTAATCAGGGAAGGTGGAAAATGAAAAGGAAATATCTGTAAGCCCCTGGGGTTTGTTGAGAGCTGACAGACGCAAAGAAACACTTCCTGGTGGTGCAAACTGTTCTCCAGCACCAGAAAATGGCACACCTGAAGGATAGGTAGTCATGTTTGGTTTGGCTTTGCATTGAGAGTAGTCTCCTGTTAAATTTCTTAGACTTAAGAAAGAATGTTCTACATCATAAATAATGTTTAGCCACACTGTTAGCTGTGGTTGTGGACCCTGTGCAAAAATGCAAGGTTTAAACCAAGCTCAGACTCGCTATACAACAATGATAAGTACAAGGTGACTGCTATGCACTTTGAAGAACATAAACTGTATAATTCCACCTGAAATAAGGTGACAGCTTAAGATATGAAGACAGAAAAAGAAGTATTTGCACATGATAAAGCAATAGAATTCATAGGAAAATATCAAGTGTTTAACCAGAAATAATCTGGCATTTCATATAGTGTCTGTTTTTAGGGCAACAGAGCAAGCATAAATCAGGAAAAAACTCCCAACTCTTTTATTTTGTTGAAGCCAGTGATAATTTTCAGTCCCCTTGTTGTACAGAGACTATGAACATAAATTAAAAGAGATTAAATACTTGAGTTAAAAAGAGCATTATTATGCCAACACACAATGTACATTATCTGATAAAACCATAAAGCAGGCAGTATTTTTAAAGCAGGTAGCTATAACAGAGATTTACAGTATTATAAAGTCTTGAAAGGAAACTACATCTGAAATCTGTACTGTATGTTACTGTAAAAGCAAACAAGTGGAGAACAGGCTCCCAAAAAAACAGTTAGATTTTTGTCACTGACTTAAGCAGGATCAAGATTTCACTCAAAAGGTTTTAAATGGAATATCCCTAAACTTATATTTATGCAGCTTGGTACTACTTTTATTCAAGTATATGAGCACAGGCACAGCAAGGCAATTTGATTTAGAAATTATTTTGTTTTATAAGAGAGCAAAATTCTGAAGGACTTACTGCAATTTCAGTATTTACTTCATGTTTACTGAACCTGTAAACAATCACGTATGCAGAAACTCCTGCCACACAGAAAATTCGGCTTTCAGGACACCAGTGCATCATCTGAACAGCAAACGGATCTTCTTCTACAATCTCAGCTGTTGCTTTTCCTTCTCCTGGCTTCTGTTTTTCAAAGACTTTTGATGTTTTTAATTTGTACAACATCTGCAGAGTAACTGGAATATTTTAAAACATATAAAAAATACTGAATAACATGAAACAAATCAGTTATACAGTTCCTATGTTCCCATTTTCTTTTCACGTATGGCATAACAAAGAATCTTATGAAGATCTAAGAGGAGAAAAAGACGGGTATTATACATTACAGATATTATTCTGGCACCTAGTAATGGTAGGGTACATATTTAATACTTCCTGAATGACTATTTGTTCGTGAAATACTTCCTAGTACTTTCTGAAACAGAATGTCAAAGGTGTCTGTTAACCATTATGTCCATAATTAGGCTTACATGTTATGACAGACTCTGATAATGCTACTGTTTTTCTAATGAGATGTGAAATTAAATTTCATTTGCATGAGGTTATTGCATTGCTAGGATGTAAAGATTCTATGGCACTTCAAAAGAAAACATTAGGCAAGTACTCTGGTGGCATGGGCAACACAAAGGATTTCTGAATAAACAGGAGTTCTAAAATGTTTTGATTTTTTTTTAATGAATAAGCATACCTGTATTTATAACTGCATATAAAACCTTAATAACCAGGAGTCTTTGTCAAGACTAGAACTTGACTGCAGTGAATTTTGGAGGTAAAGGATGGGTAATAATTAACCCCATTTTGTTTATTCCTCCCTGACATTCCTCCCTCAAGTGAGACTAAGACCAAGACATTGGAGATGCACTGAGAGTACCACTACTGTTGAAACAACTGTGAATGTTCATGGTTGTCTAAGCTTTCCTGTTGCAGCATGCACACAGCGATTAGTGGGTTATATTTATATTCCCTATGAGAAGTTTTTTCTTTTCCCATTCCTGCCAGAATTATAGAAGACATTGTCAGCACACTGGTTCCTGTGCAGTTTAGGCACTAAATGCCCTGGGGTCTGTATTGTTTCACGCCAACTTTAATGCCTGGTTTCACACATTCTTGTCAAGACTGTAAATGTGCAATGAATCATGCACGAAACAAGGTCTAATGCCTCACACTAATTCTGTAAAAAAAAAAAGTCATTATCTTATATTTCATAGTAAAGCTCTCTCAAACTTATGTCTATGCAGGTCAACTCCTGTTGACTTCATTTGAATTCTTTTCTTTTTGGTGTTCACCATAACTTGAGAATACTGGAAGATGTAAACTCTACGCAGCATGTAATTGTTTTTCCTCCATTCACAATTAGACAAATTACATAATAATAAAATAATCTCATAGCCATGTTCAAGTTGCATGCCAATGTAAATTTTCTTTGTGAAATGAGGATTTGGAAATCCTGATTTTTAATTTGTCCATCATGAAGAGTGAAAATATTTGGTATCAGGCAAAAAGAGAACTGCCTGACAAAGTCATCAGGTTTAGCTGACATTAAAATCTGGTAAACATTCCCCGTATCTAGTGGGATATGGTAACACTATTAATCATTACAATTCTGTCACACAACGTGGAACTAACAGTTTAAGTATCGTGTACTCTGTGTTCTTGGCAACTGTTATAGACTGGTTGTTAGGGCCAAATGAAATCTCTCTGTGTGTAACATTTCATATAGAAGTTTCTTTCATACTCGTTTCTTTCAGAAACTGATATCTCATAAAAGAGATATTCTACCCAGACATCCCTGTACTGCAGAAGAGAAAAAACACAAAGCAACTTTACTGCAACTTCTGTGAAGCTCAATCACAGTATTTGAATCAGAATATTTTAGCTTTCAACCAAATGAAAGTATGTTTTAAATACTACATTTTGCTAATAAGTGCCATACATATTTTTCTGTAGGGGTAAAAGCTGGGGTTTGATATATGTAGTTATAGTTAGGAAGCATGGTACAAATATTCTGAAGCTTTTCCTGCTGGGATGAATGGAAATGCTTCCCAATTAATTCCTGCAACTTGAGACAGAACAAGAAAACATTGAGGCCATCTCCACCTCTCTAGATTAGACATGTATTGAGATGTATTATAATATTTTATTTTCACTTATCTGTAAAAAAGGTCATATTGTACTCAGAATAGAAGAAATGTGACAACTTGAACTGCATATTAAATATAATTGAGCCCACTCTTTTATACACACAAGAAGATAATGCCCTAGGGTTTTTTTTGCCAACACTTCATCCTTCATTGGTTTTGGTATGTTGGATCTAAAGTTTTTGTTTCTCTAAAAGACTTTCACACTTTTGTGTCTAATTTATCTCATTAGCACAATTTTTTCCCCCTAATTTAATAAAAAATTGCTTATTTTTGCCTCTTTATTCCTGATTATATCCTCTCAGGTATTACTACTCATACTGCTAAATGTCATGTTTTATATATATATGTGTGTGTGTGTGATTTGTCAGCATTATATAAAAGTGAATTTTAGAGACTTACTGGCAGAAGCATCCCAAAACTTTACTGATCCATCTGCATGGCTTAAAAAAATATAAAAATTGAATGTGTTAAACAAAGATGCAATTCTAAAATATCTCTTACTTTCAGTGAGTGATAAATGTAAGCAGGACAACTGTTATTTTGCTCATGTGGTCTCTATACCTTATCAACAATATAATTACAGACATACTAACTGTAATTAAGTGTTTTGTTTTTAGTTTGATTAGGTCAATAAAACACTTCTTCATGCATTCCCAATGGATTTTAAGATCACAGCAGCAAGAAATTAATTCCCATACTAACTACAATTTTAAGTTATAGCACTTCTGTCTTTGCAGTGGGTCAACATGAAGCCTATGTACTCTAAAAGTATAATGTACAATGAACTTTGAAAAGAAAGAGGGTAACTTAATTTTGTTTAATACCTTTCAGCTGTGTTTATTTTAATAATATAAAATCATTGCTGAAATAAAGCTGGAGAAAGGAGACATTGCTGTTTAAAATGAGAATAATCCCTTCATCACCTTACTGGTACTATTACATACATCATAATCTTATTTTCAAAAACAGCTGTTAAGTCTTATTGATAATAACAATTTTTCAAATATATTGCTATCATCAGCATGGATGAGACCAGAGGGAAACATAGAGTGCATCATAGCTAAACAGCTACTGTTTTACAGCACAGCCCCTTGAAAATCCATCAGACATTGCTCATGGCACTTCTACTACAATCTGAGCCTTTTTGCTATCAAGTTGTCTCTCCACTCACAGGATAAAACTCATCCCAGTGCACCATGCCCTCACCAATGCTGTGATATTAGAATGAATTTCCAAACTGTCCTGAGTTACGAAGTCCCCGGAAGGCCAAAGAGCAACATCTGTAGAAGAACAGCTACTACCCTTTTTCATGCAATTCTGCATGACCTTCAAGGCCAAAACCTTCCCCTGAAATGGATTCTCCTTCCAAAGGCTCCACCATCACAAGTACATGGATTTGCTGTCTAACACTGGCACCTCAAATGGTAATACTTATGGTAGTTCACCTCTGAGTACAAAGCTCTATTTTCTACAGCAAATGGGAATTTCTGTAGTGACTCTGCACAAGGAAAACACCTACGTACCTCAAATAAAAATGCCAAGATATGCATAGTCTGTGAAGGGTCAACTCATATCTATAGCTAACCCACAGTGAAAAGCTGTAGACACTAACATTTTAAAAGCACCAATCCTCAGTTTCATTCTCACCCTGTAATAATGATTTCAGGATATGTCTGAGCTCCAAGGTTCCATGCTCCACCACTGATAGGCCACTCCTAAACAAACAAAAAGAGTAGGGAGATCACAACTTATTCTCATGAATCTTCCTTGGTTAACTTTTGAACTAAGAGTAGACAATATCTTTCTCCAAAAATCAATACAACTCAGAAAAGGAACAAAAATGTATAGCATTGTTAACAATTAAAATTATAAGCTGTTAAAATATTTCTGTATAGCTAACAGTAATCCAAAATAGGAACTACAGGAAGGAGTAACAAACAGTATTACTACCCTTTTCAGATTGTTTGACTTATAGAGTTTCTATAGGACACCAAATAGACTAAAAATCTATTTTGAGGATGAAGATTACTGAAGAAACTGTCCCAGAAACAAGGATCTGAGCATGACACTGTGAGATACGAGATAAGGGAATGCAACTTTTACAGAACACATAAAATCATATTTCTTCTCTGCCATTTGTTTACTAGTGGCAAGGCTGTCATTCTCAGTCTAGGCTGGTAGAGTGAAATGCTGGTCCATGCCTAAAGCCTGATACACAGGATACAGTATGTGGAGGGTGACATATGTACAGAGAGGGTGAGGATGTGTGCAGATTATGATGGGGTGGAAAATAGCTGGGAGCACAAACAATTATGTGGACACATGGAGTGGATGCTTGTCGCTACAGAAGTGAGTGGGTGGCAAATGAGAGGCTACCTACATTCGGAGTCTACATTCATATGTGCACAAATAAAACAAGTGGACAAAAGAGTGTGCAATGCATACAGAAAGGTGATGAAAAGTTTTTGAAACTGTATATATGAGGTAAGGATAGGTAAGCAGACAAATTCAAATAAGGGAAAAAATACTTTCTGAAGGACTTTGTTGGATCAGAATCCGAAAGAAGCAGATAAGGCTTAGTTTCTCAGTTGATGGAAAACAAGGCAGCTCCAAGGAGAATACTTCTGTCACTTGGAATAGAAAACTGATCATTTGTTTACCCAATGTTTTTTCTAATTATTTGTTATGAAGGATTAGTTCTAGTGAAAACATAAATCAGATTAAAGCTTGAAATGTATAAAATAATTGCATTTCCTCTTTTTTCTACAGCTTGCCCTACTTCTAAAGCCATTATGCTAAGACTTTCGTAACTCAGAAAAATAATTATTAACATCATTATTTAATAAAAACTGCAGAGGCATGCTGTCAACCCTCAGCTGTCACTGAAGCTTTCCTGCTAACTTCTATCAGTTATAATCTGTTCACTTTTCTCTTTGATAGAGATGAGTTATCCATACATATTTGAAAAGTACACTGATGGCATTCCTTTTACTTAATCTTACCTGGCATAACTCCTAAGCAGCCTAATGATTAAGTCCTCTGTAATGGTCATAAATGGTTGTGCTTAAGTGATGGTGTTAATGAGGGACAAGCAGCAGGTCATAAGCATGTTGCTAAGCAGCTGACTGGACGAGCTTGAAAGTGATCATTAAAGAATTAAAATGAAAATAATTTGGCAAGATGGTACAAAAACATAGGTTTACATCTACCTTCTTTGTCTGAAAAAATATTGGATTTCTTTACCTTATTGCTGTATCCTTGTTTTTTATGTTTTGCTCCTACAGAATAGAGTACAGGAATCAAATCTGGAGGACAGTCCGCAAAATATTCTGTGCAGGTAACAGGTGACTCATGAATGTCAATAGGATATGGATTTTCAAAGATTGGAAAACTAGTTAGGGAAGACAATTTATTAGAAGTACTGTGACACACTGAGCCATATAAGAAAACATATTCTTATATTAAAGTGCATAAGAGAATCTAAGTAAAATAATAACTAATAAATTACATTTTTCATTTTCTCTTATTTATTCAAACATATGTCATGTCAATAATAGTGTGCAGTTACTCAAATAAAGATATAAAAATTCCACTGCTGTGACAAGAATCCCCTTGTGACTTAAACACCCATTCATGTGAGTAGCTCCTAAGGCTAATAGGACTATTTGTGTAAATGAGGATTAGGAACTAATTTTTCTCAACATTTCATAATTATACAGAAGTGATATATTTTCTAAAAGCTTTCGGTCCATGGATATGGTATATACTACGACCTAAGAACTACTTATACAATTGTGCATTTTACATTGAGGAGCTTGGCTTATTTGGTTGGTAGGCTGCTGACTCTATAATGAACAATTGCAAAAACAGACGAAGCAGATCTCAGTTTTTTTCTCGCTTCTATCAGTTTGGACAATCTGATAAGAAAGAAGGCCTCCCTTCTGGCAGATTTCACAATGCTACTCACAATTCAAAAATGTAGGAAATTTGGTTATGATTTCAGTTACATCCATTTTATATTGCTGAGATGATTTAAATTATTCCTGAAAGTAAGTGAGATCAGAATATGATTCACTTATATTGTTTCAAGACATTAAGGGGAAAAGTCTGTTCCTAGTTATACCCGTGTGAATGTACATTACTGATGCTGTTGGAGGCAGAATGAAATAAATAAGAACTGGATTCTGCATTACATGATGTAAGTTCCTCTTTGATGTGGACATTGATTTTGATGTGAAAGAACAATTTGTCATTTAAACCAACAATTCAGTCATGGAATAATCCCATGGATGCACTATAAATCAATGCCAGCATTTATTGAGATACTTGAGTACATACATACTCAAGTGGTAGTCCCTGTGGAGTCTCGTGAATTTAGGCATGCATATAAGTAGTAGTTTAATCTAGATCCCAAAACACTCATTCAGATCATAACTCAGCTTGTGACCAAGTATATCCTAACTTTCATGTTGAGTGAATGTTTGAAGGCTGTGCTGAAGTGACCACAGATTTAGATTTATTACCAAACATGAGAACAAATATTACCATAAATTCTTGTTGATTAACTGACATTAGCTCTTAAGATGGAGGTAAACAGAGTCAATTATTACCAAAAGTGAATGATTTTGGATAGTAAAATGACATTGCATGATAATATTTGGATTTTTATCATCATTTGCTAGACAGTTAAGATACATAAATCACTTCATATAAGACTTCATACTTACTTGCTTTGTGTCAGGTCAACAACAATGAGATCCTTTTCCAAAAGCACAACTACAGCGTAAGGTTCTTGAAATTCTGTAAGCAAGGAATCAAGTTTAAAAGACTTGGACTTCTATTAGTCATTTTAAACAAGCAAGTAATATTTATGTTCTCTAAACATTCACAGTACATTCAACAAAAAATTTAAGGTATAAATCTGAGATGTGTCCACAAACTAGACATGTCAGCAAACTGGGGCCAGACAGGAACTGAGAAATGACATTTGGGCAGCGTTGCTGATCAATATACACAGCAGAAACAGACCTGGTATGTTATAGCATGTCAGTATGATGGCATATTGAAAGTAAAGAAATAGAATGTGAAGAAGTTGTGCGTATTACTGCATTGCTGAATCCAATTGTGATACAGAAAATGTATTTTTGCTGTCTTGTAATAACACTTCTACAGTGTACAACTGTTCTTCAAAAGCACATTGTGAACAGCTAGTCCAGTCCACTTGATAAAACACAATGCCCTCAATTCCAGACTCTGTCATGTCCAATTCAAATACTGACATGTTGCTTCCTCCCATACACTCTAGTAAATGATACAATTTGGGATTTTTCATTGATTTTTTTTTCATTTATTAAAAATATATAATTAGAATGACAACCAAATGCTTCCCTTGATGCACAGGGTGTATTATTTTATGCGGCATAGAAGTTATTTTAAAAAATATCTTCTCAACAGTAGCAAACCATTCTATTATGCGTAAGCTCAGAGTACACTCTTTAGATGACTGATGCTAAAAGGCTAAGTAAATTGGCAGTAACTGATTTATGTTCCTCTCAGGCCAGCTAAGAATGCAAATTATTTGTTGCTTGGTTTTATACAAGGCTATGAATAATACTGGTTAAAACAGAATTTTTAAGTATTGATGTGGTAGCAGAGGAAGGAGGTACAGAACGTTAGTACTGGGAAGAATCACTGTATTTGCCACAGCTTAAATGGAAGCCGAAACTAATTCAATTGCTGTTAATTAATCTTTTGCATGATGTTGAAACAAACATGCGCTTTGTCTCTATAAAGAGTTTTAATAGGTATTTGCTTTAGCTATATATATATGATTTATTTTACTTTTCTTCTTGAGGGATTAAAACCTTAACTTAGTTTTTTTTGACTCAGAGCTTTTCTTAATTTCCTTTCTGGAGTTTTCTGTGAAAACTTGGTCCCCAGTATGCAGCAAAATATTTTTAACAGATCAATTCAGGTTGCTGTGTAAGAACTTTTTTGCAATATAAATGGTAGTTTAACCTTCAGTAATTTAGCAATCTGGAGATTTTCAACATCATGAAAAATGTATGAAATTTTAGCACATATGTTTGATTAATAGCAATATTTTCTCGCACTAGCCCACATGTTTCAAGGTTATATCTGTAGATTTATGTATGCTTTATTGTGTGCTTATTAGTTGCTTCCTATATTGAGAATGCAAAGAAATTCCAGTTACTTTCAGTGACAAGGTTTTCTTGAGATGGAGATAGCTGTGAATCGAAGTTCCTGGAATGGAATGAAGGTCTGATTAAGAAGATAATTTCCTTTTTATTTTCCATAACTGTGTTTTGCATAATAAACTCACCATTTGGATATGGTGTTTCACATAGAGTTAAAAAATCAACTATAGGGTGATCCATTTCAAGAACTGTAATTGCTTTCCCATGCATGATTGTTAAACTTGGTCTTCGACAAGCCTTATCATACGACAGTCCACCAGAAAATATCACAAATGGTTCACTGTATTAAAAAAAAAAACAATATAGTAATTATAAGTTTACATAGTACATACAAATTTACATTATAGTTTTAGTACCTTTAAATAATAATAAATAGCTTTGCAAAAAGGAAGAGAGAAAGATTCTTAAAGGAACTTAAACTCAGGAATGTATCAGTGAGTTAAGTACATAAATAAAACATACCTGTTTTTACAAGTCTTGTACTCTACTTTAAGAATTGGTTTACAAGATTCAGTTTTTTTTCCATCTCTTTGAATTTTTCCTAAGGAAAGAAAGATGATGAAAACTGTATTAAAATGTCACAATGACAGAATTAGACTGAAACATGCACATTGAAGCAACTGTATAAGCAGTAAGGGAATGGAACTTTAAAGCTACAGGAGATGATGAGTATTAACTCCTATTTCCATGGATTTGTCTAAATTAATCACATTTATTATGGCTTTATGTTTTTACTGCGACATACATATAAAGGACCATAGATTACGCTTCAAAGACGTCTAAAACTAACACAGATGCCTGAGAAGGATGACACAACTAATCATTAATGAATTTGACCAAATATATACCTTTTCTTCTGTACACATTATGACCATAAACATCTTATTTTTTTTCCAAAGTCATTCTTAGATTGACTCAATTCCTTTCCTTGACAAAATGTTACATGCTCTGGAGTGTAACTAGCTGAGTGATAAAATTAAATGAAGCGTGCAATTGAAATTCATGGGTTCTTGGTCAATTATGGCTCCGTGCTTTTGTCCTCTCAGAAAAAAAGTCATTTGTAAAACAAAAAAAAAAAGTTTAGTTTCGTTACTTTGGTAAGCCTATGCTTTCTTTCAACAACAATGTGATTGGAGGATACAGTGTGGGTGGAACCAGTGAGCTCAGTCCTGTTTTGAGCTGGGGGTGACCTCTTAGAAGTCACTTCTGTCATAAAGTACAATTTTATGGCTAAAAATGATAAAATAAAAGGAACTATGAAATTTAAGAAAATTATAAAACCCTTCTGGGCTATGTAAACCTTGCTTTCCACTTCAACCTTCTTCATCCCATCAGGCTTCTTGGTAATGTATTGATTTGCAGTAGAGTTTATTCTTTTTTACCTCATTTATAGGAAGCAATGGCGTATAAAGTCCCAGACATAAAAGATACAGACATTTCTTGACATGGCTCCTGTAAATTCTTCATTGCAGTGACTTGGGAAGCCTTGTACCATCTCTATAACAACCATCACAGTGCCTTGTACTAAATGTATTACTTCTTCTGAAAATTGCATATACCAGTACTTAAGTACAAAATATAAAAGAAAAAAATGTGAAAATCCCATAGTCTGCAGATGTCAAAGACCATCAGTAGAATATTAAGATGAATTGGAAGACATTAGAGCAATATTACCCAATAAGAGGCAATTATAATACTAAAAAAAAAATTATCAAAATTGTTCTCTGAATTTTATAACATTTTGCAGCTACCTTGCAGACTACAATATTTATGCAAAAAGCAATTCTGTATCTGGGCTAAAATAAAAAATGAAATAAACATGAATATCAGCAAACAGCATGGAGACTATTGCATTGCTTCTTAGTTACATGTCAGAGTTACCATGTGGTATCGTGGTCTGGAATGGTCTGTTAGGGCTTTTCAGATTCCATAGGGTCAAGCTGCCATCAGAGTGGCTGCACATGAACTGCTTCCCTTCATGATGCCAAGCAACAGAATGAATAGCCTACAGAAATGAAAGAAGAACTTGAGACTGAAATGTAATACAGTGTTTACACCAATGATACTTTAATGTAAGACTTTGGATTTTATTAATCTAATGATCTGTCAGCAGTTGGATGGTTCTTCTTTGTTTAGAGTGTGTTACCAGCATTTTTAGAAACCATTGGCTGTAATCTACTGCTAGTCAAGCAAAACAATTCAATGTAGAGGCTAACAGAGCACAGGAATGTAAGAAAGCCAGGGCTGAATCAAACCAAAATTGGAGGAACAGGGTAATAAGGTAAAAATATAAGAACAACAGACATACAGTGTGATCTTAAGATGCCTGAGAGCTGTCCTTAGAAGTATTTCATCTGGCAAATGCACAGGGAACTTTGTGTGACAGGTTTTACAGGTAACATACAACACATGCAGTCTTCCCCAGAGGACTATTTAAGAAGAGTAGAAATAGTACTCTGTTCTTGAATAATTCACACTACCCCGTCACATACTTAAGTTTCAGAGCTAATACACAAAAATATGGGATGTTTATTATAAAAGCAAAACCACTGAAGAGACCAGGGTTGATTCATTGATCTAGGAAATTAACAAAACAATGATGTGAGATACTTTCAGAACAGTAAGTGCTTCAGAGAAGAGGAATATCACACTCCTATGTACAAAACACAAATGCCACATGAGGAATGCTATGTATGCCAAAAAGCAACACTTCAAAAATTAATAGACAATTCTTAATAGGTCATATATAATTAGTGGAACTGACTGAAAATGTCCATAATTACATCAAACAAACTGAAAGGATAGTGGGGTAAGTCCTTCATTTTCACTGGTATATGCTGAAAACTAACAAAAGCCCTTTCCAGACAAAATAAAGTATTGCTTCATCATATACCACAGTTTCTCACATACTCCCCTCGGAAGCACACACTCACAGAATTTTCCCTTGATTCCATTTCACTTCCAGAAATGTTAGCTGCCAGATAGTGAAAACTACAGAATGTTTTTATGTAGATGTAAATGAAACACACTGAATTTTGAAAGCAGTTTAATAAATTTTTATTTTTGCTACCCTGGAAATGCTGAGGTCTTGCATACTCTTCAGTTTCATGTGGCCATTTAGCTGAGTTATTCAAATCACTTTAAAATCGTGCCTGGGCATTCATAAGTCAGCATTGGATTTGTTCATAATATTTTTTCTTAGGCTGATGAGAAATAGACCCAAGTGCCTTTGGTTACTATTCAAAACTCCCTGTTGCTCTTCCTCTTTTAATACCTATAATGATTGTTACAGTTAGTAACTGCTCATAGCCTAGAAGGAATACTAGAAGTCATTGAAAAAGCTGTGACCCTTTCCCAAAAGTGTACTCAGCTCCCGAGGCTGGACAGCACAGTCACAAATGAGCCTTTGCATTTAGGTGCCCCACGTGTTTTAAGAGGAATCTGACACACCTTGTATATAAATTCATAGAATCATAGAATAGTTTGGGTTGGAAGGCAGCTTAAAGATCACCTAGTTCCAACCCCCAATGCTTTGCTAATGCACTAGTAAGCTGGTCATGCCAATAAAGACTCAATAGAGCTGAGCAAAGTGAACTGTAGATATTCATCTTTGAGTGATGTGATGGGTGTCCCTCAAACCTATCGGGGGGGTGACACATAGTTTCTCTTAAAGACTCATCAGATACCAAGCCATAACTGAAGCAGCAAAGACCGTTCATACAGAGTCCAGTGTCATTGTCTTCAGGTAGTAAGAACCTTAGATCTGTGGGGAGTGCTACTTCACTTAAACTGACGGCAGGTCTGTCTTTGTGCAAATTAATTCTGACATGAGCTCATTAATGCTTGCTATCATGCCAAATTTCAATCTGCTTTTGATGTGTTTTCACACATAGAAACATTTCACATGGTTACAGTCACTAACTCTCTCTGAGCAGGAGCTAGTAACTAGCAGCTGAAAACTGAACCAAGCTGCTTGTTAAATTGCCTCTCAGCTGCTAGGTGCCACCTGCCAGCATAAACCTCCTGTTGAGAAGAGCTAAGGAGGAATGCTCCTGTCACAGACAGTTGGCAGAGCAGCAACTCAAACTCACCTGTTAGACTTTGCCCCCAAATGAGCAAGAAATACTTAGAATTGCTTTTGGAGGTTTCAGCTGGGAGTCACAACTAATACTGAAAGATGGTACTGAATAAGTCTCTAATTTTCTCAGTGCTAGAAAGTGTCTAGCATTCTGATCCACTTATTTTGCATCCACAAAAAAAGGAGCAGTTATCTGTGTAGAATAGGAGTTCATCACGGTGGGTGACTCATATGGATGTTCACACAGTGTATGTACATAAAGCATAACACTCCAGATTGGGTATGTTTCTCCTTCTGCAATAAGCACAGCGGTGGCACACATATTCAATCTCCTCTCATACTCAGCATGTCCTAAATTAAGCGTGCCCAACACCAGTTCAGTTCCTTCCCAACCACAAACCTCCTCCACTAAGAAGAACTCATGGGGACTCTAGGACCACTTTTAAGCATATTTTGAAAAAGCATCATATTATTCCAATAGCTTGACTCTTAAGAATCCTTCATGTTAGTAGCACTGAAGGACCATGACAGCAAGGGCCACATCTGACTTGATACTTACATAATAGCATATGCTTGATAAAAGTAGGGAAATGTCATTTGGCAAATGCCCCTGTGAAAAATGCAGCTTTATTTTGGAGATGTGTTCTAATGAAAGATGATGGCCATGATTCAGGAAGCTCTGAATGAGCGTTGACACAACCTGTCAAACTTCTAAACAGCTATTTTTTTTGGATATGCCAACTATCAGTAATAACTTGAAAATCCTTTGAAGGATCTGTCCTGTTTATGTGCTGCCTTTTTATACCAACAGGCAGAAATAAACTTTTGAAGGAATTGGTAAAAGGGCTTGCAAGGAAATTATTTATAGAAGGCATCAAAGAATAGCATTGATGGAAAGGGCATGAATATCATATGCATGCATATCACCACTGAGCAGATGACAATCATCATCACACAAAGAAACAAATTTGCAGCTGACATCCTGAAAAGCAGACACAAGATTCCTTAGAAGCAGGTTCAAGCTCCACTCTGGGACCAGGTATTTCACAAATGAGAATATTTTAGTCTCTTAAGAAGCTTTGACACAGTAGAGAAGAAAACGTAGAAACTCCTTGTATTAGGAATTGATGAACTGAGGCAGCCTCTAACAGGTCATCAGCAGTGCTGAAAGAAAGATAGTACTACTTCTAGCTACAGTGAGTAAACTCTAAATATCAGGGAGAAGCTTTAAAGGGAAGATACAGGCTTACAAGAATGCCAAGTGGAGACATTCCAGATGATGCAACTTGTATGGCCTTTTCTATGCTTGGTGAGAAGCTCTTTCATATGAATTGAGCAGACATGTTTTATTTATGAAGGGTTCCCAGTCTTCAAGACATGAACTACAGCATGATGAAGAAGGAGTTAGGTATGCAGCTGTAAATGTTGCAATTGCAGGTCTGTTAACAGGAGGCAGAGTCTTCATTTCCACCGCTTATGAGCTACTGTGTTGTCTCAGTGAGCAGATTATTCTAGGATCAATGTGTCCATGATGTTAATCTGGATAGCAAGGAAAATGAAAGGGCATACTTTGCAAGCATCGGAGAGAACCTACTAGCATTGCAGGAAACAACTCACCTCCCTGTCATAAGATTACCCATATTCTGAGGAGATGTCTGCAACATATATCTCGTATCTGTGTCTTCAAGTCTCATGTGATGTGAAGCACCACACTGGTTTGATAAAGGCATGCAGCCTAGAAAGGATAGGCAAGATCTGACAGTGGTGACGTATGAATGAACTGAAACCCATTATTTCTTGATAATCCTTTTGTTAGCTAACTGTTCAAGTAATGCAAATAAAGAGGACTTATTCCATCTGATCTGAAAGTCCACTACTTCTAAGATTTTAATTAAAAAAATACAGTGAAAAAATTGAATGGAAGAGACCTTTTAATAATGGTTCTCATTGACAATGAAATGAAAACATTTCTTGTGGCTGTATGAAAGAAGAATTTTTAAATTAATGAGATATGAAACTATTCCTCTATATAACAATTAAATGTCAGCAGATAGAGTTCCCATCTTGAGCATAAAAAGGAAGAAAATTTAGATGTGTAGATAGACTATCAGTTACCAGATCTCTTTCCTCTTCTGTATCAAAAAAATATATGCTATTGACTTCTCACTCCTGTGCTACACTGTGACGTGTTCTACAGATCTGAATAACAACTAAGAGCCGCCTTCTCAGCAGCTGGTCTGGGAAGATTGAGATTCAATGCCATCAATGGTAACACACGAGAAATCCAGCTGAGACTTGATCCTGTAGAAGGATGAATATTTGGAGGGAGTCTTAGAGTGCTGACATTTATTTTGAGTGACATTACCAAGCTGGACAGCTATCTGAAGAAAATTATGGAGAAGAAAGAACTTGGCTTGGTGATGAACACTCACAGTCCATCAAAGACAAGATAACTGGCTGTTTCTCACAGTACACACCAAGTGCTAAAGCCTGGTGCCAGGGCTTCCAAGCAGAAGTATCTGGTCCACTGATAAGGCCATCCAACATGCCATCTGATGATCCTTAAAGATGGTAGAACAGGAAATCGTGAGTTACATGAGGTTTCCAGTTCTTTAACCATCAAATAGGGTGATTACATTAGTTTCAAAGCTGATGCTAAAGAAAGCATAGTGGTAGTAAGTAAAATAAATAGCGGTAGTAAGTAAAATAAAGTTGGATCAATCTCATTCAAACCCCATTCAAGTGCCTTCTGTATTCAATGAATATAGAGAACATTTACAGTAATTTATCTGAGACCTCACAGACACCCTGCAATTGCAACTGGCTGGCTCAGCATCAGAATGACTGTAGGGAAAGATTGGTCAGATGTAATGAGTCACAGAGGCCTTGCATCAGTGCAGATGGAAAGGTGAAGGGGAGCAGGAAAAATGTTTTCTGGACTGCGATCTTAGGTGACCAATCTGTAAGAAGAGGCTTAAGTTTGAAAACTTGGGTTGGTGCCAAATACCAAGTGGCATATTCCAAACTAATAATTTGTAACTCACAAAAGCTATATAAGCCAGGACTGAAAAGGAACTCTTTCTGGGGGCTCCCTAGGGGATTCCGAGCAGATCTGGAACATTAAAAATGTGGAGCCTGAAAGTCTGGAATAAAGCACAATGGCTAGTCACACAGCCCTTTTAAAGACAAAATAAAAATCTTACAACTATTTCAGTAGATAACAGTGAGCCATCACAAGTTGCAAAAAATGGAGTAATGACACTGCAAGGAACCACTGGGGAGGAAAGCACATGACTGAAAAAATAAAGTCAAGAAAAGTTCCTGAGGTCAGTGCCTAAATATGTGGAACAACTACATTGTATGAGAAATTTTCAAGATCCCAATCACTCTGTCTCAACAAGAAAAAGACTCCCTTGAGGAGATCTGTAAAAGGGAAAAGTTGTCCAGCTTTAAGTAACAGAACAGGTTCACTTCCACAAGCGTATGCAGAGGAGGACTGTGGCTTAGATACAATTTAGTGGACAAGTCATGAATGCTTGACTGTTTAAATTCAAAATTACCCTGTCCTTTAGAATATTTGCTATGTGGTTGCTCAGAATCTTAAAGCTCAATGTAGTGTTGATTTGTCTGTGAAAACAAGCCTGAAAGAGTGCAGGATTCAGATTTACTCCTTACATGTAAGAATGCGGTAAGATGAAGAAGGGAAGAGAACTACAGCAAAATATTTACTGTCTGGATCTCTTTAAAGAAAACATCCCGTTCTGCTTGCAGCTGCAGTTGCATTCGTATTCAGCCATGGTGATCTTTACAGAAGGGCTGGCAAAAAAATAAATATTTTTTTTCCCTAGGGTTAGTACTAAAATCATAATTACTAAGAGTATATCTATTATTGAAATAGTCTGGGTTTTTTGATACAAGAACAGTGTCTGTGGCTGATAAAATCTGCTTACAAATGGCAGGAAACGATGAAACTATGAGAATACAACTTTGAAAACCATTTAATCAGATCTTGAGTGCTAGGTAATACTAGTAGCCCTACAAAATAATTTGTCTTTCTTTCTAATTAATGTTCCAGTAATACTCAGTAAAAAATAATTCTATAATTCCTAGCACAGCTATAGCTCAGGTCAGCTCGTTGCTACACTCTGTTCAACTGAGGATCCCCACACAGAAGCTGAAGAACTTGTCAGAATGAAGGGGAAGAAACTCTGTGTCATAGCACACTAACAAGAGCCTAAGGCATTAATATCTGAGATTTCAGGTTTTGATTTCTATTGTCAATAACTTGTTCAAAAGCATAGCACTAACAGTATTTCCAGAACAAGCAATGCCTTAAGATAAATATCTATCTGCTTGACAAACTGCTTAGTAACAGTTTTTCTGCAGTAATGGAAATTGCTTACCTCATCATAGTAGGCTCTCAAATCTGCTCTTTTAGATCGTAAGTCCCAGAATACAATAGTCCCATTTTCATAGCCTATCAATAGCTGGAGAAGGGGAACAAACACAAGCATAGTTTCAGATTCAAAAATTATATAAAAATATTAAAGTACTTCATGGTTTTAGGAGATTTTTTTAAAAAATAAATAAGCACTACAAAGAGAAATGCCAAACCGATGTACAATATTGCAGTTTGCACTACACACAATACCGTACTTTCAGATTATCTTTCAACTTAAATTACTTTTCATTACTAAAATTTTAAAATCTGATATGGAAGAAAAAGTGTGCTTCATACACTTTTTTTCCTTTGTTAATTTTTTTTTTTCTGCAAGATTATCTGCCTGGACAGTCTCTGCAATTGTATATCTACTGAGGAAATAAAACCGTAGCATGTGCCTGCTCTTACCTTCCTTGGCCCTGGTTGAAGGGAACACAGGTATGACATTTAAGAGATCACTTATATAAATTCAAACCAAAGAGTCACCAGATTAAATTCTAATTCAGCTACTTATATTCCTTTAATTTCTGCTTTCTATTGCTTTAAAACATTCTGAAGAACTCCCACTGCAGAGAATAAATTGCTTGCTTTCCTAGAAATAGAAAATAAATTAACTGGTATGCCAATTTATACTACTTCTAGAACTGATATGTCATATCATCAAGCACACCTGAGAAACACAAGCAAAGAAGATTTGTCAAAACATGAAAGAGAAGAAAAACAATGAACACAAGAAATAAGAATGAACACAATATTTTCTCCATGTCCCTTTTGAAAGGAACTGAATTATTGCTCTGGGACTGTATTGACTACTCTTCATTTGAACACTATTTCAGATCTTAAGGAAGATGTGAACTCTAGCCTACTTAGGTATACTGAAAATTGCTTCCCTTAGAGCCTATAGAATGATAGAATCCTAGAATAGTTAGGGTTGGAAAGGACCTTAAAGATCATCTAGTTCCAGCCCCCTGCCATGGGCAGAGATGTCCCACTAGATCAGGCTGCCCAAGGCCCCATCCAACATGACCTTGAACAACATCAACAACTTCCCTTGGCAACCTGTTTCAGTGTCTCACCACTCTCATGGTGAAGAAGTTCTTCCTAATGTCTAGTCTAAACCTGCCCCTCTCCAGTTTATACCCGTTCCCACTCATTCTATCACCACAAGCCTTTATGGATAGTCCCTCTCCAGCTTTCTTGTAGGCTCCTTTCAGGTACTGGAAGGTCACTATAAGATCTCCTCAGAGCCTTCTCTTCTCCAGGCTGAACAAGCCCAATTCTCTCAGCCTGTCCTCATGTGGAGGGTCTGTCTTCCTAATAATTCGTCCTGCTCCTGAAGACTGTGAATGACCAAACTGACACACTACTGTTACAGCATATTTTATACCACTGGCAGTCGTTCTTTGCCCATAAACGCATGGATCACAGCATGCAGGCAAGAATTTACAGTTTCTATATTAAGAATTTAAACAGAAGAATGACAAGACTGTCTCTTAGTCTGTGAAACTTTACCAGAATCTTTGCTACCACTCACTTTACCTTGCATAAGTCATAAAACCAAAACTTGGCTGAAGTGCTAAACAAAACATTACTTTATTTCCAAGTTAAATATAATTGATATGTCAATATTGCTATAAAAGAGTCTGGGAACACTCTCAGTCCAACTAGATATGATTCTTTATATTGTCAGGAGAATATTCATTATGTAAAGATGCATTTCCTAGTCTCAGAATGATTTATAGTTAATATATTTAATACCTGAATATGAACAATACCTCATTACTTAGGAATTCTGCTCCTGCAAAAAATTCAAACTGTCTTGGAGAAATTGCAGAATATTTATCCTTTTTGCTCTGGATGGTTCCATGTGGGATTCTGTAGCACGGTAAATGTGAAAAGACATCCTGTTCAGAAAGCATGCAGCTAACTGGATGACACTTGTGTCAGGATGCCGTATGGTATAATAGATTGCCATTGAGGGAGTCAACAAAGAAGTGTCTTACGGTGACTGCATCGCTGGTGGCTTAGTGATCCTAAATGGAGGACAACTGTATCTGCCTGTAGGCAGCTCCCACTTAGTAAATGCAATTACAGCACCCTTGTGTCCTTGCCTTTATCTTAATATGAGACAGTATGTTCTCACATGAATATCCTTCTGCTTGAAAGCAGAAATTAACAGATTTAAAAAATAATGTTTTGAGCTCTCTAAAGACCAAAATGCTGGTAAACTTCTTCACAGACAGAACCAGCACAGTGTGCTGTGCCCATCCAATACTGCATAACTTGGGGTTCCCACCATTTGAAGGAATGTAAGATTATCTTCTTTTTCGTTTTTGTTCTAACTACAATAAATTGTATTTTAATCAATATATTATGGAATCTAAGTGCTGTCCTTACTATCATCATAACATGTGCTTGCACCAGTTCATTACAGCTGAGTACCAAACCAGTTGGGTTTATATAATCATAGGATGACCTGAGTTGGAAAGGAACCAGAGGGGTCATTGAGTCCAGCTCCTGTCCCTGCTTAGGATAACCCCAGAATTTACAGCATGTGTCTGAGGACATTGTCCAAATGCTTCTGAATATTGTCAGGCTTGGCGCCATGACTGCCTCCCTTGGGAGCCTGTTCGAGTGCTCCACCATCCTCTGGGTGAAGAACCTTTTCCTAATATTCCACCTAAACCTCACCTGGCACATCTTTCTGCCATTCCCTCGGGCCCTATCATTGGTCATCAGAGAGAAGGATCAGCGCCTGCTCCGCCTCCTTTCTTTGTAAGGAAGCAGTAAACTGCAATGAGTTCTCTCCTCAGTCTCCTCTTCTCCAGGCTGAACGGACCAAGTGACCTCAACTGCTCCTCATAGAGCTTCCCCTCTACACCCTTCACTAACTTTGTGGCCTCCACTGGACACTCTCCAGAAGTTTTAGATTCTTTTTATACTGCAGTGTCCAAAACTGCACACAATACTCGAGGTGTGGAGTAGAGCGGGACAATCACCTCCCCCAACCAGGTAGCAATGCTGTGTTTGATGCATCCCAGGAGATGGTTGTCCCTTTTGGCTGCCAGGGCACACCGTTGACTCATGTTGAACTTGCTGTTGACCAGAACCCCATACCCCCTTCCGCAGGTCTGCTCTCCAGCCTGCTGCTCCCCAGTCTGTATGTACAGCCAGTGTTGCTGTTTCCAAGGTACAAAATCCAACACTCTTTAAACGTCACTAAACTGGTGATTGCCCAGCTCTCCAATTTGTCTAGATCCCTCTGCAGGGCCTCTCGGTTTGTTTATTCTTTTCATCCCAGCTTTTGTGCAAATATATTGAGGAAACTGAAAGAATAGAAAACCATTTAGTATGTGACCCTGTTTCATGATTAGCCTTTCTCCTTGGTGGAGCAGGTTTGTCTTTTGATTTTTATCACTTTCTCTCACAAAGAAAACATGCTCCAAGTAATTACTAAAAGGTTAAATACCTCCTATCAGAGACAGCATTTCACCTGATGTATTGCTGAAATGCTTAATGCAGAACAGCACTACTGAATTGCAAGATAAAACGAGCTGTGATTTCAGGGAAGACGTTGAAAGAGAAATAGATTTGCTGCGGAGCCAGGAATCTCTCTCTCTTTGCTCAGATGGTAGTCATGCTGCTAAAGTACTTGTGCTGTGATATGACACTAAAGTCACAATTCCAACTGGGTAACTGTGATTAGTCTCATTGTATTATATTTATCATATTGCTATTATATTTATCTGACCTATCTTAACCAAAGGAAACTCAAATATTCACATTCCTTTTGGCCCTGGTAACCACCTGAGAGATCTATAGGAGAGACTCTATATCTGTAATGTTCAATGAAATTAAAAAACCAAAACATCCATAAATGCAGTTGAAGAAAAAAACAGACAAAGAAGAAAAGTATGCATAAAAAGTGTCTGCGAAGCAAAATCCCAAAGATGTTTCTTTAACTTCTGTTTCCTGGAACCTTGTTTAATTACTCAGGCTTAATTAGGTTAAGATGCAAAAGGCTGGACAGAATTTGAAGAAGGGAGGAGTCCTGGTGTGTTCCTTCTTATACAGCAGAGTTGCTCCACATTCTGACCTAACAAGTTATTCTTCATCAAATGCTTTCAGTGACGACATTTTAGGAAGATTTCTCCTTTACAATCAACTAATTCTGTCCTGGAACATGACAGCCAGTCCTTTACTTGTTCTAGTAGCCCAAAACAGCTGAGAGAAAAAAAATAAACCTGCCAAATGTACACTGTATTTAGGTGTTATTAGAGCTCAGAACACAGACACAGAGACAAGAAGTTTAGTCCACCAGCTAATAGTTAATAACATTATAGCTTTGCCTATTAAGATTTCTGCAGTTGCTGGGAAACTGCAGATCATTTCAGTTAATGTCTTCTCCTGTGTCAGCAAGAAAAAAATCCTGTTTGCTACTTGCAAATGTCTGTGCACTTCTGTCTGTTCCTAATGTACACTTATTCATTGATTTGGCAGACACGGTTATAACTTATGGACTTAATCACTAGGTCCCCAAATTGTTCTTAAGTGACACATTAAATGCCCCAATTCTCTTTGTCTGTCTTCCAGCCACAGCTTGCTAGATTCACAAAAAAGGCTGTCTCCAAAGTTTGCCTTCATAGCTTGCCAGGAGGTCACTCTGGAAAAATTTTGAATGGCAGAGGTCGTCTGGCATTACATTCACTCTTTTGACCCAGAAAAACTGCTAACTGATATAAACTGGAAGTTTTAGGAATTTAAAGGACTTTGAAAAGATGCATATACTGTCAATGCACAAATTTCCCTGTCTTTCAAAATTATATCTCATGGTTGTCCTAGGTTTGGAAAGTTCTTTCTGTGTTTTAGGACTCTCAACTACTCAGTGCCCATAGGAGAAGGCTACTTGCTTACTTCAGTGAAACATAACCAGATCTATAAACAATCTTGTGATATATTAGAGGATAAACCATCAGAGCCTTGCAGAGTATGATGCCCTTGTACTTTTAGATTATTATTATGTCTGTATTTTGAGCAAGGACTTGTACCTACTATTTAATTCCTGAGGCATAGGTAAACACTTTCATTTGCTGACCCACATGAAGTGATGTGAGGAGCCTGATTTTTTTCCCACCAACACCTCTTGATGGTCTTTGGGTAACTTGAAGCTGAGGAGCTAAGCAGAGTATTTAGAACTATCTTGAAACAACTCTGCTACCTAAGAACAACTCTGCTAAATTAAACAAAAGTTTTACCTATCACAGTATTTCGTACTTAAATAGCCAAGATCAAATACCAAATATGTGAGGAGGGCAAGTATTTACCATACTGTCACACATTCTTTCAGCCTAAGTAATTTTCTCATTCAAAGATCACCACCTTCTCAACTAAACATGACTCCATTTAACCTCAACTTTTAATAACCTTTCAGGAAAATTCAGCAAAACTCTTCAATAACCCTCAAATTGATGTATCTTTTGTTAACTTTTCTAGTCTCCCTTGTGACCAATATACATGTTCAGTACCCACAGCGCCATTTGGAAAAAAAATTATATCTTCTACTTATTGCACATTTGAAAAAGTACTTAATTGCCTTGTTTAGAATATGGTGTTTATCAGCTTAATTTGACATCCTTTTAATTTTTGTACTGAAAGAGATTATGACCTGTTTCTACCCTCTTCATAACAGCTGTGATTTTCAAATGTGGAATTACAGTCAGGTCTTTCCCACAATGAATTGTTCTGTCTGACTTAGTTGTGACTCATACAGAAAACCTTGTCACTACTTAGAATTTCTTCCAGCACAATTATGTTCTTTCTGAGATAGAAGGACAAAAATTATTAGTATTCAGTAGGCAAGTCAACCATGCGTTTCTGCAACCACCCTCTTTTGTTCTCTATCCTTCTCCAGATAATGCCTAATTTTGATTTTCTTTACTGGTCATTGAACTATCAATCCTCACTCTAAGCTTTTGGTACCAAACAGCTCAGACCCACTGTTTTATAAGTGAAGTCAGAAATATTCCCCCCTTCCCTTCACTTTCCATCATTTACACAAAATACTTACAAAATAATCGCATTTAACATGCTATTTTACTGTCAAGATTCTCAGCCTCATAAAGTCCAGCAAACCTGATCACATCTTACTCTTTTTCCAGGTTGTTTATGATTATGCTGAACACCAAAGTCCCAAAACTTTGTTTGTTTAGTCTTTTCCCCATTCGGAAGATTGTTTTATCCTTCATTCTTTCAACCAAAGTTTGATGAGTTGAAAAATGTACTTTATTTTTTTCTCTACTCTTGGATTTTTTGATCTGGAGCTGTGTCTTGATTTAGTGCTTGGATCTTCTCTTACATCTGTGTGTACCTATTACTGATATCTTCCTGTAAACATCAAACACTATCAATTCCACATTCTGCAAATCTGCAAGTATTTTGTTATACCAATTTGTTCTTTACAGCTCTCTCAATATATTAATGACATAAGGAGCTGCACTGGGATGGTTTCAGTACGGCTTACATTTTCTACTCTTTCTCCCCTTAAATTTCCTATTTTGTTTTAGTTTTCTTTTTTTTTTTTTTTGTAGAGATCCATCTGATTTTGCTGTTGCTGATGTTGTTAGTGTGTCAGCAATTAATCAGTGCCCAGATGTCTCCAGTCCGCCCTTTAAGCAATAAGCAATTGGATTTCCAAACAAGTTCTCCTCTTAACTCCCTTTTTTTCATCTTCTCCCTTTCTGTTGAAGTAAAAATATTTCAGGTTTCTGTCTGGGCATGGTGTATTATGTTCCTGTAAGAGATATTCACTCACAAGATCATTTTTAACTTTAGTATCATTATTCCCTACACTAAGGGCTTTAGATAGGTTATCAACATCTTCTGTTCTGGTCAGTGAACAAGAATTATGCCTTGTCAATAAATATTTTTAGCAGGTATTTTGCCATGTGTAGTCTAAAACACTGTGCTTCATAGCATTGAATTTCTTTATTTGCTGTGTTCTAAATTGCTTGATGTGTTGTGATTCTCCAAAAAGTCTAACTTGTCAGAGGGCTAGGTGGCAAGTAGATCATTTGCACATAATTCACCTTGCATTATCATTCTTGTATAGGAAAAGACTCCTTATCTTATGAAAACTTACTGTGATACCTACATAACAGCACGTTTATCCAAGAACTGAAGTAATGGTATTTTTTTTAGTCAATTCTTACTTAATCAAAATTCAAGTTTTTTAATCAGGAACAATTTTGATTGGCTATAGGCTTCAAAGTACTGGCTTCAAAGTACAAAGTACAGCCTGTATCATAGATTTTTACTCATTAAAATTGTACAAAGAGAATTTTTTCTTACAAACTGCAAAATAGTAAAAGTGACCTTCCAAATATACAAAGAAAGCAGATGATACAATTAGTGAGTAAGCAAAAAGAAAGAGCTATCAAGACAAATAAAATGTGAAATGTTGTTACTTTTTATACAAACAGTCGTACTCACTTTTCCCTCATCTCTTGGGCTGTCACTTAAATGTACAACTGGCCCAGGGTGAGTCTTTGTGGACCTGCAAGACAAAAATAAATCCAAATATGTGAATATTTTTTTGTATAAAGAGCTAGATGCTTCAATTTCTAGGTGTGTCAATATGTACCTCAAATGGTTTAAAAGTAGTGCTAAAAAGCCAACAGGGGAAGTTAACTATCTGAAAGATACTTATATCTTTTCATGTTCTCCTTTCTTTCTTTTCTGCTGTTATAGGCGAAGATTTTTCTTTGCTGATGAATCCTTTCTTCTAGTTTTTATTTTTCACTATACCTCCACTCATAGTAATTATTTTTCTCTCATTTCCAAGGCTTTTATTTCCTTTTCTCTTGTTGACTTCCTCTTTTTCTGCCCTCCTTCTCCATTTGCAGTACAAAAAATTTTACTTTTAGCCAGATAAAAAACGCTGACAGGTGACAGAAGAAGAAGAAAATCCAAGCAAACATCAGGCATGATTAAGCTGGCAAGAGGCGAAATGGTGGAAAGAGCACATGCAGGCTGACAAGGCATAATGTTCTTGGCTAGTTATCCCAGCCCATTGAGCCAACCAGTATGCCAGCTGGGTTGCTTGGCCATACAAGTATTGGTATTTGACCTGGAATAGTGGCAAAACTGGGGAAAATGGAGAAAGGAAAAGAATGTTCTTTCTTTCCAATCCAAAGGTTTATCCTTTCTAGGCTGGTCTTTGCACCCACCAAATTTAAAAGTCAAGAACAATTTAAATAAATCTGTGTTTTATTTTTAAGATATGTATGTCATTGCTCACCAAAGAATGTATGACTTTGTCTTCAGATGAAAGAAAACTCTTACACGAGCTGTAGTCATTCTATTTTACATCTGACTTTAAGCTAATTGTACTTCCATTGTCACGCAAACTAGTTTTTCCTTTTTAAATGGTACAAAACTGTGTTTTACTACCAGTCTTATTTTTATCTTACATTCTTGCAGATGCATAGCCTCAGATTTCCATGCCAAGACAACAGCTAAAAGGGGTAACCTGCACTAATAAAATGCGTTTTCCTAATTCCTCCATTTTCATTTCTAATCTATTGTAAACCACAGTCAAAGGATCCTGGGAGGTTTACATCCCAAAATAGTTTAATAAAATTTATTTTTGCTTTTCAGTATATTAGGCACTTTTTGTTTCTTTTAGGAGTATCACCTTTTTATTATTAGGTTCCTAGCTATTCCTTTGGCTTGGTTGTGTAAGAGCTTCACATACAGTGCCAGCAAAATTAATACCAACCATAGCAGTCTGTATGCTAAATGTACGAGATTTTATTATTCTTCATTCTCTTCCTTTATATTTGATATGAATATTTCCTTAATATTTATATTATCTTACTCTTCAGCATTTTAACAGTTTAATTGCTTAGTACTATTACTGACTTGGTAAGGCTTCTTCCGTTTTCTTCCAATTTTATTCTTTTAGTCTGTCAGGTATGTCACTCTATCACAAGACTCTATGAACTATTGTTTTGCTTTCACGCACGCACCACCATCTTTGCTTCTATTCTTGATACCACTTTTATGTCATATATTGGAGGTAGGTGTCTAGGTGTTCACAGGGGCAGGCTGCAGGGGTGGCTGCTGTGAGGAGTGGCCAGAACTGCCCCATGTTTGGCAGTTTAACACAGACAGTTCCATCTGGCTCTAACCCACCTACCACTGGGCATGGCTGAGCCCCTCAACCAAGGTTGTGGCACCTCACAGAAAACAAATTTAAGAAAGGGCAAAAAAAGCTGCACGAGCAGTGGGTAATAAACAGTCCTGTGAGCACCAAGGTCAAAAAAGGAGAATGGGAGAATCATAGAATAATAGAATAACCAGGTTGGAAGAGACCCACCAGATCATCAAGTCCAACCATTCCTATCAATCACTAAACCATGCCCCTTAGCACCTCGTACACCCATCCCTTAAACATCTCCAGGGAAGGTGACACAACCACCTCCCTGGGAAGCCTCTGCCAGTGCCCAATGACCCTTGCTGTGAAAATTTTTTCCTGATGTCCAGCCTAAACCTCCCATGGCGGAGCTTGAGGCCATTCCCTCTTGTCCTGTTCCCTGTCACTTGGGAGAAGAGGCCAGCACCCTCCTCTCTACAACCTCCTTTCAGGTAGTTGTAGAGAGCAATGAGGTCTCCCCTCAGCCTCCTCTTCTTCAGGCTAAACAACCCCAGCTCTCTCAGCCGCTCCTCATAAGGCCTGTTCTCCAGCCCCTTCACCAGCTTCGTCACTCTTCTCTGGACTCACTCCAGAGCCTCAACATCCTTCTTGTGGTGAGGGGCCCAGAACTGAACACAGCATTCGAGGAGCGGTCTCACCAGTGCCAAGTACAGAGGGAGAATAACCTCCCTGGACCTGCTGGTCACGCCGTTTCTGATACAAGCCAGGATGCCATTGGCCTTCTTGGCCACCTGGGCACACTGCTGGCTCATGCTCAGTCGCTGTCAACCAACACCCCCAGGTCCCTCTCCTCCAGGCAGCTTTCTAGACAGACTTCTCCTAGTCTGTAGCACTGCACAGGGTTGTTGTGCCCCAAGTGCAGGACCCGGCATTTGGCCTTGTTAAACCTCATGCCATTGGTCTCAGCCCAGCGGTCCAGCCTGTTCAGATCCCTTTGCAGAGCCTCCCGACCCTCCAGCAGATCGACACTTCCACCCAGCTTATTGTCATCCGCAAACTTGCTAAGGGTGCACTCGATGCCTTCATCCAAGTCATTGATAAAGACATTGAACAGGGCTGGACCCAGCACTGAGCCCTGGGGAACCCCACTTGTCACTGGCCTCCAGCTGGATTTCACACCATTTACCACCACTCTCTGGGCTCGGCCATCCAACCAGTTTTCCACCCAGGAGAGTGTGCGCCTGTCCAGGCCAGAGGCTGATAGTTTCTCAAGCAGAATGCTGTGAGAAAATGTGTCAAAGGCTTTACTGAGGTCCAGGAAGACCACATCCACAGCCTTTCCCTCGTCCAGTAGCCGAGTCACTTTGTCATAGAAGGCGATCAGGTTAGTTTGGCAAGACCTGCCTTTTGTGAACCCATGTTGACTGGGCCTGATCACCCAGTTGTCTTGCATGTGCCTCATGATAACACTCAAGATCACCTGTTCCATGACTTTCCCTGGCACTGAGATCAGACTGACAGGCCTGTAGTTCCCTGGATCCTCCCTGAGACCCTTCTTGTAGATGGGCACAACATCAGCCAGCCTCCAGTCCAGTGGGACTTCCCCAGTCTTCCAGGACTGATGGAAGATGATGGAAAGGGGTTTGGCCAGCACATCCGCCAGCTCCTTCAATACCCTTGGGTGAATCCCATCTGGCCCCATAGACTTGTGGGTGTCTAGTCGGGCTAGCAAGGCTCTGACCACCTCCTCTTGGATCATGGGAGCCTCATTTTGCTCCTCTAACTCCTGGATTTGTACACAGAGGGAACAACTTTCTTTACAATTAAAGACTGAGGTAAAGAAGGCATTAAGTACCTCAGCCTTTTTCTCATCCCCTGTCACTGTTGTTCCTTCTGCGTCCAATAGGGACTGTATGGTCACCCTAGTTCTCCTTTTATTATTTATATATTTATGGAAAGATTTTTTGTTGTCTTTCACAGACTTTGCCAATCTGATTTCTAGTTGGGCCTTAGCCCTTCTGATTTTTTCTCTGCACAATCTCACTTCCCTCCTGTAGTCCACCCAAGAGGCCTGTCCCCTCTTCCAGAGCCCATAAACATTTCTCTTCTTCTTGATATCACTCAAGATCTCTCTGTTCAACCAAGCTGTTTTTTTCCCCACTGGCTTTTTTTTCTGGAACATGGGGATGGCTTTCTCCTGAGCTGCTAGGATTTCATTTTTGAAGAGCTCCCAGAGAGCTCCAAGCACTGGAGCAGTGATTCCTCTGTTGCTCATGGAAAACACCACGCCACAGCAGATAATTTCCCTGCAGCTTGTGGAAGACCCAGTGCTGGAGCAGGTTTATCCTGAAGGACTATAACCTGTGGAAGGCTCTGTGCTGGAGCAGAAGAAAAGTGTGAGAAGGAAGGAGCAGCAGAGAGGAGCTGTAATGGACCAACCACAAACATCATTCTCTATCCCCTGGAATTGCTCAGCTGGAAAGAAGGAGGAGATATAGGAGTTGGGCATGAAGAAGTGAAGTTGAGCATAGGAAAAAACAGGAGTTAGGAGGAAAGTGGTTTAGGTTTTGTTTTTGTTTATCATCATCATAATACTCTGTTTTAACTGGCAATAAATGCCATTCATTTTCTCCACATCAAGTCTGTCTTGCCCGTTGACAATAATTGGTAAATGATCTTCCTAACTTGAACTTGACCCATGAGTTTTTCCACCTTATTTACTTTCCTGTCCTTTTGAGGAGGGAGAGTGAGAGAGCAGCTGGGTGAGGGTCCCACAACCAGACAGAGTCCAGTCACCAGAAATATCTTGACTGCTTAAAAGCTGCCAGCTTTGATTACACATAGGTAAGAGGAAACAGAGAGTCAATAAATTTTGACAGCCATAACACTAACTCTGTCAGGAATAGAGAAAGGATCCTTTTCAAATAATTGTATATTCTAAAGCTCATTTCAGATGTGCCATTGCAGATAAGGCCACACAGAGAGTTTCTGGGGTGATGACAGCAGATGTTCCTGAAGCAATTTGGAATTGTAGAACCTGCTCCCCGGCAGCCCTCCTGAACCACCTTTCTGGAGCTCCAAGAAATATTGTGGTTTTTTACACATATCAAGTAAACTGTTTGCATCAAAATTGACTCCTCTTTGGACTAAACAGAGAGAAATATTCAAAAGATGCAGAAAAAAGCTTTTGGTTTGGTTTGGAATGGGACATGCACAGTCCCATCTTGGGGGACATGCTTGGGGCAGGTCACACTGATACAAAATAACACCATTCAGATGGAGCAGGGAAGAACACTGTCCTTGTAAGTGTCATAACTTTCTCCATTCTACATGGTCTTTTTCTTGGTGCTCAGAACCTCCCCTATGGCTGGATAGAGAAGAGACATGATAAATCTCTTGCATCTTGCTTGCTCCTCCTAAAGTGATGTTATCTCTTTCCTAGTGCAGGACTGCAGCTAGGAACCCAACAACAGTCCTTTGCACCACACTAAGACCAGAAATAGTGTGCCAAATGAAGATCAGTGGTTTACTTCATGTATCTTCTTGTTTCCTCAAGAGAAGTATGTATAAATAGAAATGATAGCAATGTTTTTTTGAGCCCTACAGAAGCAGTGCTTGCAAAAGGAAAGCCAGGCATGATAGTCATTTTCTCCTGAGGGTAGACATCATGACTGCACTACAAGTAGGATTAAATGAAGCAATTATTTAGTTAACTGTATTATATCAATAATATTAGTTTACAGAACTCATGGAACACTATCAGAAAGAGAGATACAGTAATTACTACTTTTATACAGTAAATTATACTGCATCTGGAAATGTCTACACACAAAGCTGTTTTGCCTCATGCAGCTTTGGTATATATAAAATGTTTTGTTTCCCATCATTGCTATTACAGTAGAGGTCTCAAGAAGAGCAGAAAGTTGTATTTTGTCATTGCTGAACAGCCTACAAAAAAAAAAGAAAACCACTGCTGAACTACATTAAAAGCAAAACCAGAGATCCAATAGCTTCTGGGAAGGATAAAGAGGTATTGGGAAAGCAACCACATTTGAAGCTATTGTGAATAAAGCACACTATTGTTGAGGCCGGATACTTGTGTATAGACATTTCTTCAAATTAGCTTTAGGAGACTGTGTAGAAAATAACTAGATCCTGTCTCCTGAGAAAGAGCAAAAATAAAGAAGTGTCAGTAGGTGAAAATAAGGTGTAAGTGAAATATTTGAGCAGAGAATTCTTCATTCCCAAATATTAGCTGGGGTACTGCTGTGAATGACTGAGAAAATAACAGCTGTGAAAAGACATGAAGAGAATAAAACACGAAGTCGGGTCCATACACAGCAGAATGAAAAAACATGAAGGTCAAGTCCAAAAAAATACCAACTATGATTTGTAATAAAAAATTCCTGAAGCAAAACCTGTGTTCAATTGAGCAAGAAGAAAGTATGTGCTAATGATACAAAAGACTGCAACATTTCATAGCCTTTGTTGACCTTAAAGCCCACAAAGAAAGACTGCCGAGAACTTAAAGATGGAACAAAGTGCTCCCATGACATCTGTACAGAACTAGAAGTTTGTTAAGAAACTAGTGATACTTTGAGCTGTTTTGCACTTCAACAGAAGTAATTCCTGACAGCAGCAGCCATTAATTTATTTGGTGTGTGTTCATTTTGGAAGATGAGAGAGCCGATACGCTGTAAGACTTGATTCTTACTCAGAACAACAGCACTGAAGGAAGAAAAAATTCACTGTAAAACAGGAGTCTTCAAAAAATTTTAAGGACGAAAGCTTTTATTTAATTATTTTATTCTAAAATTAGAAAGCTCAAAAATAATTCTTCAGCTATGTTAGAATTTGGACCCAGGAAAGTGTATAAAAGACATAGATGATGTATCATTCAGTATCTTTTATGCACTCTAAGAAACAGAGTGACTTACATGCTGTTGTAAGAATTTCAAATGCCAAGACAATCTTTGAAGAAGGTAAAAGTAATGTATAACAAAATAGAATCAAATAAAGAGGAAAAAAATTCTGTTTGAAAAAATTAGCTTGTACAATACAGAAGCACTGTAATGATTTCTGAGGAGAAAGAAAATCTGGTGATAGAGGGGAAAAAAAAAGGAAAACATCTATATTAGTCATTGTTACAGAATTGGAGATGACTGAATGTGACAGTGCTAAGAAAAACATATGCAGAAGCAAGTACTTCTGTAGTGCCAGTAGTCGGACATCTGTAATTCTGCTTCCCACAAAGATGCAGCACACCAGAGATTTTAAGACCTTCTTTTCATTGGTAGAGTCACAGAGAAATTTAAAATTTAATGACTAAGTTAGAATCATCATTCATATAGGGGGGATCAAAGCTGGGAACCGGAGCAAGCAAGAATCAGTTCAACCTCAAGATGCAACTCTGAGTCTTAGACACAGTTTCTAAAATGTCTAGCAGGACACCTTGCAACTTGCACTTTCTTTGTACTAGGAACTATTTCTATTTGGGTTCATGCACAGAGAAGGTAGCAGTTGCATCTAGACTGCTATTTCTCCTCCTGCACGAACATATTAAAATGAACTGTTGGAACAGGTTTGCTATGTTCTTTTTTTTCTTTCTTTTTACCTATCCAATATCATTTACTATATTATTTACTCAGCAATGTCATCATGATCTTAGAGAGAGAAACTCAGTCCACGATGAAAGTCTAGAATACAACCTGTAGGTGTTTTCCAAAGGGGGAAATGACACACAGGTATTCTGACCTCTTCGGGTTACTTTGACCATAGTTTTAGCAATGTGTACAGAGCCCTTCTCCAACCATATTCTGAAAAAGTAGGAGAACTGGCATTTCTGACATTTTTTTTTTATACTTTCATCTGTAATCGGGCTTTGCAGTGGCTTAGGTACACAGTTTAACACTCCAGAGCTGAAGTATTCCAGGTTTGTAAAAAATTAACTAGTTCAATCTCCTATTGGTTTTCACTGTAAAGCCTTAAAATATTAGTTACAACTGATTTAAATCCTCATTACAAAAATTCACTGTGATTTCATCAAAAGTAGGTACAAGTCAATGAAAAATGAGGAAGGGTTTTGAAAGAAAGTTGAGTTATGTTGGTAGACTAAGTCTGGAAGTTTAGAAACTGGATCAGAGCTGCATGAAGAGGGAAGAACACTCCTTCAGGCTTGTTGACGCAGATGACACACAAATATGACACACTCAAAATTCTATTTATAAACCCTCTATCTAAACTGAGGGCTTGAATATAGCAGCAGACCAATCCCTTTTACTGGGCTTTTCTTGTCAATAAGTTTGACAAAAAAATACTTGCATAGAAAGTAAATGATCTCTTTCCAAGCTATATAGAGATACTAACACCTCAAAACAAGTACCACACTCTGAAATTTCATAATCTACCTCAGAATGAAAAACAGCGTTATGAGCGCTATTACTTCTTAAAACACCTGGGGCAAGGCTGAAGCTGTTCCTGAAGTTTTACATACATACATTTTCTGATTTTCTTTAATCTTTGAAAGTACCTTATATCAACAGGCCATATAAACCTATAAAGCCCTGAACAAACCTACTAACAAACCCATGCTCATGAAGTTCACTTAGAGTTAATAACATTCTCTTTAAAAATTAATCTAAGTTATGCTTTTCCTGCAAAGAAAGCAATAGCACTGGAAGAGATATCATAATTTGTTATTATATTATGTCATATAACAGAGTTTCAATTACTTTACTGAGAAAAGTCACCTAGTTTCAATATCAGCAGTGCTATAGTATCTGTTAAAGGTGACTGCTGTGGCAAACACCACCGTTATCTTCACCAGCCTCTTACTCTAACATGACAAAATTAATCTGAAGACACACAGGATCCCCTGTCTGCCTGTGTATTGCACGCTAGAAGAACAACTTCCTCCATTCCATATCAAGAAGTACATGATGAGATTGAATAGAGAGGATACAGCCTTCTTAGACTAGCACACTGTGTACATGGATCAAGTTATACTTGTAAGATTCATAAAGCTAGAAGCAGGAATGAATGAGTACCTGCGCACAGATATCAACCAAATAGCACATGGCAGAACAGCTTTTTACCGAGAAGGAACTATCATGGTAAACACGCAGCATCTCCAAATACTTGAGGTGGCAGACCTATCTATATTTTGTTTTCATTGCCTTTCACAACTGTTCTCAAAACCTCAAGAGCATTATCTACTCAATATAGTATATACATATAAATTTTAAAATATAGGAATAAAAAACCCCCTCTAATATGTTATCATCACCAAAAGAAAGTGAGAAAGTAATTGAGATCATTCCTATGTGAAGAACTCGCCAAAATGAACATATTAGTTCTGGTTTTGATTAAATCACATTTTCCAGCAGTAGCTTTTCAGCTAAAACTACTGAGCAAATGTGAGCAATGTTTCACAAAGGCAGGACAAACAAGCATTCCAAAATTGAGAACTGGACAGAAGATTTATCAGCAGACTGTCTGAATCCTGATTACCATTTGAATCCCTGTTTTTACGTCCTTTGAAGATTAAATTAGATTTTTATGACTGTGCCTATGAAGTCTGGTGGGGCAAGATTGGAGGAAAGAAAATGTCAACCTGGGGCACACAGTGATCAGTGAAATGACTGTAATAACAGTGGGGGGAAAAAGGGAAAGAGGAGAATGTTGGGGATAAGTGGTTGCGATTAATATGATCTCTACTTGGGACAGAGAATTAGATCCACCACTGCAGGCTGTAGCCCTGTTCATAGATACTGTCCTTTTGGGTCACTAAGCCTGGTGAATCTCAGTTTACGAACAGAGGTTACAGGTTCCTTACAAAATGAAGCAGATATCTCAGAAACGACATGAAATACTATGAGTGTCTGCAGCAGTTCTTCTTGCTGGAACTCCACAGAGGAAACAGCAGAGAAAAAAATTTTCATTTCTATTGAGGCTTTTACTTGCAGGAAGCATAGATTTATCCCAGTCAGGTTTTTATATAACTCTCCCTCCATTTCATACCCACAACACAGGTATCTGTGTTAGCCTGTTAGAGAAATGTAATTTAACAGACACTCAATACCTTTCCTATCGCTTCATCAGGTTTTGATGAGCCTGATTAAACTTTGAAATTAGCCCTATGTTGAGCAGGAGGCTTGGTCTAGAGACCTCCCGTTCCTTCTCATCAAAACAATTCTACAGATCAATGAAGAAAAGTTCTCCACAGCATCTTAGGGCCTTTATACTCCATTATTCCCTTCATAGAATGTTTGGAGGAGATGATGATCTTGTTGCCCTTTTAAAAACTGCAAATTCTGAATTTGTGAGATTAATGGTTATCTGTATTTCATGGAACTTTATAGCTGAACTGATTGCCAAATAACTTTTTGTCTTATATAATTACATGGTCTTTATCATAAATCTGGATTCCTAATGTTCTGTAACAAAACAGTTAATACTGCACATACATTCATTAAAATAAAAGGTTTTCAAAAGATTGGTTAATATTTTTTAAAAATAAGCTATTCTTAAAAATTAATCTTAAAATGGCTATGAAAATCAAGAGAGACACAAATGCAAAAAGGTCTGCACTTACAGTTCTATTGCCTTATTCCACATGATAACGTATCCCGAAAGAATGAAGGACTCAATATTTACAATGTGTGTATTTCCCCTTTCTGTTCCAACATAGAGCCATTTACTCTGGAAAGGCAGATGACAGTAAGTAATCCTGGAAAAGAAAATACAAAAAATGACTAAATATCATATCAACAATGTTTTTTAACACTTTTGCAGACAAAATAATTTTCTTTCCATTTTTTAACTTGAGTAAAGCCTTCCAAGCAGGCATAGCGTTCTGAAGAATGTGCAGATTTTAAGGGTCATCTCCAGAAAAATCATAAAAGAGAACATGAAGCAAACCAGGGCTATCTTGCTTGCTTATGCTAAGGGCCAGAAAAAAAGAATCATATCACTCAAGCACTGAACTGAGTCATGTTATTGCCATGTGTATGTAAAATAGTACTACGATAGTATCCAAAATCTCGAGTGAGGTGTTCTTATTTCCTTCCTTAGAACAGTCAGTTTTTCCAGTTCAATGAACAGAAGTTGATGGACATCAGCAGGATTAATGTTCTGTACAACAGAAGTGTAACACCATCATGCACACAAGGAAACATTCACTTTATTGTCTATCTGGGAGCACAGGGCACTAGATAAGAGCATTACCAAGTTCTGTTAAGTTTTATATCATAGACACACTGAATTCTACACTGCTGTCATTCTTACAGGCTGATGAACCAGTGCTGTATTTGCTTGGAAAGATGTCCTGACAGTTGCTCATGATAATATATAAAGGTTTTTACAGATAACAAATCAGTAGATTCAGATTACTTTGATATTATTATTCTTATATAGATATTACATATATTCAAGCAAAACTAAATCAATAAGAAATAAAAAACCATGTGCTACTAAAACACAATGGAATGCAGCTACCTACAGAGACTTAAAATTTGATCTTACATTATAGCCTGAGAAATTTTGACAAAAAGCAGGTATTTTTCTTGGTATGCCATATGTTATTATGTTTATCATTCAGCTCCACAAGCAGGCTATTTCTAGGTTTTATATACAAACTTGCTTTAAGGGCTGTGCAATGATTTTTATCCTTAACACCTTCCTCCCTCACAAAAATATAAACAGTCTTTAAGAACATAAATATTTCAAGTTTTTATTCTTACGGTACTGCAATCTTTCTGAATTAATTATAAAGGAATGAGAGGAGTGATGGCTATTATCAAGTAATTTGGCCCTCTCATTCATGTAAAGTCCTCCAAGTAGAACATTTGTCGCCCTTTGAATTAAAGGAATTGTTTAATATTCATACATATTTCACGTGCTTTCTGTAGTCAGTCCCTGTAACAGACTCTCTACAAAGAAAAAGATCCCAAACAGATTCTATGAGGTATTTGTATAGTCCTACTGTTTTCCAAGAATATGATCATATGTCAGAACTTCAATGTTGAATGCATTCAATTGAGGAAATTTTTTGGCCTTTTCTATCACACTGGATTGAACACAGTTGAAATATGAAACCTTTATATTCTAATTTTGAGGAAAATTATCACTGAATCATGAAACCAGAATAAGGCTCAACCTTCACAGGGATCTTGTTTCATTGAGTCGAGTGGGACTTAAGTATGACAAAGGTGTTGCACTGTCCATCTGTACAAGGTCAAGTTTTACCATTAGTTGTCTAATTTTGACAATAATTCCGCTGTGTTTAGTGGAAAGAGAACCAGGTTTTTCGAGAGAATTGCTTTGAGAAAGGGAATCACAGTTTTACATATCTGAAAACATGCTCCAGCAGTAACTTAGTACTTACAATGTGGGTGCAGTCAGATCAACAAATATCCGACAGAAAAAAAAGCAGAATGTGTATCCTACCTACATATCCCATGCTGGAGTTAAAGCTGTGAGCTTTATTGCTCCATTTATAACAGATGCAAAGAACTATTTGCCCTTTTCACTGTGTAGTTTTTTTGAAATATGAAGCTGCTTTTCATGTTTTTCTGATCCTTCTCCTTAAATTAAACAACTCCATTTCTTTTGCTTTCTCTTCAGATGCACCATTTGCTACACTTCTGGTTAGATCATATTTAGTCTATTTTTTAAAAAAAAAAATTCTTGCACTTCAGTACTAGCTTTACTTTTCTTTTTTTGCACCCCAAAACATATGCATGCTCTGTTAGGGCACAGCCCGAGTAAAAATCTCCGGGTCACTGGTTGATAAATCCTCTTAACCATTTCACATTGATGTTAATTCAGCACTTTTGTGTAGTGAGCTGTTAAATTACAGGAAGAGAAAATACTTGTAACTTTGAAAGCATTGAAAATGTATCTGTCTAGTGACTGACAATTCATAAAGTGAACCCTATTTGATTTGAGTGCTACTACTCCAAATTCTTGCAGTTGTGACATCAGACTAAGCAGGTTCCAGTCCACCTAGGACCATATTAATTTTCAGTACTCTGATAGATCCATTCACAAGCCAGTACCATTTACTGTGGAAAACTTGTTCTCCAAAGCCCAAGACTGAATCCAGTACTCCGATTATGAATAAAGTCTCAAAATCACCTCAGACACAGGCTGTCTTGGTCCATTCTTTTTTTATTTGAAATTTGCTTCTAGCTCATGTTCTCTAGCTTGTACTGCCACAACAATAATCAGATGGAATGGGTGTCTAATTTCACAGCTACTGCATGTCCTCCATTTGCCCGCCTTGGGTTTAAAATTTCAAGAACATAAGGTTTCATGAGCAAGGTCCTACAATATAAGAAAAACCAGACTAAAGTACTAATCGCTGGCCATCTGTTACCAGACTTGTTTTCCTGCTGACCCATCTGAAATCCCAGGCACCAGTAGCTACTAAGTCTGGATAGATATAAGACAGTATGAAGGAGCAGAAGAGAATCAGGTGCTGCTAAAGAATGAAGAAAATGAATGAAGAATGAATCAAATGTTACTGTCTTCTTAAGCTCAGCTATTTCTTCTTAAATAAGTTCATTTTGATTTGACAGATCTATGGGACAAACTGATAAGAAAGTATACTGCATGTTCATTCTTCCACGGTGAAAACAGTCTTCACTGTTTACCCAAAATGTTAATTCACATTACCAAATGTGAATTACAATATATGACCCTATAAGGAGATGCTATTCCCTTAAAAACAGTCCAGATATGTAACAAACCTATTGGAGCTTAGGGATTACTAGGCATTTCAAAATAGGCATTTCAAAACATTATTAGGTTTCGCCAAAAAAAGCAATAAGATTTTCATATTCTCTAAAAAGTATGCACTGCTCTAATGTAGTTTTACTTTAAATTATGTAAATTAAATGCAAACTGCTTTATGTATTATTGACTTTTCACTTTTACAGAAAATATTAATTTGCCTTTTAGGCTCTAAAGCTTTGAAGCAAAACTTAGATTTATAATCAAAATCTTCCATTTCAGTAAGTACTGAAATTACATAATGATTTCATCAAGAGAAAACAATGAAATCTCATGCTGTAGTTTTCATTGTGGATGAAAGTTATCCCTCTATTATTCATGTATTTTAGAACAAAATTAAGATGTACTCTGATGCCCTTACAAAAACCAGTCAATTAGTCAGAAAGAAAGGCTATTTTTCTTCTTAAGAAGGTAGGGGTTGTAGTGATTTATGCCAGTAGGAAGTACTTCTGCCAAAATTTAATCAGATTGTCAATTTGATTGAGATAATATGGAACCCAATTAAGTGGAAACCTGAGAATTTGCTGAAGATTGGTCACTTAAAGAAAATTAGCCAGAAATGTGGATATCATACATTCTTAGCAGCAAACCACAATATGAATCTCATTGATCATTATAAGAAGTAGTACAACAAAAAAAGAGCTGATATAAAAAAAGGTGTTTCTGTGCTGCTAAAATAGTCTGGAACATTGTTTCAGTTTCCCAATATATTCCAAGAACAAAACGGGATATAAAATGTAATTTTAAAAAAAAAAGGTGCCCAAATCCGAAATTATTCAGCCAAAGCTCTTTAACAAAAGTCCTGAAAGCACTTCTAGAATTATGTAAGCAATATAAGAGAGACAATGGAATAACTTAAAGATGCATTGTCAAAAAATCGAACCTTATTTTAGAAAGGAATATATTCTGACTAGCAAAACTTGAAAAGGTATATTTTTCAGAAAATTGCAGCACTGTACAGTCTAACAACTCTAATCAAAAAATCTCATTGTGTATTAGTAGACTACTATGTTGTTAAAATAATTTAGCTGATCACATTCTCTGAAATACTATTTGAAACTCCCAAAGGACTTAACATCATCTTTATTACACTACATATTGTTCTAAGAAAAATGAAAGATAATGTTGAGAACATTTCCTTCTGCCTGGGCTTTGTTATTTTTGTTTTTCTATTTTAATATGAAAAATTTTCCTAGAACACTATTCCAGGTGGAAGGTGGGGAGAGCTCCGGAAGGAGGGAAAGTAAATTGCATTTTTGTCAAAATCATGAACAGTTTTTCCAGTTTAATTATTTAATTGCTCATTCCTTGACATCAAAACTGCAACTAAATTTATATTTTCCCCTCTGCCCTCTTTTGGTATTTTTGAGCGAAATTAATATGAGAAGTTCTCACTGACATACAAAGAAGACCAGAGTCATCTAGTGACCCTCCTTCTCCAGAGGCAGAAAGCCCGCTGGTCTTTCTGAGGGAGTTCCTAGCTAGCCGGTGCTCTCAGAAAACGTCAGATTGTTTTTCTCTTAGTTCACAAGGGAATGTTATAGCTGAGTTTATTGCTTTAAGTCATGAAATGCACACAAGAACATCTAGACAGATATTCAAGCAAAGTAATCTGTAGCTGACCTGAAGTGCCGAAACAGAAGCACAGGCTAAAGCTATAGACAATGAAGAAAAGAATCTGCTGTCTCCAGCAGATCCCATAAAAAAATGTTAATTATGAGCAATTGGTCTCTGGAGGTATTTAGTCTTCTCCCAGGACTATATATAAATTTGGAGCTCATCAGCTATGTAGGACATGTAAAAGACATGCACTACAGCAACAATTCACGCAGTCTGTCGTTCATATCATGGGACGCATTTGCAGCAGATGGTTGTACAGTTCCCCAGATAGATGTGAGCTGGGTCTGTGCATAGTAATGATAATAGTGTTCCCCTGCAACATGGGTTGTTTGAATGATTATATACCAGGATGCCCTAGGAAGGTAGAAATCCAAGATTAACTCCATTATCGGGATTTCTGATTTTGAACTCAAATGTTTAGCTTGATTTACTTGACGTGTATGCACAGTCTCTAGAGCTGATACAAGAGTACAGGAAGTACTTTAAATTACTAACTGGCACGATTAGAAGTCAAGTGAAATATATAACAGTTCAGTACAGTTTTTCCTTTCATGGTCTTGGTGTTACTATAGCACAACATGAAATTTTATCCTATTCAAACTAGATTTTCCACATACCACACAAGGTAATTTCAGAAATTTATAGTAGCCTCACACATGCAGATCTTAGCAGACAGCGAACGAAACAAAGATGCCTTTGAGACTGATTTTTGTGGTCCACCTGGTTTTTAAAAGTGTGCTTTAGTTTTAATTTAAATTAAAAAAAAATAATCTGTTTTGCATATATCTTTTTGCTAACATCAGTCAACACTTATTTTGAACTAAAATGAATTGGTCCTTCTTGGTTTAATTACTTATATAGAAGAACATGAAGCAGAACTCAAAGTACATTGTACATAAGTTGCATTGGATCCTGGTGACAGCATAACAAAAGGCATTGGAATAGTAAACCCCATTGTTATTTAGAAGTATCTGAACACAAGAGGAATATTAAGGTAAATTATATTCTCAAAATACCGAATGGACATCTGTGGATTTTTTCCAGTAGAGTACTATACAGACTGCTCAAATATTCTTTGTTGTTTTAAGACTATTGTGCACACACTGCAATTAAAGTTTATGACAGGACCGGGTGGGTGGAGAGTATCTAATGAAGACTGTAATAATTACAACTTAGTTCTATTTTTCTATCAAATTAGTCAGGAGCTGAGTGTGACTATTCTGTTTATAACTACTCAGTGAATCATCTCTAGCAATAAATTCTAGGTTATTAGTGAAATGAGAAACTATGTACAATTAAACACTGTGAAACAAGTCATCATTTAGCTCACATGCTACTGTGCCTGTTTCCTGACTAAGCTATCAATACTTGCAAACAGTAGGACAAATTGAAGGCAGTACTTAAGGTTAGTCCTCATGAAGTAGTCCATAGCGATCAATGTTTTAAAGCAAGAGACAGCAAAATGAATTGCTTTACATGAAGCAATTCAATAAATGTTCCTATCAAGAGCATATGACTGAAATATGGATTCAAAGCAGTTACTTTCTAATGCTATACATCTGTTTGTCAACATCTCCTTCACATTCGGTGTCTCAGATTATTCATCTTACCCAATCAGTTCACAAGTGAGTTTTATTTGTCTTTATTTTGTATCACTTCAGCTACAAGTGCTCAATATGGTCACTGTACAACAGTGATAATTTAATCTGTCGATTATAATACAAGATATAAACATTTGGGTCTCCTCTCTTCAGCTTAAGACAGGCCCTAGGATTTCTTCAAATTAGGTACTGCTTGAACTAGAACAAATTACTAAAAGATATCTGTCTTGATTTAAAGTATTTCAATGATGGAATATTCCCTACAAATGCTGAGGTACAACAGTTCAGGATTCCATCTATAATTTTAATAGAAACATAAACATATCCTAAGCAAAGTATTCTTCTTGCTACCAGTGGACATTCTGTATATAAGTAAGAGACACTTCTCTTCCCCATTCTATAAATCCTCTGTTTTTTCATAAGGTAGAAGTTGCTGTGCAAAACTTCTCGACAGGTGAAATAGTCCTACAAGCCTAAAATTAGGCATATTCTTTAATTGTAAGCTTACTATTTCAAATGAATTTGCACTCATAACTGTAATGAATAGTTCACAACATTCCATAAATACTTGTTTTAAGACATGAAAGCTTATGTTAACTACACAGAACTTTAGTGTAGCAACTATTTGAGCATTTATAATGGGTGTTAACATAAATTATTCACAAGCAGTTAACACAAAAGACTGTAGAATAAATCAGATTGATAAGTTAAAAAACTTATAAGATGCATTACATTTTATTAGATTAATAAACATGTAGATCTGTCTGAATTTATGTATTTGGATAAAAGATCATGAGGTTATCATGAGCACTTTACATGGACAGTCAAAGTATGCAGCATGCAACAGGTCCTTTGTTTTTTACCAGTTTGATTTCCTAGAACTGACCTTCTTACAACTCCATAAATGATCACTCTGACCTATTCAGAATGCCATAACAAATATGAAAAGACAGTTGTACAATAACTTGCTATAAAACAAGATATATGCATTTAAATTCACAGCCTCAGTAACTCAATGGCTATCTGTCTTAGCACTAGCTTTACATCATGTTAACTGACATTAAGGGAGCTCCAGAAAAGCTTCAAAATCCCTCCTGAAATCCCAGTATGCAAGGGAATAACAACTTTTGTAGCCTGTGCCACTACTAATAATTTGTTTAATCTTCAGGGTGACAGAAAATTACTTTCCTTCCTCTTGAACAAATATACAGGAAAAAGACATCCTCTTTGCCAACTCCCTTTTACAGTTCTGACTGTAAGTCCATTGGGATGTCTTGCATGCGGGAACATGATCACTGACAATGACTGTGGCATACTCTCCATGACTAGATCACAACAGTAATGCAGCAGGTGAAACAGGCTGGCTTGAATGAAAAGGTGTAACGGGCTGGCTTGGATCCAAGTGAAAAAGTAAATCACATGGAAACTTGCTTCCTTAAAAATAAAAAGATGCTGCAACAAACCAGCATACTTTCCATTGGCTTCCACTTCGTTTCTGATGCCAGCTCAAGGTTATAAGACAACAAAAATGAGAATAAAAGTTGCACAAAATCAGTGAAGTGAGCAAATTAATGAAACTGGGTAGGCAAAGAGACTCCTGCTTTCATCTTCAAGCGAAAGACAATGTACATAGCTTTTCTCTTGTCTACTGGCTTGTGAAATCACTATTTCTTATCTGTAGTACTTCACTTGTTCTCCATTAATTTCTTTGAAGGTTAAATAAAAACAGAATTGTAATACCAAGCATAGTGACAGCAAGGGGCAACACAGACTACAGTAACAGCCAGCAAGTTTCTTAGCAATAAAAGAAAGCCAAAACCCAAAGGATGGAAGAAGAAAATAATGTTCTCAAAAGAGAAAGTTTTTGATTAATTTCTTTCATTGATTTTATAGCAGTTGCATTAAAAAAAACCCAGCTCCAAAGGGTAGACTTTCTCTCATCCTTTCACCCAACATTGAAGCTTTAAATAAAAACCACAGGTTATACTTTTCAATCTCCTAGTATCAAAAAAAGTAAATTGGGACTTAGCTCAAAGATGAAAGTTTGAAACCTGTCTTTTTGCTTAACAAGTTAACTTTACAGAGCTGCTAGAAAAGTAAAAATACATGCTATTTCATCCCCTGCTTGCTACAACATACACAAGTCTTTGCTTATATCGTATATTCTTACTATAATTTGTTTAAAACTTATTTTATATAAATAGTTATCAAGCTATTTTGAATGACTTTCTACTACTGGGAGAACATTGAAATTCTAAAATGGACTTAAAAGTAAAACATCAAAAAATTGCAATTTTACATGTTTATACTTTTTCTCTGTAAGTACACTTTTTTTTTTTCTTAACAGCTTCCATCAATTAAAATCATGTAGACTTATTGGACACCAGCTGTTCTCATTTGTTATGCTTCAGTAGACAGGGACTCTGTGATTAACGGTCCTTGTTTTTCTGCAATCTGTAGTCTGTCTTCTCTTCCTGCTCATGTACTGTTTAATGAGATAATCTTAACACTGACATTACTAGCTCTATTTCTGATTTACTGGAATAATGCCCAGAGTTTATTGTGACAGAAGGAAAAGTATCTTAAATCATTGCACTGGATTCTGCTTGAAGCTGCCATGTGCCTGGGCAGGAAAGAGGTGGTGTGTTTTCCAGGAATCTCGTGATGTGCTGCAACAGAATGGGTGCATATCCTTCACTGCTTTAATATGTCACTAGAAATCCACTATAATAATAAAGGTTAAAGAAGAGATCTGAACAGGACTATGAAGGACGTCTCAAAACTCGGATTTGAAAACCTAAAAAACCAAAACCACAGAATGCCTGTAACTATAACGTAACATTAGCAAGCTGCAAATTCCCAGTGATAATGTAGACTGTTTCTGCTGTCTGACGTTTTTTAACTTTTAAAAGAGATCTTTCTCAGATCTTGACAAATATGGGTATTTATGATATGAAGTAGTTGATGCATATTTATATTAGAATATTGAACTTATCATTTGTTGTGAGTAAGATCACAAAATACAAAATCATAAAATGCCTTGGATTGGAAGGGAGCTTCACAGGTCATCTGGTCCAACCCCCCCTTCAGAAGCAGGGACATCTTTAACCAGATTAGGTTGCTCAGAGCCCCATCCAACGTGACCTTGAATATTTCCAGGGATGGGGCCTCCATTACCTCCCTGGTTCTAGTGTTTCACCACCCTCATTGTAAAAAATTTCTTGTTTATATCCAGTCTAAATCTGCCTGCCCTTAATTTAAAATTATTACTCCTTGTTCTGTCATAACAGGCCTTGCTAAAAGATCTGTCCCCATCTTTCCTTTAGCTCTCTAGGTACCAGAGGCTGCTGTAAGGTCTCCCTGCGGCCTTCTTTTTCTAGGTTAAACAACCCCAACTCTCTCAGCCCGACTCCATCAAAAACCTCAACATGGTTGTTCAATGTATGGCTGCATGTATATATTTTAAGTTTTGCTATCCAAACCTCGCTTTAGAGCAGTTTGGCAAAACAGCTGCTATATGCAAACAACATAACATATTACCCTGTGTTTTCTCAAAAAAGCAGAAATCTATTAACAAACATGTTTTATTTTCTACAAAGCACTAGAAACAACAAGCACAATGCTTCGTATATGAGCTAAAATTTGCAGCATATAGCAACATTATGTCTGCTGCTAAGAGCTAAAGCATTTTTTTCTGAGGAAAGAAAGGAGCACATCCGTTACTCAGACAATCAGAAGTGTCCAGGTGACACAAAAAAAAATAATTCAATATATGTTTTCATTCTCTATTGAAGTAAAGTCAAAACCTCACAAAGGCACTTTGTGAAATGGAATTTTAAAAGGACATATGTGTTTTCTCACAGAAATAAGAGAAGGAAGTACACACAGAGTGACATAGGAAGAAGCAAATTGGAAAAGAGGGTTTGTCAGGCCAGAGGGCCCTCTAGGCCTGTACTGTTGTCCAGTCCTCTGGTCATCATGCATTTTTCTCCAGAAGATCTATGGGTCATGATGTTTTCATACATGTGTGTATCTGTATGCACGTGCACACATCCATGCACACACATTTAGTTGCATTCACATGCATACATATACATATATTAAATTTATAAAGTTATTTAGTTGTGTTATAAGTAAATTTCACTTCTCAAACATTTTAACTATGCTATATTTATAGCCACAATATTTGGCCTATTTCCAGCTAGAAACAATAATTTTGGTGTTTCAGAGTTGAGAAAATTCTTGTTTAGAAACTTTTACTTGATATGCCTTCTAGAGTCTCAGATCAAATCCTAAGACTCCTTTATGAATTTGCCAATATATTTTATGCATAAAGCTTTAAATAAAGTAATAAGTCAAATGAACAGCTCAGGGGCAGATTGGAGGAAGTAAAGGCTATATGGTACAGTTTTGGTAATAGGGGGATAGTAGGAGCGATTGGCTGTAAGCACCTTTCATAGTCCATATATAACGTATCAGCCATTTTCTGTTAACCTGCTTTTAATACACCAGTGTGAGGAAAACGTGAATTGATTTTCAACTGATTAATAACCATAAAATAGAAAAACATTTACCAATTTATTCATCATACTTTTTCATGTGTTTTCTTAAGTCCCAGATAAGTGCTTTTAAAATGAAGATATATATATATATATGTAACCGGTGTAACATGATAATTGTATTTGCTCTTTTGAGACTTTACTGAGCAGTTATAAAAAAATCAAATTACTATATACTGTGTTAACATTATTATTGCATATTTTAAAGTCTCATTATGGAAATAGAACTTTTCTGTACAGAGCTGTGTAAAACCAGATCTTAAATGACTATTTTCCTTCAGATAAGTTTTTTACCAAACTGGTCTAAACCCAGATACGATGGCATAATGCACTTAAGGACACCTCTAATTGAAATGAAACAGAAAATAGTAATATTGGCAGAATCTGGTGGACTGAAAATTACTTTTGGAAAACACTGAAAATCAGTATTAAAAAAAGAATAGAGATTTCTAAGTTCACAGAATCACAGAATCACTAGGTTGGAAAAGACCCACAGGATCATCAAGTCCAACCATTCCTATAAAGGATGGACCTGGATATAAACAGAGATCTTGTTAACCTTCTAGAATGATAAATATGACTAGGACTTGTGTAATCGGAAGAGAATTTATAGCATCATGTACAGATTAGAAAACAAGTATTGCTAATAATTGTAGGGTCTAGATATTTCTGGAAATGGGAACTAAAAGATTTCTCTAGAAAACAGTCAATGCATCAATAAAAGGTGACATTATTTTAGAGTAACACCTATCCGGGTGTATTTTAAACATAGAGAATCCAAGCTAGTTTTAAACTAGTCAGCTTAAGATCTTGCAAAACTCTCTTTGCATTGGCATCAACTCAGACTGCATTATAAATTCCACCCAAGAAGGAAAATATAAAAATATTAAAACTGATAGAAAGTTAAGCCATGTTGTCCTCTATCCTGGTGTGACTGTAACGTTATTACTAATTCCTCACATATACTTAACAAAAATACACTAACTAAGGTTTTGAGTTTCAAAAGGACAGAGTTTTAAAAGTTAAGGAAAAATAGGGAAGGTAGGTTTACCAAAGGCAGGCTATTCCAAAATATTCCCATTGTAGGAAACCTGGCACATGTCTAAATTAAATACAGCATTTATAAAAACTACTTCTATAAAATGTTGGGTTTAATGTCTATTTTCCATTTGATTTTACTGAAAAAGAAATATTTTACTGAATATTCACAGGATTCTCAAGTATTAGTTTTACAGCTGCTCTTGTAATTTCATAAGCGATCTTGGTACTAATGCTAATGAAAACTCTTAAGGAAAAAATATTACAGAGGAAGGACAGACAACCTGGACAAACTTCAAAGAATAAAAGCTTTCACTTTAGGGTTGGAAGGAATGATACAGAAGTGATGGAGATAAATAATTTTGGTTTTGCTTGTCTTGCTCTACTTCTGCTTTTAAAGAACAGCACTGAAAACCTGCACATTCCTTGCTGGCTCAATATACATCAGTGGAGAAATGTAATGGGTGAATTACTCAATCAGAGGAAGACCTCAATCACCAATAAGATGAAGCCACATCAAAAGGTGATGTTATTACAGCATGCATCTGTAAGCATATTCCTTCAGAGGTTATAAAAGAAAATGGTAACATCAATGTCCAAAGCACAGATGGGACCCTATCCAGACCATGTTTCCATGTCTAAAACATCAGCTTAGTGAGAACTGATATAAGCAGAAAGACTAAATAAAGGAAAAGGAAGCAAAGACAGAAATTTATAAAGGAAAACAGGTAATCTTGATTTTTGTAGTGAAGAAAAAAGCTGTGAATGGATAAGAATAAGCTGTTTAACTACAAGTAAGAGAGACAAAATATTTAAAATACATGACAGCGTGGATATCAGAATGTCATAATGAATGGGAATAAAAGGGCCAGAAAAATAAATTCAGTCTTGAAGCCAGAAGGTTTCTTGGCATCATAAGGATGAAATTAGCTTGAACTTTCCCTAACAGGAAGAACACTGAACTTAAGCTTGAACAGTTATATAATTATACCATGATCCCGACTGAAGAACATTGCATGTGGAGGAGTTAATTTTAATCCTGTAATAACTTGAATGACCAAAATGAGATAACCCTATCTATGGGTGGGGTCTGCACAGCCTGCTGATTGGAGGGTCATTTGATGATGCATGACTTGTGGTTCCCAGCATCTGCAGGGAGGGATGTAAGGTTATCTGTACTATTCTCTCATTCTTTACAGTGCTGGCTTTAATAAATAGCATTTTTAATAACACCTTACAGAGGTTGAGTGTCTTTCTTACCAGGATCATAAGGGACCAGCAAAGTGTAGTGAGCTTGTCATTGTATAAAAGGAGGTACCCAAGTTGCCTGCTCTGTACCTGCAGGGAACTAGACTTAGAAGGTCCCTTCAGCTCCAATTCACTAGAAGGCCCACGTATTTAAGATCTTTAAAAAGAAAACCTTAGGGACATGTGAATTTTCATTCTATCTCACTGGAACTGCATAATTTCATAAATTTATCAAATCAAAACTGTTGATTCTTGGTATCAGCAAGCTAATCCGTGATTTGTATTTTTTGTTATTTTTGATTGTTTAGCTAATGTATATTGAAAAGAAAAAATCCAAAATGCTTGTGCTAAGCTTTTTTTTTTATGACCAAGGCATTCATAATTTCAACTCATTGCATACCATCTTTCCAGGACGAGCTTGTGGCTCTCATTGATCCTGCTGGTTAAATGTATTATGAAATTTGCCATAACATGACGTAAGACATGAAAAAGAATGTAATCTTGCAATTTTTTTATTTTAACAGAGAAGGCAGAGATGCGTGTAACTATACAAACATGATTTGGGACAGTTTCAGTGGAGAATCTTTGTATCCAATCTTTTGTCTTTCTGAAAGGTCATTTGAGAAAGTTCACTTTTCTGCCCTACAGTACTAAGACACAGCCCTATAGACCAGGACTGTTCTTTATAAGCTTCAGGAATCTTTCCAAGCTCACAAACAGCATGCAAACAACATTATTTGCTGACTGAAATCCCTGAGCATTATTCTTTCAAAAGTGACCAACGTTTATGCAAGACCATTCTGCACACATTTATTATTTACCTTGCATGTGTGAGGTATGTGCTGTCTTGACACTTGGCAATATATACTTCATAAGCTGACAAAAAAAACCTCTGTTCAACGAAGTTTTATAAAAGCTTCTTCAAGATGTAGAAGCAAATGCTAATCAACTGCATGGCTTCTTCTGTTTTCCTCAGTTTTTCCCATCAACAGTTTGAGAAAGTTTATATTCTTCCCTCAAACTGTCTCTTGTTGTAAAAGGTAGACAGAACTGTATGGTCAAATATTGTTTTGTATTTGAATTCTGTGGTTCTTTTGAACAGCTAAATGCTGCACCACATGATGTAATCAGAATCTATTTTGTGGTATAGGATGGTTGCACAACTGCACTGAACCTGTTAACTACTTTCATGCTTGATAACAGGCCTCTGACTAATTGGAAAGTATGAGGTCACACACAAAAAAACCCCGAGACTCTTTTTATTTAACAAATTAAGAAAATCAGCTATGATCGCTTTCAAAACAGTTCCCTTCTGAGCTGGCACACAGCTGCTTACAATGCTGCCAACATTCAAAGTTATGCTACAGATCGTTTTCTGAAAGGCTGTTGAGAATCTCTGTCATTTTTGATTTCATATCTTCTACTGACAAGAAATGGGTTCCTTTGAGTGCCAACTTGATCTCTCGGGTATTTTCACTGTAAGTCTCGGTGAGTAAATGGAAAGTTTTTGTTATGGATTTCTTGAGTTTCACAAGAAACTCCACATTAACTCACTGTTCGCTCTTGCACGCTGACATTGTCTGACTAAGGGTAGGCAAACATCTATATCTGAACATGCATCTACTCAGTATGAGTGAAGCGATTGAGTTGAGCCTTGTCACACTGTGACAGGTTAGAACGTGTTCTATAACCATATCTTTGTCTCTTGCCTCCCACTCTTGTTCCCCAAGCCATAGTATTAGTTGTGAATTTTGTGTGTTGCACCTTGTACATAACCAATACAGAGTTTGCATTTATACAGTATTAACCAGGATGCTCCTTTATGCACGGGCAAACTATCACAGATACAGGTACGGCTGAGACTGCACAGCCAGTCACCAGTATCCATTCAATAGCCTCTTGCTGTCATTTTGATGAGGTAAACTCTTAAAAACACAGGACACAAAATCCTGCAAAGACAGGTCAAGACAGCTAGACAAAGATATGTCTGCTCTCAGGAAAGAATATAGATCAACACACAACAGAAAAGTCACCACATACAGAAGTATTTGTTTTTTCTCTTTGCTTCCAAGCATCGCAGTAACACTCTAAATCACCTTGTTCAAATACTGCAGAATCTCAGATGCAAGACTCAAATTTCTAACTAACAGTAAGTTACAGCTAGCTGAGATCATTGCTCTAAAGGTCACCCACTTAAAAGGCATGTCTCCCTCTGTGCCAGCACGCCCTTACACTGAGTAATGTGTTACAGATTAGAGCCCCAAGGCCAATTATATAGATTTTGTCACCTAGTCATTCCCTGCATAAGGGCACTTACGATACTGTTATGGCATTGGTGCAGAGTGAATGCAGATGGCTTTAAAACCCAACAGAACTTGTACACCGTGTTCACGTATGCAGAGTATATGTCAGTGGATAAACCATTGTAGTGCTGTTGGTTCACCTGTAACATGCCAGTCTGCACCACCTAAAGAAGGAAAAAGAGGAGAGCTATCCCCTATGCCAGTCCACACAACTGAAGTAGCTCAGCTTGAGAGAAACAGGAGATAAACTGTGTTCATACATGAAACTAGTGTACACAGGCCTAAAGGACCTGAATTTTGCACTGTAATCTTTGTTGTTTCTCCTGTCTCAGTTGCAGTAATCTTGAACGGAAAAACCATGTTAACTGTTACAGATTTAAAGCTATATTTACTGAAGTTTACTCTGATTATATTAAAAAATTAAGGCCTATAATAGTTTTCAATGGCTTAGCTTCATCCTAATGTTCTTTGCAGCAGATAGAGACTGTCTAATTCCAGTAGTTATTTATTTTGTCTAAAATGTCTACTGAAGATGAATCTGGCACCTCCTAATGACATCAAAGAAGGAAAAGGAGGGACTAACATGAGGAAAATTACCATAATGTTACCCATCAAAAGTACTAAAGAGATTTTTATGGAGTGTTTCCAGAGGTTAAAAAGTTTTACCTGTGCTTCCTATTCATAAATGGAAGAGCAAATTGTATATTATCAACCATATGCTACCGCCAAGCATGTCATTGAGAGAATGTGTTATCTTTAGAGCTCTTGGCACGGGGCCAAGCACTGAAACACATTGCTTACATTGATATTTTCTTGCGAGATCTTAATGCATCGTATCACATTCCTATTATGGAAGTAGAAACTTAAGATCTTAATGTTATATTTGATACAAGGCAAAACCATATAATTTGCTGAAAAAGTCATGGCTGTTACACTGTAGAACAAAAATATTACTTTGTCATTCTGCCTTATTCCTCAGCATTCCTTCTATGCTTTCTCCAAAGAGACTTTTAGTAAAGAAGCAGTGAATTATCAGAGACAAGTTAATACTGTCAACATCACACTGGTATATCCTGCAATTATTTGAACAGTGTTACAATATTCTAGGAGATAACTTGTCACCAAGAACATACTGCAGAAAATCTCACAAAAAAGCGAATCAAGAATACATTTGTGGGAGGGAGTATGTGTATACAGTTAGGGAAATTGGACTTAAGGAGTTGCATAAATACTGCTATAAACACTGCTAACAGAAGATTTTAGTCCACTATCCTGCAATCTTAAACATCAAGAAACAGGAGCAAATTGCAAATGTAACAGTTCAACAATATGAAGACTGGTGCATTGAGTAACAGCCAAAGACTTAAGCAGCATTCAACCATCTAACAGAACCTAACAGCAGTATCGTTCATGCATCAAATATTTAAAAAACTCAAACTAAACTGATTCTACATGAAAACTAATTAATTGAAGTCAAATTAATCAAGAATCTGGACTAATACAATGATCGTCCTCATTTAGGCTGGACATTAGGAAAAAATTTTTCACAGAAAGGGTCATTGGGCACTGGAACAGGCTGCCCAGGGAGGTGGTTGAGTCACCTTCCCTGGAGATGTTTAAGGCATGGGTGTATGAGGTGCTAAGGGGCATGGTTTAGTGATTGATAGGAATGGTTGGACTCGATGATCCAGTGGGTCTCTTCCAACCTGGTTATTCTATGATTCTACAAAAATATTAGAATTTTAAGTAGGTGTGTTATATTGCAACACTTCATGAAGTAAACCTGCCAATTATTCAGAAAAAAAATCTCAACCGAACAGCATATCAAGGACACAAACACATTGTATGAATAAAACTACAATTCTTATAAATCCTCAAGACAAACATGCAAATAGTAAAATTTGAAGCAGTGACACCGTCTGTTTCATAGCTAAACTGCATCTGAATAATTACAAGTTTGGCTCTATAAAAGTGGTCTAAATCTAAAATGAAATTAAACTATAAATGGTGTTTTTTGTAAGAACTAGCCTCCGGTTGTCTAAAAACTTTCCTGTATGTTCTTTTTCAGTACCTTACTGTTTTCTGAAAACACGCATCAGTAATTTCAAGCCTGTTCTCTCTCAACAAGGATTTCTCCCTGTTTAAGAAAACAAGCTCATCCAATGGCTCACAAACTTAAAACAAGATGAAAGAAAGAAGGTCTCTGTCTTCTCAGTATGAATCTTGCCTCCCCTTAGCCTCCTAGAAGAGGAGAGGATAAAAATAATCCTTTATTTAACTGATCCACCAGTGAAGACAATAGTCATTTTTGGAAGACACACCTTAGAATTTCTTGAAGAAAATAGATTTCGATCTTATTGCTTTATCAGCCTTCCTAATTCCCCTTACATCCCTTTTGCCATGCATAAAATAGCTATAGCTAAAGCAACTTTACTTCATACATCGTGATGCAAATAACGTGTCACTGCATAATTTGCTTTTCCTCTGAGCATGACATAATTCATAACTTCTGTGCTCTAACTCAAAAAATATATTCAGAAAAAAAACAGAAGCTCTCTTTCAGGCTTAACTCTGTTAGGCATGTATCTCTATGCAGAGAAATGTTTCAAATTAATGGGATTTTTTACTATTTGTCCAGAGGCTTATGTTGAATTTTACATAGTAAATGTGTAATCAAGCTTACAAAACTGTAAGCTAGATAATTTGAAATTACTTTATATGTATGTTAAAAGAAAATATAATAAAAATGAAGAGATTTAATTCTGGAGCCAAGTGCTTGAACAAAACCCCCTAAAAACTTAGGGCAGTGCTAGAGAGTTCTGAGAAGGAAAAAAACTGCTTACAGATTTATTTCTTTATACTTACTGAAAACTCTTTCTTAATTTAAAACTGGACTGCCTTCTTTGACAAAATTATATAGCAATGGATCAGGATTTTTGCTTTATAGCCTTTGATATGCTAATACAAATTATTTAAATGGCAGTGATTGTAACAGTTACTTAAAACGTGTGAAAGAACTAATAGTACTTATTTTTACTCACTCACAACTTGCTAGAACTTGATAAATGGCAGTTGAGCAAGCTCTGCATTTCTTAGAAATAACTACATCTTCGGATCCTCTTTAAAAATCAGTTAAAACAAGTCATTACACAAAATTAGGTTCTACACAAAAGTTTCCAGTATTTCAAGTAACTTGCTTCCAAATATTTTGCCCAATGTTTTAGGCTGTCAGAAGTAAAAGAAAATTTAGGTAAATGTGATGGAACATTTTGCTTCTAGCAATGTCCAAATGTGTGTGAGTTTCTTTTATAAGAAATTTCAATAAAAATTCTGACCAAGACACTGCGCTAGTCCATCTGAAGAGAAATGACAGACAAACAGGTGAACAGACACTGCATTCATATAAGTATTGATTCCTTAGGCCATATGGAAGGTTGCTGGCTGGGAAAGCCAGACCAAGATGTACTGAAATAAATTCTACAATATTAAGATTTATCACTGACAAACTGTGGTTAATGTACCTACCTGATAAGAATACCAAGATTCAAATGTTTTAACATATGTAAAATAATGACTTTTTGTCCAGAAGCAGCAAGCAAATGTATGTATAATTTTTCTTCTTAATCTTCCATAACGCACTCCCAAATATACATTTGCTATAAATTATAAACTCTCTGGAATTAGCATGTACAATTTCTAAATTATTGCACAGTACTTCCCACAACAGACCTTGAAACTTGGTGACATTTAAGTGCAAATATGATGCGTATCTACACAATAAACAATAAAGGCAAAGACTATTTCCATAATGATTTTCAGATTTGCAGTAGCTAAAGCTTTGATGAGCCTGTTTACTTCACAGCCCTGCTAAAGTACTGATATCTTCCACCACCACAAAAACAAATCTATAAATTTCTAAAAGAAGCTGCTGCACCTCAAGAAACACTGAACCTGTACACTAAGAGAATTACAATGTCCCTTAAGCTTTCAGTCAAAACCATACTAGCATTATTCCTATGTTTTCAAATTAGAAAAAAAAAATACATCCCAAAGATTAAGTACAGAATAACTGTATTGCTCAAGGACTTACAAGAACCCAGCTGCTGCACTTATGCACTTAACTATGTTCTTCTGACTTCTGGCCTAGTTCCTTAATGGAAACAGAGAACCTTTTCTTAATACTAACAAAAGCGTAGCATTCAAATACCATGATGTTGTAGCAGGTTTTACTTGAGTGACTAAATACAGATTAAAATGCTCAGCTTCTGTTTGAGTTTGAAAATTACAACCACTCATTTAATCTACTTTCAGTTGAAATTTCTAGAATTTGGTACTGAAAATGTAATATTCAGGAAAACAGACTTCGATTCATTGGACATTTAACATAGTTTCCCAAATTCACAATTTATTTCTGCTAAACCTCCGGTATTTTACAAAAAAAAATATAAGTCTTCCAAGGCAGGGAAAAGAAGGAAAAGAATTATTTCCCTGAAAACAGCTGGTTGAGGAACAATTCCTAGTACTGAAAAATGGATCAGCCTAAATGATCACAGTGCTTATGTCTGGTCTTAAGAAAAAAACGAACACACTTCTGTTCACACTGGTTTATGCAAATAAAAGGTAAGATAAAAAACATTTTGACAAAAAGTAGACAAGATTTTTCTAGTTCTGAGAAGACCGCAGAAAGAGAAAGTGAACTTTTTGTTCTGTGGAAATATGGCTCAAACAATGGAAGAAAAAGTGTCAAGGCAAAAGTATGTCCCCCTTTATAAAGAGAAACTAATAAACATGTATTAGTATAAATCTAGAAAGTAAGTTTGGTGGGTTTTCAAATGAGGGAGGTTTTGTGTCATGTGGTCTTACCTTTCTCTGTTAAATTTCAGGGAATGTAGGATAGCTGGTCGCTTCTGCCGGAGATTCCACAAATGAAGTGCATCATCTGCACTTGCACTGACCAAAGCACCCTAGAAAAGACACAAAATATTACTCTTCTGCTGATTCTATCTTATTCTTAAAGTGATCCTCACTTTTGAATAATCTACCTGTAGACAATGATACAGTTTATGAAAAATCATTGCTTTATTCTAGGAAAAAAATATTTTACCATAAACGATAGTAAATTGGAATTGATCTGGTAAATGTAAATATTTTAAATTAATGCATGATCAGCCAAAGTTAAATTAAAATTCCATCAATTTAAAATTCAAATTAAAGCTTTTCTGCAATGTTAAACATGCAAGCACTCATGTACTTCCACATAAGCACAGGATTAACACAAAGCAGGACAGACAACACTTACTTAAAGAGGTGAACATGAAGGATATAACTAAAGGAAAAAGGTATTAGTTTGCACACCTACACAGAAGTGACAGTGCCAAGCACAGTGTAGTAGTCATATCAACAACATGAAATTCAAAACTGAGACTGTGAAAAGAAGATGTAGCTAAGAAAATAGGGACAGGTAGCACAAGGCGAGGACCTAGGAAGAACTAAGAGATATAGACAAAAGGAGAGAGCCTTTATCACAGATCAGAAATACTCTGAAGACTGGTCCTGCTTCTGGTAGACAGAATGAACAACTTCCAAGGTCCAGATCTCTGTCTGCCTAGACAGCTTGAAGTGAATTTATTCTACCTCCTTCCTACTGTCTTTCCCTTCCCCATGGAACAGCGATGCCATGAGAACATAGACTGCAGAGGAAGGTCTCTACTGCTGCTGCACTGGTTTACTACAATTACACTCCTCATCAGGTCTAGTAAAAAGGATCTATTCTTGTGTATTACTATGGCAGAGAGGAATTAGATACTGCCCAAACAGAAGGCAATACTTTATTTTGAGGAAGGGCAAGGATGTAACTAAAAGTTCAGTTTATATCAACTATGACTGATGGATAAACTTTTCTTTTTTTCTTCTTGGATTTCCTTCCTAATCCTAGCAACTGTCCTTTTAAATGTTGACACATCTATGAAGGTGAGGCTTCTCTAATACAGTGTAACCCATGCTTTAATTCTCATCTCCCAAAGAGTTGGGACCAATGCAAGAGAGAATCTCCATGACAGATAACAAATTAATCCTATGTACTAGGGTTTCTGCTAACGAAAAGAAGGAACAATGTTTCAAACCTTAGTCTCCCTGTTTTCATCCTTGTCTTACTCCAGAGAATTCTACTGGACTAATTGTTTCTAAAGTCTCATTTCTCCCTTCTCTTTCTGTGGTTTATGTACTTTTTCCAAACGTGTAGAAAAGAAAAAATATTTCTCAGTTTCAAAAAACCCATGAAACTAAAACTCTCTTCTTGAGAAGCTCTAAGATCTCCATGTTAAGAAAGAGGACATGGAACTGTCAAAATTGTTTCCTTGTATCAGGGGAGAAAACTTATCAGAGAAAACTGAACTATGAATATCTTCTAATTTAGCCAAGTTATGAGGTTTTAGGAAAAAAAAAACCCAGATTTATATGCTCCAGAAAGTTTTCTTGCTTATTACCATCTCCAGAGATCTTCTGCACAAAGACAGCTATAATCTGTCACTGTTTCTTTATATTGTCTAAACTTGATTTCGACAAACCATTTAGAGAGACTAGGCATGCTGATTTGATTGATGACCCCTGCAACTGCTTTTGCTTGCTTCAAGTAGTAGCATAACCCCAACTATTGATCTTTCAGCCAATAACCATCAATATCTTTCTACAGAAAGATTTAGCTCATTTATTAATTTCCATTTGAAACAGGACTGTGCAGCATATTTAGTAATTTAATTGATTCTGCATCTACCTGCGTACATTTGTGTATTGACTGCCTTTTGTTCAGTACTTTATACCAATGCATACAACGTACACTTTTCCCTGTATGCAGTCCCATAAATAGTCTTCTAGAAGACTGTATGGTGAACATCCTCTAGATGTGCGCCACTTACTTGTTAGCAAAATTTTTCAATGTGAAAATTTATATCACTCAATTACAGCACACAAGTTGACTTATTCAACTAAATTTATACAGAATAATCTGAGTAAATATATCCTTACCTCATTGATTAAGAACTGGAGCTGCAGGACTGCAGCACCACTTTCATGTTGGCAGTAGCAATCAACACCAGGCCTACCCAATCTGTTGCCATCAAAGTCAAGGATTCTAACATTCCTGTTATCACCCGAAGTAAAGAGGAAAAAAAAGAGAGCTAGCAATTAAACTCTAGTTAACCTTCAATTAACCTCAATTCTTCCTGTTTCTGTAAAACAAAAGAATCCATGCTGAGTTTCCACTGTTCTAATTAAAGAACCAATATCATGAACCAACATCATCAGGCTGTAACGTGTAATTGTGAATGTTTTTGCCTGGGTTTTTTTGCCTGTGAAATAAAGTACATGAATTAACACAAACATTCAGCAGGATGCATCTTAAATTTCCTTTTACACATTATTGCTTCATATAAAATATGAATGTCTTAGATTTCTGTACATATCAAGACATCATAAAACTAATAATTTAGGACTAAGGTCAGTAATACGGTTCCATAGCAGGCTGTCTTCTTTAAATCTGAAAATGCCTTTTCAAGTGAGTCATTTCAACTTACATAAAACCTCACACATAGCTATTGCTCTCTGTCTCATCACTGCAAGTACAATGCAGTGCCATGCAGAGTTATCCAACTCTAGCTATGAACTACATTCTCTAGTCCAATCCTCAGTCTGAGTGAAACTGCACATGTAGTTACGCTACTTCTGGCAACCCAGCTAATTCCCTGGGAATCAACATCAACATGCCGGACAATATGTTGTTGTCTGGATATATCATGAATGTAGCTCTCAATCTGTTCTGTTTGAGTCATTTTTTCTGCATGTTTAATTGCCACCCCACTAACTTAGATCATGGCCTTTCCCACCTGAGTCAGAGACTGAAAAAGAAACTGCTGATCCAGATTATTACCGTAGATAAATGTAAAACAAAAGAAGAGAACATGAATATTAAACATATTATTAAGAAACATGTTGTTTGAAACGAGTGAAACAGTGCAATATGTATTCAAAACATCAAGATTACAATCAGAAACGAGATTTTACAACTTAAACCCTATCTACTTGTTATATATGATCATATCAGCGTATCATAAAATTCTGAACAAAAATGCCAGCTGTCCACCTTTACTGCAGGTAATTGTCAAAATCTTTTCTTCCCCTTTCACAGATGAAGAAAGTTGCAGTAAATTATTCTAAAATTGGATTCTGAGAAGTAAATTCCATTGATTAGCAAATTTGAGGGTTAAAACTTTAAAGTATTAAACAATAACTTTTCCAGTTGTTAATGTCTGTTTAATGCGGACCATTGACCTTGAGAGACCTGAGCTCTAATCCTGACATTGCCAGCTGGTCTACTGGATAACTTTAGGGGAACAAAAAAAAGGTATTTTCCCTTCCCTGTGCCTTTGTTTCCATATTTGTAAGCTGGACATAGGGATTTAGAAAAGAGTACAATATCTCCTTTGGCAATGATCTCAGTATGCTGGTATCTACAGATGAAAAGCTGTGTATAAAACACCCTAAATACATGACAGGACAGCAAGGCAGAGAAAAAACTAAGTATCTTTTCGCCACTTGTTACCAAACTGTAGTATTGAATGCAATCGTAACCATAACTTAAACAACATATTTAAAATTGACAATAAAGACATATGGTAGTCTAGGATACATTTTAAGAGTGAATAATCCATTTCAAATGGATGCTCTGTAGCACTCTTTTTCTATACCTTCCCCAATACTTGTTGTAAGGTGAGAAGCAACACTAGCACCAAATCCAACTAATCCACTCACCCACTGGGAACTTAAAACTGAATGGAAATTTCAACAGATAAGTGTTTTACTATCAGCTTGAGCTTTATGTTCAGTTAAATAGAAAGCTCTAGCTAATGATTGTCCTAAATAAAAATTGCACTAGTTTTGCCCAGTTAAGCAGCTGTCACCTATCAGTATCATGCTAGAGTCAGTTCTCTAGGAAACATCCTAACGAAGTAGATAATTTCATGCAGTGCATCCCAAACAAACAAAGGACTGTCCAATAATTCACATTCATTTGCGTAAGTGTTCTCCCTGAAATACTTCACAAATTACTAAAATAAGAGAGAAATCGTGCCATCTGCTTCAGTCTGGCCAGTTGCCCTGAAGTGAGGACTGATGCTGAAATAGCAGCATTTTCACTGACGGATGGTGGTTTTCAAACATTCTGGGAGCTGTGGCGAGGTCCTTCCAGCAGAAGGAGCTGAAGGGATATGATGACTTGGCACATGTTCTTGGCACTTTAGCCCATCTTATGCAAATTTTATGTTTTGCTGCCAGGAATGGAGGACTACAACCTTACCTCATCAAATCTTTTCGTATCAGTGTAATCTACCAGGATATACAGCAAAAGCAGCCTTTGGACCGAATTATTCTTTTACTTTTGCTTTTTTTCATTATTATTAAATAATGACTCTGCTATCAGGGGGAGTGGAATATCACTGAAGATCTTAAAAGGGAAGACTAATATAGATACAGCTGAATAGCTCAAAGTAGACATCATGGGTTTCAAGGATAAAAGCTAGTCACTGTCTTCCCTCTCTTATCAGGATGTTGGATCTCCCAGGGGCCTTTGCAGACACGCTAGATTATCCTAATTTATACATAAAAGGGAAAAAGATGAAAACTAATCTGGAAATCTCTTGGGATCCAGAGCGAAACTAGTAGTCAGAATTATCTGCATCAAGCACCACAAGCATGACAGCGATAACATTCTAACAAAGAAATATTCTTTCTGAAAACGTTTAATCTTGGTTCTAAGATCTGTATATGTGCAATAGGATATTTTGCTCTCTATTCACTTGTATGCAACATTATTCCACAGAGTATTTCAACATCCTGTTGTTCCAAAGCTTATCATAATTTGGGGGGGAAAAAAAACGGTTGTTAGGATGCCTAATTTTAAGTACTTGAATTTGGTAGTCAAGATGCAGCCTTCCATGACAGCATAACACATTGTTAACAAAGATTTTACACTCTAGTGTCTCGGGCTGTTCCATCACAAGTTGAAGAAAATTTCAATTTCCCATGATTACAACATGGTCCAGATTTTCTCTCCAATTCCTTTTGGTCACTTGGATAAAGATCAGCTAGTATTTATGTGATATTCACATGTCATATCCATACTTGATCTTGAACACCTGATGTCAGAACACATGAATATGTGGATGTGTTTTACTGTAAACAAAAGTTGCCAGTAAATAATTACACACATATGACAGGTATCAAGGCAAAGCCTCTCATAAGCATCATCTATGACTGAACTTTCCACAGCTTTCTCATTCCATAACTCATTTACATATAAAACTGCTATGTCTCATTCTTCTTAGGTGTTAGTACTAATGGAAACCAAAGGCCTGCAAGTCCTGTGTTTTCACTGAGAACCAAAGATGCAGATACTTTAGAACTGACTTCTGGAGTTGAGACTGCTGTTACCTTCAGCAGGAATTCAGATTCTTAGGACCAGTATTTTGAGAGGTAAGACATGTTTTCCTTCAATACGGTGGGTGATTCTTTAGTAGTGTCAGATCCAAAGGTTTTCAGATTAAATCTTTTTGTAAGGACTTCAGCCTGATTAATTCCTCTGTGCAGGGCAGAGGAACTGAAGATAGGGTATTATAAAGGACCTGCTGCCAAGGTATGCAAAGCAGCTTACAAGTATCTCTTTTAAAGTAGAAACTGTTTAATTACATATAGCACCTTTTTCAAAACCAAAACTGTTCCATAGAAGAAAATTGCACCAAGTCATGTAAACCATAGAATCATAGAATAACCATGTTGGAAGAGACCCACCGGATCATTGAGTCCAACCATTCCTATCAAACACTAAACCATGCCCCTTAGCACCTCATCCACCCATCCCTTAAACACCTCCAGGGAAGGTGAATCAACCACCTCCCTGGGCAGCCTCTGCCAGTGCCCAATGACCCTTTCTGTGAAGAATTTTTTCCTAATGTCCAGCCTAAATCTCCCCTGGCGGAGCTTGAGGCCATTCCCTCTTGTCCTGTCCCCTGTCACCTGGGAGAAGAGGCCAGCACCCTCCTCTCTACAACCTCCTTTCAGGTAGTTACAGAGAGCAATGAGGTCTCCCCTCAGCCTCCTCTTCTCCAGGCTAAACAACCCCAGCTCTCTCAGCCACTCCTCATAAGACCTGCTCTCCAGCCCCCTCACCAGGTTTGTTGCTCTTCTCTGGACTCGCTCCAGAGCCTCAACATCCTTCTTGTGGTGAGGGGCCCAGAACTGAACACAGGATTCGAGGAGCGGTCTCACCAGTGCTGAGTACAGAGGGAGAATAACCTCCCTGGATGCAAGTCTATTTTTTTTTGACTGCTTAACTAACTTCTTCCATGATTAAAAGCAATCCATGTAAAGAAATGAACACTGATGTAAGAGTTTATAATTACTATAAACCATATTAGCAGAAACCGTGGTCTCACATCCACTGTTCTATTAAATACACACATAGAAATGGGCAACTCCTTTTTATAACCTCTCCTTTAGAACGTTTGGGAATTGTGGGGTTCTGCAGAAGTAGCACTGCTGCTTGAAGGAGCCCTGTCTTGTTATCTGCACTACCTGGTACATGTTTAAGTAGGAATATGCAGTGGCTCTAGGGCAGATGTTTGTGGGCTGCTCTTCATTATATAAACCAACTCTACAATTAATTTAGTGTGTAACTTGAATATGGGACAGCTTTTCCTTGCAAAAGACTTGTTCCACTGAGTGATTTATCAGTTTAAAAAGCACCAGCATATTTAACTAAACAATTAAGGAATAGAATGGTTGAAGGATTCAACCATGCCACTAACCAACTGAAACAAGCAGAAGGTTAGACAGCTGCATCTGTGTCACAGGATGGATTTTGTCAAAAGGTAACAACTATGAAAACATTGCCTTCATCATTTAGATTTGCAGTTCTGAACACAGCTAGTTTATGTTCCTGGAATACAGAGTTTTCAGTTCCTTTGTGCAATTTCTGTAACTCTTGTATACATTAATTTTCTGTTTACTGAGGAGAGGGCATTTTCAGGTACAAATAAATTACACAGTACTAGGATTTTTACTTTAAATGAGCCTCGCACTGAGGGTTTTTGCTCTTTCCATGAGAGATTTTATCTTCATTTAAATATTCCAAACCGCAGAGAATTCATGACTTCTGACGTATATTGCTGTAGTTTTTAGTTATCCTTGCTATTAATAATGTGATGCTATATGTAAAATCAATATATTTAGCTTCAGTGTCAAGCCTCATTATGCCTTTCTATGCTAAATTAAATAAATTTCTGTTAGCATAAAATTCTTGCTTTGAAACTGTTACCAACTGAATCTTTATCCATCTTCTGCAAAAGACATGCCCCCCAAGCTCCTTTATTCTTATGTGACACAGCTGTTTTGTTCACTCCTGAATAGTCCTTATGTGTTGTTCTACATGTTTTAGAATTTGTCCTTGGCTTCTTTCAAGTATTGAAAATGAAGCTGCACATAATCTTGGTAACGGTTTCCTTAATACCATGTAAAAAAATATATGACATTTTATTATTCCTTCTATTTGATAAATTTTTGTAATATATGTGTGTTTGACACCTCTTAATTAACTTAGCAAATCAGGAAATTACACTGTTTATGGATTTGCTTTGCAAAAAATAAGCAACCCCTTACAAGTTCCATTCTGTTAACCACATATACTTGAGCTCACTGAATTCCTTAAAAAGGACATGCAACCTAATCCTAGCTTTATGGTATTCCATTTGCTGCAGATTCACTGGTCATTGTCTCATTAAACAATAACTCTTAGTGGGTTTTGTTTTAAATATAGAAGGATTTGGTTTTACAATGAGTTTCATTATGGCTTGAGTTCATTCAGCTGTTTAAGAGCTCTTCCTTTTTTCCGCTCCACTATAAAAAGGTGAAATACTGCTGCACTTGGCTGCTCTCTTATGATGCTAAATATGATAAGTTTTATAAACACAGACAAACATTTTTGGCACCAATCCGCATGAGCTTTGCAATGACCTCAGTCTTGTTACTTTTCTTGACATGGATTTCTCTGTTCATGCATGCAAATTACATAAAGGTCAATCTCAGGAACAGTTAAATATTCATTATGACATATATAGGCTGAAAATTTTGCTTTAGGCAACTTTGATTTATTCCATGTTAAAGCACTTATCGATAACTCATATTTAGTGGCAAGCCTATATATACAGACTGCAGTTGGTCAGCTGATGAATGCTGTGGAAAATATGACCGTTTATTGAAATAAAATTCAAATTCACATCAACTCTATTCACAATTTTTTGATTCCTATGAATTTAGGAGCTATTTTATTTCCCAAAATACCTACAGATGCCACAAGCATTACCAGCACTCATAGGGCTATATATTTTCATCTTTTTGTGAGACTGTCTTCCAAGATATTTGCCATTTTGGGCATCATCTGTTCCAGAAACAACTGCAATTGCCATGTGATTGAACTCAATCAACCCTAAACATGAAATATCAAAGAGTGAAAAGCAGATTCTCAGAGGCAATAACCAAGCAATGTTTCATAAATAACTTGTAAATGAATAATTTCAAATACCATTTGTGGAAGATCAATAATTTCCAATGTCTATTTGTGTATGCCTATGTTTAACATAACATTTGCTCCATGTATACCTGTACACCCAGAGCACAGATAATACATACAAGTTACCACATGTGCAGTTATTGCTAACAAATGCAACTGTCTGCAATGATTATGTATTAAAACTGACTACATTTTAAAGTTAAGCACTATTTGTGTTATTCTTGCTTGTACACTCCACCACCAAATTAGTTTGTAACAGATTTAGAGAAGGTTTTAGGAAGTTTTGTTTGTGCTCTTCAAGTAAAAAATGGAAGACTCTCTATATAAACTCTGCACAAGATCAAAACTTAAGACTTCCCATATTTTCCTACAGCACAGATTTCTTTAAGTAGTTGTTGATTTCTTAGCAGTTTGTAAGAGTGATCACAAGGTGCTGATTTTCTTCACAGCCGACAGTTATGAAGAGCAACTTGTGACAGTAGAAGATAGCGTGAAAAGTGATCATATATAATTAGCCTTTTTAAAAAAGGTCAAAAGATCTATCAAACTAAATGTATCTAAAAAGAAAAATATGTTTCCCTAAATATTAATTCCTCTGGCATTTACTACGGAAAAAGTATATAACTAAAAAAATACATTAATCCTTCATCCATGTCATGACAGGGTTTGAGAATACACGTTGCATTGCATTTTCTCTATTAAACAGAGACAGCAACTAACCATTACTGGAAATCTTTAAAGTACATTTTCTTAAATGACTCCAGACCCAACCACTGGACTAGGAATAAGGTGATGAAGGTCCTATGGACAAATCTGTAGTCGGTAGAAGATGAGAACAGATGATTAAATAATGTTCCAGTGTTGTTTGAAAGTGTTTCTATTTTGGCTACAAGGAAGGAAAAACTTAGCTCAGTAGTGTTAGAATAATTAACTGTTGCCCTTATTAATTCTGGTGAATTCTTCATGCCGGGTATTTCACAGCAATGAGTCCCACACAACTACAGTTCTGTGTTTCGTGAGCACTCATGGAGTTTAAAGATGAGCTCTGCTGTGCACACTGTTGTCTTACTTCCTATTTGGTCAAAGCAGAAGCAATCAGGAGCACATCTGTGACTACTTAACGTGGGCCATTTTGTTCTCAGTACTGCGATAAGCACGTCCTGGATTTTACTCTTATCAGGTGCTAAAAAACCTATTTTGCTTACGCTTATCAAGAAATCAACATAGAACTAAAAAAAAAATTTAAAAATTTCCTCTGAAAAGTTATGAGCATCTTACCAAGGCATTCAAAAGGATGTCCTTTAAGCACAAATTAAATGTCTTCTATAATCACTCTGTTTTCTTTCAAAGTTAAATTCACATTTACATGCATAGCCTAATAAGCCAACTTGCTAAGGCAAAAAAAAAGAAATCCCAGAATTAATTTAATTTATAATCCTGATGCACAGGAGTGAAAGTGGACAGTTTGATGATGCCCTGTGACAATATACAAATTCAGTCCTATCCAGTAATGCCAGAAAATTTCCATGCATAAATCAGAGAATACTTTTGGTTAACTAAGACATCTAAGCATAAATATGTATATCCTTAGAGAGATATATCATGGAGGGGTACTTTAGACAGAAAAAAAATGCAGGTACTAAATAAAGACACTACCTGATCTGACTCAGGCTTTGTAAGCCGTTTAGAGGTTTGCCTGACTTTTTCAACATTTCCATTGTTCCAAGGAATGTGCTCTATGACATCAATATGCCAGAAGAAATACTTTAAAATACTTTGATTCTGACATTTCAGTGTTAATCCAGCTACAATATAAAATTGATGCTGAGGTCATACACCACATTGTTTTTAGGCAGAGCACTGCTGCCTAAAATATTACATAATTTTATTACTTAACAGGAAACTGCTCACAGCTGGTTAGTCAGTTTACAAGCAATTCCTCAAATTCATCAACTGCATCAGCTCTGTTTTAATCTGTTTAGTATTGGATGATTCCAGGAGGTCTCTGGTACAACACAGAAAATACTTCACATTCAAAAACTCATTAAAAGAAGATTCAATATGTTAAATTAGGCAGTAATTTCATTCGGGCCCCAGAAAGAGAGACAAATGACATCTCTATAAATTTCAGTTAAACTGTACTACTACTCAGCACTTTTACAAATAAATTTAAGTATTTAATAAAGAAAGATTATAACCTAGAATTTACTTTGTTAAGCAAGAATAGACATGTAAATACTCAGGAACTCCTGTGTTATCAACTGAACTCAAAACTGGCAACTAAGCTGTTCAAGTTTATTTATTAAAAAATGAATAAAATCTGAAAAAAGAGAGTTTAATTGAAGAAAATTTACTTTAGAGTTTGACAAAATTTCAATGAAATATCTGGTAGGTTTTTTTCACTTAGGTATTATCAGTGAATAATACTACAAATTTGCCTATGTTCCAGATATCAGACAGTTAACCTTAAGCAGATTGGTTTTCTATTATTGTAAAACTCTTTCTCTTAAAAAAAAAAACCAAATCAGTTCAAATCACGTAGAAGATAAATTCCTTTTTTTCTAGTGTGAGATAAAGGATAAATATTATCTACGTTTCACCACTCTCCTGATCCTCCTGAGCCGCGTAATCATTCTGTCAGATTTTGAAATAAAGTAAATAAAATAATAATAATAAAAATAAATAAACCACAGTCAATCAGCACTCCCATTCAATTTACATGAAATAGGTAACAAGCAGCTGGTTAAAATGTATTTTGGGAAGCCCCGTTGGTGTAAATAAGTATGAACTATGATTTTGTCACTTCAAACAATTGCAGATTGTGTTAAACAAACTACCTTCACGTTTGATGCCAACTATATCAAGCATTTATGCTTTATTTCAATTAAAATTTATAATCACATTAGTTAATATGGGTTAAAACATGAGTAAAGGTTTGAGAGCATAGTTGGTGAATACTGAATAACTTATAAAGACCATTTACATTTTAAGAAAAGGCTGACTGCTTCTGGGAACAAAACAGGACGTAGCAGAAATCTCTCAGGATCCCAGTTTTACAATGCTCCTTACTGAAAATCAGCATGTTTCAGTCAAGGAGGACACTGTTTCAGAACTTACCACACTAACATGGTATTATTCCAGAATAAACTAATTCTAGATCTTGTCAGACAAGAATCAAAAGGGAACAAAATTAGAATACTTTTACTCTTCCTTGGCAACCCAAATTAAAAAGGCTAATTGCTTCACCTCCCTCCAAGGTATTATTCTTCCCAGAATTTGAGAGAACTGAAACACTGTAATAGCTAAAGCATAGCTCTCGTGCTAAGGCTCTGCCAGGTAACTGGCAGCAAGGTGATGCAAGTAGGAGTAGTGACTTCCAATAACCCAAATCCCTCTCTGCAGAATGAAGACAGCCAGCAGAGACTGTTGTGGCTGGATGATTACCAGTCATGAACTGGGCAGAGGAAGCAAGACATGGTGTAGGCCACTCATACTGCCTACTGGAAAGTCCCTATCTTAATTTTAATTATTAAGCTAGGTTTCATGTAGGGAGAGACAGCTTTTACAGTCTAAGCAGAATCCTAAGAGCAATCAATCATACGTGCAGCACAAGCAAAAGAGAAGAGAAATCTGGAGCAAAACCGGGAGAAATCCAGCTTTACAGTGCACACACACTTCAATTGTGTGAGCTTCTCGCCACACAGATTTTCAGAAACTGGAGACATTACTTGCATAGCCCTATTGAAGTTGTAGTATATAAACAGTAGGCAGGATGAGGAAAGGTGACCATTGACTTGTTAGAGCCTTTGACTGTCACTGTCTTTTAAGTCAAAGCAGAAATTTTCATTGGCAGGTTAAATAGGGAGATACACTGTTAGCTTTCACTTTGTATAACCCTAGCAAACATTATTGAACATTCAGTAACATAAAAGCTATACCTATTCTACTCCATCCCACAAACAACATTCACAAAAATCACATTTCTTTAATCCTGTACTGTCTGCCAGACTTGAAATCATATTAAAATAGGAAGAGCACCTCTGCACAAACACTGTTTTTGCACCTGTACATTCTTGATTTGTTTGGTTTTTTTTTTTTAACTAATGCAAATTTGCTAATCTAAATGGGGAAAAAGTGCTTTCTTTTTGCTTGCACTGTTGTTTCAGCATAAAACCTAGCATCTAGATTAAATAGATAAAATAATATAAATACGAAATTTTGACATGGAGCAAAGCCTAGGGGAAGAGAACTATTTATCTCCTTTTCAATTCAATGCACATAAGCATCAAGTTGCATAGGACCTCTGTCTAGGAAAACATTTGAGGTGGTTCTGAATTGGGAAAACGTACTGCTCACTTTCAGTTGTCAACTCCTGACCTGTGGCTTAGGTTACAAAAGCAAGAAGGTTCTCAATACTTAGAGACCAAGAGTCTAACAAGCTTTCCAAAGCAATATATGTTTATTAGAGAAGCCTGTCCTGCAGGACAAGACCACAACATATTTGCTAAATCAGCTCAAAAAACCTAAGCAGATGAAAAGGCAAGTGCATGCACACACAAACACGCACACAGGGGCAGAGAGAAATGTTTAAAAGGGAGGTGGAGTGGAATATGAAGATAGCCAGGAAAGAAGGCTATAGCTGATTAGTGCTTGCAAGAAAAAAAAAAAAAAAAAGAGAGAGAATTCCTACCAGAAAGCCAGAATCAGCATAGAACAAGCAAACCTTTGTAATGCAAAAAGTATTGAAAAATTAAGGAACAATAATGGAACAAAAAGTTTACTTTCTGACATGCTCCAGACAAAACCCTAAAAATATACCCCCACCCCGGTTCTCTTCAACACAGACTTCTCCTGTGGTGACTTTTATACTTTGGAAAGACCTGGAATCTTCAAAGAGTAGGTAAACATTCAGAGCTCAGGTTTGCACAAGGAAATGCCAGCATCTGCATATACCAAGCAGGAGCCCTGGAAGGAAGGTCTTCTGAGAATATTGATGTATTACAACAAACATTGACAAGATGTATTCACAATTACTGACAGTGCTTAGAGGCCTTCTTGTCCAAATTTGCTGATGGATCTTTCTTAAATATGGGATATACTCGCATCCTAATACTAAATAAAAATGTAAGGCCATAGCGTGGATGAAGTTACATAGTTCATGTATTTTACATCATAACATTAATTTGTAGTATGAAAACCTGAAGTGATTAGTATTTAAAAGGAAAGAAAAGAAATTCCTTTGAAAGGACTGATGTCAAACTGACCATAGTTACCCTTACTGTGTTTTCCCACTTCCTTCTGCCAAAGACAGGCATCAGAACTTAAAATTGATAGGTGCCTGCTGCAGCTACTTTCATGATTTTCCTGCAAGTGAAGCTATAATTATGTAGAACACGTTCAATATCTTTACTCTTTTTTCCACAGGAACATAAAAAACCTCACAAAAAGTCCTCTGCTCTTGCATGCCAGAGTGAAACATTCTTTCCCAGATTTGGATTTACCAATGACTTCAGCTCCATACACATAAAAGGGGCTAATTCCTAAACCAGACCTTTGCTATCCAACTCAGTGTCCCATTTTTAACATGGCTTGATTTCAGTTTTGTTTGTTTCAAATCAATCAACTGTTGAGGAGCCCTTGACCTGGCCTATGAGCAAACATTTCCCATCCCAACTCTGTCACAAATAAGTGAACCATAAATACATCACACCAAACCATTTTCTGGGACTAATATCTGTGTTTCCCTGACTACCAAGAGTTAGATGGCATTGGCTGCTCAACATGATTTCTATGATCCCATAACAAAATGATGATTTTTTTTTTAAATTAAGGCATGTACCCCGAAGTACATTTTGAGCCTGATTCACAGAGACATATATATTTTCCACAGCCTGTTCTAAACTTCGGCATTCATATTCATTGCACACTAATCATCTGACAGACTTGTTGTTAATAGTACTGTAAAATGATAGTGATATTATTAAAATTAAGTGTTCTCTTGCACATAAATATGTATATATATACACACACACACTCACGAATATTTATCAAATATCAGTTAAAGTCTTGGAATGCTTTATTTACCTGATAACTCAAATACATTTTTATTTTGCTAATCAGTAAAAGGTTAAAGTGCCAAAGGATTTCTACCAGCTTTAGGAGGATGAATTTTACGCTGACAATACACAGTACGTTAGAATCAAGAGTTACAAATCAAGCTTTTTTTTCCCCTTTACTACCTCATGACAGTAAATACTTGTAATTTTCTTTAATTTCTTCTGAATTACAACTCTGTAATGAGAGTACATACAATCTACCTGCTGACTCTAACTACTACAGTGATTTTGTTTCATCTGGGAAGTACAAGCACTTCTTCTGTTCATTGAATATACACATTGCACATTATTTCCCTGATACATTTGTTTGTTCATGAATAGGATCCACAAATAAAAATGTGGTAAGTAATGAATTTACAATGCTAAATCTAATTTTCCCTAATTCTAGCTATTCTGCCCCATTACTACTTCAAGACATGTTTCTGGATGACCAATGCATTATGCATCCTGCTTTACCTAACACAGTCCTGGACAATGACATCAGCTTTAGTGCATTGTACTGCAGTGGTTTTAAAATCCTGTTTCCTTTAACAGACACTACCTTTCGATAAAAAATACTCAGATGCTAGCGTATTTGTCCCATAATGATATCCCCAGCAATAGTATTCCACTAGCACAATGCAGGTGCCACAGTTGGACCCCGCATTCACTGCTCTGCAGCCTGCTGAAGAGAAGAAATACTTGAGAGGAATGAAATAGTGAAAAGCAATGCTTCTGTAGTTGCTTACTATCAAAGACCTAGTAAAGATACAGGTGGCAAAGTATAAATCTGGGCAGCTCCTCCTTTGTCTTTATCTTTGTCTAAGTCAAATACCGTGATTCCCAATCTCTGCACCTTGTATAGCAAGGTGTCCTGCATTAATTTAGGTATGTTTTGACTTTTTTGCAAGACAGATTATAAAGCCTGAGCCAAGTACTTAACTTGCCAAGATTCTCTCACTTTTCCCAGTGCTGAGTTCATTTCTGATCACTGTGTAACATATCACGTTATTATAAAAGGTACAAGTAGTCAATTATTGATGGTCTGACCAAAGCTCTTACTATACCATCCTTTCAACATTAGCTATCCTCTGTTTCCAGCTCCAGTTTTACAAACCACAGAATCACTAGGTTGGAAAAGACCTCCAGGATCATCAAGTCCAACCATTCCTATCAACCACTAAACCATATCCCTGAGCACCTCATCCACCCGTCTTTTAAGCACCTCCAGGGATAGCGATTCAACCACCTCCCTGGGCAGCCTGTGCCAGTGCCCAATGACTTTTTCCATGAAAAATTTTTTCCTGATGTCAAGCCTGAACCTCCCCTGGTGGAGCTTGAGGCCATTCCCTCTCGTCCTGTCCCCTGTCACTTGGGAGAAGAAGCTATCTCCCTCCTCTCTACTAGAGATAATACTAGAACAGCTGGATTTGCATTAAAACAAACTGTAAGAAGAAAAAAAACCCACTGACAAAGTTACTTAAAAAAAAAGTACTTTGGCTTATATTACGTTTTTAGAACTAAAATTCTCTGATAGTTATTGGAGGAAAAGCAGATTTTCTTGGTTGTCGGAGCATGAAAATATCTAGTCTGACCTCTTGTATTACTTCAATGAGCACACTATACTGTTTGTTTAACAGAAGCTTGTCTTCCAGAAATGCAATAAAACTCAAGTTTTCAAGAAATGAAGATCCTATGACTTGCCCAGGCAATTAATTTGAAAGACTAACTACATATACCGCTAAAAAATATTAAGGCAATTTATCAGACTTTAATTTCAAGGCACTAATAAATTTCTCTGTTAGCTTAGAAAACCATATAAAGAGAAATTTTATTCCTGTGAAAGAACATGTACAAATAAGTAAAATCATCATTCAGTCTTCTTTTTAATAAACTAGATGAGACTGAGATCCTCAAGTCTCTCATAACATACTTCTTCCAGCCAAATAATTTTTGTATCTCTCTCGTAAATCTATCAAGATTTCTACAGTTGTCTTTCACATTCATAAAACCAAAAAAGATAAGGCAAACAAAAGAGAGGGAAAACAGCGAAAGCTTCCCTAATAAGCACTTCCTTCTGGTTACATAGACCTTACCTAGATTTCACAGATTGGTAATTCGTATCTTCACTACAAGAAGTAACTCAAACACCAGTGCAGAAAAACTGGTAATGTAGCCATCAACTGTTAAACTTCAATAGCACTAACACACACTGTTGGTAGGGTTCTCTAAATAATAACTCTTACATTAAGGTACAGAATCATAAATGGAGAGATATATCATGTATTCACTTCTGAAGAAAATCAGGCATGCATTCTGCTTCTTCATGGGAAATGTATTTATTAATTTTATCTCTATCTGCATTCATGAGAAGACAGACTTGTCTAAGGATGAAGTAACCAAATAGCCTTTTCCTGCAGCCCCTTAATAGAGATCTCCCAGTATTGTCATCAGTAAGTCCAGGGGCATTGAGCATGTCCCAAAACAGGAGAAGTAAATACAAACTCTTTTGCTTTGAATCTTCTTTTCAGGTAAACATTGAACTGAACTGTGATGTGGTATGGTGGGTATGAAGTCTTCAGTAAGTAAAACACTGCCGCCGGTGCTACTCACAAAAGTAGTGCAGATTCTGGGATGGTTTGGGCTGCCACCTATAATGAGAGTTGTCTGCTTCCCAACCAGGAGGGCTGCCAGAAAAAGTAATGGTCTGCATCTAGTGCTATAATCAAAGCCTGCTATTATACAGTAGAGAGGGAGAGACTGCCAGATAAATTTTTAGGATACTCTAGGAACGTTTCTGTCTAAGTAACAAATTTCTCAACGTTAATTATTTTGCTGTCTCTTCCTTCTCTCTCCTGCCATAGCTTCTAAAACAACATGTTATTTAAAAGACAGATAGACCTTTCTAAATTACAGACTACTCTTGTGCAGGCTGTGGCTCAAAATAGCAATTATCTCAGGTGTTGGTCTGCTATCATACTAAAAACTGGTTTTCTAACTAGAGAAGAATTCCAGTATCATCTCATGACTAAAGTTAACAAAAAACATTTACCCAGTTGTAAAGCAGGTTCTTAGAGTAAGTTCGTTAGGTATAGAATTACTCCATGAGCTACCAATTTCTAAATTGTTTGATGGCATCATTCAAGGTAGTCTATTCAACCTATAAAGTTTGGCTAACCTGAAAACAGACAAACCCCGCAATTATTATCGTATTACTAGAGATCTACATAAAATTCCTTTAATTTCAAAGAAAATACCTAAAAACCTTTAAAGGTAAACATGTTGCTATGCACACACACAAAAATAATCTCCCAAACACAATAGCGTAATTTTTCAAGAAGTGAGATATCTGTAAGCATTAAAAACTGTAAATGATGTTTCATTAGACACAGAATACTCACCCAATGCTGATAATTCCCTGGTTTTCACTAATTAAGCAAGGCAAAATATAAAATAACAGAGGAATAATTTCTTGGACTTCAGACAAAATGCTTTTGATTCACTAACTATAAAAGCTGCAGTATAAAAACAAAAAAAAAAAAGAAAGAAAACTTCAGGTGGATAAAAAAACCACTAGTCATGGCAGTTAAGCAACAATGTGGGAACATTCTAAAGAGAACTAGGCCTGGATGCTGTGAGATTGTTTAATACTGAACAACTCTAACAAGGCTTTGAAACTGAGAGCTGAAAGATAAACAGGGGCCAGCTGGGAGGAATGTAGCGGCTAGTTCTGTGGGAACAAGCACCAGCTGAAAGAAAAACAGTTGAAGAGAACTGTCAACATAGTTAAGTTTAGTATAACTTGGTTTCTTAGCATGTGCAGTAGTTTAGCCAATAATATGTTAGTAATAGCCTTATGGACAGCTACCTTTAACCAATAATACACTGTAGATACCCTCGTGGGCACCCAGTTATGTAACCGAAAAGGGTTTATAAAGAAACAACTAAGCTCAATACAGTGAACATTCGCTGATCACATTGATCTCTGTGTTTTGATTCCATGCTCCCGTCAACACAACAGCATATGAGATCTGCCATATATTTTGAAATTAGAGTATTTTCTGTAGCCCTTCTAATTATCATTGCCTGTCATGTAGCAGAAAATCATGTATGCATTCTGCAAGTTAACGTAATTTGATTGTTGACCAGCACAAACACAGCATTCATAAGGGATTGAAAAACATTTTTCATAGTATACAATTCAATTGGCTGTTTTTTTCCAAAGAAAAAAAAAGGAGCCTGGTGATCAAGAAAAAATCACTTTTTCAGAGTAAACACTCTTAACCCAATGAGCAGGTCTTCTAACAACTTACAAAAAAACACATTTGAAATTACACAAGTAGGAAAACTTGCTACCTTACACTTAAATGAGTTCTCCAGGCTCTGATGTCTGATACAAACTCTGATCCAGAATCTGTTCCAGGTGCGCATAACAAAAAGGTCACGGAAGCAGAAATCGATACAACCTGTGAAGGCTCTGCTTAGTGACAAATGCTGCTAGACCAAGAGACTAATTTGATTTAAAGTCTAAAACTGCAGGGAACTCAGGACAAGTCTGAAGACAATTTTATAACCATGAAAGATAAGGAAGAGCAGGAGTCTTTCAGGCCATGTTTGCCTTTAGCTAGAAGATAAGGGAACAGAAGGAAGCAGCCACTGAGTAGGAAGAGAAGATCTATTAAATCACACAAAGCTACCCTAATACTGCAGAAAAGAGAGGCTTACATTTCTGGAAAGCACATAGCACAGCTTTGGACATTTCTCCAGAGTGGAGGGCAAGAACACACACAGTCTTGCCTCTATTCTTCCTGCAAATTTCCCATCCTGCACAAAAGAAAAGAACTGCCTCTTGGCCCCTGCCATGATCACACATTACAGCAGCACCACCTACTCCTTACCTCCTAAGCAGTCGACCCCTAAGGCCCCCTGAGACCTCAGAATTGCTGAAATGATCTCTTCTCAGGGCACAAACCAAAACAGGGCAAAGGAAGAAGCTCAGACTCCTTGAGAGTGAGGTAGCTCCAAATACAAGTTAACAAGAAGAGAGTTCTTCGCTGTACATCTGCAAAGTGGCACATTAACCCTATACAGTCCTTCTTTGCCACCTACAAAATATCTCATCATCCAGCAGAGCCACCAAGCTCCTAGGAGTGCTGTCTCCCAGCCCTTCCCCTGCACAGATGGAAACTTCTCCTAACTGAGAAGATTCAGCAGCATACCAGGGACAAAAACTTCCCCTCCAAGGATCCAGCCAGCAAGGAAGAAAGATGGAACCACCACAAGCTAAATGGAAGACCTCTTTCAGCTGTCAATACAATCATTTACCAAAAAACAATCATCCAAGCAGAAGTACATCTGCTGGCTTAGGAAAAAACAAAACAAAACAAACCCCAAAAGATGACACTTAGATATTGCTGGTGCAACAGAATCAAATGAACAAGTGAACTAGAGTGTTCTGCTGGGGAAGATAAGCCTACCAGCTAAAGGGCTATGGCATTGTAGGATTACTGCAAAAGGCCCCTGTTGAACTGTGCTCCAACAATGCTCTAAAATTTGAGTCGATAGTTTGGTGATAGTACAGTTCCAAGCACTGCAAGTCCATGTACACCTTACCTCCTAGCAGGTGGATGACCTGTCTGTCACTACAGCCTATTGCTGTGTCACTGTCAGTCAACACTTTCCCCATGAGGCTATGAAAGAGAAGCAAAAGACACTTTTGTGACAAAAAAAACTGCTCAAAATTCTGACCTGCTGGTACAGACTAAGTCTTCATGAGCCTATTTTTGTCGAACCTGTATGGGGTTTCATCACATTTTGCACACTGAAAAGAAGCTGGCATTAACAAATTGCTATGGGCAACCAAACTCACCTACACCGTTCTTGGCAAATTTGCCAGCAATTTATGTGCTCCCACAAAGAGGAGGATCATACCATGCTGATGCTATGCTAGTTGGCTGGATATACTTCACTCACACATTGTGTGCATCTGTATCTGTGGGGGGGACTATGCACTTCCTGTGATACAAGCGCAAGGGCTTCTTAGAAATTAATAAGTTTTGTTACTTGGGATCTGAGAAAAATTTGGAGAGGTATATGGGATATTTTCCATATTTTCAGTTATTTCATACTGTAAATCTAACAGTTACTTTGTTTTCACATGACACTTGTATGATATCACACTGTTCCCAGGATTAATAAGCTGTTTTTAAAAATGTGTCAGCTATCTAGCAATTTATGATTTTTGGTTGGCCTTAACAAAAAGCAATGCAGTAAAGCTGTGTAGACATCTATACACAGTTCTGACATCATGGTACTTAAAAGCATGCTATACAGTGTTAACATACTGGTTTGGTTTCTTTATTTCATAGACTCAGAAAGAATCAGATTAAGTAAATACAGTTATCCTTGAAGAATACCTCGATAGCTATTTTACATTACTAAAAACTAGAATTTTTTTCTGATCTTCATATTTTAGGGAGGTTGTTTTTTTTTAAACTGTCTCTGTTTTTTTTCCAGAAAGTTATCTTCTGTCCTTCACAAATCACGTCTCTGAAGGTAAAGCAAGAGATTTAATCAAATTCTACAGATAACTATTCACTTTGAAATGTCCTTATATACATAAAGCATTCAATCTATTAAACCATCTGTCTTACTCTATATGCAGAACACTTACTACTCATTAGAACATTTATAGAAATATAAACATACACATAAATGAAGTACATACATACACATTTATGTGTATAATGTAAATACATGTTAGAACCTCCAAATTTCAGTGACAAATGATTTGTGGCCACATTCCTATGAAAGGTTAAACTCTCATTCTCTTTGAAGTATCTGTGAGGTATACAAAATCAGTAGATCAAGGTCTGACACGTAATTTATACACAGAATGTAACATAAACAAAGTAGTAAAACCAGCAATATTTTGAAAATTCAAGACTATCTTACTGGAAGGTATGTAAATCTATAAAAGAAAAATGCAGTGGTTGTTTATTGCTATGTATCAGTTGTGATCTTTTATAGTTTGGTCTACAGTAATAATTTACAAGTTAATTAGTTATAAATTTTACATGGCTGTTACTATCGGTGTTTGTACTTTAAATTGTGGGTTATCGCATAATTTGCATAACCACACAAAATATTCATGTAGTTCTGTTACAGAATAAATACTACTTATTAAAATAGCAAAGGCTGTAATTTATCTTTCACTATCAACTTGTAATTCCTTTTTACTTCAGAGTTTCAGTAGAATAATTCACTATGCCTATTTCTTCAGAATGAAAAAGCGATACAAAGAAATTGTTCTTATACTGTGTGAAAACTTCCATGGATCCCTAAATGGGAAATGGAAAGATTGCACTAGGGAGAAGAGGAAAACAGAGTATTCGGGCATTTTCATCCCACAGAACAAACCAAGGAAACATAACAAGAGAAGCAACAGAAAACAGTTTCACAGTAGGCCTAGCCTGCCTAAAGACCTTAGCCGTACTAATTATGAAACAGTCAATCTGTAGTATCTTTCCACAGCTCTAGGCTAAAGTCTGAGAGAATTCTGCTGATCATGATCCTTTCTTAACCCACCTCAAAAATATCACAAACTAATGCCTATGAGGGAGTTATCTTTTCAGAAGATTTGAAAGTGTGTTATATATACATATAAACTCGTTTTAAAAAAGTTAAAATCCATGAACTACACAGACATCTTTGAGTTGCTAATAAAAAACATCATTCACTTCACCTTATTTAAGGACATCGGTGTTGAGACTGGACATCAGTCTCCAATATGAAGAATGCAGCATTGATAAAACAAATACACAGCACATCCTTTCTTTATGGGTCACATATCAAAAATCTCTCTTTAAATGTGAAAGGTACCGTACCCAGACCACTCTTCATTTATCCCAGCCATTGGTTGTATCACAGTGCCTGCATGATCTATTCTTCAGCCATACACCCATATACTTCTGTCAAAAATTAAATCCCTCACTGCGCACATCCCAGTTTCTAAGCCTGTTTTATGTAAGAAGCACTTTTTCAGACATGCTGTCATGCACCGTGACTCCCTATATGACTCACGTGTAAATGGAGCAGACGAGCTGAGACCTCATATGCTAGCTTGCTCCTCCTAAAAAGGTATCAGAATCACTAGGTTGGAAAAGACCTCTGCCATCATCAAGCCCAATCATATCCACTACTAAATCATATCCCTCAGCACTTCATCTACCCAGCTTTTAAATACCTCCAGGGATGATGACTCAATCACCCCCCTGGGCAGCCTCTTCCAGTGCCTGATAACCCTATCGGTGATGCAATTTTTTCTAATGTCCAATATGAACCTCCCCTGGCACAGTTTGAGACTTATCCTATCGCCTAAAGGTAATGATCCTTAGACCCCACTCCTCCCTATTTCTTTTTCTCAAGGACTGCTGTACAGAAGATTTTTCTTCTACAGTTATAGAAAACAACTAGAAGCCATCCAGCCTGGAAAAAAGTTTCCAGATAAGCAAACCAAGCATAATTTTTTCACTGCTGCATTTGGCAAAGAGTCAATGTCTGCTCAACAAGTAAAGATACTGCCTCAGTCACAGTGAAATTCCTTCTTTTGTAGAGAACAAATGAAGACAATGGAACATTTAAAAGTTGCAAAGACCTTAAGCGAGGCTGCGTGATGCATAATGCTTGTATAGGCAATCTCCAGAGACACAAAAATTTAAAAATGTCAATGTAACTCCCAACAATTGTAGAAACTGTAGAAATCCCTAAAATGTTCTTTCATCTGACTCATTCTGCAGTAAATTTCCAGTGCTGCTTATCCACTCTTCAGATGCAGTAGTCGCTAGATTTTCAGAAACAACTTTCAAAGCTCAAGATACACAGTATTTACCTAGCAGAATCCATGTTATAAAGCTGACTCTACAATGCTGATATTGTCACCTTCCATTACAAGCCAGGAACTCAGTAATCACAGAATCACAGAATCACTAGGTTGGAAAAGACCTCCAGGATCATTGAGTCCAACCATTCCTACCACCCACTAAACCATGCCCCTCAGCACCTCATCCACCTGTCTTTTAAATACCTCCAGGGATGGTGACACAACCACCTCCCTGGGCAGCCTGTTCCAGTGTCCAATGACCCTTTCTGTGAAAATGTTTTTCCCATGTCCAGCCTGAACCTCCCCTGGTGAAGCTTGAGGTCATTCCCTCTTGTCCTGTACCTTGTCACTTGGGAGAAGAGGCCAGCTCTCTCCTCTCTACAAACTTGTAGAGAGCAATAAGTTCTCCCCTCAGCCTCCTCTTCTCCAGGCTAAACAACCCCAGCTCTCTCAGATGCTCCTCATAAGACTTGTCCTCCAGCCCCTTCACCAACTTCGCTGCTCTTCTCTGGACTCGCTCCAGAGCCTCAACATCCTTCTTGTGGTGAGGGGCCCAGAACTGAACACAGTATTCAAGGAGCGGTCTCACCAGTGCTGAGTTCAGGGGCAGAATCTCCTCCCTGGACCTGCTGGTCATGCCGTTTCTGATACAAGCCAAGATGCCATTGGCCTTCTTGGCCACCTGGGCACACTGCTGGCCCATGTGCAGTCGCTGTCAACCAACACCCCCAGGTCCCTCTCCTCCAGGCAGCTTTCTAGCCAGACTTCTCCTAGTCTGTAGCACTGCACAGGGTTGCTGTGCCACAAGTGCAGCACCTGGCATTTGGCCTTGTTAAACCTCATACCATTGGTCTCAGCTCAGGGGTCCAGCCTGTTCAGATCCCTAATGTGTGGGGAAACAAAAAATGTGAATTCTGGAAAAATGCTGGACTGCAGAAAATACTGAGAAAATGAAAGAAAATTCTTTTAAAAAGCAAGCAAAAAGTTGGAGCACTCTATGTAGTCAGTATGCATTTGCCTGAATCAGTTAAAAGCACAATGACCAGAATCATGACCAAAGAACCTAGAAAAGAAGGAAGGAAAGTATTTCAACCTGAAAAACAGTCAGGAACAAACACTACTGAGCTTATGAAATCATATTTCTGAACTACTGAACCTCCATATTGAACTGATATGTACATTAATGTTGCTAGCATATGGAAGAATTTTACAATAAAAATCCTTTCATTTATGTCCTTGAGACCTCAGAAACAAGATGAAAATACAAAAATAAGACACTAGAAAGTCCTAAGGGAGGACAAAGGATGTAAAAAGACATCTAAGGAAACCATGGATGCACAATAGTTCATTTATCAGAGTCTAGCAAATATTGTCTATTCGTCTCATTTTAATTCCCTCTTGCAACATGTGGAGACAGAAACTAACTTGAGGCAATAACCATGAAAAACTAAGCTGTGTAGGTAGCCTTGAGGAAACAAACAAAATAAATATTGCCCTGGTTTTGGTTTTCCACACCATAAACTAACAGAAGCTTTTCAGGAAGGTGATCTCATTTTATATCTTCTTAATCCCTTTTCAATTGCTGCCAAATCCTGCAATAAAATAAACCTTTGAGATTACATCTATATCTATACCATATGTATACACACAGAGATGTTCATATACACACTTAAATATACGTATAAATTTATGTAAATTCAACTTACAGACTATGACTGGTGTACTGGAAATCTGTTCCTAAACTTTACGTTTTTCGTATTTGGTACAGCCCTCAGAATTGGTGTCTTGAACACAGTGAAATAAAACAGAAGCAACAACTTCTGCAGAAATGCCAGCTGAGCTTACAGCTGAAAGGACAATATTTACTGATCCATCTCTAATAACAACCTTGCTCTAAGTCAGTGTCCTCTTGCTCAACCACTTTCTCTTTTTAGCAGTCAGCCTGACCTTTGGTCACAAGAGGAACAAGATCAATAATATCAACATGAACTAATCCTGCTGAAGCATTAATTTCTTTTCTGTCCTTTACTAAGCCAAGAAAGCAAGAATTGCCTCAACCTTCAAATTATGAGCCTAAAATGATACATCTCAAGTTATGTGCCTAGACAATTTACAAAGTAATCTGATATTTTAGAGCTAAGAAAGCTCAGTTTCCTTTTGTCTATTGATCTGTTTGTAGTCAGGAACTGTGTGTACTTAGTTCTAGCAGCAATAATTATTTACAGACCAAATAATCTCTAAATGACATACTGTTGTAACTTTCATGGTTTGTAAAATAAAAAACTTGAGGGTGTGTATGGTAATAGGAAACCAAGTTTTCCTGAATCTAATCCTAATCCACATTTATTATATGGTCACCCCATTGATGCACACAGCAAAAATGTGTCAAAATTATTATTAAAGTAAAATGCCCCAAAGTTGGCAAAATTATTTTTTTTTCCTTTTCTTTTTGATTTGGAAGGCAAAGATATTGCAAACAACACTGACTATACTGATGCTAAATATAAGTTCCTAGTGTCTAATTGCGTATGGCATATGTGTAGGAGAGAAAAATGCATTTAAGTATGTATCAATTAATTGATGCATTAAAGAAGTAAGATCACACACATTGATAAAATAAGATTTTTACTACAAATGACTACACACAATAGTAAAGCAGTACATATTTATATGTGAGAATGTAGGAGAATATATTTTATGCAACTTTCTTCTACTTGTATGTAGCCAAGATATTATTTGTAATATAGAAGAAGGATAGAAGTCAGAGAAAACAGATCAAGAGACTTTAAAAACGCATCTAGTCCATCCTCTTACCCAGCACTGCTCTAACAGATGTCCAAAAATCATTAGCTGTAATTCTTTGACTTCCTTACGAAACCTTTAAGTGATAAATATGTAAGTTCCTGCCACTTCTTTTCTTTGGAGATCTATCCTCTTCCCATTTTATCTCCATTTGAAGCGGTAAAGAGGTAATGAAACTATTTAGAAGAGGTACCTTGATTTTCTAGATTTTCAAGGTTCTGGAAGCTTACAAAGAATCTTTTCCCATGTTACGATTTCTTTTTCTCCAACAGTAACCTGTTTTGTTTCACTAATACAACAGCATCCCAGGTGTGGTGCATAAGGTTAGTATTAGTGAGATTATCTGCTGTGAACTCACCACAGTGATGTGAACATCTGAATGCAAGTGGAAACATGGTATACAGACCCTTATCTATTCGTGGTGCTCTAAAGGTTTCAACATTATGACACTACTGTAGGCAGACATCTTAAGCATCAACAATCGAACCTTTGAGACAGAGTAATTAAATTTGGTCAACAAAGATTAGAACTGTGAAGCATAAGGAAATTATAAGAAAAAATCAAAGGAAGAAAGGGGATGAGAACCTGAGTCTTGTTGATTTCTAGTTTATTAAGGAAAGCAGCAGAGGGCAGGCTGTTCTACAGATTTTGGGATTCCTGAAAAGTTGTGTTTTGAGAGCTCATTCTAATAGTATCAATGAGTTGACCTAAATAGATGAAACAAACTAATAAAATCTACATTGTTTTTTTTCCCCTAGAAAGAGCAGCAATTAAGAAAATGGCAAACTCTGCATGAGGTTTTTAAGAAGCCGGACAAAATTCTGCTCATTTTCATTCCTCAGCTATTTAATAATTCAGGCAGTTCACTGCAGTCAAAATGCCCATTTTCCATTTCTGCATTTGTATAAAGCATTAGTCAGTGTTTTTTAATGATGTTGCCAGTCTTTAGAACTGCCATTGCCTTTTCTCATTTTGCTGTTTTAAGGGGAAAGACCAGTGATAACAATTTCATGCCTTGAAAAGAAATATGCCCTGCTACCTCTACATTTTGTAAAACTGTGAGAATGTCCATTATAAATTTCATTCAAATGTCTTTCCAAAATGATGAATTATCCTCACACTCCAGTGAGGTGAAGCTACTTCTAAACAGCTTTGCTAGTTCTATTCTAGTATTGTTTCTATTTGAATGGTCAATTCTTTTATGATATAACTTTCAATAAATTGGTATTCATCATTATAGAATATTATACCAGATTGCCTTTTGCACATGTAACTGTATATTTTGAAATGAAAAATGGAGAAGTTTGAATTCATGGTGGTTTTGCATGGAATAGATTGGAGGATACACAGGCATATGGTGCCATATGCCATATCCTTACAAATATTAGTATTTGAGACAAGAATGTTCATTTCTACACAAGCCTTGACAGTGCCTTCACCTTAGCTTCTGGACAAGGTGGTCTATGCAGGATCTGTTACACCAGAACTTCTTGGATAGGTTGGGGAAGTGGGAATTAAGCAAACAAATATCTACTGAATTAAAAAGACAAAAAGGTAGGGCAAGAACTCAGGGCTACGTGAGTAATTAAGATCATCACACTCCCAAAATAATGGTGTCAAAAGTCTGGAGTTTCCAAATTGGGTCATGACAGGTACACAAGTGAAATTTAACAGCTTCCCTTCCACCCCTGAAGTAGGAAAGTTCTGTCCAGATGCTGGTCTGGATGTGAGCAGAGTGCTTCACTCTTTCTTAACAAAAGTCACCAAGGACCTTCTTGCCTCCTCTTTTAAGATGTCCAAACATGAGCCAGAAGATACTGCTAGTTAAGCTTTCTGAGGCAGAAAACTGCATTAACTCATCCAAGTTTTTTGGGCTGCAAGTAGACCAAATGCAAACCACATGCATACATTGGAAGCAATGTAGCAGCACTACAACGGGAGCCGGCTTGTGCTAGCAGCAGGGACTACTCTAAAAAGAAAAGCAAAAATAACCCAACCAACACCCACCAGTGCATTTTTTGCAACATATGAGCACAGGAGAATAACTATTATGGAGGCAAGCAAACAACTAATATTCATAAAAATATTAAACATATATCTTATCCCCAACATAATCCATCAACTAACTTTAATGGTGTTAAACATCCTGTGGAAAAAGTACTGTGTATTCAGGTATTTAACCATCACCTCTAGAGTATTTCCAAGGGGAAGAATTAAAATTATAAGGGCAGATATAAGCATGGCAATCTTTTATTTTAAATATATGGCATCCTGAGTTGTATTCTGTTCTAATTATGATAATAAAAATTATTATATATGTAATATATCTACACCATAAAATAAATACTTTACTGGATATATTATTGTCATTGGGTAAGAGATCTACAACAACAACAGCCAATTCATTATACATAAATTCATTGAGAGAACCTTTGAATGTTTCCTTGTGTCAGTATGAATCTGAGTGATGCACTGATTTATTGCAGCTCATCTACAAGTTAGCATTCAGCAATTGTGTGATAGATTTCACTCTTAAAAGCTAGGGTCCTCAAGAAATAATATTCATTTTAAACTCTGAACTTACTGGGGTATAGGAAAAGAAATCATCTCAATAGAATATCAAAAAAAAAAAAAAGCATTCTGAAACTAGGAGTAAAAATAACCCAGCTACATTTTGGACTGTGGCAATTTATAAATATCAAGTTATGGAGTATATTTTTGGTGCTATTTGATTTGATAATATCTTGCTCGGAAACAGCAAATGAAATAGTTTCACCTAATCAAATTATTTGCTAGCAGGATCTTTGGAATAATTTCAAAAGTCATGTGAACAAATTATTGGAAAAAGGAATAGGCTTCGTGTGTGATGATTTGTTAATGATTACATTAAAAAGAAAGTAATTCATAATGAACTTGTAAGGCAAAAGGGGGTTATTACAATGACATAATCTTATCCTTCACACAATACAGCTCACAGGTTTTTGCTATGAGGTTCTTGAAATATTGTGGTTCTGTTTCAACAGGCATGTGTCAGTTAGAAAGAGACGGAATGCTGTTTCGAAGATGTCAACACTAAGCACTGTTCAACAGTGCGTGTTGTACATTCTCCCCTTCTGACACTAAGCCACAGAACTGTCTTAAATAATCACATTTTTTAAGGCAAGAGCCTTCCATGAAGATGGAATTCCCTTACCTGATAGAGAGAAATACATGCTTCCTACTAGTTCTTTCCTCTTCCCAAACCACAAATCCTGCTGTCATGCAAAACTTTGACATGAAGGGTGGATAGCTATGTAAATAGGTATGTAAATATGTAAAGACACTTCCTCAAAAAGAAAACATCCACAACGAAATTATTTGTTTCCTTCTAGAGGTTTATCTGCATTTTTGTTTATGGAAAACTAGACAACAGTATTTCATTAAATAAATAGATTTGAGGGGAGATAAATTACAGTTAAAAATAAATGAGTTGTCTAGTGGAAAAAACTTCAAAACCAAGAATTGTAACACGCTGCAAAATCTATGCAGTGCTTTAGAGTGGATGTATTGCTTATCACCAGCATGTACTAAGAAATGTATCTAAACTAAAATACAGATCACTGACACAGCAAATCTTTTAACCAGTGAGGATGACCTTCCTAAACAGATATAAGGCAAGACTGCTTGAGACCATTCCTCAGAGAACATTGGGTGGTCCCCAAATGCCTTTATTAATACACATTACTAACTTGCCAGAAACAAACATATCAGATAATTTCATGAGGTTCTTTCTGTCATCAGAGGGATGATGCTTCTACTAAGGCTCCAAAGAGCTGATGAGTAAGTCAAAGTTATTCATACATTTCATTAGTGATTTGAAAGTTAAACAAGTGCTGGTAAAATCTGCAAGTAACTAAAAGGGTATTCTTGAAGGAAAAATAAAATTTAGGGAAGTCAGCCCTGCTGAATTCCAGAGCCTGTGACCCAGGCAAAAAAAATGGAAGACCGAATCTGAAAAGTAGTGACTGAGTAGGATTCAGGAATCTTAACATACAATCAACTCACTATAAACGACTTCTAAAACCAAGAATTACCATGACCTTTGGATCTGTGACAATGAAATTCGAGACAATGTTAAAAGATCTTATGGAATATTGTGATATTCACTGACAGAAAGGGAAAACGGACAGAAAAGAACCAAAGACAAAGAGAGCACATAAGCTACCACTACAGTTTATCAAAAAGAAGATTGAAATGATTTGCTTATTGTCTATAAATCTGCTTCAAGAAGAAAAAAATACTGCTAAAGAGCTCTTTAATCTGAGAAAGCCATAATAAGAAGCAATTCCTGAAAGCTGAATTTGATAAAGAAGCTAATTGGAAATATGAAACAAAGTAATTTTTTAAATAATGAGAGTAATATAGGAACCCAGGGAAAAGGCTGAATTGTCCATTTTATGTCTTTACATCAAGTCTTACTGATAAGGTTATAATAAATAAATAACAAAGCATCAGATGTTCATTTATTAATACTTTATTGACAACACGGGAAGATAGGACAGGTACCAAAGATCATGAAATCTCTGCATAACAGATATCTTGTGCAATATTTTAAATTTGTGTATTGCTGTCTTTAGTAATTCAATGACTGTAAAATAAAAAATTCATTCTGGTCAACAGCAGCTGACTGACAAGCCAGAGGAACATAGTCTTAACTTCAAGTGCCTGATGTCAGGAAAAGACCTCAGTAACTTTGCCATGGTTGACAGAACTCCTGGTTAATTACATAGGTACCGTTTAGTAGTCAGGCTCTGTGATTCTGACCACTGTCATCCAGGGATTTGCTTTTAGTGTTTAAATTTGAGGGATTATATATACAATATATGAATGTAGAAGTAGTCCAAAATGTAAAGAGCACATAGGAAAGCAGATTAATGCATCTCCTCTGCTAAGTAAAATAATACTCAGGAGCAAAGCTAGGAGCAGATTCCCTCATTGTCCATGTGACATAACTGTTACTTTGTTCCCAGGATTTGTTCTGAAGAGATGCATTTAGCTCACTCTGAGACCTAACCAGGGAGTGGTTCAGGGGGAGGAATATTCCAAGGAGCACTCTCCATAGACACAACATGAAAAGGCTGTCCCTGTTTTGGCCACTTCTGCCCTATACAATCTTTTGCTCTATCCCCAAAGGTTTTTCATCCTCAAATACCACTGTATGCATTCCTATCATATCCTGGAGTTTGTAAGACACACCTTTTGTCTCATGTTATAAAAACACTCTGCTGTAGGGCTGAAACACAGTCCTCGCATTGTTTCAGAGGCTTTGAAGTGAAACAAGAAAAGCAAAAAAGTCTTAAGCCCATAGTGGACACTACTCAAGTATTATGCTGGGTGATATCTCATGAAACAGAAAGACCCAAGTAGTTTTGAGGTAAGATAGACACTCCATTGCCTGGAGTTCACCAGGCTTTCCCTCATGGTTTTGCATTGTCGAGACATCCTCTGAGCCAGCAGTACTTAGAACCAAAAGAAAAAAAGTGAAAAAAATTAAGTGGGGTAAATTTGAAGTAGGTGAAGAGATTCTGACATAAATAGCGACAGGGAAAAAAGACAACAAATGATCAGGAGTAAAATACAATCTTGTTCGTACAATCCTAAACATAAGTCCAGCTAACTAAAATCTTTGCTTTCCTATCAAACCTGTAGAACGGCGAAAAGCAAGATAGACTATAGTAAAAAGAAGGGCAAGCTAGGAATGCTCTAGGCTAAAAAAAACTTAATCCTGAATGATTTGCTTCTATGAATATTAAAAGACTTGTTTAAGAATGTAAAGGCTGTGCAATCCTTTCCCAAGACTGCATAAGGTCAGTGGGCAGACTATGTAGCTTGCTCAAGTTTTCTGAATGTAAGCATAGATGGCAAAAACTTTCCCTGGCCCAAGGAAAATCCTAAATTATGACAGATGTCTATCCTAAATGTGTTCTGATTCACGCCCATATATCTCTTCTATCTTTACAGCCTAAAGGGCAACTTCCAGCATCCAAATTGGCTGAAGTCTTTTCTGCTTGTGCAACAGGAAACTACTGCCTTAGCTGCACACATACTACATTCTGAGGATGAAAGGGCATGTACGCAGCAATCTCCTTGACACAGTCACTTGAAACATAAAATATAAGCATTACATAGGTAATTTTATAAATTTCAACTATTTGAGTTCAGAAACCTTCTAGCACTTCAGAAAAAAGGCTTGAATATTACTCCAACACACAGGGTTTTTTTTAAATTTAAGCCAATTTGGAAGCTAAGGTCTCACAGAATTTGCTCTGTTTCACTCGTATATTTCCATGTATATTGTTTTGCATAACACGTTGCATTTGTATATTGCACAACTGTTACACACATATTGTTTTATTAGCAATATTTGTTAAATTGTAAAATTATGCCTGACTGCTGAAATACACCTGTTTTTATATCAATTCAAAATATATTTTGATAGAGACCACTCTCTATATATCTATAATTTCAAGAATGAAATTACAACATGGAAATAAAAGGACCAGAAGGTCAAAGAGTGATATCTTGTTGTTTTAGAACATTTTATAACTCAGACAATCAATGAAAAACAGATACTTATGCATAAAATCATGTTCGCAAGAGTGAAGAACTAACTTAGAGACAGAGATCAGGGAAAGGAAAGGAAAGGAAAGGAAAGGAAAGGAAAGGAAAGGAAAGGAAAGGAAAGGAAAGGAAAGGAAAGGAAAGGAAAGGAAAGGAAAGGAAAGGAAAGGAAAGGAAAGGAAAGGAAAGGAAAGGAAAGGAAAGGAAAGGAAAGGAAAGGAAAGGAAAGGAAAGGAAAGGAAAGGAAAGGAAAGGAAAGGAAAGGAAAGGAAAGGAAAGGAAAGGAAAGGAAAGGAAAGGAAAGGAAAGGAAAGGAAAGGAAAGAGAAAAGACAGAGTCATAACACTCTTCACTATTCTATGACAAGCTATCAGTTAGTAATACAATAAGATCTGACAAAATCAGATAAACAGAATAAGATAGGGAGTAGGCTGACATGTTAAAAAAGCATTTTGACTGCTTGAATGCCACATACAGTTAAATTTCATGCTAAAGAGCATCTGTCTCAATCACTAATGATGATTTTTTGAAAAGAACTGCCCTTTATATTTCTAGCCTTCATGATCATGCAGCAGCCAAAATACTGTCAAAATTATAGAGTAAATCTCTGCATGGCTTACTTCCCAGGACCTTTTTTCTGCTTTTATTATCAACACCAGCCACACATAAGATGTAAACAATTTGTACACATGCAATATTTGCCCTATGGGGACTTGCTTTTAACTGATTCAGGAATGATATCAAAAGTAGTTCACTCCCTGTAGAAGACTGCAAAATGCAGATGATTCAATGCCTATGACAATTCCTCAAAAGTACTAGGAAATGACAGGTTAGAGGGAAAGGAGGATGGAAATGAAGAATTTCAGGCAAATATTAAAATGATGGATTAAGAGTTACGTTGAAGTGTTTGGGTTACCTGCATTATCTGGTGGGATTAAAACAATACAAAGAAAAAATGTGACTCAAAGTATTTATCTAAATAACTGTAAAAGTTTGGAAGGGCACAGTCACATTTTCCTGTAGCTTCTGAATGGGAAAGTTAAAGGTTACAACTACGGTATCAGTTAAAACTAATTAATTAGATAGACACCACTCTTTTGAATATGATGGCCAAAAAATTATTTGGAATTTTGTACTTGTCTAGCTATGCTTTTGAAATAAAAAAAATATATTGTTGAGAAATTAAAAAAAATATTGTATGTGGAAATTCTAATTAAAGAATAGCCATCCTACATTGCAAGGGAAGCTGCCTAAAAGAAATGGTCCTCATTGAATTTTACAGTTTTCAGTGGCAGAGATGTTAATAAAACCTAGACTGTTAGTTACATAATTGCACTCGATCTTTTGAAGCATCTTATTATATTTGCAACTCAGTGACCTGACACCCTTTTGCTTGTTTGTCTCATCTTTCTGCTTCATCTTGCCTTTTTGATGGTAAACCATGTTTTCAAGGTTCCTGATAAACTGAAAATCAGTATAGGTAATACCTTCAGTTCATCAATAACACCAAGTCTTGAATAGTAAAGGGGGAAATCATAGAATCATAAACTGCTTTGGGCTGGAATCATCCGGTTCCAATTTCTCTGCCTTGGACAGAGACACCTGTAGTATACCACAGAAAGAACAGCTCTGTCTCAACATCACAGCTAACCTGAAGATCTCATCGCCTGGACAACTGTACGTGGACTGCAGCACTGAACAGGACAGGTTTGCAGGGTTGACTCTGGTAATGGATGCAAGTACCAGATGAAACAACTGCCAGGAGTTGGACCAATAGCATATAAAAGGGCAGAGCAAAGGTGAGGATTGGAGAACGTTCTCCCACCAGACTGAGCATCAGACTGATGTGATACTGCAAGTACTGTGGGGATAGCTTCCTTCCTTCCTTCCTTCCTTCCTTCCTTCCTTCCTTCCTTCCTTTCTTTCTTTCTTTCTTTCTTTCTTTCTTTCTTTCTTTCTTTCTTTCTTTCTTTCTTTCTTTCTTTCTTTCTTTCTTTCTTTCTTTCTTTCTTTCTTTCTTTCTTTCTTTCTTCCTTCCTTCCTTCCTTCCTTCCTTCCTTCCTTCCTTCCTTCCTTCCTTCCTTCCTTCCTTCCTTCCTTCCTTCCTCCCTTCCTCCCTTCCTCCCTTCCTCCCTTCCTCCCTTCCTCCCTTCCTCCCTTCCTTCCTCCCTTCCTTCCTCCCTTCCTTCCTCCCTTCCTCCCTTCCTTCCTCCCTTCCTTCCTTCCTTCCTTTCTCCCTTCCTTCTTTTTCCTCTTCCGATGCATGCCTCATAACCAAACAAAGAGTGGCATGTGACCTCGTTTGAGTCTTAATTTTGTGTTCGAGTATCCAAGCTAAATGTACCCCTATCTTTATGTCACATATCAAACCCTTCCATTGGGTCAGGTTGCTCAAAGCCTTGTACAACCTGGCCTTGAACACCTCCAGGGATGGAGCATCCACCACTTCTCTCAGCAACCTGTGCCAGTGCCTCACCACCCTCACAGCAAAAAATTTCTTCCTAATACCTGATTTAAATCTCCCTTCTTTCAGCTTAAAACTGTTACCCCTTGTCATGCTACTGTATTCCCTGATGGGGCGCCCCTCCCTCTAGGCCGCCAAAATTCTATTGTGCAGTTTCATGGTTGATCTAAACAAATTTAAGTCCATGCTATCAACAAAAGTGATGCTCCTGACTTTCTCACAGCTGCCCTTAACTGAACAGTTTGATCTTCTCTGAGATACCACTATGGCTTATTCCATTACTACACAAGCACAACAGGGAACCATTTGTGCTGGAAAGCAGCTCTACAACTCTTCCTCCCAGATGGTATTTCCCAATTCCCAGATCTGGCTCACCGGGCAGAGAAGGAGGGATGGAAGTGCTGGTTGGTGGTAAAGGGTATTGAATGAAACCAGTTCACAGAGTAGGAATACGTGCTGATTAGTTTATATCAGTTGTGCAGCTGCATCCCTTGAGAATGTTAAATATATTCCAACTTTTTTTTTCTTTTATTCCTGAACTATGCAAAATAAAAAATAAATTTTACAAAAAACCAGAAATAGTGCCTGATTTTTCTGCGTATACATTATAAAAAACCCCAACTTAATACATTGTAAAATATTGATACAACCTACAATACATTGGTGGGTTTTCCCACTACTTTCTTTAGTATATTTAACTTCTCCTTGGCATTTTTGTTTCTAATTTAACCTTGGTATTGTAGACTTCGGAACTACATCAGTATTAAATTACCGTGTGGCAATCAAAAGAGAAACTGTCATACTTAATACCAGTGTATTTAAAAAAGCAAAAAGTCAGCAAGTTAAAACAAACCAGCAAGTGCAAACAAAACCAGCAAACCAAACAGAAAAAACACCTTTTGTTTTGTTTTGTTTTGTTTTTTCTTTATTCCTTGCACTGTTTGCATCAACACAGGAAAAAGTATTTTTTGGTTTCCAGTCATTCCACCAACCTATAGAATAAAAACAGCAATGTGATTCAAGCCAAGCTTTCACTAAGCTCAGAGTTAACAGAGAGAGATCTGAAGCTTTAGGCAAATATAAGCATTCATACAACTTTTAATGGCTGAAGAACCTTAAAAGAAAAAATATCTTGAAGTGCTTAAATCAAAAGCGACTTCATTTAATGTGTGAACTGGCTTTAAACACATTAAAGCAGCAGATAAGGCATTTTTTGCTGCAATAATTTCCTTTCTTCTGCAGCTTTCAGTTTAAGTTAATCCAAACAACTGGGATTCCAAACTTGTATCAGGTGTATCAAACGTATCAAGCAGATATTTAGGAGAACATTTTTGAATTTGAATATTTACTGTGGCACCGTATGCTTTGGATTATGTTTCAAAATTGTTTATCTTGAGTTATTTTGATCCTAAATTCTGAAATAGGCATTGAAATCCAATTACAGTACAAAAGAACTGGATCTGCACATTCATTCGATCTTACTAAAGAAAAACAATATCATTATTTCAGTGCTTTTTTCTCGCCTTCCCTATGGAGGGGCTAGAAAGAGACACCTCTTAAGTTTTCCCTTGGCAGACAGAGGATAAAAGGGATAAAAAGAGACAAATGGAGAAGATCTAATGAAAGGAAGTGCTGGTAGAAAGGATGGTGGAATTACAGCACTGCTCTTCCTTATTCAGTTCATGTATGCAGCACAGCTCACCATTTCCAGCTACCCAGGCGGCTCCTAGCCTTGGCAGGTGACCTTCTCTAGGAAGGTCAAATAACCATCCTTAGCCGCAAACCAAGAACTCACTAAAGCATGAATCATCGAGATTTCCAGGAAGCATATCAGGTACATATGTTCACATTCTGAGAGGAGACCAATTACAGATAAAAAAGATGTATTTTCCAACTTCCTAAAAAAAATGTTTGCCCTTGGTCACAAGTCAAGAATACATTCCCCTAAATGGCTGTTTCATGTGGATTTTTAAAAATAAATCTACATCAGAATTCTTTTAGTGCTGCTCCTAGTATTTTATCTTGGGATTACTTTTCTTCTCCACACTTCAGTCTGATGGGTCATGTACAAAGGATTAAGAAGAAATACACTATGACTATATCTTTGAGCAGGGAAAAAAAAACAAACCAACAAATCACTTGCAGAAAAAGAGATTTCTATCCCAACAGATTTTTTTCACATTTTAATAGATGTAAAGGTTTATTCATATTTAAGCATTATAAAACAAATAGCATTCAAGTGTAAAGTCACTACATAAATAAGAAGCACGAGTGTGGGGACCCAGTGAGCCGCTAACCAAGGTAACTCACGTGTAAAGTACTTCTGAAGCATTAGATGTGTCAGCATATTTCCAGGCTAAGAACAGAGTGGGATAGGCTATATTTCTTTTTTTCATGAAAATAGATTGGAATCCATATTGCACATTATTCATGCAACTAGAAAACTGCAATCTTACATGCTTTCAGTTTTACTACTTTTCTTTGCCAAACTGACAAACCCATTAAGGTGACACATTATGAAAATCATTGCACATAACAAATTTATAACTACCAGAACAGAAGAAGCACTAATTGCTCAAAAGCTGTCTTAAACATTTATGAGTTACTGCAAAGTATGAAAAGAGTACAGCCTCTAGTTACAAAAAGACAATCAAACAACCAGCAAAGATGGCGCTACAGTTCAGGCAGGTAATTCACAATGAGCTCACAAAGCTCAGGTGTTGTAACAACATTACCTGCAGCAGCATGATGATCAGTATGGGCTGACTTCCCAACACATACTCACATTCCCAAGTAGAATGTGAGTTCAATCACTGAATTCTTCCCTACCACAAACGCACTCCAGGTATGCAGCTTAGGTATGCCCACAGCTGGCAGAGACAGCAGTGGTGCTACACTCCAAGAAGTTTCAAAGCTTTTGGAATGACTGGGAAAAAAATATGATTCAAACAGTCTCTGGAGACTTGCTAATGAATTCAGAGAACTGTCCAAGTCTGACAATTTTGTTCTCCTCCTTCCAACTGACCCAACTACATTAGAAGAAGTTAAAACCAGTAGGTTTTTTATATTTATGTTCTGTTGTTAGCAATTGCTATAGCTGTCACTGGAACATTCTTCATTTGCAGACAGAAGAAGAAAAGTTACCTTATTTTATGACCATCACATCTTCAAGTTCTATATTTAACACAAATTATTTATCAAGTTACTTTGTATACTTGCAAATGTGTATGGTCAATGTATCCTGCCGCAAACAGCAGCAAAAGAAGGTCACAGCTCTGCAAAACCTGGCAGCTGTTGCAGATGGACAAATGGGTGAAGTCTCACTGGATATACTGAGAATATCTGAGACCCTGTAGAATAAGAAGTAATTATCAGACCTGAGAAACTTGCAAAGGCACAGTAGCATGCAGAGGGGTGTTAGGCAGGTAAGAGTAAAGGACTCCTGGGTTTGCAAAGGCAGCTTCAATGTGGGTATCTGCTGATGCAGAGAGGATGTAGGAGAGTGGCTGCAGATCCATGAAATAGCAGAAATACCACATTATGTGGAGAATAAGATCTCTGAAGATGCTGCAATGGAGTATTAAATTTTCCTGCAATAGCAGGACAGTATTCTACAGCAGAAGACTTTGGTAAGACTATGTCCTCATCCTGAGATGATGTTGTTTCAGCTACCCTCTTCCCTGGTTATCTTCCCTTGTTAGTTCTCAGTGGAACAGCCAGATGGACAATACTAGGCTTCCAGTCCAGGAAGTACAACAAACGTTACACTTGCAGAGGTATAGAAAAATACTGGTTTCCTAAAGTTTCGCAGAACATGACAGTGCAGCAGAAGAGAAACAACATTTCAGGGTTGTAAGACATGGAGTACCTGGTACTTTCATGTGATTTAGTGGCAAGGGTGGTCACTCAAGTGACTAAAATTAATAACAAAGCACAGTTGGAGACAAGAAAGAAGAAAAGGACCTGCCTGTAGAAGTTTCTCAGTGCCAGTGTGATTCAGACTGAGTAGCTTGAGGACTCTAGGCTGGCTATGGTAGTACTAGCAATGTGCTTCTGAAGGCTGAGGCCTTCATATACGCGTTGATAATTTTAGTTAACATTAAGACAGAGAAAAAGTGACAAAGGAGAACCTGGAAGCTTCCTATTCCCTGTTTGGGAGATAGGTTGTAAGAGAAACCAACAATGGGATTCTACAGTATGGATGATAAGGTTGGTGGTTGCTTGAACCCATAAGCAATAGTGAGTAAAATTTGTCACTGTGACTGAAATGAAAGGAGCATTAGTGAGATAAAAGAGAAATTTAAATGGAGGTCTTTAATAAGTAGGCTTACAGAACCTGAAAACTAACATGCAGATAGGTATCAAGAGCCAGTTATGTCTGCCTGAGACTTTGATGTTCTGATATAAGGTACAAACAATTTATTCAGCCTTGTGTTACCTGGGTTACCTAGTTTGTGTTACCTAGTTTGTAACCTTATTAAAAAAAGATCAACCCATCAACTATTTTAACTTACAGGACTACCAATATTTTTCTGTTCTGTTTATATTCTGAACAACTGAGATCAAGACTGAGGACAGGTGGTAATTTTCATGACAGGTGGCCACATTGCACAGTATTTTCCCAGACTCTCCCCCCACCCGACCCAATGCAAATGCAATCAGGAAGTATGCAACTGCCAAGAATATTTACTTTTCTTTTCTCTTTGTGTGTATTCTGTTTCCTTTTTCCTCATTTCAGATAGGAACTAAAATAACACACAGTGAATTTGGGCAATTCAATTTTTACAACCTCTTCTTACATTTGAAGAATGTGGACACTGAACTTATTCATCCTGGGATTTTATATAGCATTTCTGTATGTAGTGCAACATAAAGCAAATGCCTGTGTATGCCATCGGAGTGCTCAAAACCTTGACTCTAATAAGAATTTCCATGTATGCTATGTATGACATTCAATGACTGTAATACATAATCTAAAACCTATGGATCAAGCCTCAGCAACAATAAAATATATAGGAAAAATAAGATATAGGATACACTTGACTTATCATTAACACATTACAGTGATTGGTTTCCATTACAGCAGCACTATGCAAAATATTAAGGAAATCAGTCTGGGATTCTGTATGATATGGAAGACAAAACATAAGTATCATCAGAAACACACATACAAGCTTTCCAGCTAAATGCCATTGAATTAAACAGCTTGTGGCTGAAGTGCCAGCCTGGAAATAATAGAATCTATGCTCTTTAACTATCTCTTATTAAAGACTGAGGCAAATCACTTTACCACTCAGTGACCCAGTTTCCTCATCAGTAAAACTGGAATAGCTCTACCAATATCCTTTTTAATCATTTTGATACTTGCTGATTAAAGTTCTCTGTGAAAGATATTGCCTTTCCCCCATTCTGTAGTGTGGCTTTTTCAGTTTTAATTCATATTTATCTGGATTATAAAATATTGATTTAGAACCATTCTGTTTGAATGTCAATGCAAACATGCAACTGCAAAAAATGAAGTATTAAAAACTAATTGATTCTGTCTTCCTTTACATGCAATGGTTTTCAAGAGGGTTTAAACTTCCTTTTTTAAAAAGAACAACTGACTGAGATCCAGCAGAACTATACAATTCCCTGCACTTTGTTGGTGTTACATCCACAGGCATTTGTTCATAAGAGAGATCTTATTAGTTTTAAAAGTCCCTGGAAGGCCAAATTCACTTCAGTTAAAGGCTATGTTACCTACTAAACATGATGGAACCAATACGGATGGCGTTTTTCCTGCAAAAGCTAGATGAAAATATTTACAAAGGAGATTTTATCATTATAAAAACAGTAACTGGGCTAACAGTCCAAACTTCTTTATGCTAAAGCAATTTTTAATAAACTCTTTACTCATTATCATAAAAAGCAAATATATGTTCTTGTTCAAACATTTTACTTTATGTTAATGAGAAGAATACAACCTGGGGGAAAATGCAGTCAAGCTATGTGTAGGTGGAAAGTACAACATCCATCTAGAATAACCACATTCAGCTCTCCCGAGTTGCTCTAAATTTGCACTACTGTCCAGAGTATTGAGAGAGGTAAAGGAAAGAAACAAATGTGATAGGTTCAGAAAGCAGAAGTTAATGCTCTAAGTGAATTACTAGTAGGCTTAGATGATATTAACATTATGTTTTGGAAGGAGAATAGAAATGAAGCAGAATTTATGGTAGCAAACCTGCACTCCACCCACCCCAATATGCATGGACAATCATGCATGCTTTTAAAAGCAATTTGAGGTTATCTGGGAAATTACAAACCAGTATATCTCACACTGGCACCTTGTAAACATCTTTACATTAAAATAAGAAATATAACAATAAATAATTTAATCTAATAATTATTCCCTAAGAAATAACAATAATTCATCTCAAAAAGTCCACGTGATATTGATCTCTTGGTACTGCTTGGCCTTCTAAAAGATCACTAAACTGGACAACTATTTCCACAGTTGTCAAAGGCTGCAGCTCATGTCCTTAGCCAGAAAACAAAGCAGAAATTGAAGAGACACAGAATAAGAGAAAATACCTCAATTAATTAAAAATTATGGTTGGAAAAAAAACCGGTTATGATTAACTGTCTACAAACTAAAAAGCTAAATTCTAACAGACTTCAAAAATCCCCAGTAGGATCTTCAAGAAACTGAAAAGCATTTAAAAAATGGTTGGAAGATAGGGGAGCACAGTCCACTTCCACATGTGATTCTGACATTTTGAATACAGCATCGCCAAAAGCAAAGGCGCTTCGGCTGAAAACACAGTATTCCAGCGTCCATCTGAGAAAGTTTGCTGCATTGTTTAATCTGTTAAAGACCTAAAGAGCTAAACATGTGTTGAAGTCATTTGGTTTAGCAATTTTAAACATCCCTAAACAAACTTGGTGAAAGACAAAGATGATGGCCAAGTACAAAGCTGAAAATTCAGTTTAATTTCCAGTGGAAGAAAAAATAAATGCAGCTGGTTATGCACATCAGGAGAATCTAAGCTTACAGCAGGAATTCTAGGAATATATCTGTGAATCCCTATAACTAACTGTATGCAGACTGTTGATGAATACAATTGTTGCAGTAAAAAAGCCCCATGAGAGCACCTATATGTTTATGAGCTTGATTCTGACATGAGGATTCACAGCTCAATTTCTCTTTAAAAGATAACTTTACAAGGTTCTGTTGATAAAAATACCCAGCCTAAATTTTCAGAGTCATGTCTGAATAATAACTGTAATGAGCAGTGACAAGAAGGCTCCAGGGCATACACACTATGGTTATATAACCATAGATTGACTAGAACTAAAAAAGACACACAGCATCGTTTCCATAGACAGTATAAAAATACTCACTTAAATAACATTTGATAGTGTTGTAGTTGGTCCCATAGCTGATTAGTTAATAAGAATTTTTCCAAACATGCATTTAAGAAATTTTGTGAGAACCACAGCATTCTCATATTTGTTTTTTTTTTAAAGAAAGATGCTTGAACAAGTCTGCTCCTCCCAAAAGGTTCTGCTGATTCTTCGAGCAGTTTGAAAGTACTTCATATCAAATTCTCAACCTATCTAGTTTAGATAAGCTTTTTCCACTCTCACCCAACACAATTATTTCACAAGCAGCAACACAGGCAGATTAAACTTGGTCTTCTATGTCTTTGGCACCAGGCTCAACTTCATTCATAATAGCCATTCATAGCTTCATGGCATACTGACAGACTTTGTGTTATAATCGCTGCTAGAACTGCAGACAGTATTAGTTCTTTCTCTTCCCTACTAAGAAAGAAGAGAAAGCAAAATGAGAAATATTGAATTGAGACTTGGGACTCTGATGGTATCTCTAGTGAGCAGGATGATAATCAATTTTAGTTTTAATCAGGAATGCAAAGCATCTAATTAAAAGGCAAATAAACTGATAGTTTTAAATAGGTTTGGCTATTTCTAATCCAGGTTTTATTACAGAGATACTTTATATAATCTATATTTTTCTGAAATTCAGCTGATTTTACATAATGATTAATTCAATGTTTGCACTCAAGTTTTAAAATACATTTAAATCAAGAAAACAAGTTACAATTCTTACACTTGTGCAAAACATACTCTAGTTCTCAGAGAATTATTTACTGTGATCACGCTGAAGTGTTAAAGGAACTTTAAAGTTAAGAATTAAAAAAAGATTATCAACTGCAAGAGGTAAATTTGCATGTACAACATTGATTTGCTGTTCCCTTGTGTATTAATTATGATCCTGATGCCAACATCCTATGAAAGAGTCCAGAAGTACAATACAGTTACCCTAGGTTGGAGCTCTATAACACAAGTTATAGACATTCACAAGTCTGTGGGGCTAGATGGGATCCACCCAAGGATATTAAGGGAGGTGGTGGAGGTGCTCATCAAAATTCTTTTGCATCATCTACCATAAGTCCTGGCTGACTGAGTAAGTCCCACATGATTGGAGATTCGCAAATGTTATGCTCATTCACAAGAAGGATTAAAGGGAGCATCCAGGAAACTCCAGGCCTGTCAGTCTGACTTCAGTGCTGGGGTAGGTCATGGAACAGGTCTTCTTGAGTATTATCACACAGCACAGACAAGACAACCAGGTGATCAGGCCCATCATGCATTTATGGCAAGCAGGTCCTGCCACACTAACTTGATCTCCTTCTATGACAAGGTGACCTGCTTAATGGATGAGGGATAGTGTGTGGATGTAGTGTACTTGGACTTCAGTAAAGAATCTGACACAGTTTCTCACAGTATTTTGCTTGAGAAACTGGCTGCCACTGGCCCGGACAGGCATACTCTGCTGGGGAAAAAACTGGCTGGATGGTCGGACCCCGAAGAGTAGTGATACATGGAGTTAAATCTGGTTGGAGGCTGGTCACAGGTGGAGTTCCCAGGGATCAGTGTTGACTCCAGTTTTGTTCAATATCTCTATCAGTGATCTAAATAAGTGGATTGAGTGCACCTTTAGTAAGTTTGTGGATGCCGCTAAGCTGGCAGGAAGTGTATAACTGCTTGAGGGTAGGGAGGCTCTACAGAGGGATCTGGACAGGCTGGATCAATGGGTGGAGATCAGCAGGATGAAGTTTAACAAGACCAAATGCCGGGTCCTGCGCTTGGGGCACACAACCCTATGCAGCGCTACTGACTAGGGGAAATTGGCTAGAAAGCTGCCTGGAGGAAAAGAACCTGGGGGTGTTGGTTGACAGCGACTGAACATGAGCCAGCAGTGTGCCCAGGTGGCCAAGAAGGCCAATGGCATCTTGGCTTGTATCAGAAACAGCGTGGCCAGGAGGTCCAGGGAAGTGATGGTGCCCCTGTACTCAGCACTGGTGAGGCTACATCTTGCTTCCTGTGTTCAGTTTTGGGCTCCTCAGTACAAGAAAGACATTGAGGTCCAGAGAAGAGCAATAAAGCTGGTGAAGGGGCTGGAGAACAAATCTTGTGAGGAGCAGCTGAGGTAACTGGGGTTGTTTAGCCTGGAGAAGAGAAGGCTGAGGGGAAACCTTATCACTGTCTACAACTACCTGAAAGGAGGTTGTAGTGAGGTGGGTGTTGGTCTTTTCTCCCAAGGGATAGGCAATAGGATGAGAGGGAAGTCTTGTTTCTGGATACCAAAGATGACACCAAGCACCTAGACTGTGAACTTCCTTTCTGACAGTCTTCGACACTCACAAGTTTCACCTGTCTTGTTAAAAACTGCACCACATTATCAGAACAGCTGCAAGAGGGCTTTTATGATTTCTCAGTTGCCAACTTTCACGATCCCATTCTAAACTAGAGAAATAAAAGAGATCTTTAAACTATTCAGTATTAATATAATAAGTGGCAGCAGTTTTGGTAGTTTTTCCCCTCATAAATACCTTTAGCTGTACCTGATCCTGCTCTAAAAACAACAAAAAACCCCTGCAGTCTTTCTCAAAAGGTTGAAACATGCTAGGGGAACCAGAGCAGAAATTTGTATTCCTTTACCTTGGAAGCAGGCAACCACTGAAACTGTCACTTTTTCTCCTTATGTTATAATATCAATCTCACAGCACAGAGGATGGTAAAATGAATACAAATAATGCAGCAGTTGAGAGAGGGTACTTCATTCTTTTGTCCTCATTTCCTCTAAGTGGAATGTCTATGTTTCTTCTGTTCTCTACAGCACACAGTATGGCAAAGTAGATAAACGGCACTGATACTGCTCTTCCTCATCAGGACCAGAAGCATGAGGTTGGTGAGGAATCCTGACAGTAGCAGAAGCAAAGTTAGAGATGTGTGGTAACAGAACTGATGCAGGACTAATGGAAAATAAATTAATTGAACATGAAGACCTAGTTACACTGTACTTGTATTAACTCTACATTTCAGAGTGTCATTTATTAGTGTATGAACTTAGAAGGAAAATATTCACTTTTAATATCACATCTCTTAATTTCTTCATTTGAAGACCTAGAAAGGGTTATGGCTGGCTAAAATAGGCAAGTAAGGTTCAACGTTCTACTTGCTTGCTCAGAATTAAATTAACTCATGGATTGGAAGTCAGGAGAGAATTATTCCTATAAACAAAACCAGTAAGGACTTAATTCTTTTTCTGTCCTCTCTTGTAGCATAGGTTGTAGTCTACTTACTGGAGTATAATGCATACAGCACTATTTATATTCCTTTACAAATAGTTTAAACGTCTTTGTAAACAACTGGAAATTGTCTCAAGTCCTTAAGTTGTTCAGCAGTCCTGAAAATTACACTGTTTTCTTATTGCAGGTATTGATTCACCAGTGATTTAATTTACTCTTAAAAGAAATAGAAAAAGCTTCTTTACCGTAGTAAAAATTGTCAGCCTAATGAAGAGATTCTTCTATTTCTACTTTCAGGTACTAAAGAATGATCTCTCAATTAAAACTGAAGGAATCTGTAAAATGGAACAGTTTTTCATTTGAGAGTTGCAAAGCTACAAACTTCAGAAGCATAAGAGGAGACATTCTTAGGAATGATCCTCACAGGAGAATTTGCTTCTCCAGTTGTTTCAGAAAGGACTGGAGTTTCTAGCTTTGTTTTCTTTTTAGTAGGGACATCCTACTTGAGGATGTTATAGAACACTTCCACAGATGGGGCCCCCATGACTTCTCTGGGCAACGTTCTCCAGTGCCTCACCAACCTCACAGTAAAAAATTTCTTCCTAATATCTAATCTAAATCTCCCCGTTTTTAGCATGAAACTTTACCCTTCATCCTATCACTGCACTCCCTGGTGCTCCTCCCCAGCTCTCCCTTTAAGTACTTGAAGGCTGCTATAAGGTATCTCAGTATTCTTCTCTTCTCCAGGCTGAACAACCCCTGGCTCTCTCACCCTGTCCTCACAGCAGAGGTGCTCCAGCCTTCTGATCATGTTTGTGGCAACCTTGGACTCACTCTAACAGCTCCATGTCCTTCTCATGCTGAGGACTCCAGAACTGAGCACAGGACTCCAGATGAGGTCTCACAAGAGCAGAGTAGAGGGGCAGAATCACCTCCCTCAGGCTTCTGGTCACAGTTCTTTTGATGCAGCCCAGGATGCAGCTGGCTTTCTGAGCTGCAAGTGCAGATAGTTGGTGGCTTGAAAAGCTTATGGTTTTCACTTAGATCAGTTATCATTAAACTAATTTTATGCCCATTTTTATATGAAATTTTATTTTAATTCACAAATATGTGTTCAAGAATGCCACTGTGGGAACTGTCTTTCTAAGATATCATGATCTACAAAAACGAGTATGACTTCAGATGTTATAATTGCATTTAATCATTGTTCAAAATAAAATCTATAAACAGTCCTTGAGCACAGATTGGAGTGCAAGATTCCTGCTTTAAATTATATGAATAAATCATTAACCCCTATTGATACAATTGTGCTTGCTTTTCCTCCAAAGTGGAACTCTTTGAGGTGAAAAATATTTCACAGCTTTATATATGGTCTGGTAGTAAAAAATGTTGTTGTTTGTAATGGGATGTGTAGTTTTAACTTGCTGGTGAGAAAATTGAACTGACATTTTCATATCTCTAGTCAGTACATCCATCAGTGGATACAGGTTGAGCACAAACTCTAAGAAGTCTGATCTTGCACACTTGCTCTGAGAAGATCTGCCAGACCTTAATCCTTTAACAGAGGTTGCTGGAGAATTGTTTAGTTGATTAATTTCATTAACACTCTATCATAAGACTGATGCTGACCTACTTGCCCATTTTAAAACAAAGGCACTTGTGGGTTCCTACACAAACAACACTTAAAGCATCTTCAGTGGCTGGGCATTTCCCAGGTTAGAAAACTGAACTGAGATGTTCAGAAGTTCAGCTTCAGTTTCAGGCACTTGAGTTTCACTGAAATCATGCTTAGGCATTCCTATGAGGTTTTTGAAATTAGCTATTTTAATACTAATATATGAATTCAATGGGTCTGCTCTTGTGAATAAAGTAATGGATTGGGGCAGGTCTTAGGGCTTCTTGTGCTGTTAACTCCATATAGTGGTTTTATGTAAGTCCCTCCCTTGACTTTTTAAGTTCTCCATCTAAGCAGATAAATCACTGAATGTGTATACTTACATTTCTCAAGTATTCACATGATTTCTTAGCAAAATTATCTCACACACAAATTGGATCACTTCACTCCTTCAAGGAGTAAATAAACAAAATCTCTCACATCTTAAATGAGGAGAAGACAAACTACCCTCACTAAACTGAAATCAGAGAAAAAACAAGTAGTCTCTAACACTAGCAAAATGCAAAGAAAATATTCTGCATTCTTAATTAATAAGTAACATGAGAAATTTCTCAAACCTTGCAGAGGACAGGGAAGAAAATGGACAAAATGAAAATGTGAAAGGATCATGAATTTGTCGAGTCATTTTGGCTTGAAAATATAGGGAAAAAAGTGTTGACGTGGACAACTTCTAATCTGTTAGAAGTTTTGTGGCTCAATTCATACAAGTTGGATAACTCTTAAAAATGGGGCTACTTATGCCATATCTATGTACTGGTGATTATGTTACTCTCCTCAGCAGAATAAGATATAGGTAAAGAATCTCTTCTATCTATCTGTGACTAATGCCTTGTTTACCCGCAGGTACAGGTTCTTTAACACTGTTTGGGTGCTTGTCTACACCAGAATAGATGCTGCATAATATCCATGCTGCTGGGTCATAAGAATATGCCTTGACAATGATGCAGCCTTTTTCTGGTTTGACTGGCTCTTAAGACATGTAGGTATGAAGTCAAAAGTGCTTGCCTTAGTACAAGAGATTATGTAAAAGACTAGGGGTTAATGTTTCCAGTTCTCTCCAAATCACAGGTGCCTGCTGTCCCTTGTAAAACCTCTGCAAGGACTTGGGAAATCCTTTCCATTTAGACAGAAAGAGTAAGGATCAGTTGTTTCTGAAGCGCTGCCTCCCACATTCCCCAAATGATCCAAGCACTGAGGATGGCAGTCATGTGCACGACTGAGGAGGGCTATGAACTTACTGCATGTCCAGAAGGTGTTTGAGTGGGTTGGTAGAAATGTGCTTAAGTGGTGATGACTTTTACATATAAATTTCCAAGCTACCTTTGATCTCCTTTACAACAACACTAAAAAAGGAATAGGCTCCTAAAAGTTCTGCCTGTGCTCCCTCTGGATGAGGAGATTGATGCTATGTTTACATTCTTTTATGCCCCCTAAGACTTGGCTGCTTCAGCTATTTGCTTTCTGATAGCTCTTGTTCCACAGACTCTTTAGGACAAGCTTGGTTTCTCCTGCGATGTTCTTTTTTGATTCTTTCTTTTGTAGTCATGCGTGGCTTTGAAAGCTACATCTGAAGCACTCAGGAAACATCTTGGTTCTTGACTTGAACAGTTTCCATCCAAAAATATGTCATACAGAGGCTGCTTTGCACAGGTCAGGAGAAAGGTGGAGATTGAAAGAATATTGTTTGTTTCCTACTACTCAGAAAAGACAGGTCAGGATTAAAGAATATAAACATAAGGACTATGGGAACTAGAGGGAAAACAGGGCACAGTTAGGGAAAGAGGGACCAAGCTGCCCATGGATGAGGGAAAAGAACCTCTTTGAGGAAACCTTTCCCTCCCTCTCTCCTGAATGAAATCATAGTTTCTGGTTTGTCCTCCTCCCCATTTTTCAGACTTCAGGAAAAGTTATGCATTTGTCCTACACCTGTACCTATGCTTTTGGCTGAAATAGCGTGCAACTATGTCTGTCGCATCTCATACTGAATCAACAACATGTGGTTCACCTTCCTTGCTGCAGAAGATCCTTACAGACGTATCTCTTTGGTTCCAGAAACTTCCAATGATCTTTTACACTGGTGTTCACAATGAGGAGACAATAATTCAGAGCCATTGTAGCCATTCTACGTCATGATGGGCATTGAGCTCTCCACAGGTCCCTTTTTTCCGTGGCCTCCCTCCATAAAAAACATATGTGCAAGAAAGGCGTCTAACTTTCAGGAGTCATCAAGAATGCTAATGGAATGAGTGCCTGTAGCTAGACAGAAATAGGTCTCTCTTCACAGTGTTAGAAGACCCCCAATGTATGCATGTGTCTATGAACTCTGAAGCTGCCTTTCTGCTAGATATTAGTTTTCCTGTTATTTGGAGAAATATCAGTTCTCTCTCCTATCAAAAGTATTTTCCAGATAAAAGTGAAAGAAGAAAAATTCAAAATAAATAACTAAGCACGTAGTGTGACTACAGATTTCTGTGTTTTAAGGATGCTTGCCAAATATCTGTCATGGGTATTTGTCTAAAAAAGATAATTAGCAGACTGGAAAGGTGGGCAAATTGATGTGCGTTACTTCCTATGCATGACAACACTTCTGTTGATGACAGAAAGTTTTGAACAAAAAAGATAGGTAAAGCTCTAAAGCTCACACAAAATCTAATTAAGACACATCACTCCTTTGAAATGGTTGACTGTCACCACCAGCCATAATTTCAATACTACAGTAGCTTGGGGCTTTTATTATATTCAATAAAATTCTTGCAGCAAGCATCCAGAAAGAATTTTTTTTCAGATAGTGATCATAAATACAGTCATCACCTCCAATTAAAATGCTGTCAGATCCATCCACCTCTATGCCATTTTTATGTGTATCTCCAAATATATGAAAATCTATTTTTGCTTAGTAGTTTTCTTTGCAGATGTCAGATTCCAGGTACCTCCTGGATAAACACCAACTGAAATTGAAGGAAGCTCAATACATGTAACTGTAGCATATTTAATCCACTTATTTAAAAAGCATAAGAGAGGCTTGGAAAACCAATGGACCTAAATTCACACATACATGCAGAAACCTGGTATGTATACACATACCAGTGCACACATAACCAGATGCATAATAAACTCAGTATAGATCTAAAATTCTTTAAACTCTGGTGCTGTCAGATATAATAATTCAGGTAAATGGGATTTTTTTTTGTATCTTTTATAATAATTTTATATTCTTGAAGACAGTCAATAAATTCATTTCTCTAATAACCTATTTAGGTATGTATGCATATAAAAATAGATATATGCATGTGTTGATTCCCAGGAGGATTTTTAAAAGAGGTTATGTTAGGAGTACTGACTTTCAGCGAGGTTTGTGTTCCTGAAACACTCAAGTGCTCTGGAAAAATCCCAAATATATTCTATAATGAGATAAAGATAAAATGCACCAATGATTCTTCCAAATCAAACAACAGAACTTTGGTTTTATGATCTTGTCTGTGCTTTCCCCATTCCATCTGCCCAATAAATCATATAGAGTAAACAGCATGGAACACAGCTGGCTTATTTTAAGGATAAAGAGCTACTGAAACCTTGTTTAGATTAAGAGACAGCATTTCCAGGGAAACTAGATCTGTCACATTTTATATTTAGATGCTATGTCAACCTTCTCACAATCCAAAACCCCAAGTCATATTTTCTTCTATTCTTTTAAAGTACATCCAACCTGATAGCAAGCATTCTTTACCATGCTTCCTTTAACTACTGTAAAATTCCATGCCTCCTCAGAACTCTGCAGGCAATGATTTAATTAGCACTATTTATTTTCTCTGACTGATTTTTTTCTAGACCTCACAAACAGCCTCAGTTTTACCTCCCGGTAATACAGGCTTCCTGTGTACATCAGCTGCTGAGGATCCATGCTGTCTTAGGTTTAGATTTCACCTTCCCCTTACCTCGAAATAGTAATTCAGGAATCAAATATGTGATTATGGGTCATTCTACAGAAAGAACTGAGATAATACCTCAGAACTGTAGAATCACTTATGCTGGAAAACACCCATAACGTAATCAAGTCCAATCATTAACCTAGCTCTGTCAAGTCCACCACTGAACCACTTCCAAAGGTGCCATGTCTTCTGAATACCTCCAGGGGTGGTGACTCAGCCACTTCGTTGGGAAGCTTGTTCCAGTGCTTGACAACCCTTTCAGTGAAGAATTTTTTCCTAATATACAATCTAAACTTGAGGCTATTTCCTCTTGTCCTATCCTTTGTTACTTGGGAGAAGAGACCAGCACCCTGCTCACTACAACCTCCTTTCAGACAGTTGTAGACAGAGATAAGGTCTCCCCTCAGCCCCCTCTTCTCCAGGCTAAATAAACCTAGTTCCCTCAGCTGCTCCTCGTAAGACTTGTTCTCCAGCCCCTTCATAGTTTCATTGCCCTTTTCTGGGCTCACTCCAGCACTTCAATGTCTTTCTTGAAGTGAAGGGCCCAAAATTGAACACAGGAGGAGCCTCACCAGTGCAGAGTCCCGCTGGTCACACCATATTTTGATACAAGCCAGGATGCTATTGGCCTTCTTGAAGCCGTGTTCTGACTTCTACAAAATATAAATATGCCTATTAAAACAAACACTGCTGTACTGTATTTGACATTCAAAAAATCACCCTTGCTATCAAAGCATTGAAAATACATAAAAACAGGCCTGGAAAAGGATTCCAAATATAATGGTGAAGCAGAATCTCTCTTGAGCAGAGCCTGTGGAATCTTTGTGATTTGCAAATGAGTTTACACGAGGAAGATTTTTTTTAAGCATAATCTAAAGATAGGCTATCTTCCATACCACTCAAAATTCAAAGGCTATTTCTATGGTTTTTTAGTAGATTTCATAGACAACTTCATTCTGCTATAGCATTTCTGGGATGCAATTTCACACAAGTCAATCTCTTAACCTTCTCCTTACTGCTAAAATTTCTATTTCTCCTCTATGTCCCTCTTTGTGCAGTCCCAATTGTGCACTCCTTCCAGTTTCCTTACAAATAATTCTGACTAGCACTAAGTAATTCAGTTCATTAATCTGGTAAAAAAAGTAACACAGCAAAAATGAACTAGTGTTTTGCCAGGTTAGTGAATTGAATTGCTTATGAAAATATTTGATGAGCACCAGAGCCAGAGCAAGGAAAGTGTCAGGACTGTGCAGCGAAGTGAGAAGTGGGGGCAGAGCAACATTTCCACTTTCACGTGCTAGTGAGTCAGAATGATTTTGTTTGCTTAGGTATAAAATGGCTGCTATATTGTTTGATAACACTGGAATCAGCAAGTTGTTGTCTCTACTAGAAAGGATGTGTTGTGGATGGCTTACTGTTTTGCTCAAGCAACAAGCAAGAAAAATATAGATTTGCATGCCCTATACCTGCATGCACAACAACATGAAGCCAACAAGTCTAAAGAATTCATATTAATGACAACAACAGCCAACATTAGAACATATCCAGAGAAATACTACTAATTTATGCCCGTTTGATGGTGAATGAGCTTTCAGTGGTGTGGCAGCCAGTCTGGACCCAGTAAGTTGTGTACTTTGCACTGCATTTAAGCTAAACTTTCTCTTATTTCTTTATAAGCAGAGATGATAATGGCTATAGAAGTGTCTCTTCCAGAATTTTTTACTGCAGCTGACCACCAAATAATTAGCAGCTCAGTATAAAAATATGTTGATACTCTATTCCATATGTTTGAAGTAGGTGGTTGTATGAGCTAAGCACATCTTTGATGTGGTGAAGAAGTTCAAAGGAAAAGACTCAGCTACTCCAGAAAGTACCTATAATGAATTTTAACAAGCATGTGTGAGCTGAATAAATGAGCATATAGAAATATGTATCCAGAAATCTGAGAGCAACATGCCACTTCTTCAGATCTGATATTGGAATAATCATTGCTAACACCACCGATTTTAATCTGTGAACCCCTGGGCTTCTCTTTTTCCTCTGAAATGAGGAAGACACTTAAGCCTGACCAAGGGTCTTGATCGTTCACTCCCTTGCAGGGTGGTACAAAACCTACTCTGATAGTAACCAGAGACTGCATGTTTTATTTTATTGTGTGTAATGTCAGAACGTTCTCCAGACTGGAACTAGAGAAGAAGAATATGGAGACGATAACAAAAGGAATTCAATTTCATAGCCCCTTTTCATCTCAACGTGTTTGTCTGAAGCAAGGATAGTCCAGGTAGAGTGGTATCAAGCAATAATCTGAGCAATAATAAAAGGTATGGGAGATGAGAACAGGCTTCAAATAAGAAAAAAGTCCTGGGAAATTAAATTTGCTGTGTTTAGGACAAAGGAAAAGAATGACCAGGTGGCATAGCAATTGTTTCAAGAGTGATTTTTTTCCCTTAATTTACCGAGTTTTTTAGCTTGTATTGGTCACAGGAAGACAGTTTTTAATCAATGAATTGCAGTGTGCTCTCAATTCTGTGGTCTGGAGCATAGCTGTCCCCATGAGGATCCAGTACCCAGCAGTCATCGGTGTAGGTAAAAACTACATTGTCGTTTGAAGTTGCTTGAGAATCCCACAGAGACTGCTAGGATCAGTAGAGCATAGCAACAGCAATTCCCATTGCTATAGAAGCTATAGCAGTTGCATCTAAAGCAGCCTGAAAAGAAATCTGGGAGAAGACAAATTGACTGTCATACCAGAATGAACTTTCATTTATCTCTGTACTATAATAGCAACTTATGAATAATATACCCTATTTCAGACCAATTTAACATAGTCAATTTCAGTCCTGCTGCTGGATCATTTGAAATGATCACCTGAAGGCGTGATGTTAAACATTAATTCGCAGCACAGAGGTACAAGCTTCATTTTCTTGGAAACAGCTTGTCTTTTGAGATCTGTCAACTTCTGACCAATAGAAATATCTATACTTCGTGAATCTTTTAGAAAGACAGGGTAGCAATGGTACCATTATGTGACTTATGCTGGTCACAGGAAAACTTGTTCTACATCATTAGATGCATAGTAAACATAAATTCTGTCTTGCTATGCCTTTGTATTGCCTAGTATAACAGAGTCCAAACCGGGCCCTTTTGGTGCTACCAATAAATAAACAATCGGGCACATTTCTCTAATGGTAGCCAAATAGTCTGTACTTTTGTTCCATCCACATGACTGTTTAGAAGAACCAGCCAAAGACAACATACGTGTGGAAAAAATTCTCTCTTTCTGTACCCAACACATTCACAGCAGAATGAAATTGTGCAGCTCTGTTAAGAAGTATTCTTACAGGGTACTGTGGAAGACTCAGAGCCATTCAAATGTATACTTTCTTCAGTTGGCTTAAAAATAATCCATTATGAATTGTATTTTCAGATGTAATACTAAATCTGTTACGTCTTTACTTGGATTTTATTGCCAGATTTCAACAATACAATTGGTTTCAGGAAGAATGGCTTAAATGAGTGGTGTTCCCTGTGTGGTCCCAGGCCTTGTTTCACTGATTACTGTTCCTCCTTGTGTAAAAATGCAATTATTTGTCCACAACTAGGCTTTTTAGATAATACGTTCTGTGAACATTGGAGAGCCAAGTAGAGAAGCCTTCATTAAAATAAATAAATAAATAATTCCTTTTACAGCACCCTCTGGCTTCAAAGCACAGCTTCCATTAACTTAGTGCTCAATTAAGCAAACCAGGGTCTCTGTACCTAAGCTGAGAAGCGTTTATGTTATGAGAAGACATCTCAAGAAAAAACTAATTCCCTGGTAATCTTGATGCTATTGTTTGATTCAGGTATGACAGCTGGTAGAAAATTTACTGTGAATGAGGTACAGGTTTGCTAGCAAAACAGGAGAGGAAATATTAGAGGGAAGGGTGCTTTGAAAAACGTTCTTCTCCCTTCTTCCTCTCATACTTTATAATCCATTTCCATAGAAGATATAGAGAGTTTTATATAAGGTTAGAGATATGGCTAATTTTATACTGCATGTTCCAAGCTCTGGCAGGGGACATACAGGTTTAACTTATTTCTACAAGAATCTATATTAATTCAGGCTCTTTTCCTGCATTTTTCTGGAAGGAGGGAGTTATAAAGGTATAGGATGCATAGCCAATAACAGCACTGCTCCTACAAAACCCAGGTAGCTGAGATGGAAAGAAGAGGTAGGCTCAGGAGCCAACCTGTTACAATGTTGTCTTCCTACATCTACATTACTCATGAAATTCCCAATACCCCTGCTCACAGAAGATATCAGCAAAGTTTCCAGAGACAAAGGTCCAGCTTTCTAACCTTCCATACATCCCAAAAGAAGAACACATGACTAGTATACGTGCGCTTTCCCAGAAGTGCACAAATTCAGGGCGATTTTCCGCTTTGTAATTGAACAGAATGCATTCAGACTACTTAATGTAGGTAAATATTAAGAGAACTATCAAAGCAAAGCTTGTTGCATAACTAGAGCTTTAGTTGAGCCTTGTGAAAAGTTCTGGATCAGACAGAAAATAAGGCTCATGAAAAAGCAACTGTTCAGAAGAAGAGCATCCAAAAAAAGTTTTAGTCATGTTACATGAAGCACAGACTGGTTGTCCAGGAGATTCTTCTTTACTTTGTAACCTGCCTTTGGTTTATAGTTACCTCTGGAACAATGGCAGCAAAAGAACCAGAAAAGACTAGATTGGTATTTTATACAACATTGTTGCCCTACTTTAAATGCAGAATTTATGTAGCTACAAGAAGGTTTGAAAAATTATTGGTTTATTACTTCCATATCCTGTATCTTTTAAACTTTCTTGTAATATTCTTGGTTTTTTTCATTAGTTTATAAGTATTTTTACCAAACTGGGATACATTTGAACCATGACAAGCTAAAAAAAAATATGCAAAGAAACATTTTTAAATACATCACATTTAAATATTCTCAGATTTTTTTTTAAATCAAAGTTTTAAAATTTTCATTACATTTATATTCAATTTATTCTGTGTAGATGTCTAACTTAATAATTTTACATATAAAAGAAGAAATGCATACAGTGCTGGCACTGACGTACCTTTATAATTAATGAAGTGAAACTGGCACTTATAGAGCGTTTCACTTTCTCCTCCAGAAAGAGACAAATTCTGCCCTCGAATCTCTTATTTCCCACCACTCACTAAGATTCTAAACAGGATCTCATATGTGGAGATCTACAGTGAAGATGTCTACAGCTGGCTAGCTGCATTGCAGTAATGATTTTATTTATTGCTAGCACAACATTCACAACTTGCTCATTACCACATTGTAGTCTACCTTTACGTGCTGAAAAGTGTTGACTTTTCAGGCTGAAAAACAAAAATTAATTCTGCTTTACATTAACCAGTATATGCCAAAAATATACACCAAAAAATCAGAAAACATATTTCTTTGGACACCTTAAGGACCTAATAGGAGTTCTTCAACATCACATCCTGTTCTTGTCCATCTAGTAAAGCAAAATGAAGTACAACATAACAACTTCAACTGTAATCTTACCTGTGTGTTTGTAGAAGATGATTCACATCACTGTATTACAAATACATTAAAATGGTGTAAGTTCTGAATGAGAAAGGATACATTCGTATTGCTCCTGTTCTTGTTCCAATTGCCAGAATTTTCTGAACTGGGTCAAAAGCTAAGGCAGTGGGTAGATAAGGAAAACCATGGCGAACCGTCTGGAACAGAACAAATGGGCAAAGTGAGTGAACTGTAATCACAGGTAACAGCATGTATGGTTTGTCACACATATAGGAAGAGAATCTATATCTTGCCATATGTTGTAGTATTTGCAATACATTTCAAGGAAAGTAAAAGGACACAATATCTTGAATACAGAGGTGAAATTCACTCATGCAAATTTCTAGCTGTGCTATTTATTCAGTAATATTTTAAATGGTTTTGTTGTAGCAAAGAGGATTGCAAAGCACATGCTAAGTGATGTGTATATATATATAGTCCTATATTGCTCATCTGGTATACTGAAAGACAACATCAACACACAAGGCAGCTGAACTGCAAATGGAAAAAAAAGACACATAGCATGCTTTTAAAGTACTGTCACAAATAACTCATCCTCAACAGAACAGTTTCAGCAGAGAGAAATGGAACATGTCCAGAGGAAGGAATTCAACATACCAATAAACTGAATTGAGTCTACAAGGTAAAAATCCTTAATATCAATTGAAAAAAACAAAGATGCCAGAGAAGATGTTCTTAATATGAGCAACAAAACCACTTACCTTTTCTTAAACTTTATTTATAATACTATATTTTTATTCTAATTTTCACAGAGACACCTTGGGGAATAAATGATCTGAGCATGACGCAACACATTCTTGAGTTTTAAGGCTGCCTCAAATAATATTTTATGTCAACTTAACCTGGAAGTTACGGTCAATATGACCTGTATGATTCTTAGGAGGCAGAAACAGGTAAGAAAGAACACTAACATAAGAAAAAAAAAATGAAAATAACTATAATTGACCATACAAGCACACATTAAAATGAACTTGAATTCATTCTGTGTGTGTGTGATTGCTTACCTAGAATTGGGTAACAATTTTTTTTTTTGTAGTATAAGAACAATGTTTACAATATTTAATATAATATTGAACTCCAAGATTTACTTTTTTTTTAGTATATGGTTGAGACAGGAGAGGAATTACTTTGAACTGAACAAAATTTAACTTTCAAAGCTATTTTTTCCTTCCTTGAAATTATCTTGTTCATTAACTGTGTCTGTAAAGCATTCAGCAGTCCCTATGGAATAACTTCAGTAAAAGGGATTCCTTCCAAAAGGGATTCCAAGAAGGTTGTAGAGAGGAGGGTGCTGGCCTCTTCTCCCAAGTGACAGGGGACAGGACAAGAGGGAATGGCCTCAAGCTCCGCCAGGGGAGGTTTAGGCTGGACATTAGGAAAAGATTTTTTTTACGGCAAGGGTCATTGGGCACTGGCACAGGCTTCCCAGGGAGGTGGTTGAGTCACCTTCCCTGGAGGTGTTTAAGGGATGGGTGGACGAGGTGCTAAGGGGCGTGGTTTAGTGATTGATAGGAATGGTTGGACTCGATGATTCAGTGGGTCTCTTCCAACCTGGTTATTCTGTGATTCTATGATTCTATGATTAATAGCAGACTTGTTGAGTAAAAGGCAGCTGATGATTTTTACAGCTGTATCACTCCAACTCTTTCATTACAGCTGGAAACTCTTGAACTGATATTCAGAAGTAGTTTGGGAACAACAAAATGTGTGTTTTTCTGCAAATAACCACTTCCGTAAAAGAAATCTTACTCATCTCATATCTTATTTATTGCTGATAAATGGTATCTTTTTAAAGAATGTAAATTATTAGTTTCTAGGCTGCAAAAATCCAGAAACATATGCTACTCCAGTAAGACATAGAAAAGTAACTCCTTCTGATAAATGTCACGTCTACATTAACATAAAAAGATCTCCAGAGCTCTGTCTCTGGTTTGGTTTGCTTTATGGGTTGGGTAGGTTTGGTTTTGTTCTAAAAAAATCCTCAAACTTTCACATCTTCTCAAATAGTAGGATTACTCAAATATAGATATTTTTTTTGTTCTGACATCTAAGCTGGAACTAGACTTCCACCCTAGAAAAATGGTTCCACCTCTCACAGTACAAAACTATCAGGAATTATGAATGAGAGTATTCTCTAGTGTTTGCCTTAACTGCATTACTAATTTTCTATTATATCTGAGATTTCTTTATTCTTGTTATTGCCTGTACTCTTGTTCTTCCTTATGGGAAAAAACATATTTTAGAAATTATTTTCTTCATTATTAATTTTTAGAAATCCTCTTGAATTTTTATGAATACCACTCAGTAAGATTTTTCTGATGTTTAGCTATGACTGGAGCTTTCAGTACTATATTTTAGATCTAAGAATGCAAATAACATTTTTAAATACTTTATTGCATTCTTGTGTATGTATTTAGCATCTGCTTTATTTTCAGTATTTCTGCAATCTACAGTCAGAATTTTCAACTGGAAATTTTAATTGGGTCCTGTTATTGTGACAGAACTATATTTTGGGAGCACAGCAAAGTATATCTTTTCAGGATTCAGTTCAGTAAAAATTCTTGTACTCTAGGATAGACTCAAAAGTGTTATTTGTACTTTGCAGCCATCTTCCATATTTGAATATTTACAGTAATTCAAATCAGGAAGTTCTTGTGGATGAAAAAATCTGCCATTTGTAGAATTAAAAAAAAAATGTTGAAGCCTATTGAACATCCAAGTAAACTGCAATTTTCAAGTAAAATATTTGTATTTATTAGGACTATAAATAAAGGGCAAAATCAGTTTGGAAGGAAAGCCAAGCTATACTGTACATAGTTAAAGCAGAAAAAGATGATTGAGATCTTGGCACAAATTAGAGCAGCCTCAGAAGTGATTCTGAGGATCAAGCCTTTTCAACAAAAGAACAGGGACAAACTGTAACACTTCAGACCCTCAGACTCTTGGCCCAACCACCCTTCTATTTCTAAAGACTGTAAAAAAACCAACATGAAAAGCTAGTACTTGAAGTAGATTTTTCAATTACACTTTGATAAAACTAGTGTGGGCATACGGATAAAAATGACTAATGATTCTGAAACTGTCTGGGCTTCCTTACAGCTTTTACTAATACAGATGAAGAAGAGGAGAAGGCCACAAAATTAACTTGATCCTAGGGAGACAAAGAAAGATATGTTCTTACTTTATTTGAGTTCTGTCTAGTAGGAGCAATGTAGACCAAAACTATCAATGGCGAGCAGAAGATGCAAAACAAAGTAGATATTTTTTCCAAAATGGAACTAGTATAATAGCACACAAAAGCAGAGAAGAAGTGCCCTACAGGATCAGTCAGTGTTCAAAACAATATAGGACCTACCTAACCTGAACACCCTAAGAAAGAAGGAGAAAAAAAAAAAAAAAGAAAAAAAAAGGGAAGAAAAAGAAAACAGCTGGGGGGGAGAGAAAAAGCAGACAGTAGATGGAGCCAGGGCTGCTTTTCTACACAGTATCCCACTTCCTTTTATGTCTTCTTTTGTGGAATGCTGTCTCTAGAGGCAGTCTGTACTTCCTAGGATATATGGTTTATGTGCAATACATGAAATAATTTATTTGAAACAGAGCAACTGCAAATACAGCTACAATTTCAGCATAAATCTTTGTTTGGCTTTGACATTCTCTTTTATATTATCTTTTAAATCATTATAAGCAAATATTCTTACAGTGAACCGCATGTATATATCATTAAAGTAATCTATTCACAATCAATTTACATAAATGAATATAGGAAATTGATTATTTGGGCTTGGCAGTATTCTACCAATGAATATTTTAATATGCTGTATAGAACAAAACAATGATCTCCTTCTGTCTAAGGTTCCATAATGTATTTCACTAACTGAGAAAAGAAAATCGTGCTAGTAATAATATGTAATGTCTAGCAAAACTGTGCATATGTTGTATAATGAAAATTTCCAGTGTGTTTTTCTAAAATTCTGCTCTATGCTGCACTGCAAAGACACCACTCTTTCAACGTGTTTTTTATATTCTCTAGCTCCAGAAAATGCAAGACTAATCCCAATTTTAAACTACATCAATTAAGTAATAGAGTTTATAGTTAAAATTGTTCCTGCTTTTATCCTATTATACTTTCATAGTAATATTTTACAGATACCCTGTTTTCTGTACCAGCTGACAGCAAAACTGATTTACTTAGGTAAATAACTTTTGAGATGTTGTCTATTGTTAAAATGTATGTAGTCTAAGCCCCAGAATGTAGAATCTACTTTCAATTGTGATCCACAGGCTACATGCAAAAGTCTCATTGAACCAAGTCACTGACTGGTTTATGTAAAAGAGGATGAAGTGTTGACTGAAACCTATATAGCCTCTTACTCAGGTATGTAGGAAATTAAAATATGTCAGAGATTATAGCTTTCACCAAGGTTGTCATGGTGCTTATAAAGATGAGCTACTATGCATTGTATTGCTATGAAACCACAACATCCCTCATTTACAGGTTTCTGTGCCTGGAATCCCTGGATGGCAAGTCTGTCTTCTCAGGGAAGATGGAAAGAGGACAAGATATCTGTAGGCTTCCAACCTAGGAAAATAATACATGAGGGACACATTTTTTTCGAAAGCTCAATTTTCACTTTTCAGAGGAATATTTTTTGTAAAAAACTTAGCTTAGCTAAAACTTTCCAAAATTTCAAACCTGAGCCATAGATTCCATTCAGCTGTACAATAGGAAACAGAGCTTCTGAGCATCATCACAGGATATCCTAAAACCTATCTTTATTTTTTTTTCCTTAGATAAAGATACTCATTGAGAGTCCCTCTACCCTGTGTAAAGCTAGAAAAAGTTATATGGAAAAAGACATCTACAAAAGGCAACCTGGAGCTACAGACCGGGAAGGCTGATTGCTGTCCTGGCAAGATAGTAAAATAAAGACTAACTGAACACAGGAATGAAGTTCATTGCAGAAGCCAGCAGCGTTTCTACAATGGGACTGACTAGTTTTCTTTAATTCTATGAAGCCGTCAGCATGCATGTAAGTAAAGGCATTAAGAATTCCTCTAAGTTTTCCAAGAGTCTTCCAATAACATTCCACAGCAATGTTATTAAAGAAACAAAGTTGTCTTGGGACTGAAGAAAAGTTTTTTGTGGATGCTAAGCTGGTTAGGCAACAGAAAACAAAGGATAGGTTTTAATGGATTTTTACCATGAAGAAAACTCAAAAGTAGGGTACTCCAAGGACTAATTTTATTAATCATCTTCAATGATCTCTGAAAGTTAGTGAATACTGAAATCTCCAAGTTTATAGCTGACAGTAAGCTCCTTTGGACAGTGAAATTCAGTACCAGTGGTGACCAACTCCTGAAAGACCTCATTAGCATGAAGAAGTGGGCAAGAAGGCAATAAACAAGCTTCAATGTGGATAGACATGATGTAAGGTATCTAAAGGAAAAAAAAAAAACAACCTTAACTAGGCTTACATAATGCTGGATTTAGAACTAACATTTACTGCTCAAGGAAACTGATTTTGTGGGTATGGTTGGTATTCCTCTGAAGTCTTTGGTCTAATGTGCAGCAGAAACCCTAAAAGGCAAGTACTGTTGGACATCATCAGGAAGAATATAAAAGATAATACAGAGGGCATCATTGTGCTGCCATATAAAACCTCTGTGAGCCTATTACTTATGGGCTGTCTGAAGCTTTAGCTTCCACATCTGAAGAAGTAGTCAAGCCAGAGCTGATACAGGGAAGACAACTAATACTCAAGGTGATGGACGCCTTATCAAGGAGAGACTAAAAATGCTGCAGCTTCAGTTTGGAGAGAAGAAGGTGAGGGGATATATGACTGAGATTTGCATAATCAAGAGAGTGGGCAAGCTAAATGTGGAACCGTTTTTCAGCAAAACCACAGAGCCATTGAAAACAAATGAAAGATTAGAACAGGAAAAGAAAAAAGAAATAGGTCTTTAGAAAAAGGTAATATACTTCTGAAACTTGCCACCAGAGGAAAGTGTGAAGGCTGAGAATATCAACAGGTTCAAAAAGGAATTAGACAAATTTATGGATGCTATTGATAAACAGATTCTTAAAGGACCATCTAAGGATACACTCTCTGACATATCCAATCCAGTGATGGTGGATGATGTGTGATTAGAAAAGGAATGGACTTAAGAAAGTGATCTAACTTATTACTCTCTCTAAATGACACATTCTACTACCAATGTCAGAGACTGACAGCTGGGTGACATAGACCATTGGTTTGTCTCAGCAGGGCACTTCTTATGAGCTTATTAACTTCACCAGCAGCAGAAAGGGAGAGAAAGGAGAAAAGTATAGTAAAGAAGAAACACATGGGTGCACAAGAGAAAGTGTTGCTGAGTTAGGGAATACAGGGGCAGGAAGAAAAGATATGCACAGGGAACAATCAGATTCATTAAAAAGTTTCATAATATTTACATACACAACTTTAGACATAGAAGAATAGTACTTTCATCAACAGGCAAATTTGGTTTATCTTTTAATTTTCAAATGACAAAACTCACTTTGTTATAAAAAGTCACTTAATAAATTATGGTAGAGTTTTGAGAAAGTATTGTCCTGTACACAAAGTAGACTTCAAATACAACCTGAATTTTAACAGTGTAGTTGCACAAGTATTATATACTGATATTGATATGAAAAAAATAAGAGAGCTAGATTAGTGTATTTGAAAAGAACTGGCTTATTATACATTTTTATACTATGTATACATGAAATTTTTCCTTTGGAAGCAGTGTAATGTACTTTGAAAATATAAAAACATAATGTTGCAAAAATTAGTATCAAGTCTATATTTTTGCTATGCATTGTTTTCATCCTGTTTTTAAAAAGTCTGTATGCAGACCATATGACTTTTTTGAAACATGCTAGTTCTACCACACATTACCTAAGTTTTCAATTTCCTTGTATGGCTTGGCCCTGAAAAGACAATACATCCAAAAGTATCTTCCAGACAATTAGTTTAGGAAAACAAGTAACTAAAATGAAGATGAAATCTTTTAGTGCTCACTAAAGTTTCTCTTTTCATGACAAAAATCCCTGTAGAAACGTGTTTTTCCACTGTCATTTTCAGTTCTGCAAACTGAATGTTAAAGACTAGCAGATAAGGCTGGTCCTATCCACAATGACTCATGGAGATAAAAAAAGCCAAGTTAGATGAATGACAGGAAAAATAAGGCCTTCTGAATTTCAAAAAGCATTCTTCTCATGCTTTTTCTTGGAAATACACTGTAGTGTATAAAGAAATACAAAATTAATGTCATTCTGACCGAAAAATCCACAAATACATAAAATTACATTGATTCCCAAACTGCACTATTCCCAGTTCATGGCACAGGTGAGGTTGGAAGGGAACTCAACAGACTGTCTAGTTCAACCCCACCTGCTCAAAGCAGAGTTGTTGGATTTTAATCTTACTTGTTTGATCTATTTAAATCAGTGTTGCTGTGGCCGAGCAACTGCTTGACAACTCCACCATCTTGCCACAACTGCCACAGCACTGAGATACATCATAAAAAGTTGATAAAACAGGTTACAGGGCAATACAGGAGTTTAAGAGAAATCCCAAGTTTGAGATAAGACATTCTTTGCAAAATTATTTCACTTCTTCCCTTGCCATTCTTTCTAAAAGAACTTCACCAAGTTAAAAAGAAAAAAGTAAAAAAAGAAAAATATATATAAAAAGGGAGGGAAAATGAGAACACAATGAAGGAACCACATCCATTGTTTAGTAAATATATTGTAACAGACTTCCTGCTCTTGCCATTTAAACTGTTGAAAAGAAATAGGGCATCAGCCTATAGAAAAATGTACCACAGACTAATAAAACTTCATTTGGTCTTGGTTTTAATAGAAAATAACTTTAAAAGCCCCAAGCCTCGAACACTTATTTCAAAGCTCAGTTTGGTCTACCTACTTATGCAAGAGTTCTGTTCAAATGAGGAATCATTATATTCAAAGTCATTCAATTAGTAGTTCACATTGATTTTGTTGTTGTTTCATCATTTAAACGCGTTACTCTAGAACTTTAAATAGTTTGGACCAGAACATCTCCTTCTTTATGAAGAACTGTTTTATGGGCATTAAAAAGAACTGTAAAATCATTCAACATATCTGATAGCCTTGAAAGGAAAATATTTTTGTCTTCACTAAGTCAGAGGATTCAGAGAAAAACATAATTTCATAGCTTTAATGAGATTTTTTAATTAAAAAAATTAAAAATCCGGTTTTATGAGTTACATCAGACTGGCATAGCAATAACTCTAACTAATTTTGCATGTCTTCCCATTTCTGCCTTTTCTGGAACTTTGCTTCTTTAGGCTGAATATGTCCTGTTCCATTAAGGCTGATTTTGGTTACTGCTATGAGGCAGTTTTGTTTGCTGCTTTTAAAAAAAAATCAGTTATATTGGGAAATTTAAAAAATTTTGCAAGAAAATTCCATGCTACTACAAAGAAGAAAATTTTGCTCCTATGATAAAGTTGTTGAAGGTTAGGTTATTTCAGATTTTTTTGTAAGCTATAGAAATGCAGTGTTAAACCCTTACTTTGATGTAGAGATAATCTGTATTATTGATGCACTCCTGTGGAAATCTTTTATTTTGCAACATAATTTGGCATTCCTGTACACAAATGCTATTACCAGATTTAATTACCAGCATTTAGTCACTCAGTCCCTGTATGCAGAAAATCAGGCAGGGAAGGGAAGAGACTGGCGTGGCTGAGTCAAGACCTGCTGGTTAAACTAAAGAAGAAGAGGGAACTGCGCAGGCAGTGCAAGCAGGGACAGGGAACCTGGGACATGTATAGGGATGCTTCCTGGCTTTGTAGGGATGAGGTTAGGAAGGCGCAGCCAGAGCTGAACTTGGCGAGGGAAGACAAACAAAGGTCAAAGAGAACGTGCCTCCACTGATGGCTGGGAATGGTGACCTTGTATCAACAGACGAGGTGAAGGCTGAGGTACTCAACAATTTTTTGCCTCAGTCTTCACTGATAACTGCTCTCCTCACCCCTCCTGGGTCATGGGACAGCAAGATGGTGACCAGGGGTGTAAACCTCCTCCCACTATAGAGGAAGATCAGGTTCATGACCACCTGAGGAACCTGAACATATGTAAGTCTACAGGATCTGATGAGATGCATCCCAGAGTCCTGAGGGAATTGGCAGATGTGGTTGCCAAGCCACTCTCCATGATATTTGAAAAGTCATGGCAATCAGGAGAAGTCCCTGGTGACTGGAAGAAGGGTAATGTTGTGCCTATTTTTAAAAAGGGCAGAAAAGAAAACTCTGGGAACTACCAATCTGTCAGCCTGGGAAGATCGTGGAACAGATCCTCCTAGAAGCTATACTAAAGCACATGGAGGACATGAAACTGTTTAATGGCAGCCAGCACGGCTTCACCGGGGGCAAATCCTATATGACCAACTCAGTGGCTTTCTATGATGGGATAACCACAGCAGCGGACACAGGTAAACCCACAGATCCATCTGGACTTCTGTAAAGCCTTTGACACAGTCCTCTACAAGATCCTCCTCTCTAAACTGAAGAGATATGGATTTGATGGGTGGACGGTACAGTGGATAAGAAACTGGTTGGATGGTCATATTCAAAGAGTGGTGGTCAATGGCTCCAGGTTCAGATGGAGATCCGTGACAAGTGGTGTCCCTCAGGGGTCCGTACTGGGACTGGTGCTGTTTAAAATCTTCATCAATTATATTGACAGTGAGATTGAGTGCACCCTCAGCAAGTTTGCAGATGACACCAAGCTGAGTGGTGTAGTTGCCACACCGGAAGGATGGGATGTCATCCAGAGGGACCTGGACAGGCTGGAGAATTGGGGATGTGAGAATCTCATGAGGTTCAACAAGGCCAAGTGCAAGGTCCTACACCTGGGTCAGGGCAATCCCTGATTTCAGTACCTGATGGGGGATGATGTGATTGAGAGCTGCCCTGCAGAGAAGGACTTGGGGGTGCTGGTCAATGAGAAGCTCGACATGATCTAGCAATGTGTGCTCGTAGCCCAGAAGGCCAAACGGGTCCTGGGCTGCATCAAAAGAGGCATGGCCAGCAGGGCAAGAGAAGTAATTCTGCCCCTCTATTCCTCTCTTGTGAGACCTCATCTGGAGTATTGTGTCCAGTTCTGGAATCCTCCAGAAGGATACGGAGCTGTTGGAATGGGTCCAGAGGAGGGCTACAAAGCTGATCCGAGGGCTGGAGCACCTTCCGTATGAGGACAGGCTGAGAGAGTTGGGCTTGTTCAATCTGGAGAAGAGAAGGCTCCGAGGAGATCTTACAGTGACCTTCCAGTGCCTGAAAGGAGCCTACAAGAAAGCTGGAGAGGGACTATTCATAAAAGCTTGTGGTGACAGCACAAGGGGAAAACGGATATAAACTGGAGAAGGGCAGATTTAGACTAGACATCAGGAAGAATTTCTTCACCATGAGAGTGGTGAGACACTGGAACAGGTTGCCCAGGAAAGCTGTGGATGCCCCATCCCTGGAGGTGTTCAAGGCCAGGTTGGATGGGGCCTTGGTTAACCTGATCTAGTGATATGTCCCTGCCCTTGGTAGGGGAGTTGGAAGTAGGTGACCTTTAAGTTCCCTTCCAACCCAAACTATTCTATGATTCTATGATTCTATGATTCTATGATTCTATGATTCTATGATTCTATGATTCTATGATTTTCAACATTGTTTACTATTTATTACTAATTACTGATTAATATTTTTCTACTTTCTTTCTATATGCATATCGTATGCAGTTGGAGGTCTCTTTGCTGATGCTGAATTGGGCATTTAATCTGGAGATGTTGGCCAGCATCTCATCGCAGATATGGTGAAGATATATTGCAAACGAAATGGTGATATTTTGTGGCAGCTTTCTGCCCGCTGACAGCAGTGAAATCCAGCAGGTTCTGCTCATGACTAACCTCCATTCCCCACACTGCCCATAATACTACCAATGACGTAGCTTAAAGACACAAATGAAGACACTATATCCAAAGATCATAAGAATTAGATCTCTGTTTACAGAATCACATGGCAGTTTTCCTGCCTTTGCCTCATTCAGTGAACATTTAAAAATATATGTAGAAACGACAAATAAACTAAGGTGCTGAGGACCCTCTACAATTAACTTCTATCTACAGCTGTGATTGAAAATATCTGTAAACCAACTGATACTGGACAGGTCTAACTGAAAGTACAGATCCATTCTTAAGGGATACAACTGATGAAATGGGATGAATGGAGCAGAGATGAGCATTCGTAATTGATCTAGTATGGGTTTTTGTGAAATCCAGTGAATAATGCATAGATTTTCTCACAGAAACTATTGCAAACAACACACACAGAAGAGCATTCATCCTACCCACGAGTTGTGTATTGTCCAAACCAAATGTATTGTAGGACAGGAACAAAAGATAAGCAGACACTTTAATAAAATAAATAGATGCAATAAATACTAGATCGCCACACATGTAGACATACATAAATACTAGCTGAAAAAGGCACCTGACTTCTGAGTGCTTGACCTCACAGCATTATATATATATATCTTATGTATATAAATATATATGTATCTTATGTAGCAGATTTTTTCTTGAAATATAAGCAGTTGATTGGACTCAAATACAGCAAAAATACACGTTACTATATACACCTCAAATTCAAGGAGGCTGCTTTTAAGTACATGCATCCATCAACTCAAAGCCTTAAACATTAAGGGTAATTTTTTTCAGTACTGCACACGACTTAACTTCAAAGGGACCATAAAAAGTGTACTGCATCAGACTTTGACCCTAGCTACAGGCGACAGATTGTCTCTAGTATTTTTTACTATTCATAATCTTTGCTGGTGATCTGTTAGGAGTGGGCACAGCACTGCACAAAGATAACATCTTATTACATTTGAGTGTATTTACCAGCCATCTGTACCTTACAATATCGCTCTTTCTTCTCTCCACAGATGCACATTATTTATAATCTAATCACAAAGACCTCCAACTTTCCTCTTTAATGATTCTAACATACATTGTAACAAATTAAAATATTCCTGTAAGGTGCTTTTATCAAGACTTTTTCTCAGAATAGCCAATAGACTAGTACATTCATGTAGCTTAGGTTATATCAGTTCATTTTTCTACTGCTTCTTTTTCTCTGTTTATAAAGTGAATGTACTAGTACTAACTTTTCACAGCATTTTCACATGGATCTCAAAAGGGGATTTGGACACATACAATACACTAGAGAGTATCAGATGTCTCAAAAGAAGAGTCAAATATGAATGGAGAATCATCTAAGCTACCCACATGAGAATGAAGCGTATCTTAGATTTAGACCACCTCCTCTAAAAGCAGATGCACGTTTTATGTGTTTTATGTGTTTCTACTTGAATAAAAAAAATCACTCTTTACTTCATTTTTTTCCCTATGAACGTCTAAGTAATTTCTCAGTCATTTCTTTAAAAAATGAAATACGAGTATTTTTCTTCCAGAAATAAGTAGGGGGGAAATTTGCTTATACAACTGATGTTTTAAAAGACAGCTCTGTAATCAGAACAGTCCCAGAGATATGGGAAAACCAGGCTGGATTTCCTCCATCCTCGCAGAAGATATTCAAAATCACTTTTCCCACTACAATAGGGAGAAAAATTCTCACTAATTAACTGGTGGCCCACAGGTGAGGTACAGTATATCCCATGTATCCAGCTTCCATTAACAGGGCATAACAGTTAAGAGGATAGAAATGATGGAAAATAAAATAAAGGACTGACAATAAGACAAAACTTGGGGATGAGAACCAATTTTGTAAGAAAAGCTCTGTGTCCTAGGTATAAACTTGGTACAGTTTTCACAGGATGAGAAACAGCATCACCACACCAGATCACAGGGGTCAGACCTGAGCTATATAAGTGCGAAGACACTGCATTCTTCAGTATGTTCCATGATTTTTCACCATTTACAGGATATTCAGGAATTTCCCAGTCCCATCATCACCTCATGGAAAGACAACTGGAGTTGTGCTATGATGGTTTGATCGCTAAACAAGTGCCTGTGCAAAAGTGACCCCTGAAGTGAGAGAATATTAAGCTGTCTTTACTATATACTTCTAGTGATAGGATTCTCTCTTTCTTGTGAGGGACATTCTCTCTTTCTTACCCCAAATTTCAATTCGTTATCTAAAGACTCCATGCGATTGTAATAAATGAATCCTTGGATTGAGAAACAAAATTAAAAAACCCAGAACGTACTTGAAATGGCACACAAAATTGCAGTAAATAGTTTAACTTTTAGGTTGCCCTAGGAATCAAGAGTTGAACTCAGTGATCATCATGGATCCCTTCCAACTCAGGGTATTTTATGCTTCTTATATTGCTAAAAACTCAATGTCAATCATAAAAAGAAGAAAAACTAGAACATACCTAAACTAAGATAACCTATACAATACAAATTTGTTCCCACCTTTCAGGGATTAATTAAATTATCTTTTTCAGCCATAGAACTACTGTCTCACTCCATGCATAGTACAGTCTGATCTGTCCTATGGGCAAATCAAAAGTAAACAATTGAAGAGGTGTTGTCTGCCAAACCTCTCTATTTGGTACAAAATAGAAAGGTGTGAGATATAATTCAGATAGAAAATTGCAAAAAGAAAATTCTACCAATGCTTGTAACATTTAGTTTTATAAATGATCAAGCCAAGGGCCATGAATTGAGCTTTTCACATGTGGCTGCTAATCATGTTTCCATTTTGTGATTGATCAATTTGAGATAATGGATGTTGATGATTTTCATATATCTTAGGTACAATTTACAGGTCCAATGTGGAGCCAGAATACCATCTGTTGTCAGTTGAGATAGGAATGAAATTCAGAGCTGTTCTGACTATCTAAGGTGGACATATGAATTGACAGTACTAATAACTAGCCTAGAACCTACTCTGTAGATGTGCAGAACACTCGAAACAGAATGTGACATAATGGGAAGGCATAAGTGGTTTAAAATGCTAAAAATCAGATAAAAAGCAGGCTAAGCTGGAAATTCAAAATGATAGACATTAAACAATCCAACATTTGGGATTTTCTGTGCCTTGGTTCCTCATCTGAACAGCAGAAATAGTATCATCTCCATCTCACTGAAAAATTATGAAGGTTAAGTAATTAATGTTTATAAAGATTTCAAAACCACGGTGAAGAGCAGTTCTGTTGTGAAAGTCCATGTAGAACTTCATATTCAGCTGTAGTCCAAGTTCTAAGCATACGAAGAAATATCGAAGTGTTTTTCATTAAGCAAACAGTATTAGTTTTACTAAATTAGAGGAAATGTGGGATCATGTAATTAAAGGTTGTATGCACAAGCAAACTTCATTTAAGAAATTTGGAAATTTTGAGTGCTTTGTTTTGTAATGTTAAAAATCCTAGAAAGATTTTGAAGCTGTAATTGAATGTGTTGGCCACGAAGGGCCTACATTAATGCATTTAGAATTAATGCTTGATTAACAATCAAACATAGTGATGTAAAAGGACAGGTATTTGTGAAAAAAAAACAACAAAAATCCAACTGAAACAGGAGTCCAATTATACTGCTCTTAGTAGCTAAAAATGCTCACAGATCTTAGAAGAGAAGGTTTCAACATGCTTTGTTCTTTACCACTGATGAGTTCTATTTCTAATTAATGCAAACATTTAAAAAATTAAAATACATTATGGTCATCACGTATTTAATAAAATTACCATCTTCCAATTACAGAAGTGTCATCTATGACTCTGTATTTTTAAACAGAACAGGGGTTTGCACCTAATATTAGATCCAAACTCTGGTATATAGGGGAAGTCTTCCCAACATTATCTTATTTACCATTTAAGTATCAAATGAACTCTGAGATCTTACAGGTAAGGATTAGGACTTATTTTAAAATATGATTTCTCTGAAATGCGGCACTTCACACGCATTTCCCCCCACCCTCCAAAGGACCTTACTAAGAAAGTAACACAGATTAAACAAACAACTCAATCTAATTAAAAACACTTTTGATAGCTTATAACAAAGATTTTCTTTTTATTTTTTCATAACCAAGAACAGACCTATGTGCTACTGCAGAATTGTTCTTAAACTGTTGCTCTGAAATTCATCTTCTCACTATGAACTGTAGCTTCATGTTGCATTTGCAGTTACAGTACTCACTTGACTGCTGTTGGAGGGACTTGTCTTCAAAGATTGTCAAAATAAATGTATCACCATCTATGAAATCTGGGAATTAAAATTTAAGACCACATTACAGGAAATGCAGATAATCAAGGTATTTAAACTGGCTGCTGATTGAATGCATCTCATGGGCCTGTTTTTGTCAAAGACAAGTAGGGTAGGAAGGCACAACCGTAATTGGCCATGGCCTTCCATACCAGTTTCACAACAGTCTAAAACTATTCTGGTCTCCGTGGGTTATGTATAAAGACTGGGTAATGTGCATATCAAAACTATGCTTATACTATCAGTATGAATAATACAGCAAAATTTAAAAGGATGCTTATTAGATAGCAAGACTACCCAGTAATAATACTGAAGACCAGTTTTGGCGAGAATACAAATCTCAGGTTTCAGGGTTTAAAGGCCGTCCATAATCATCTGCCTTTGGGGAATAATTCTGTGAGAGCAAGATTAATTTGGCCTTTCTCGAGCCTTTTTTAGGTTATCTGGCTGCTGCCTACAGCTAAAGAAAACATACTGGACAAGATTAGTTGTATGGCCAGTAAAGTAACTATACTCATAACTGAGGTCTTGATTTCAAACATTTTCTGCATAAAGTTATTAACATCATGCTCTACAGATTCAGTCCTATGACAGCTCTTCAAGAAAAGCCCAAGTAGTTCTTTATGGGAGACCTATGTTCAAAAAATGTACTTCTTCATTTTTATTCAGTCTTTCCCAACTGCATCATCCTGTAACAATCAACCTTCTGCAAATTAATAAAATAGCTGTTTTCTCCCTTTATGTTCTGCTCAAAGTTTTGCTCACGTGATTTGCAACATCCTAACTGTGATATTCTCACTTTCTATATTGATAGGTGATCTCTCCAGCACTGTATTTTAGTTTCTATATGCTATGGACAAACAAAGGTGAACCTAAAAAAATCCTTACCAGAAAAGAAACATATACACAAATGGAAAATATAAAGGAGCAAACCTGAAGAAACTAGGTCTATCCTCATTTAAATTAATGCAGACTTTACCAATATGTTCTACTGGATCATGCCTAGGTTTTGGCATGATGCTACTATCTCATGCATGCAATTCAATTAATGTGGACCATAATCAATATTTTCATGATTTCCACTCAGATATCCAAATCCCAGGAGCATCCCTACATAGAATACCTCAGCTTCTTGCTGTCACAAAATACAGTTCTGCTCAAGTTTCACATTACGTGAGTACTTTGAAAAGAGTACCACTGATACATTAGTACAGCTACCAATGTATAAATTTATCATGCTTAAAAAAGACTGCAGCACTTTCATATGTAATAGTTCCAAGAATATTTCATTTTTAGTCTTTCATTACACAAGATTACATTAATGATTTAAATGTAAATGCCAAAAGTAACTCATTACGAACATCTCAGTGTAAAATAAAATAGTCAATTCACTTCTATTAAGTTGTATCTCAAAAAGACACTGTGGTGATAGTCATCCTAAAGATGTCACAAAATGGAGAGAGAGCTTTCAGGTGTATTACTAATGAAATCTGGTGCATTATCAATAAAGCCAGTATTCTGGAAGAGGATTGGATCTGCGCTTTTAGTCAAGCAAACTTCCTGTAAACTCCAGAAAGGCAATTTATTTAAACAAAAACTGTAGGGTAAGGCCCTTTAATTCTTAAGTATGAGTCAGCTTTTATGTTTCACATCTAAATGAAGGTTTTATCATCAGCAAAGAAAGGAAAATCAGTTTGGGTGCTACTTGGTCTGTGAGCCCATTTGCCTTGATACTGCAGATCACAGCAAACAAAAACTGCCATTAGCTTTACTCAGTTCCGTGTGCAGCAGGATCACAAATCATAAATCCTTAAGCATGTAGCCTATTTAACTTATGTAACTTAACATCAAAATACACAATGGAAATACCAGAAGATCTACACGACAAAAGCTCAGGGAAGACAAAGCTTGGAATATATGCCTTGTTGTATATGTTTTTAATTTAATTCAAATTGATTGAGGTACAAATTGTGGCTCAGATCCTGCACCCTGAAACACGCAGGGTGGAAGCTGTGACTGTATTGAGTCCCACTGCCTCCAGTACACTTGCAGAGTACATAATGAAGGATTGGGGCCTGTAGGGGTTTTGTTGGTTCACTCAAACATGCTTGTAATGTAACAAAACTGTAATATAGCTGATTAAGTAGAGCCTGTTGAATAAACATTGCAGTATTTTATGAGCACATAATGACTGAGTATTTTGGAAGTTTGCTTTTCGCATATTTCTCTATCTTGGAAAAAAGGAAGGTGGTACTTTGTATTCTAGATTTATGCAGTACCATGCATTCATAAACAAGTGCTGCTGCAAGCAACCAAAAGCTTTCCTAGACAAATGTTTACTTTGTTGAAAACGTCTTAGGCTGAAAGCAAAAATGGGCAAATATTGCCTACTGAAATCTTCTCAAAGTGATGTATTTCTATACACCAAGTAGATCTATTTCCAAATAGATTTATCAGTTCTATTTCAAGCAGATCTATCAGAACATAATATCTACTTTCTTCAAATAAGATCAGACTGAAGGAGGGAAATAATGGCAATCAGGTAGAAAATTAATTTAATCTTATGCTGCTTATTTTTGCAATTATAGCATGCAAAATAAAAACATATCATACTAAATACAGATTTTTGGCCCTATCAAATGACTTGAGCACAGAGAGCCATGTTGAGTTTCAGCCTTCCTTAGGAGTATTAGAATGTCATAAAATAATATTTTAATGTACTTATCTTGACTATTTGCATTATCTTTTTACTGAAGTGACAAAATTGGGAAATCTCTGTACTGAATACCTTGTGAATTTAACATTCTCAAAAATTTAAATTACTATGTGTATAGGCAAAAGGGAGTCAGTGACCACTGCATTAAACTATGCAATAATTTGACTCAAAAGGCCTGAACCTGTTTTGGTATAGGATGACAAAGAGCTATAAAGCCTAAAAAAATTAGAATTATGCAGACCCTGTTCCAAAGATCTCTTGCTCTTCAAGTCATGGGGGGTCATCCTTCTCACCCTGAGCTCTGTACAGGGTTTTTACCCAAGCTGTAGCTGAAAGCCAAATAGAATTGGAATCATCATATCTGAGATCAGGAAAGCTGTGTGTTTCATAAAGACCTGATCTGCACACAAACTGTCTTACAGGCTTGTCTTGTTTGTTTATATTTCTTCCTTCTTCCCAAAACACAAAAAGAAAACAGAATGTGCTGGACTTGGCATTAACCTAAATTTAAAATCAATTGATATCTGGTTAATAAAAGGAAAGTATACTAAATAGATGAAGGTCATTTACTCTTAACAATGCAAATTGTACTTATTAAAAATTCAGAGTTTGATGCTTTGAAGCAAAATAAATAAGAAAACAAAACTTCTAGTAAAGCAAACAGAATTAAAGTCAAAGTTAAAGATAACAGAAGAGGATCATAACATAATCTCTCCTTTCATTTCTGGTCTTTGTTACAGTAGTATGATTTTTGTATTCCCGGCTTGGCCAGAAGTACCAAATAGTTTGTACTGATTTTACTTGTGCATTTAAGAACAGCACTGAAAGCTTTGTTGCAGAAAACAGATATAAAATATAAAACCCAGACATATCTTAGGCTTTATACTCAAAGAAAATCCCCACTTAAGGACTTAACCAACACACAAAAAACAATGGCAAACAAATTTCACAACTTTTGATATTTTTGCTGTCCCACTATGTTTACTGTCAAATAATCATGATCTTCAGTACCAATGCTAAAAAAAACCCACCCTGAATCTACACACAATCCCTCACAAGTAATTAAAGTTAGGTTCAGTAATCACCGCACGGTCTTTATTTCTAGCTTGTGCCATTTCTCTTTAAAAAGAAAGAGAAGGAAAGGAAGAGAGGGTGAGAAGAGTGAGGAGGGGAAGTAGATATATACAAATTTGAATTTCTAATGACTTATAAATGTTAACTATATAAGCACCAATTGATTTGCTTTCCTGCCTGCAATCTTGTTCACAGTTTGGGATTTGTCCCGAGTGCTGAAATAAAGATTTTTATGGATATACTGACTACCCCAACTCTGCAGCAGGACGAAAAAAAAACAACGAGATCTCTGTCTTTTCATTCGAAAGTCCTTATACAACCACTGCAGCTCTGGAAGTAAAAGGTTTATTGGCGTCCTATTACTGCCCCCACACACAACACAGCTTTTATTATTTCCATTTAAAAAATCCCACAGCTGTAGCACTTACCTTACAAATCTGAAAATATTCTGAGGTGAGCGTCTCCTGGACCTCCTCTCTGGGAGTCCCTGCAGCTCCCGCAGTCCCTCCGGGGTGCGCGGAGCCACCGCCAGCCCCGCTTCCACCACCACTGCCACTGCTGCTGCTGCTTCCACCGGGGGATGAGGCAGTTAAACCATCCAAAACTTTGCGAAAATTAAATTTCTTCATTTTGGGGAGTGGGGGAGGGCAAAAAAAAAAAATCTTTGGGAAGACTTGGGAGGGGAGAAAGGATGTGTGGTGACACGTTCAGCTACATGTAGCAGAAGGAAAAGTCTTTATTGGTCCTCTGAGTGAGGCAGCACTTTAGTCCCTTGGACCGAACAGAATGTCAATTTTAGGTGTAATTGATGGAAAAATACAAAGGCTTCATTTTGCCAGGCGTAAAAGCGACTGGGAAAGGTCCTTTTAAAAAACAAAAACAAACAAATAAAAAAAAGAAAAAAAAGAAAAAACAGAATTCCACGAGCAGCAGAGCTAAGATTTTATGTTCAAACAAGGAACAAGGGAATCACTGCCATCTGGTTCTCAGGCAAAATCCACATTTAGCAGTGGTTAAAAGCGAAAAGTAAATAAAAAATTCAAGCCGGCATCCAAAACAGTAGCCTCCATCTCCCTACCTTTTTCTCCCTGAGATTTGTCCTTGGTACTTGCTTATTTTACCAAAAAATCGGCTACATTCAATTTCCTTTCCCCCTCAACCCCTCTCCTGCCGGGGGGAGCTGTGCCCCCAGGGTTTTGGAGGCGAGGATTCTCTCTCCCCCCGCCGCCGCGCTCCTCCCGCGGCTCCTGCCCGCACCAGCCGCCCTCGACCCTCTCTCCTTTCCGCTCTCGCCGCCCCGGGGACGGGAGCCCCTCTTCTTCCTCACCTCCCACCGGCCCCGGGCGCCTCTCCGCGCCGTCAGGACCGCGCTCGGGTCGGGAAAGAAACCCTCAGCCCTCCCCACCCGTCCCGGTCACCGCGCGTCGTGCCGCCGCCGTGCGCCCCGGTGTGTGCGTGTGTGGAGGGGAACCGGACCCCCTCGGCGCCGAGGGGAGCCGGTGCGCCGGTGCCTGGTTCCTAAAGCTCCCCGGGGCCGCCTGGAAGAGCGAGGGAAGGGGCAGGAGAGGAGCGGAGCGGGGCCGGCGAGCGGAGGGAGGCGGCGGCGGCGGCAGCTCCCGCGCGCCCTGCCCGCAGCCGCTCTCCGAGGTGCTGAAACCTCCGCGGCGGCGGCGGCCGCGGCTCCGCCTCCTCCTCCTCCCTCCTCACACCCACCCGCCACGCCCCGCGGACGCTGTCCAAGGTACTGAAGCGTCCGCGGCAGCGGCGGCTCCTCCTTCTTCTTCTCTTCCTCCTCCTCTCTCACGCCCACCCGCTCCGCCCCGCGGACGCTGTCCGAGGTACTGAACCCCCGCGGAGGTGGTAGCCACAGCTCCTCCTTCTCCTCCCCCTTGCCCACGCCCCGCCTCGCGGCTGCTGTCCGAGGTACTGAAGCCTCCGCAGCTCCTCCTTCTCCTCCTCCTCCCCCTCCTCTCCAACTCCCACCCGCCATCCACCCCCAGCCCCACTGTGGGTGGGACAGTGGGAGGGAGAGGGGAGGAAGGAGGAGCAAAGGTTGGTGATTGACAGCAGCGGTAGCTTCCTATTGGTTACTGCGGGCAAAGTCGGGTGGATGTGAATGGCAGAAAGGGGGAGGAGGGGCGGGGACTACGGCAATTGTGATTCCTGTCATCTGATCGCAAAGATGGGCATGCGTTGTCACCAATGAGAAAGGCCTCACAGAGAGCATCCCTCCCCGCTCCGCGGCACTCCGCCCCCAGCACGGCGCGCTGGACACGCCCACTGCGGCGGGAGCCGGGGCATCGCTTGATTGGAAAAGATCTTTGAAATCATCGAGTCCAACCATATCTGTCCACTGCTAAACCAGACCTCTGAGCACCTCGTCTGCCCGGCTTTTAAACACCTCCAGTCTTTTAGTAAAGACATTTTCCCTGATATCCAAACTAAACCTCCCCTGGCACAACCTGAGGCTATTTCTTCTTGTCCTGTCACTTGTTACTTGGGAGAAGAGACCAGCATCTGCCTTACTGCAACCTACTTTCAAGCAGCTGTAGAGCGTGATTAGCTCTCCCCCCAGCCTTCTCCAGGCTAAACAACCCGGGTTCCATAAGCTGCTCCTTATGGTGTTCCAGCACCTTCACCAGCTTCATTGAGCTCCCAGCAGTGGGGAGAGCTGAGGGACAAAGCTCACTTTATGTGCATGTCAGTGGAGACTGCTGAAGTTGTTTCTCAGCCTTGGGAGTGTGCAGCAGGCCAAATGAACCTGAAATATCACCAGGGGTAACAGTCCCAACAGCGACAGAGCAAGTCCCTGAGCAAGCAGCAGTCTCCATTTCCAAGCAGGTCCAAGTGTCCAATCCATCTGCCAGAACCCCCTGGCACCTCAGGTACAAATCTTTGCTTTCCTGAGAGGAATTAAAATAACTCATGGTTGCCCTTCCAGGCACGTGGTGGTTTTGTAGAGTCCCCAAGGACTCTACAAAAAAAGGACTCTGAAGTTGTGGCAGCACACAGCGTGAGGTGGTATCCCCATCCTCTTAAGCACAATGTGGCATGAGAAACATTATACTATACACTACTATACACAAGACCCTGTGAAAGGTTATTCAGGTCAGAAATGAATGAAGTGACTGTTAAAAATGACTCATAGCACCTTGCTGTCAATGTGATTGGAAACGTGGAACTGACTAAAACTGTGAGGAACAAACTTGTTCTGTATGGTACTAAATCTATAGCAACTCCTCCTGTGTAATAAAATCATAGAAGCGATGCACACTGGTCACTGCATTTTGCAGCTTCTTAAGGAGCACTTAATATAGTTTTGATACCTACGCTAGTACCTGGTATCCCTTGAAGTGTTCAAGGCCAGGATGGATGAGGCTTTGAGCAACCTGATCCAGGGAAGTGTCCCTGCCCATGGCAGTGAGTGTCGGAACTGGATGATTTTTAAGGTCTCTTCCAAACCAAACCATTCTATGATTCTATAATCTAATTGATTTTTTTTTGTAAATGCTACAGTTCTGTGAAGCAAGGTAATATGTGTTTATTTCAGCTTCATACATTGAGCTCCCTATGTTTTACGTTTTGTAACTTCAGCTCATCCCTGTGTGTTCATAGATACTCCCCATAAGGCCAGTAAAAAGATTCCAGTGAAGTTCAAAGAATAACTGTATATTCATAGAATCATAGAATCAGTTGGAAATGACCTTTGAGTTCATTGAATCCAACTTTACCTGTCCACTAATATCGTATATCTCTGAGCACCTCATCTACCTATCTAATAAATACCTCCAGAGATAGTGACTCAACTACTTCCCTGGGCAGCCTGTTCCAGTGCTTGAGAATCCTTTCAGTGACGAATTTTTTCCTATCTAATCTGAAACTCCCCTGACGCAACTTGAATTCATATGCTCTTGTCCTATCACTTGTTACTTGGGAGAAGTTATGTCCTCGTGAAAAATAAAGGATGCATTGCTGATGAAATTGGAAAGCTTGATATGTTTCTCTAACCAGAAAAAAAAGGGAGAAAACTTCGTATGGGAAACAAAATATATGAGGATTATGTCTAGGAGACGGAAATGAAAAAGAAGATGGAATTGAATAAGCAAGCCTGTAAAGATGCAAGCTGGGTTTTGAAGAATAGTGAAACATGAAAACTCAGTTGATGCTATTTAAAGAATGTCATGTCCTACTGATACTATGTTAAACCACAGGCAATGCAAGGGAAAAGAAAAAGCTAACAAAACTCAGAAGAAAGATAACAATGTGAATCATAAATAGGAAAGGGAAAGATAAGGTTAAAAATGAAATAATTAGAATGAAGAAAATGTCACAGACAGACTTGCAAAAAAAAAGAGAACAGACTGGGAGTAGATGTGCTAGAGGACACAAATCTGATAACATAATAGTCCCACAGTTCTAGAGAGGACAGAGATAAGGTGGTTAGTTTTAAGGGAAGAAAAGGAAGGAACAAAATTAGAAGAATGATAAAAAGTCTTTGGAAATGGAATAAGAGGCATACATTATTGGAATGTCAATAACATTTGGAATGTCAGTAACATTGAATATTACCTCAGAGCATCCAAAGGGGAAAGGATCTTTACACTACCAATGTACTGTTAGGGAAACAGACCTGTAGGAGAAGAGAACAAAACAGAAACAAAACCAATAAAACCAGATACTGCCCAAGAAAACCATTGAGCATTCAGTACTATTTAAAAACACCAACTGAGAAAAACACTTCGATTCACGACTGGTGAATATAAGGCATACAGGTCCCTTTTGAAAATTTCACTCTGGATACAAATGCAGAAACAGAGACAGAGCAGTGGAAATGAGAATTGAGGGGAGAGAGAGACAAAACAGTACAGGACACAAGTAAACTCAGTAATAGTGATGACACACACAGAAAGGAGTCCCATTAAATGACCCAGCTGGTGAGGAGTTTTGTTGTAAACAAACAAACAAGAATGGCATTGATTTGCTGGTTTGCACTATATTTAGATAGTATTGATGCTTAGTAGGACACTTCTGAGTTGGCATAGTTTTGACAACAAGAGTTTTAATGATTGGTTTGTAAAAAGATGAAAATGTGGAAAGAATTTAAATGTTAAATTGATATATAACGAATGAAATAAGACATTACCATGCATATGTATCTGAATCTGTATTTTCAAGAGTAAGGGGAAAGAGTATGTTCCTCAGTGTTTCCTCCTGGACAGTTTCTTTTACATTTATCAGTCATCTTGTTCTGCTAGTTCAAATAGAAAGTAAATGTTAATAGGATAACTGATCAAGCAAGATTTTACTGAGAAAGAGAGCATCTTTAACCATCTACACTATCAAATCGGTATGAATTCTCATTTTGATTTTTGCTTAGGTAAGCTTGTGACTACATTATACTAATATTAAAAAGATTTGTCAGAATCAAACCTGGCAAAGGGGACTAATATTAATTCAGCATTATCTAATCTCAGTCCCATTCAGGAGCTGACCAAGAAAATAGAGAACCAAGAAAGATGTGCTTAGACTAGCTGACCAGAAAGTGATTGTAGTAGAAATAGTGTGTGTGTTGTATGTGACTGATTGTTAAGGTTCTCTTTGGGCCATTTTTTAGTACCTCGCCTGGCTTTCGTGTTTTCTTTTTTGATAGCAAATTTTTCTTCAGCTAATGGGCTAGAATTTCTCAACTTTTTAAAGCTTCAAACATATTTTAATCTCAGGCTTATACTGGTGTTAATTTAAATGAAGACATGTATAAGTGTGCAATAAAGAGTCTTTTCTTTTTTAAAGATCCATAGGTGGCTCCTGGTTTAACAGTTTACACTTTTTAAATGATCCATGCTACTCCATTTGATAATACATGAATTAGTAGTCAAAATCAGTGACCCTTGAGAGAAATCATTGCGTGCCCACCAGGAGCTGACTAGACCACAGCCTTGCAACTAAATCCTGCAAGAGAACTTCTGTGCTTATGCAGACCTGAAGATAAAGGACATAATGAAATACCAGAGAATCATTTATGCTAATGCAGGCAAAACTGTGACTTTCCATAGCTGCCCATTCCTCATTAGACTTTGGGACATTTGCCAATATTATCCATGTTTCTGTGTAATTCCAGAACATCAAATGGTAGCAGGCATAGTGTTCCTGCCTGCAGAGCCCCACTAAAAATATCCTCAGTCAGTGCTGAGTATCTGGTTAGAACAGCTTGCTGAACTCTATCAATTAGCCAGATCTTAATCTATTTAATGTGTTTTATTAAGGCTATATAATGCTAATGTTTTAATCAAAATGTCAAGCAGTACTAAATCAAATTCATTAAGAAGGTCCAAGTCTATCACATCCATGTGGTTACCTTGATCAAACAAACCTGTAATCTCATCAAAAAGTGAAGTGAGGCCTGCTTGTCAAGACTTGTTTCCATAAAGCCATGTGGACTTGGTTTCATTATATTCCTACCCTTTAACTCCTTATTGATTGAACCACACATAGCATGACTGCTTTAATTCACATAACATCACTATTTTGTCTAGGATTACTGAGAATGCCTATTATTACCTGGGTCATTCTGCTTGACTCTTGAAATAACATGAGGTTTCCTTTGGCCCTTCAAATTTGTGGCTGTACAGAGAGCTGTTAAAAAAATAACATTAGAAGGCTGGAAGTCTCCTGCCGTTTTAGGATCTTTGGAGACTCAGGTGCCACAGAGATTGCTGACTGAAAAACAGTAGTGCCATTTTCATCATCCATGGTTGTCAATAGATAGAAAAGATTTCATCATCCTCATGTAATATTAATACATTATCCCATTTTTTTCTTCACAAGTACATGAGAGAAATCTTTAAAATAAAATTAAATCTTTTATGCATGCTCAGAGACCAGATTTCTTAATGAAGAGGCTGTGACAAGGTGGGATGTGTCTGTACAAAACTGAGAGTTGTAATTTTGTAATAAGAACGCCCATTTTGCACAGTAGGACAAGTACAAGTGTAAATTAGCCCATGGATAGAGTTAATTGTTACAGATTGAGGTGATCCATTCTCGTTGATATTGAAAGGGAAGGTCCTGCATCTACTTGAGCCCTTAGGTTTTTTGCCCCTTCAGCAATAAATTAATTTGCCAGGAAAATCAACAGTTTTGTTTTGGGTTAATGAGCTGGATTAGCTCTGCACAGGGTCAGACAAGAACCAGAGCCAGTGCAAAGAAAGACAGAGTTACAGGCCTGCACAGAAAGTGGAGGGTAGCTTCTTTTGTGTTAAACTGAGTTTGGCTCAGGCATACAATTGCAATGGTGGCCCATTAAGCTATGCTCTAAATATATGCCCTGCCCAGGAAGGGCTACATTTCTCAGTGAAGAACTATCACAAGCCACCTAAGCAGCAATCGAGGACATAAAATTTTAACTCATTTTTACTGCTGCAGTAAAGCAATGTATTTCTTGCAAAGGGTTCTCCCAAGTCTGAGGTGGGACACCACCTAGATTTGGTTGCTCTGTGATCTTTTTCTAATAGCTTGTGGGGTACAGGCTTTAACAGAAGGCACAGAAGATTTAAAGCCTCAGTGATTATTACATGCATGACAGTTGCTTGCTGTATCTTTACTATAGCTAATATGCAAAACTCTGGGATAACTCAAGATAACTTGAACTCTAGTCATGACAATATGAGGCCTTGCTTGGGGCACAAAACTGGTCTAAGAGGCTGAGTAAATAACTATGGTAGTTAAAATGTTCCATATATCATGTCTTCACAGATTTCTTGCCAGCCTTTATTGTAGTTCTAGAGCACTTTTTGGTCTTTTCTCTGCAGCAAGCTTGCATTGTATTCCATGCACAGTTTTCTAATTCTTCCTCTTTAAGCCCTTTCCTTAACACTTCATTTTATAGATCATTGGCTGTCACAGGGCTTAGCTGTCTCTCTCCCTTCTTACCCCTTCAGTAAGGATTAGACAAAACTGTCTGGCTTTCTCAGGTCCTGCTGTGAGCCAGGCTTTTTGAACTTCTAATGACCTAAGTTTGCAATCCAGCCTCTGCACATCCAGTATTTCTAATGATGTAATGGTTCGTTAAAACATTTTTAGTAACTGGCACACATTGTCAGGAAGCAAAGTTGTTATTTTCTTGCCCTGAAGTTTTATTTCCACCAAACATATGTCTGACTTTTGATCAGTATGTACCTTCTCTCAATTTTTTGCAAAGTATTTTCGTTGATTCTTTTTCCATTCCATTTCCATCTTCTCTAGTAGCTGCAAAACAGCAGGAACTTGATGCCTTTTCATAGTCAGTTGTTATTAGTTCTCAGAACAGTTTTCCAAAAAAGCTATGAAAATGGGATAGTTCTCAGTAGAAAGAAAGGCCATTTGTTCTTGAGCAAATGTGTACCTATCCAAGTAGTATATAGCCAGATCACCAAACTGACCAATCACCCTGCTAAACACAATAAGCAAGAGGTTACAGATTTTTAAGTCATCAAGGACGGGCTTTCAAATAAGGAACATAAAGCATTTGTGGAGCATGTTACTTAATCTGTATTTAGACCCCTTGAAGGAACAAGTTTCTTTATTAAAGCAAAATCAGTAAGAGCTTTAGCAAATCAGGAAGACTGTAATTCACAGTGAATATTCTTTTTGTTGTCAGCTCCACTACAAATTTGACATTTTATGCATTTTCCCATTATTGCTCTGATTTTTTTGCAAATTTTCAGAAGCATTTGAAGTGGCAGATAATGTATTCCAAATTGCTAGTTCATTTTACTAGGTTCTGCACTAACAAAGGTCTCAATTAGGACTGGGCTACTGGTCTTGGTTGCTTTCAAACCCACACAGTCTTGCAAATTTGAAATATAATCTTTGAATTCACATTCCACTTACAGGAGACTATAAAATAAGAGCATAAGGAGTTACCAAAAAAGAATAAAATGCTTTAAATGAGTCTACACTTGCTCTATAGAAAAGCTGTCAGTACAGTTTGCATTTTTGGGGAGTTTCTTCCAATACTCACAGAAAAGAGACTTCTTTTTAGCTGGGGGAAATTTCAGCTGCCCTTCAATATCCTTCAGTTTAAATTATAGGGTATAAAGGTCCATTCACTCAAACTAGTTTGATGAATCATAGGAACCAAAAAATATAATGTGTCAGTTCACAAAACATCAGATATCACGTCCTTGGTCTCTGTGCAAAAAATAATCTTCACAGAAAAGTCTAGACCTGCTATAACCTTGGTCCAAATGCAGGTGACTGGATGGATGGCTTTAAATTTAGTGTAGATATTAACATATAAGAAGAGTTGGAAAGATGAAGGCAGAGGGAAGAGCAAAGGGAAAATGGAGCCCACATTGCAGCATTGCTATTCTTCTGTCATTAAGAGCATCCAGTTTTATGTCTGCGTCTTTCATTTTTAACAATTGAAATGTTCTGTAAACACATTACTATTGACCTACAAGACCAATATGTTTGTCTTTTCTAGTCTAAGCAATATTTCATAATAAACAGCCTCGTCAGAAGACTCTAGGGAAGAAACGCTACCTGCAGTCTGACTTTCGACACTTTGATGAAGAAAAGCTATAGCATCATCTCCTCCCTAAACCAGAGCCATATCCTGACCACAGCCATGCCTCTGTCCTTTGTTGCAGAAGGCCTGCAAACCACCTAATCAGCTGTGTAGGGATTGCCTCAGGCTGAGACAGTCCATGACTGAATTTGATCACTGCAGTAGCCCTTATGCCTTCCTTTCCGCTTCCCTCCATCATGTCTTTTTCCCTGCTTTAATCTTAATTTAAGAACAAATCGAAGGCAGACCGGACCATTCTGTCTCCTCTGCAAATATCCTACGAAATATTCCATCCTAGTCGCAATGCTTCATTGAAAGGAAGTCTGGCAGAAATGTTAGCAGTGAAAATCCAATCAGTCCTAAAAGCTAAAAAAATGTTTCTTCATGCCAGGAATGACAGCTGTATTATTCCTTAGCCCTTGTTCTGTCTCTCAGTCAGGGATTTTCTTTGTGCCAATGTGATATATCAAATAGGAATTTGGTATGTAGTGCCTGTATTGGATTAGACTAAGTTGTCTCAGGTTTTTGAATCCTTATGTCCCATTCATATCCTTCAGGCAGCGGATATTTGCAGAGTACTTTTCAAACTAAGAAGTTAGTGCAGTGCTGAATATAAAGTCTGTCCCTTGGCAATTGTGTGTAATCCTGTGAACGGCCATTTCTTCAAACATTGAAGGAAATGAGAATACTCATTATGCACCTCGGGCCAGATTTGAGCTTAACTCTTCAGGGCATAATCAGTATATTTGATTTAGAGCGACAAGAATAATTTGTTTTCCAGTTCAGAAGCTCATAGCAATGTTAAAATATTTATAAATATATTGTAATAAATGTCCACATTAAAAAAGAGGAAATGTTTGGTTTGAAACTATAAAAATTACTTTTTCAAAACATTTCTTGCATTTTATTTGTACTAGAATCATCTTCTAAACCTGACGTACTTATTCAGTCTTCCCCTTGACTCAAACTAGCCTAAAGTATATATCACTGTCCTCCAGTCCTATCCCTTGTAAAGGATTTGCAAGTCACTCAGGTCTGTTCAACTTCAGCTTCACTTCTTTCATTTTAAAAAAAAAACAGAACTTGGATTTATTACATTTTGAGGGACAGTCTGCAGCTCCGTTGTGCCAGGCTCCCTGTTCTGCTGTAATCCAAAACAAGGCATCTCATGCAAGAGGTGACCAGAGAATATTCTCTTGTAAGGAAAAATGAAGTAAGAACCAGGATGCCTTGATTCCTCATCTCATTACACTGGTGGCTGTTCCCATTTCTTACTGAGCAAGGCTTTTAATTTCTGCTACAGAAAAAGATATCTGTTCTCCTCTCCTAACCTGCCTCTGGTGATCATGTTGTTTCTGTTCTCGTAACTTCTGATCAGCCTATTATATATGCAATCTGTCTGTAGACCACGTGAATGAGTGAGATAAATGTGGTCGATTGAGTCTGCTGCAGGACTGAGTCTGAACATGAGAAAGGATCTGTTTGAACTGGCATTTAGGGATTGGCATGAGGGCGTCTCAGTCTAAGTGATAGAAGGGAGAGGCAGAGCCCAGGAAGCAGAAGCAGGGGGCCGTGGCACAGGTCCTGGGAGATGCAGTTGCCCTGCAGAACTGAAGCACAAGGGAAGTCCCATGCTTATGGCAGGAAAGGGACAGAGGTGGCCACAGAACTCCACCTCTGAACCTGATATGAATCACATTCTCAAGCTTGGGCAGAAGCTATGGCCACTTTGTTGGCCTGGGGAATTACAGTTAGAGGGTTACCAAGTCTTTGTAGAAGGGAGAGCTTAGTATTGGCCATACTATCAGTGAAAGTCTATCCTAAATTTGGTCGTTGGCCGTGGAGAATTAAATGCATCTGTCCTATGTCTCAAGCTTTGTGCGTTGGCCGTGGAGAATTAAATGCATCTGTCCTATGTCTCAAGCTTTGTGTGATGACCATTGAACTAAATGAGTTTCCCAAGAAGGTGCAGGAGGAATTTTCTGAAGTGTCTGGTAGAGACCGTGATCTCACAGTGCAAATTCAAGTCTCTCTCAGGCACACCCATTGTCTTCTATGTGGAATACACCAGACCGATGTGCTTGCTTATCCCTTCTGTGTCATAAAGCCATGCTTTATTGCCCAAATCCAGGAAAAGCGCTCAAAAAAAATCTTTCTTTCTTTTGTTCTGCTAAGTGACTAGCAAATAATTTCATAGCCCACTCATGTACGTCACATCATGCTCATCTCTATCCACAAGGAAAATCACATTTAATCTTTGCCTCCAGCATTAGGAAAGTGTTCAAACTGATAAATCATATGAAGTACTTTGATAGTTTCTTCCTAATAGAAGTAAGTTTTCTGTATTTTGGAGAACTATTTTCTCATTTCTGTTAAGTAAATCACATTATTAATCCTGGTCTAATGGATAACACTTTAAGAATCTGGCAGTTATTGAATAACATGCACCCAAACCTAATGCTACCTTTCATTCATTTGTCATGTATTTTAGTCATTTGTTTCACCTCTTGGCAGGTTTGAAGGTGAATAGGTATAACAGATAAAAGTACTAATTTATTTGATATTTATATGTGTGTACTGGTGCCTGGACTCTAGCAGTTCAGGTGATTAATTGAAGGGCCCTTACTCTTGTTTCCCAGACAGTACAGATTCTAACCTTGTCTTTATTTCTTGAAAAATCAGGTAGAGGGGGGCTTAGACATTCCATTCTTGGTTAACGTGAACCACATCTGCTGTGTACTTACAGACAAGACGTGAACCCAAAGTTCTCACTCTTTTTAAACATTAAGAACCCTTGACATTTTATGGATTGTATGCCTTCTGAAATGCTGTTTTAATCAGGTGCACGTACACTTCCTAGTTATTGCTCAGCGATAGAACCTATGGAGGATGATTGACATTCATACTAGAAATGCATTATGATTTCCTACTGGTGTGAATTATTGCTTTCATCTATGAATTTACATACACTGATGCTTGTGCAGATTCTAGACACATTTGGAAGGAAATGCATTTTGAGTGACTGAACAAAGAAGGTTTCTAGTTCTCATCAGTCTATTCTTTAAAATATATCATATAACTGACTGACTTAGTGTTTCAATCACTGCATTTAGTGCAGGCCCATGAAAACCAGTTCTGTCTAGTTGGGTTTGTCTTTTCTTTCTAGGGAATTGTGCTTACATTCAATCTGCACTGCATCCTTAAGACAGAAACATCAATGTTTTAAGGTTTTTCTGTTCCATCTTTATTCACATAGTTGGGATTTGACTCCTACACCCAAGAAATCATTTTCTTTCAGTGTTAGGCTGCACATTTTTTGGTCTCTGTAGTTTGTTCTGACTTTGCTACACTAAAGGACATCACAGATGCAGATGGTTGCTGTGATGTACGCCCATGACAGGACCCAAAACATGAGTGTGGGACTTGTGGAGCTGAAGGAAGTATTCTGCCTTTTCAACTACTTCATCTGACTTGTATGATTCAAGTAGGTCTTCCCCCTCCCTTTATTTTACAATTTCTGGTGTGAATACATAAAAACTTGAACTCTGGGTACATGTTGTATTTGACAGGCAATTTGACCCATTTTAATTAATTGTCTTTTGCTCACACATAAGAGATCACCTCTCCCATAAGTAGCTTTTAAGGAATCCAGTCATTAATCTTCTTAAGCAGCTATTCTGCTCTAGCTTTCTCTAAGGCTCACAGAGACTCCACACTAGACTCATCCAGCAAGGAAATTCCCCAAGACTGTTTGCTGAACTCTGGGAGAATCCTACCTCGCAAAATTATTCCTAGAAGAGAAGGGTCATCATATTTTATTCAGATGCTCTTTTATCTCAGGAAAGGTAGCTGAATTAAGCTGACCTCAACTTGCTTTTGAAGTTCTTCCAACTTGTAGGAACAATTACACATAAAATACTGGAAGAGTAAGGCCCTATATCACAATCTTTCACAATCTACATTAAAATCAGTTTGAGTACAAACCACCGTATTTGCAATCTATCATACTGAATTAAAAAATATTGCTTGTATTAATTTTAAGTAAACTTTGACAACATAAAGTATAAAAACATATCAACTCTCAGGCTAGCTTAACTCGCAGATATAGAATCCATGAAGCACGATGCTCTAATGCTTTTTCCTGGCTGCATGACAAAGGTTTTTAGAAACATCTTGTTTGGGCCTCACTTCCTTCTTCTGCCATGCAACCCGCCCTGGCTCTTAGGTAGAAGGATACTAGTATGGTAATAATGTAATAGCCAGGAGTAAAATTTCTGTTCTCACTGCCTTATTAGAAGCAGGAACTGAGAAGCGGATAGCATAGGAGAGGTGTAGTTGGGCCAATGGACAGAACAGGCTGGATTTTAGAGTAATATATAGTGGAAGCCAGCAAGACTTAAACAGAACCTGGGTAGGACTCTTGGGAGAAAGCTGATTCAGAATGGATGTTGATTTTAGGAGGAAAGCATAGGTTTTCAACATTGTTTTGGGAGGAGAAAAGGGAGTAATAGAAAAGGAGGGGAACAAACAGAAGGAATCAAAAACAGAAGGGGGAAAAAAACAAATCAGCTTTCTGTTTTGGCCATACTGAATTTAAGTTGACAGCTTGCTGGCCCCAGAATTATGTCAGACAAAAGCTGAGATGTTAGTTTGGACAGGTGACTGACGCCAGTCAGTACTGTGTTTGTCACTATAGCAGTGGTTGTTGAATCTGTGTTTGTGGATGAAATTTGCCCTAGGGAGCCTGCAGAGGGAAAAAATGTTTCAGGGACAAGATTTTGGAACCACTACAAAACATTTCAGATATAAGCACCACATTGGAGGGGTTGGAAAGCTTATATCATCCTAATAAAATGTGGCTGAAGCCACATCGGAATGCCTTGCCATCCTTGGAGACAGCATATGGCATGCTATATTTGAAGACATACCGTGGACTTTCAGCAGGATGAGCAGCGCTGTGTCCTTACCCATGGTAAGTGCAGGGGAGTCCTTAGCACATCTGTGGGCAAGCAAACTTAGCACAGGGCTGTTGTTACATTATTTATGGGAGTGGCAGTGGGGCAACCACCTGAGTTTACATTCAATCTTCCCCTTTCTTTATTAAAGGGGGGGGTGGGGGGGGTGGGACCCAACAAACCAAGACTACTGCTCTGAGTGTCTGTAAGTTGACTTATATATGACCACTCAGTTGAGGTTTGTGTTGGTGATGACAGGGCAGTCCTGGCCTGACTTAATCTGACAGTACATTAGCCATCTCTCCCTTGCCTCGTGCTCCATCCCTTGTATCAGACCTTGCAAGGTCACAAGTATGAGGTGGATCAACATGTTAAAAATATTTGCTTTATGGCTGTGTCACTTTTCTGACAGATCAGCTTGTTCACTCAGCTCAGCCTGCAGTTGCACGACCTTTAGAGCTTGGCGCTAATGCAGGACAAGCTGCAGGAACACAGGGGTGGGAGAGGGGAGGTGATAGAATGTCCTAAGTTGGAAGGGACCCACAGGATCATTGATAGTCCCTTCCAGCAGGCACTGGGTAAAAAGCAACAAAAAGCAGCACTGGAACTAGTCTCTCTGTCACTAGGGTAGAGTAAAAACGTTCTTACAGGCTGTGCTGTAAACCCACGTTACCTGAGTGCAAAACTCCAGTTTTCTATAGCATTTACATGTATTAATAGTAGAACAATTGCCTTGTCTTTGATGGGTTTTGCCTTTTGCATGTTCCTTTTCACCTTGTACGAAGCAAATGTTATTTAGATTCCCTTCCATAGGCCCAGTTCACATTGAGATCTGCATGTAGACTTTTTTTGCATGCAAAGTATGAGCAATCACTTTTGACCTCTGAAACTAACAGATACACTCAGTGGTACTTCTCCACCTTTAGCTCAGTTTTTTACAATAAATAAATTTTAAAAAGCCAAGTGCACAGAGCAAGGTACAGTTCTCAACTTTAAGACCAGTCAGTAGGTGGGAGGTGGGAAGGATCTGCCAGTGTGACCTGGGGGATAATAGATGAGAGTATTTTGACACTGCATGTTTCTCTCATGTACTGTGCCTGCCTCCTCTCACCTTGATTATAAAGTTAAAAAAAATCCAATTCTTCACCACCTACACACATGCTATTAAAATCATGATGTGTATTAACAAAAAATCTTTCCCAGCTGGATGGGAAATTGCTGATAGCATTGCTAACAACAGAAGCCAGCTCTTCATTGTACAGCCGTCCACCACGATGCCGTAAAACCAAAGCTTGCCAGGTTTTACAGTTTTAGAAATTGTTAGTTTCTCATCCTCTCCTCCATCTTTCCTTCTGTTTTTTTTCATTTCACCTCCTCTCTCCATGGATGAAAACGAACTGCCAAGATCATGGGTAGCAGTGACAAAGCATGATGGAGATGTGACCAAATACATGCCTACAGGAAAGCTGGGGAAGGGCTCTTCATCAAGGAGTGCAGGGGTAGGATGAGGGGGAACAGTTTTAAGCTGAAAGAGGGGAGAATTAGATGATATATTAGGATGAAATTTTTTCCTGCGGGGATGGTGAGGCTCTGGCACAGGTTACCCCGACAAGTTGTGGATGCCCATTCCTGGAGGTGTTGAAGGCCAGGTTGAGTGAGGAATGAGGTGTTGAGCAACCTGATCCAGTGGGAGGTGTGCCTGCCCATGGCAGGGGGGTGGAACAGAGGGCTTGAAGGTCCCTTCCAACACAAACTGTTCTGTTAATCCATGTTCCATTTTTGGGGGGGATGAAGTGGGAAGGAGCAGGAAGGACAGTGCAGGCAGACCTGCATTCTGGTACCTAGTTCAAGAGTGACTGCAATTACTGATGCTCCTTCCCTCCTCACCATACCCGGCAAACAGATGTGGATACGCATGATTTTTAGGGCTAAGCTACTTTTAAGAGAGTCACAAACTCCATTTAACCAGAAGCAGTTTTGAAACAAGTCCCTAGTACCACAGTATCTTTCAAATTTCAGGTAACTCAGACACAAGTTCAAACTCATAAGGCACCACCTGACAGCTCTGGTCATGCATTTTGACTGGGATTAGGAGGTGACGTCACTATGCTGGGGCCCTTGCAAGTCTGAAGTAGCTCTGCTTTATCTGTGGAAATGATACTGGTTTACTTTACTACTTCTTACTAACTTAGTCTCTCACTAATTCTTTTATTTTTCCCTGAGATTTCTTCAAGATTTGCAATAGAAAATATTGGACAGGTAAAACAGTGACAAAGGTCATCTCCAGGAGGAGAGATTTTCTCTGGAGTTCAGTCCAGCCTCAGCTACTGCTACTTCAGTGTACTTTTTTGGGTAGAATTCAAATGATGAATATCACATACCTACTTGTGCTGGCATTTAACAGCTGTGCTCCTGAATGCTGTAGTCTATGCTGGAAGGACAGCTTTGTTCTTAGTAGTCCTTATTTCTGCTGCTGTCTTTGAGACACTATGAAACAAGAATGATTGACGTGTGGATGGAAGTACAGGCTCTAGGTAAATTTTAGGCAATTTATTCCCATATGAAAAAGAAACGCCTCAATAAACATTAAGGTATAAATAGAAAATACGTATCTCAGTCAAAACAGAACCCACAGCAGCAATAAAAAGTAATTTTATTGCTGCTGTCTTCTGAGCCCAAAGGGGACTAAAGCAAGTAATTAATGAGATATCTCCTTGTGTCTGGGTGTTGTAGGTCCTTTTCAGCAGCTACTGAGTATTTCCTCTGCTGTCATTTATCTTCTCCCAGCACTTTAACACCAAATAACAATTTGCACTTAGTAATTAAGACCTGTCTTGCAAGCATAACAGACTCTCATCTTCTGCACAGCCTTGGGATCTTTATCACACTTCCTCTCCTCAAAAGAAGCTCATCTGAAACATGTGAGGTGAGTCACTATCTAGGCCAACAGAGCTAGGGTTGAAGAATGAAATACCTCCACCTTTGGCATGTAGCCACTTAAAACCAGGTGGGGCTGCAGCACTCTTGTTTTAAGGCACATCGAACTGAGAAAGAAGACAAAAAGAGTTGTTTCTCAGGGACACGGGAGCTCTGTGGGGAACACAGAGGATACCCAGAGCAAGCACGAGGCAGAAAACATGTAGCTATTCTCTAGACATGACCAGGGGGACTGCTGCACTTCATACCTTGGCTTGGAAATCAGGGCAAGTGTCTCTGAGGGTGGATAGCCTTTAGCATGTAAGTGTAGCAGTGTTAACTGGGTGTTCCTACAGTAACTAACATCCAGGAAAGTGTTAGTAAGTTCCCAAGAGCTGAAGTTAACCAGGGCTGAGTAATAATTTGTTTCCACAGTCAACCTTGCTCTGAGCAGTTGCCATTAGATGTGTTTCAGAAGGAGAAGCCAGTTGTTTTGTGTTTAGCTTGAGTTCAGAAGGTTTTTCTGCAATGACCAATGTAACTAAAGAATTTTAAGAGAATTAAAGATGAAAATTTCACCATCAGGTTTACAGTGTCTGCCCTTACGAATAACATATCTTGTACATGTTTTAACTTTTAATTTCTTTAACATATTTGTCCAGTAGGAGTTTTTATTTCCTCTACCTCTTCTGGTTCTTGGCACAATGGTAACCCATGCTCACTTCCAGCCTAATCTAAAACTGGAGTGGATGTCTCAACATCATATAGCAGCTACTGCTGTATACATGGAAGAACAGAGACAGTTGTTGCTACTTACTCAGAGTTGCAGGTATAAAGAGCACACAGACTTTTCTCTGTCTTCTCCAGTTCAGATAAAGCTGTGCCTTCTGATTGGGGCTTATCACTTTTGGTTTGGTCTGCCCTCCTTCTGCGTTTGGCTACTCCAGTCTAAAATGTTGAACTCTCATTACTGGTGCTGGTTCAGTCACACATCACCTGTGCACCTTTGCAAATGGTCTGACTTAGTCTTTGCTATAAAGTCACCTTACCATCAGCTGGCCAGCTTTGGGAGGTGCAAGAATTGCTCAGGGTCTGGTCTGAGTCTGGGAAGTGTGGGCTTCCTGACAGTGATTTAGAGGCTTGTAGGCAGAATTCTCTTCCCTTTCTTAATATATCATTGATCCAGAAAGTTATTGCCAATCTGCAGTTCATCCTCTCTAAAGCCTATGTATTCACTGCATGTACCTTTTGATGGGCACAGTCACAGCAATAACATATTATTAGACAGGGGTTGTTCCATTCATAGATAAAGCAAGAGAAAATGGCATGTGAAGCCACAAGTAAATAAAACTGTAATCTCTGCAAATGTGGCTAATTAGAAATGGCCGATTCCATTTTCCCTCATGGAGGAAGCCAAGGTCCTGTTCCTCTAAGCTCTATGATTCATATCAGCATTAAGTAAACCTTACACTGAGTGCTGGGTGGGAGGAGGGGGTTATACAAACAAAACGGGCCTATTCTTGCATTCTTTCATCTAATTTTTATCCATTTGGCTTAGGTGCGTTTTGAATTATGCTGACCAGAACATACTTCAATACTCTGCAGCTATGTTACTTGCTTAAAGTCATGACACCTATTAATCCCAATATCCATCTGACATAGCATTTTGTGCGTTTGTGGCAGCCACATCTACCAATTCCCCCTTGACTATGTTCTCATTAACCCTGTGGCTCTCTTCTGTGATCTCTCCATTTCTCTGTACTCATGTTTATTCATCCCTTACTTCGTATTTTTCAGGGTTGAACTTCTATTTATTGATTCCAGCTCATTCCTCTAGCTTGCACTTTTTGTATTCTCACCCTCCAGAGTTATGTACGTGCTTCCATCTTTCTATCGTGCAGGTATGGTTAGGCTCTGTGCAGTCTATCTCAAATCGAGAGGGGCTTCTTGGACACGACAGGAGACCTCCTTGCTTAATCCTCCTCCACTAAAGCTTCCTGGATGTCTGGCTAATTTTCACCAGGCTTGGTACAGAGCAGGCGTATCATCAGTTTCACACCCTGCTTGACACTCACATAGTGGACATTCTGTCAGAGAAATAGCTTTCTTGTTTCTTTGTCATTCAACCTCAGATAAGAGAGGACTCATAAAGTACAAAGTCATATAGGTTGCAACTGAGAGCAGAAACAGGGAGGAGATAGAGAGTCCAAACACTTGTTCCACACCTCGAGAGAAATGGACCAAACTGTGTTTTTGTGTGTTCTCTCCTGAGAATACGGCTTTTTGTCTTCCTCCAGTAGCAAAACCACAGTAAAATTCATGAATTTTCTAGTACCTCTGTGTTAGCAAATCTGGTCCATGTTATCCATGCCACACATGGCTCATGATTTTACCTACTAGCAACCATACTAACAAAAGTCCTTTTGCTAGCTTATGCAATGTCTAACCCCTGGATCCTATGGTGTTTATAGAGCCCAAAACAGGACACAGGAACAAATACCTTTTATGGTAGTAGAAGTACCTTCTACCAGTATACTGGCCAGGGCTAGTGTTTCAAACAGAGCTCCCTAACCTCTTCAGAGAGCATCTGCCATTGCATTACTTAGATCTACAACATTCTACCCCTCTCCTGTCCCCTTGCTAGTTGTCTGAAAGTGTATTATAGAGGGGGTCAGCGAAAGATCTCCTGCCATGCTGGTTGAAACAGGTAAGTGTGCATGAACAATACCACCTGCAAGCATGAGAGATCAGCCAGACAAGTGGCATCATAAGCAACAAGGAGGGAGGGAGGAAGGAAGTATGTACCTTGGGCAACAGACTTCTCAATGAATTTGGAAGAGGGTGTCTGTTCACAACTCCAACAATTTGTTCACCTCCAACAAATTGCTGACTACCATCTGATGACAAAATAAACCAAGATTGTGTGCATAACCTCTGCTGGCTGCTATAGCAGATAAACATCTGCACAGCTGTGGATTTGAGCCCCTCTGGAATATTGACATTTAAGATTCAGATCCTTCTTAAGAAGAAGGATATGGTATAATCCATTTTTCATTCAGTGGCTTTCATAGATTTGTAGGTTGAGAAAACATCCTTACAACAGTCGCGTAGTTTAAAATGACTGTGTGTTGGCTGCAAAATGCAGCATGGTGTGACACACTTCCTTGCATTTGGCACACATTTGGCACACACTGGAAGAGCTGGAGTTTGAGAAGCACCATTCATATTTCAGTAATCCACATATAAGGACATCTCAGGGAACTATACAAAAAGCTACCGTGGAGTACTTTTAGTCCACTAGGCTTATTATCCTGTCAAAGAATGTAATTAAGTTGATTTGCCAAATGCATTATAAGCCCCAGTTGCTTACTATTTATCACCTTATTTTGCCATAGTTGCTTACACAACAACTACTTTATTAATTCCTCTACCTACTTGTTAGTTATTGATGTAGTGTTCTTTGTGTTCTAGTTCCTTGCCCTCTGTTACCTGTATAGAGAGGAAGACATGACTTTTCTTGAAAGAGTTATTTTATACTCTTTCCCAAGAGATAACATTTAGGGTCTCACTTCTCTTTCAGCAATGCTCATAAGCAACTGTCAGCAGTTGTGGTTACTCAGCTGTTTACCCAGGATTTTGTGGTGATACATTGAGTAGTAGTCTAGATTCAAGTTCTCGGTGTCTTCATGTTCAGATGGTTGCTTCATAGATTTGTTTTGTGGCTTCCTAAATGCTTTTAGGTAAGGCTTTCTAAAGGTATTATGCTTTTCAGTGGAAATTAGTTAAGTGTTTCAGTCTTCATACAACTACCATAAAACAAAATACGCCGCATATCTTTCCTTTACTAACTGAAGGGTATCCAACTGCTTTATTAGCATGAACCAATATGTTATCAGCAGCCCCTGTGTAATAAGAGAATATTATTATTGCTATCTCTCAGAAAAGGCAAACTAGGGCACAGAAAGGGTGTAGGATTGTTCCAAGTTCATGGAGAGATGCAAGCTGTGATTGAAATCTCTAACACCTGCTTTAGAGTGGGCACACTGGCATATATAGTACAAAAGCCTTTCAGAGTCAGCATTCTCAGCTCTATAAGACACTGACAACTGATGAGGTCCCGTGGACTGCTAGAATTCCCTTCAACCCAATTCATAGGTCAGTAACAAGCTTTGGTGGAACTGTGGAGCAGCAGAGGCTATACAACACTTGTCTTATGTCAATTAAGGTTGGAAATTTTGGTTGTTCTGGTCTGACTCCATCAGTTGTAGGTGAGAATGGTCTGCAGATCTGTTGCTCAGTGTCACAGTCACTTCCTTTTGAGATCTGCTATCTGCTGTTAATAGAAGACATCTATTAACCTGCTGTTGTACAGAAGATTCATCACAGTTGCAAGTTCCTACCCAGAGTGTTCCTTTGTCCCCACTTATGATTACTTGAGTGGTGGCACTTCTGTCTACCTGTCTATGTCTAATTGTCTGTTTTGCATAATGACATGAACATGAGGATCTGTCCTCCAGCTTCCAGAACATGAAGGAGGTTTTGAAACACCTTTGTACTTCTTCTCTTGTACTAGCCAGATAAATACTTTGGGTGAAATGGTCCCCAAATTTCTCCTACTTGTTTTTACCACTCACAGGAAAAAAGGTGTGTCTGGCAATCTCCCCCATCTTATGGATGCACCCTGTAGTCTGATCACCTTAAAATCCTTTTCCAGAGAGACTTCTGCCAGGAGATGAGATGGAGGGGGATCTAGAGGTAGATAAGACTGTCGCCTAGGGCAGTAGACTCTCAGGGGTAGAAAAATCATCATTTTTTTTCAGCCTGCTTTGCCTAAGCCATGGAAAGTCAAGTTACATGGTGCTGCTGAATATTCAAAAGAGCCCTAGTCTTTGGAGTTGGTGGGGGACTGCAAGTTCTGGAGGTAGAAGTAGCTGCCCCCTCTTCTCAACAGCAACAAACTCATCTCTCCAGGGGTTTTTCCCACTTTTTCCACCCAGGCCTATCCTTTTTCCTCTCTCCTTTTCCCAAGACTCTAAATCCTGGAAGAGTAAAATTCAGTTTTGCTGAAGTCACTGAGGCATTGGGCTGTTCCTGAGCTATAACCTCTCTGGGCAGGTCCCATTTTCCATGCTCCAATATCTGAAGTAAAAGCTTCCTTCCTTAAAGAAAAAGGAGGAGTCTACTAAGTACAATTCCACACCCAGATTGTTGAGGCTGAATATATGTTCAAAATTCCTATACGTAAATATCGTGATTTTAAAGACAATCTTGTGTTTTGAGATCTGACACATACTTTTTTTATCATTTTGAGCTGGCAAAAGCCTAAGTGTCTGGGGAAGTCTTAAAGCCTGTTTACATAACAGAGTACACTGCTCCCATTCTCCTGCCCCAGACCAGCTGTAGTGGGTTTTTAAAAAGTGCCTATGATCTTCCCTCCTTCTGATAAGGAGGTAGCAGAAGCTTCTCTAAAATTATCATGTATGCCCTCTAGAACATTCAGCTTCACGGGTGAAATGGGGCCCTGACAGAAGGGGATGCTGACTTGGAGGAACTGCAAGAAGGATAAACAGCTCAGCGCTGCCCTTAATCATGCAGCGATACAGGTGGTCAAGTGCGAGACGCTTTAGCGACACAATGAGAGAGGAAGCTGGCTCTCTGCCTGTACACAGCAACAGCTGAGGTATTAATCCCATGCTGCTGAGAGAGCCGAGTTCTCTCAAAATTAAAATAAGGCGGTTGTAAAGGGCAGTGGATTTGCAGGGTTAACTGTGATATCCTACAGGAGAAGATAATCTTGAAGGGTTGGCAAGCAGTTTCACACGACTTTGTGTTCGACACAATGGCTGGCAAGGGAGCACAGCACTTAAGGCTCAGAAGGGAGAGAAAGTAGGGGCAGAGGTGGCTAAAAGGCTTGGAAGTCAGAGAAGAAAAAGGATTTCTATGTTTCTCCCAGAAACTTGAGCAATAATCCTGGAGCACAGACAAAGCAGCAGCCAGAAAAAAAAAAAAAAGATGCAAAACCAACTACAAAATCCCCCTGGATTTCTGAAACAGTGAGGAGCTAGACTAAAAATCAGACTAATTTCAGAATAAATTCAGCAATGTTTCGAAAGCAATGATGTGAAAGGCACATGAGCCACAGTAATAAAATGTGATATGAGCTGTTACCGTAAACAATGAGGAATAATTGACAGGGAACTAAAACAGATCTGCAGAGCATGCACAGCCCAAGGCTCTGCAAACCTATGGCTGAATGAGAGGATGAGGAGTGGCATGGGGAGAAGTCAGAGAAAGGCTAAAAAATCGCAGGTGAAAAACAAATAAATTACACAACAGTTCTTGATCCCTGAGACTGAAAATTTAGCTGGAGTCACTAACTAGTCCTGTGGTGGATAGGCAGAAAGAGCAGACAGCATGTAGAAATAATAGACACTCTAGATACTCTCTCCCCAAAACAAAGAAAATCAAATGTCTTTTGGGCTGAAGGAGAGAGTCAGGGTTTGTGAAATGGCTAGCCAGTTTGTTTCTTATTTGGGGGGGTACTACAAACCTGAGAGTGGCCAGTTTGAGTGTGGAGAGAAGAAAAGCCATGGCTAGGATCAGAACGACAGTGTTGCGGACAAAAGCTCTTTCAGAAATAGTCTGGTGTGCTGGTGGAGCAGCCAAAGATGAATGATAAACAGCACAGCATGCAAAAAGCTGCAGCTGAGCAAAGCCTCTACAGATTATCTGTCCTCCTGACACATACCATAGACACATGAAGTATATGCACATACAACCATCTGCCGGGACGGGAGGGACCAAGCGATCAAATCAATATGATTGATAAAGCAAGGCCGTCTTTATTGAGAAAGAATCAGGTTATATACTTTTCTTCTACTTGATTACATCATTGTATTATAATTTCATTGGTTGATCAGACACATAATTATATGTTCCATGGTTACAAGCATATTGAATATCCATCCCCCTTTATGCTAATATATCACTACCTGTCACATGTTATTTTACTCTTAACATCTTGTGCGACCACTATGACCAAGAACACAGCATACTGTTACGGTTTCTGCATCCATGAACACGCTACCTTATCTATAGCTAAACTTAATGTTCTACCAGAATTGCTTGTACAGCCAACCGCTCCCAACTATTGTTCAGCTAGGAGCCTGCTTGTACGATTCCTCCAAAGGAATATGTCCTTGCTCGTTTAACCATTTCTCAACAACCATCCATGCATGCGTGTATTTGTTCATGGACTTCGCAGGATAACGGAATGGTTTGAGTTGGAAGAGACCTTAAAGATCATCCAGTTCCAGCTCCCATGGGCAGGGACAACTTCCTTTAGATCTGGTTGCTTATAGCCTCATCCAATCTGGTCTTGAACACCTCCACAGATGGGGCAACCACAACATCTCTCGGCAACTGCAAAACGACCTGAGAATATCTGGAGATGGTGTTTCTACACCTATGAACAGTTTGGCAATAGAAAGCTCTTCCAAGAAAGAAGAGAGTCAACCTCAGTGTGGTAATGTCCCAGTCCAGCACAATGATGCTGCACAGCAGCTTTCATGGAAACCTTTTCCCAAAAATGCTCAGTGAGTTAAATAATACAAGCACTGCTTTAAATAATAAGTAGTAGCGTACAAAAAAAAGGATGTCAAGGGACTGCAGAAAAGGAAAACTGATGATGTTTTCAGCAGAGATTAGAAAAAGATGGAGGGGGGACATGGACACTCATGACTGATTCACTAGAAGAGAAGGTTTATGAAGCTGCTGGCTGAAGTAAGGTAAGGAAAAAAAACCTTCTAGTGGGAAGAGGGATCGAATTTTTGCTTTATACCTCACAGTACCTCGGGAGCCAGCTACTACAAGGGAACATAGTCATGCTGCCTAGTGTGCACACAGATGATTAGCCACAATCTGTGCTCACATGCATTAGAAAAACTAGAAACTTTACAATGGCCATCTCTACATCCACATACAGGCTCACACAGATGGATGATGGTGGCATTGCTTATTCCATTCCATTTCTTATCCCATTTGTATTTGTGATGCTTTCTCCCTCTGCTACTGTCACAGTCCCCATTACTGCCATTTCTCAAGCAGTCTCTGCAGAGGGGATTTGCAACCATTTCCCTGCACTTTGCAAGCCACACAGTTTACACCTTAACTAGGATGTAGGTTTTTCAGTACTGCTTCTGAATAACTAAAATATCTTTTCATACATGTGAGGAGAAGTGTGTCACCCTTTGATCATCAGTAACCATCCCCTACTTCATATATCAATAGCTATTGCAATGTCATTTCTTTGTATGCAGTGAATATTAAAAGAGACAGGCGGATAAAGAACAAGAACTGAAATAAAATCCTGACGGTAAATGCAGACTCCTGCCATTACAACATACTCATGCCATGTCACAAGCCGACAGAAAATGTCTGGGCTTGCATACTTCAGTCATTCTCCTTCCCTACGTGCAACACACTGCTCAGAGAACCAGAACACAGGAAAGTAAAATGAAGGTTTTGATGTCCAGGGGAAAAAAAGAGTAAAAAAATAAGACTTCCTGCCTCACTAAACCTTGGGATTTGACGCCTAAAGCGCTTGATTCTCCAAAGAGGTCAGTGAGAGGTAAGAGCTTTGATCACCTCAAAGAGCACTTAGAGCTTTGTAGATTCAACCCTGTATGTCTTGACAGATGTTTTGATTTGTTTTGCTGAAATATGTAGGACAGGTGGGTAGATCTCGCATATGTGCTGTCTGTCTCTCACTCTGCATGCCTTCATTTTGTGGACGTTTTAGAAAAATCTACTGTCATGGTGTATCTAAGACACTCTGCATTACATGGTGGGAAACAGCTCTGTGAGTCTGTTCAGAGCTCTGTCAAAGATAAAAGAAGTTTTCAACAGGCTTTGGGTCAGATCTGCAGAATATGCCCAGCGCTGATTTTGCATTAAAAGCAGATGCTATTATCTGCTCAGATTCAGCATTTTCAGAGAGGGTCAGCCACACAAGAAAGAATGTACCCATGGCATTTATATTTCCTTCCAATGAGATATAAAGAAGCCATGTAGTGCATAGACATGTATTTTGTCCAAGCTACTCATTTAGATGAGGAAGAAAGAGAATGAGCAAGATTGTCCTTCCCATGTCATCACCAACAATAGTGTGATTAGGAACAGAAGTTCTGTCACTTTAACAGCAGATGCAAGAGTCTGGCACCCTTACAAAGTCGGATGACCGTCTGTGATGACTTGAAGGGAAAAAAAACTTTCCCTGCTAAGCAACTTCCCTGTATGAAAAAGATGCGCCAATGGCAGCAATTTTTATCACAGTTTGATAGCTCTAAATATACAGCTCCATTAGTCTCCTGCATACCTCAAGTGAATATCTGTAGGTGTCTCAACACCAGCATTTTTGTTTGGATTTGGGTGAGCACTTTTGATGTGACACTCCTGGTTGTCCTCCATCTGTTTTGGCCTGCAGAGTGGAGGAGCCTTGGAGCAAACAAGCAGATTCTTTTAATGTAAAACAGAAACTAAAGACATGCTCCCAAACCACTCCTAGCACACTCCATCTGGTAATTCAACCCATGGACCCAAACTAGAGCTAGTCTGAACCAGCCTCCTGCCCTCGACCACAAGCACCAACTGTTTCACTCCACAGGTCTGCTTTGATGCCACTTCATTACTGGCTTATGGGGAAGCGCCTTAGACACCATTACCATGACTACCCCAAGTTTGCCCTTTGTGCCTCTTTTTGTTTTAAAACCACAGACCTGCTTATCTACTGAGCAGCAGCCATGCAGCGCCATGAGACCCCAGATGGCATTGGCATCTTTGGCAGGGCCAAGATGGTCTTTCTACCAGGAAAGCATTTGTTCTCATCTGGGAGTCCTGTGGACACTGCTGGTTAGCCAAGTCTGTTTGTTAGTTTATTCCACTTGACCTATCATTTTGTGCTTTTCATGTTGCCCCAGAAGTGGTCTTCTGCTGAGAGAGATGCTTAGAGAGCTGGTTATGCAGATTCCTCCCTTCTCAAGGTAACTTCACAGAAATTGCAGTGGCAGAAATAATGTGATATGACCTCAACATCTGGCTGAGTGATTCCTGTGCAACAGGTCAGATAGTGAAATTCAAGTGTGTACCCGCAATGTTTGCAAGCAGCTGCCTGAACATAGCCTAAGCAGCTGTTTGAAAACAGTGCATGCAGGCAACAATCCGGTGATTACTTTAGCAAGAGGTATCACAACAATGTTTGTTGTTTTATCTCCTCTCCCCGGGTTTGGTGGCTGCCTCACGTGCTGCCAAAAGAAAGGGAGACAAAGCTTAGATGCAGTGATGTGCACTCTGAAATACCTCCTGGCGGCACGATGCTCTTGTGGTGCTACTCTGCAGTCCTCTGGGAACCGAAGGGCTCACCAGCTGGGAAGCTCATAACACTGCACATACTGCGGTGTGAACTGACACTGCACACTGTGGAATTAAACTGAAGTAATGAAGATGGAAAGGCACATGTGCCCCTTTCCAAAATGGTTAAGTACACAGAGTTCCCCTGAGTTGGACTTGTGGCCTGACGCTGGCCACCAGCTCTCCCAAGGGCTGCCTGGAGAGAGTTTGTTGGGCACAATAGCAGGAAAAGTTTTCAAACAGGGATGAACCCACAGTTTGCCTAAAGAGCTCATCTAATTAAGCAGCTGGCCAGCTGCTCCTTGTTCAAAATCTTTTCTTCTTCCCACCTGGAACCTTTGTAACATGAGTCTTAGCCCTGCTATTTTAGAAATCCAGCCTAGATAGGCAGTAGAACTATTTACTGCCAAAACTTTTTGCCCCTGCATGTATTTATAGACCACAAGCAAAGTCAGTTCTTGGTGTTCTCTGGACTGAACTTGAGGATCCCATGAAAAATACTTACTGAGCTCTTTCTCAATGACAATTACTTGGACATCTATGAACCAATATTTAATCTCGTGAGTGTAGTACTCTGTTTTTTTTTCTTTTTTTTAATAAGAAGGACACATGAAACTGTCAAACAGACATCTCTATTTCCAGTGATCTATAAAGATAACTTTAATCAGATAAATTTGAAATCTCATTTTTATAAGAGGTTTCATTGATTGCTTTTAAGAAAATAAGTTTGGGCATTGGCTGGCATTGACTGTGCTACCATTCATTAATGCTTTATTCACCTCTCATATCTGCTTAGCCATGATTTTGCCTGAGAATGGTGTCAGACTAATTTGGCTTGGGAAATCTGGGTCATCACAATATCATTTTTAGGTATGGATTCACAGTTGGAAGGGGCTAGCATGCTGCTGGCTAGCACATGATAAGCATGACACCAGACATGCTGTACCAGCTGCATAGGTGCTTGGTCTGTTTGCAGGAGAGACCAGACAGACATCCAATCAAATCTTCTGTACATACATAGGTGCTCAGGATGTCATGATTTCTGAGGACAATACTGGCCCACTCTATCAAGGGTGTAATTTCAGGACATTTCTGATCTTTTGTAGCTTCCCTCATCTTTCAATACCCAGGGGAATGACAGGAAGATGTCCCAGGGGAGGTTTACGTAGCATATTAGGAAAAGGCTTTTCACCCAGAGGGTGGTGGAGCACCGGAACAGGCTTCCCAGGGAAGCAGACAGGGTGGTAAGCCTGACAATATTCAAGAAGCATTTGGACAACATCCTCAGACATATGATGTGAATGTTGGGGTTGTCCTATTGAGAAGGACAGGAGTTGGACTCAACAATCCTTGTGGGTACCTTCAGGACAATGTATGATTCTATGAATATATTTTACAAGTCACTGTCAGTGATTTAGGAAACTCTTTCAATACTCTTGGTTGCAAATTTTCTGGTACTGCTACTGTACGTTGCTGTAATGCTTGCTATTTGACATCCATCATAGCTACCGATGAGATAGAAAGTATTTCTTCCTTGATGGTAAATAAGCACTTCTCATTTCTTTCAAAATACAGAGCATAAATATTCAATTAACATTTCTTCTTTTTCTGTGTCATGATTGGCAACTATGCCTTCTTTAACGGGACTAACAGAGGGAAGAGAAATTACTAAACTTGATGAGTGATGTTTTTGGTCAGAAAAGCTTGGTATGAAATGGCAACAAACAAATTTAAGTATGAAATCATAAAAAGGTTATAACCAACCAAATCACTGGGTTTCTACACTCCTTTCTTTCCCCTTCCTCTTCCCTTTCCCCATTCCCCATCTTCCCCCATCTTCTCCCCCTTGCCCCCTCCCAATATTGGGGGGGAAAATAGAACTTCTTTAAGATTAATATCACTACTTTAATGAAATGGATTATTTGGTATGGCAGTATGGGTAGCAGGAGGATTTGGTGATCCAAGAGGTTGCTTAGAATCCTATTCTCCTGTATGACAGCAAGGATTTCATTAGGTCTCAGTATACTTAAATAATGCCTTCTTGCCCTTAATCCTTAAACCCAGGATTTTTTCATTATTGTTTTATCTTCCTCTATCATATGTTTCTTTCCTAGCTGGTGACTTGTTTGCACAGTTATCAGACTTTCTATTATTCACATTAGTTGTGTATAATAAGGTTTGCAATGATCATTATTGGTTGCCATTTTCACTTCTTGTCTTTATTAAGATGGGAGGTTGTGGGTTTTGAGGAATCTAGTTAGGATCTCAAAAATTATATTCCTAGGTTTATGCTGACGTTTTTCCTTGTAACAATTATTTGACTGTAGCTGACCTCTGGAAATTGTCTTGGGAAAGTAACAAGTAGACAGGCTTGGAACACGCAGGCTTAGAAGCAGCCTGTCTGCACACAGCATAATTCATTAGCATTTCCAAGAGGGAGACACCACTATCTGGCTCTTCAAGTGACTAGTTTTTACCCTTTCTAAAAGAAAAAAAAAAATCTATCATCCCCATCAAGTACAAGATTGTTTCACTAATGCTAGCTTCAAGCCTATAGCCTCCAGCTCCTCTGTTGGTACTTTGTTTTCACCCAAGCCCCAGCTACAGCAGTTGGATGCTAGGTCCAACAACCCCAAGTAGCCTGGGACCCAGAAGCCACCTCTCAGCCTGGAAATGCTGGTGGGGGGGCAGTAGGTGAGGTGAGGTACACAAATGGGGTCATTTCTCACCAGGGAGCAGCTCCCATGGATCTCCTTAGCAGTTTTAGGTAGAGTGGGATGGGGCTTCTTGTTGTACAGGGAGCTATGCGGCTGGCAAGGTAAAGAAGCCTGGACACCCGGAAGAAGAATAGACAGGCTGTAATTGAACCTCTTTTGGTTTATAACCTGCTGGAAGCTCAGCTTCAGGAGTGTCCAAAAAATGCCCTCTGTGCTGAAGAAACACAGGCAGGCAACAGCATTCTTCATACATGACCTAGAGTGAATCGCTACTTTCTATTTAAACTTCAGTTCTTCATTAGCCATGGGGTCATTTCCATTCGTGGAATGCCTTGGGCTGGAAGGCGACCTTAAAGATCATCCAATCTCCCTGCCAGGGGCCAGGACACCTTCCAACAGATCAGGCTGCTCAAAGCCTCATCCAGCCTGATCTTGAATACCTCCAGGGACAGAACATCGAACACATCTCTGGGCAACCTGTTCCAGTGCCTCACCACCCTCACAAGAAAAGATTTCTTCTTAATAACAGAACTAAATCTCCCCTCTTTCAGCTTAAAACCATTACCCCTTGTCCTGTCACTGCACTACCTGATAAAGTGCCCCTCCCCAGCTTTCCTGAAGCCACCTTTAAGTAATGGGGGGCTGCTATAAGGTCTCCCTGGAGCCTTCTCTTCTCCAGGCTGAACAACTCCAACTCTCTCAGCCTGTCCTCATAGGGGAGGAGCTACAGCTGTCTGATCATCTTTGTGGCTTCCTCTGGTCCTGCTCTAACAGATCCATGTCCTTCCTGCACTGAGGACTCCAGAACTGAACACAGGACTCTGAGTGGGGTCCCAAAGGAGCAGAATAGAGGGGCAGAATCACCTCCCTCGATCTGCTGTTCCTGCTTAGAATTATAGAATCACCAGGTTGGAAAAGACCTCTTGGATCATTGAGTCCAACTATACTGCTTCTTGTGATGCAGCCCAGGATGCAGTTGGCTTTCTGGGCTGCAAGCTCACATTGCTGGCTTCTCATCCACCAGTGGCCCAAGCCTTTCTCTTCATGGTTCCTCTCAACCCATTCTCCACCCAGCCTGCATTTGTGCTTGAGATTGCCCCAAGCACCCAGGTGCAGGATCTTGCACTTCGCCTTGTTGAACTTCATGAGGTTCCCACAGGCTTACGTCTTGACCCTGCCGAGGTCCATCTGGATAGCCTCCCTTCCCCCCCCACAGTGTGTCAGCCGTGCCCTACAAAGAACCCACAGGCAGCACTAAGCACTTGAGTTAAACAGGAGTGAGTGCTTTTCAATTAGTGCTGAATGTTATGAAAGGTGAGACTGAGATAGCAGTGCAAAAGCTCCTGTGAAGCACAGCCCTACAACAAATACAGCCTGGACCATCCTGTGCTTGGCTGCAGCTGGTGGTGCAGCACCGAGGGGAGGCAACAGGCACTGGGTTACATCGGCTGAGGCTCCGTGTCTTCATTTGTTCATCAAGCTTGCTGCTCATTTACAGTCATAGATGAAACGTTTGGCTGTGGTGGTATAAATAAGAGGTGACGTTTTAACAACACTCACAGCATGATGCAGAAAGTCTTTTAGCAATTATGAGTTATGTGAAGCCTGTGAGAATCTTGCAAGGTTTATCCATTCTCCCCTTTTGAGGCAATGACCTATTTGCTCCTGAAAACTGAAGTTAAAGTAAAAACCACTCACATGCATTGAAAATACCTTCTCAGGAGGATTTCTGATGTAGCAAAATGGCAGAGCTATTACTCTGAAAGAGTAAATACTGAAGGACAAGAGATGGCTATGAAGAGAAGCATGAATCACGCACAATGGGATGGGAATTGCTCCTGATAATTCAACCTTCTGAACACAGAGACTTGGCTTTAACAATAAGCTTTCTTGTTAAAACACATTCTCTATGTTGCCATCTGCCTCTAGGGGACCTGGGCCTCTCACATGCCTCGAATGGTCCATTAGAATAAAATGGAATATGTATATAGACATGCATAATAGAGCAAAACCTTCACCCCTGCCAGCTCCTTGATTTTTTTCTAGATGGCACAATAATTAGAGTGTGCGATTTGTAACGGAAATATACGGAAACTCTCAGCCTGATAGTAGAGGGGAAAAAACCCATCAGTCACCAATATAAAGAGCAGAGGTACTGAAAGTCTGTACTTTAATCCAAATCTCTTTGAGAATTTTAAGACATTTAACAATATTTAATGAGCTGTTTCAAACCATGTGAAGACATTATCCCACTGCCTGCCAGGAACAGCAGCATGGCAGCATGGCAGGTGGGAGGGACAGCTCTGCAGTCCCTCACTTTTCCTTCAGAGCTGCTTTCTGCCTCCAAGCCAGCGGGCTCAGCAGATGCTTCTTAAAACCCACCATGTTAGCTCTGTTCCTCCCTCCCCCACACCTACCCACCCACCCACACAGCGCCAGAGAAAGGAGCTGCTGAACTTCCATAATCGCTGAGCAAACAATCAGCCCGGAATACAAATGGATCGCCTGTGGCTCCTGACTCCCCGGGTGCATCCCTATGCCTTCTCCCTCTGTCTGCAAGAACTGCAGAACATCAAAGGTTGTGCACTGTTAGTCTTTAAGCCCTTTTTGATGTCATTTCTCCAGGTAGCTTTACCTAGACAAACCCTCCTGCCCTGAGTGTTGTTGCGGAGTTCTGTACCCACTTCTCCTCACACCCCATGATCTGCTGTTGCCGTGGCTGCCCCAAAGAAAGGGCATGGGTTGTACTTCTTCTCTGGCAGAACAGCTCACAGATGGGGTGCACCCAAACTTTGCAGCCCACTGCCACTTTTGCCATGCTGTGCAGGAAAACCTGCGTTTTAAAGGATATTCTGAGCCTGGACCTGTGGCAGTTTGGACTCATGGCTGATCTGATGCCTACATCTATTTTTCTTTTAAATCACCTGCTGAAACTCAGGGGGATTTGCAGCGTTCTTGCTGAAATATTGCTTCCAGTACTTAAAGGAGGCCTACAGGAAAGCTGGAGAGGGCTCTTTATCAGGGTGTGCAGGGATAGGACTAGGGGGAATGGTTTTATGATGAAAGAGTGGAGATTGAGATTAGATATTAGGAAGCAATTTTTTACTGTGAGGGTGATGAGGCACTGGCACAGGTTGCCCAGAGAAGTTGTGGCTGCCCCATCCCTGGAGGTGTTCAAGGCCAGGCTGGATGAAGATTTGGGCAGCATGATCCTGTGGGAGGTGTCCCTGTCCATGACAGGGGATGGAATTTGATGATCATTAAAGTCCCTTCCAACCCAAACCATTCCACGATTCTATAAGTACCCACAGCACATTGTGCAAAATCCCCAGTCTGGTTATGGGCATGTGTTGTGAGCACAGGAGATGGAAACTTCTTATCCTGACACCAGGGCCACGTTGTTAATGCTAAATTTGGGATTTTCAGTTGCAGAATCATGTTTTTATCACCCATCCTAAAAACGCATCTGGAGTATCGTGTCATTTGGGTCTCCCCAGTAAAGAAAGATGTTAACAGGCAGTTCAGCAGCAGGTCATTAAGATGAGTAGGAAACAACAGTATACGACATATGGGGAAATAATAGGAGAACTGGGTTTGTTCAGCCTTAAGATGACAAAGTATGCAGAGATGTCGTTGCTGTCTGCAATGGGAAGGTATAGAGAAAATGAAGCCAAACTTTTCTTGGAGATGCGCTGTAGCAGGAGAAGAGGCAACAGGCACAAGGTGGAATGTGAGAAATCCAGATGTGGTATGGGAAAAGCTTCTTTATCTTAAGGATAACCAAAAATTGAACTGGTGCCCAGAGAAGTTATGAAATCTCCCTTCTTGCTGATACTCAGAACTCAGCTGGACAAAGCTGTAAGTAACCTGTTTTAATTTGGCCTACTTCCTGTGGGGATTTGGATTGAATGGCCTCTGCAGTGCCCTCAGACTTCAATTAGTTTCTGAATCTGTAAACTTCATTTACTGAATTATGCTTTTTTTTTCCCCGAGTGGCTTCTGTTAGGCAAGCCCAACCTCATTTATGTTTGCTATGAGAAGATGCAGCTTTATCACCATAGAGCAGGGGTTGAAAATTGTTTTCAACCCATTGTACAGAGCAGACCTGTACATTTTATCACATTTTTGTTCTAGGATGGTATACAGCATGGTATACAGGATGCCTCTGCTGAATAGTCACACAATTAAAATTTATTTTCACCTAACGCAGAACAATCAATTGTTTAAGAGATCCAGTAAGTCCTCCCAAAGGACAGAAGACCAACAAGTTTTATCTCAGTATATACTGAGCCTTGAAGCCTGGAGATGACTGACAAAACATAACCAAAACACAATGAGATTTATGCTTTTAATGATTTTTGATCATGGAAAATACTACTGTTTGCTCAGCCTTTTCCTGGTGGAAAATACTCCCATTAGCTCCCTCCAGGAGCCTTTGACACCAAGACAAGAGTTTGGGATTATCCTTAGCAAATGCAACTCCCCAAAATATTTTCCTAAACACCCAGGGAAATAAACATCTGTTAATTTCCAAAGATTTGTTTTGCCCAGGAGTCATCCTTGCTGTTAATTATGGTTTGTGCAAAGCTTGACTTTTCTGTGACCGTGGACTCTCTCTAAAATGAAATAAATACCTCTTTTATGAGGAGATAATATACTTGTTATAACCCGTATCCTCTAGCATCTCTCAGAACTAGACAACTGAAGTACTAAATATATGCACTACTACTCAGAGCCAGTATTATATTGCCAGCGCTTCCAAGTTAATTAGTTTTGCTTTCAAAGGAGGAAAAGCAATTTTTAAATTGGTTTAATGTCAGTGTCAAACCAAAGGTATTTCTTACTGCATTTCTTCCATAAACCATCATCAGCATTTATTAAAATTTACTCTTTTTTCCAATTCCTTCTTTTACTGTGAAGACTGGATCTTTAGGTGAAATAAGTAAGTAGCTGTCATATCAGTAGCAGGTCCTTCTAGAATCAAGGCTGGAATTTGTAGGATGACATCTGCATCTTGGCTCTTGAGGAGAGAGGCATGGTGGTGTCAGAATGACAACTGCTCAGTAACTGACAGAGAAGAATAACCCTATTTACACTGGGAAACTCCAAACCTTGTTGTAAGTCATGGCTCACAGTCCCGGGGCAATACAATGCTGAAAGCTACCTCAACAGGGATCTTACTAGCTCCCAGGAAGACAAGACTGGATTGGAACAAGCCTCATAGCTCCTAATTTTAAACTGTAAAAATTAAACTTAAAACATTAAAAATACTGTGTGAGAGTAAGAGACCACTTGGACCAGATGCCAGTCTAAACAGTGGAAGAAGCCTAGGAAGGAGCAAAAAAACAGGGCCACGGGGAGTGGGACATTCCTAAATAGCCAGTTGCTTTATCAGAAATCACATCTTGTCTAACACCAAACTTCATCTGCTGATTTTTTTCAAGTCTCTTTGAACATATCTATGGTTTCTGCCCCTGCAACATCCCATGGTGATTAGTTCCACAATGTATGAGGTGTGTTGTGGAAAAAGCCCTTCTTGAGGATTGCAAAGAGGCTGCTTGATAACCCAAGAATTAGAAGCAGGCAGTGAAATCACATTGGCAAGTGAATAATGCTTCCTCTGGGGTCTTCACTATCTTTCTTCCCTAGGCAATAGTCTTAGTGTATTTAGCCTCTCCTCACAGAGGAACTGCTCCCTATCTTCCCCTGTCCACCTCTAGGCTCTAAGACCTAGCAGTGCAGCCGAGCTCCCAGGTCATCCCAACTCCATCACTGCTCCTCAGCAAAGGAGAGCTTTAGAAGGAGAGCTTTTTAGAAGAGCAACGAAACTGGTGAAGGGGCTGGAGAACAAGTCTTACGAGGAGCGGCTGAGACAGCTGAGGTTGTTCAGCCTTGAGAAGAGGAGGCTGAGGGGTGACCTTATCGCTCTCTACAACCACCTGAAAGGAGGTTGTGGAGAGGAGGAAGCTGTCCTCCTCTCCCAAGTGACAGGGGACAGGACAAGGGGCAATGGCCTCAAGCTCCACCAGGGGAGGTTCAGACTAGATATCAGAAAGAAATTTTCACAGAAAGGGTCATCGGGCGCTGGAACAAATTTCCCAGGGAGGTGGTTGAGTCACCTCCTTGTGGGATACCAGCAGGATCTCCCTTCTTTGCACACTTGGTGACTCCTTTAAGAGCACTCATGGGCAAGTGCAGCTTCTGCCTAAGAACTCTTATTGACCCTGTTTGCAATGGTCCCAAGAGCTTATTAATTCTATTTATTCCAGTTTCCACTATGTGATGCGCATGAAAATCACATCCTGTAAAGGAATTGGACACACTTGCCTCCTGCTGCTGCTGCAGTGCCCAGGCTGTGAGTCTGTGCTATGTTGCCAAGAGCCTGATCACAGTCTCTGTTCTGCTCTCCACTTCCACCTTCAGACTATGCAGGCAGAGAGCTGCACAAAACAAAAATGCTCTCATCACCGTCTGAGGTTGCCTTTTAATCAAGCAATGAGGACAAGAAACTCAAATGTGCATATTTCAGTGCAGAAGAGATGAAACCCTCCCAGCAGCAAGTACTAGCAACGCAATATATTTTGGCATCGAATCCCAGTAAGATTTTTTAGACCTGAGATGGCATGTAGATTCCAGTGCCATCAAGTCACAGTTACAAAGCTGTAGTGTTATGCCTGACAGCTTTGTGCCAGGTTTAAAAATCATATAATCCTGGAGTTAACTTGGTTGTACATGAATATAAGAGCTAAGACAACCCTGCATAAGGGCGCTGTATTCCACACTTCGCCTCTCAAGCAGAGGAGAGCATCTTAGAGGCTAACCATACTTTTTTTCTGGTACAAGCCATTGAATATTCTAGATATATAAATCTTTGTTTGCACATAGGCACACATATGTACAACCTCACCTTCAGCTTAAGAATGTTGTGTCTGGGATATGCAATTCACACAGCACTAATGAACAGTGTGTTCTGTGAGTGCAAATAAAATGAGACATGGTATTTTCAGTTTCGTCTACTCAAAGATATCCCCTACGCATAGGATATACAGAAAAAGTTGCTATATGTTCATCTTCAAACAATGTTTGACATCTCACTGTGAATAGTCTGGGTTATAAACATCTCAAATGTCAAAATGTGAGTGTGGGTTTTTTCGGTGTTTTGGTTTGCGCCTCTTTCTTTTTCTGCCTGTTCAGCGGCTGTGTCCTTGGTGACAACTGTTTTTGAACTTGAGTCTGATTTAGGCACAGCTTGGGCATTAACCAGTTATTACAGCTGGCTGGAAGGTGAACACTGAGCTCCAAACCATAAAAAAGTACTCCAGAAGGGCTGGCAAGGAGCAGGGGACCTGGAGGCCATGAGCTTATGGCTGCTGAGGAGACCTAGAACTGGGAACCAGAGCTCAGTCCCACAGCAGACAAAGTCACTTGATGAACTGGGTACATTCTCGCTTTTATCTCCTTCTGGCAGGATTTCAGAATGGCCCTGTTCCCACAAAGCATTTCCTACCACTTTTAGTCAGTACAGTCTAATCCAAGGGCGTGAGGGCCACTCTTCACCAGTGCATCTCAGCCTGATGTTGCAGAGCCAGGCAGCCTGCAGTATGCTGAACACTGGCGAGCAGTGAGTAAATCTGATCCAGCCATAATTCAGGGGCCAAAATTCTCAAAAGCACATCAAGTTACATCATTATTTTATGTGGTTTAAATGAGAACAGTAATTAATCAGAAATACGCAAGGAAGTGATTCTGCATCCAATAGACATTTTTCCCCATAGTAAAATGGACACAAACTATCATCTTCACATGCCTTTTCCTATGCAAGTGGATCAGTATCATGCCTCAGTCTTAGAAGATATTTGAATATGACTTGGGATTAATTAAATTGCAAGACACCTGGAGGGGAAGTCAGTGATACATATACTTTCTACTCCAGGCATTTTTTAGTGAGGAAGGAGGAATATTTTACTAGCAGAACTTTTCAGTCTTGATGGGGAAGAGGAACAAAAGAGAAACTTGGGAATTTCAGGGAAGAGAGCATAAAACAACCCAAACTATGAAAACATACTTGCTTGTCATTGTAGCTACCACCTCATGCAGCAAACAGTCTCTAGCGTCCAGCACCAGATGAAGGGCTAGGGAGGTTCCCACAGGTACCGGACATTGTGCATGTGACTGTATAAATTCAGGTTATCTATAAATCAAAAATATATCCCTTATATTGACAAAACTGGTGATGACAGCAATTAGAGTACCCTGTTTTTACTTGCTTCCAATTCATCACAAGTATCTAGGCTGCAGGTTTCCACCCCCTGCCACAGCAAGAGGTGAGACATCACTGCAGGAAGGAAGGTTTGGACTGAAGAAGCACGAGTAGTCTGAGCAAGATGAACTCAAGATGTAAGGAAATAAATGCTGGGGAACCAGCAAGAGGGGAATAAATACCTGGTTAGGCAGGGGTATTGGGAGCAGATGAAAGATGCAGAACAGAGCTCAGGGTTGCAGTATCAAGTTTGTGGATGAAAACCCTAGGAGCTATTAGCCACAGATGTTGCTTGGGTGCATTACAGCCAGTTGTTGGGCTTCTGTTAGCTCTAGTCTTTTCCTTCAGGAAAAGCTGACATCCAGGCACAGCAATACAACCTTTCCCGCAAAGCCACCACAGCAGTTTTTCAGTGCTGGCATGTATTCAACCTATCTCCTGTGCCAGGTAAGCTGCCACTCTCGTGAGCAGCCACCATTCTTCCTCTGGCGTCTCTCAGCGAGCTGAGAACAGGCCAGTAGCCCCCTGCTTTCTCCTTGAAAACCTCTCTCTGGTTGGGCTGTGTCTGGCAGCTGTGGCCCCATGTGGAGCTGCCTGAACCCAGAACATCTCTTTATGCTCTTTCGCACCTGGTTACAGGAGGACAACATGCCTCCCTTGCAGCAGCCAGCTGAGGACACCCTCCCACCCCGTGTCCAGAGAAGAGGGAAGGCTGCAGAGGCACTGAAGAAGCAACAGAAACCTCTTCATGCAGGGCAAAGTGCGAGGTCAAGCACCCACAGACATGGCATGAGATGTCAGATGACAGCAGGGACTAAAAGTCAGGACAGCACTGAGAAGGATTTGGTATTACAGTGACAGGCTAACAACTGTACAGCAGTACTTATCCTCCCTTCCTTCATGGCTTATAGCAACGTGGATTGGTCCCACCTATTCATGCAGAGTTTCCAGTATGTTGACTGGGGTTTCCTCTGCCAACTTCATTCTCCAGCTGCGTCACCTGCTGCCTTTGCTTCCTTTCCAGTGGATCACTGCTGAGTACAGAGCTAAGGCCCCTGTCTCAGCTCCTGCAGTGAGGCTCAGGTTTGCCTCATTGTCCTCCCTGACCTTGTTCCAGCCATTTGGGCAAGGAGAGCTATGCAATGTCCTCCATCTCCATGCAAGAAGTCCCTGCCACTAATCTCTCCATCATACATGAGCTCATATGTGTCAGAGTCCCTGAGAGTAAATTCATCTTAGATCACAGTGGGAAGCAAAGTCTCATTGTCCCTTGACTCCAGCTCAACACCTTTCTTGAGCTTTCCCCACCATACCCATGAGTAGCTACCCAGTAAAACCTTGCTTTAATGTAATTTCCCAATTGTTAGTGATGATTTTCTGGAGGTTTAGAAACTGGAGAAAGCTTTAGTAGAATGCAAAGAAATTAAAATGAGGAAAAGAGATGACACCATTTTCAAGGAAAAGCTCAAGACAAAATGAGAGAGAAAACATGTTACTGTGCATCAGAAAGCAGGTATCCCAGCAAAACTTTAAGCCCTGATGGAAAAATTACATGTAATCCATGTTACTGTGGGTCTGCCTCGGGTGAGAATACAGCTGCACAGAGGTGTTGTAGCTTGTTTCATGCGAGGTGCCTTCCTACCCAAGGGAGTCTGTGTGCCTGAGCCTCTACGGCTTTTAAATTGAGTTCCAGAGCCATTTCACAACCTGCCTCAGCTGCGGTGACTCTGGCTGCTGCCCCTGCTCTCCTTGTTCACGAGCTCGTCTCTCTGCGGGAAATACTCCTTACACAGATTGCTCCTATCCCTCCTCTCCCTCGACTCACACTCGCTGGAGACAGGATGGGATCCAACAGTGCTCTGCCAAGTTACAGGGGCTGCCTGACAGCGACTGTGAGGGAGCACTTTATATTTCAGAGCTCCGTGCAATGATTGCCTTATTAATCCCCATCCCCCACCCCTATATCCACCCAGTACAGAGTGAGGACATCTCGATTTCCTCTTTCTTCTGATGGGGAAAAGCTGCAGCACAGCAAACGTTGACGATTCACTCCTGGTCTGCACGAGAAGGGACTCGGACAGAGGAAGCTAATGTCCAGGCACACCCCCCCACCAAGTAAAATAGAGTGGAATAAAGAAGGTGTCTCATGAGCAGGACTCCTCCTCGCCAGGATCCCTCTCCACCTCGCTGTGCTCAGAGGACAATTCAATTACACTGCTGCTTCCCTTTCATTGAGATCCAATTTGCAGGGGAATTAATTGGGGCAGAGGAAGAGGCTGTCTTTATTTCATTTCCAAGCCTGCATGAAGCCAAAGCCAGGGCAACTGGCAACTACGAGCCTTCTCGAAAAACATGATGCTTGCCAGGTTGTCTTTATTAGAGAGGAGAAGGGGCAGAGGTGAAAGGGTTGCTATAGGAATGAAAGGCAGATAGAGACATCAGCCTTGTTTACAGCAGGCATTTTGCACCGGTGCAGCTAAACCCTTCAGTTCAAAGTCCCCGCACAGGCATCTGCCACCAGCACAGACTGCAAAAATAATGACAGCTGAGACTTCTTGGTGGCTGTATGAAGAAAGTCTGTGATACAAGGGTGTTTATCTTGCTAGACTGCACAGCTTCAGAGCTCACATACAACACCTTTGAGTGATGATTTCCCATTCTTCCCTAAGGACCCACTCCTTCTGTGAGTTCCCAGCACTGTGATCCCAGAGGAGCAGCCTGCAGTGCCACCCTGACAGGTGACCAAGTTTGCCACGGTGCCTGTCACCCAAGCAGGACAGCAGGTGGCCAGACGCTGTCATGAAAACATGCATACTTGAAAATATCATAAACCCCCAGCTTCTCACAGATCATTTGTCCAGGCTATGGTTTGCTGTGCTGCAGATGGAGACATGGGACCTGGCTCTCATAGTACCATTTCAACTCCAGGGTGGTGTTATGGCTTGGACACTCTACTCTGCAAGCCCAGCCATTGCTGTCATTGCCACCTGTGCTCCAGAAGCACTTTGGCAGCTTTTGCACAGCATGGAGCTACAGCAATTATGCCATGGGGCCAGTAAGCTCTGTGCAGGATGCACAGGAGGATGCTTTGTGAAACAATTCTCTATGTAAAGTCGAATAGCTCCAAAGGCATCTGATTTGATGGCACTCCTGCTACTACAGAGCAACCCATGTATCTGTGTCACACTGCTTCATGACGTGGGAGCAGTGCTGTGTGGTTTCACTGGGACAGGCCCATGCTAATAGGGAACTGGGGAATGCAGGAGCCAGTACAAACGAGAGGAAAAGGGAAGGAATATTCCCAGGTGCACGGTCCCCCGCTACAGAGCCCCCATGCACCTTTGCTTTTTGCTCTCCATTATGATCCATGTTACTGAGGTTTTCCTGCTCACCTGAGTAGCTGAGCCCTTGGATGATCTCCAGGTTCTTGGAGAGCAGAGAGTTGATTGCACATATCCATCTTCCAGTGTGCAGACTGGGGAAAGAGCGAGGGCAGACGTGGTGTCCCTGGGGAGCCATAGCTCAGGTAGTCGCTCTGCCTACATCTTCAAATCTACATCTCCAGTGCCTCTGGTGCTGGCATGGAATGGTGATACATTTTGCCTCTAATCCTCCATGAAAGTTCATGTATATTCAAGTGGTTAAGAAGTGTTTGAATCTCTCTGCTCATGTTAACTCCTTTCTGTTTGTGTGGGATAGTTTCTCCAGATGGCAGATCACATAACGGATGAGCAAATTCATTGCCATTTCTCTCCAGAGCTGGAGAAGATCAGACCCAGTCAATGGAGAGTATCTGAAGAAGCTTCCTTCATATAGACTTCTTGACAGCGGGGCAGTGGAGGTGGTGGCACACCCAAAGGAAAGGTCTAATTCCCTGCTGGGGCACTGGGGATAAAAAATAGAGGAGTTTCGTACACAGCAAAAGAAATGGATCAAAAAGCACTTTTGGAGTTTGGAGACTCCTGGTGCAGGAAGAGTTCCAGAAGTCAAAACAGGTGGATGACTCACCCACAAAATTTAAGATGATTACAGAAGCCAAAATGGTAGCCTGAGTGAGGAAGAAAGCAACACTATTTGCCTACCTTAATTATGTACCTTTGCACATGCCAACTATCATAGCTGTACAAAGGCATTACTGCCTCTCAGGAGCACAAACAGAAGGAAAGGGTGATTGTTAATTTCAGAAATAAAATGATTGAAAGGAGGCAAATCAGTAGTTAGTTAAAAGTTACCTGTATTCAAAAGAAGCCAAGCACCTAAAATTGCATAGTGAGTGCAATAGCGGGACTGTGTATGTTTTAAACTAAGGAGGAGATGGCAAAGCCTGCATGTATCTGGTGAATGAATTAGCTGTTCATTCTTAATTTCCAAGCCTATCTCCTTCCATCTTGTTCTCTTCTGGGGCTGCCTCTTGAGCGGGCACAGTACTGATACAGCCTTGTCAGCGGGTTGATCTAGCTCAGGGGTGTGAGAACAGACACTCTTTTAAGGCAGATTTATTATCCAAATAATACCCTGCTGCTTTGTTTTAATTATTGCTGCATAAATTATGACATTAGGTCCTTCTGATGGGGTCAGTTTTGCTCTACTGTTGCTGTCTTACGTAGTTCCACAACACCTACCCAGAGCAGCTCCTTGCAGTCCTGATCTTGACCTTGATCTTGGCTATGCCTCATCGATCTGGCCTTTCCCCGCTGCCAATACGGTGGCAGCAGCGAGCACAGCATGGTTTTGTCTAAAATGTAAGGGGGGGTCTGTCCTTCCAGTAATGCTCAAGTGACCTCTAATGACAATTCGGCACCTAGCGCTTGTGTAACGCAACCAGAAGGTGTTAATGGTGTGTAATAATGAAGCATGATTGCTGCTGAGGTTTTATTTACATGGTGATGGCACGAGGATTGTGGGAGACAGACATCCTAGCCAGTGACCTTCTGAAAGCAAGGAGAAGTGTGCTAGGGAAGGGAGAAGGAGCTGGAGAACATCACTGACTTCAAAGATGAAGGAATCTCTTTATACTTTGAAAGTGACTGAATAAAATGACTGGCATCATTACTTAGCTAAATAGGATTTTCTACTTGTGTCGGATTATTTTAAATGTCAGTTTGATTAGCCTGATTGTTGTTGATTTCTCCTTAAGAACTGCATTACGTTAATTTATCCTTATATTGAGAAAATACTTTGAATTATGATACCATTTATTAATGTGATTTGCTTTTTCTCACCAGATGGGTTAACTTTGCCCATTGCACTCAAAGCTTAGACTTCAGAGTTGCATTCACAGTATTATTTTCAGCTGTAGGCAGAGCTGCCCTCTTCATGAACACTTCCAAGCCATGTGGTTGTAGAGGGACTCAAACCGTCCTGTCCACTTAGTAAAAGCGAAAGGAGATGACCCCTCACTCCCATTCGTACTGCAGTCACTTGAGTGGCAGGGGTAGTTTACACATTCTGGATAAACTCCTGAAATGATGAAAAGCCCAGCTTTTCCTAATGTTTTTCAAGGAGAAAGAATTCCCAGGAGAGGAAGGAGGAGGAAACCGCGCTTCATCCTTGCTGAAAGCACCACTAGAGGTGAGATCCTATGGCCTGGGAATGTAGCCACTTCCATTTCCCAGTTGTAAACAGTGCATTTACTCATTGAAACCTTCCTGGTGACCTCTCCAGGACAAAAATCACTCCCTCATCTTCAGCCACACATTTTTGATCTTTCCTTCAGATAAAAGGGCACCTAGATGCCTAGAGACAAGCATTTTCAGGACACACTTGCAAGATTTTATGTAGGCCATATCAATAGTGGATTGAGGCATCTCTTAGGATGCTGCTCTAGTCTTTGGCTGCAAAAGACCTGTGGCTCTTTACTTGTGTGCCTTGTGCATGGGGACCAGCCCTGGAAATGATCAAGCGCTACAGCAAGTACCTGTAGTGAAATAAAACACAGACTGATCTTCTCCTCAGGATAAAAGCAACTCAAGAAGGAGCACACTGTTGGATCCATCTGGAAATGCATAAGGACATAGGGAGATTGGCCTTGGCACCAACAGAGCAAACCCAGGTTATTAAATCCCATGGCTGACCATCTGCTCAGTGACTGTGGCCCTTGCTCCTTTGGCTGCTTCCTAAGAGCCCAGATGCACTGAGAGCAGCTCCCTCATATTGTCAGATTCTTGGTCCTGCCAGGTGAGGGAAATGTTTCCAAGATTTCATTTAATACCTGTATTTAATCCATTAGCTCTCCCTGCAGACCTTCTGAAGTCTGGGCTGTGATTAAGGAGGAGGTAAGTGCCCTCTTTTTTTGCTCTCTTGATACTTCTCCACTTTCATCTGCACTTCCAATGGCAGTTTTCACCCAGCAGTCCTGCAGTGCCTCAGAAACATGCACGGGACAGCCCTGCCCCATCCCTTCAGGATGGGTTGAAGTGGCAAGGACCCCCCCACCACCCCAGTTCCAGCAATGCAGCTCCCACTCTCCTGTGCCTGCACCAGCGTAAGATGCCCTGCTTGTCACAAAGATGGAAGATTTGCAGGCCATGCCACCAGGCAGAAAGTGTTCAGAGCTGGGAGAAAAATCCTTCCTCCAAGCATCCCTACCTCTAAGCAGACGCCCATATCATCAGGAGCAGCCGGCATGGATTCACCTGGGGTAAAGTCACGCTGGGCCAACTTGATAACTTCCTGTGAAGTATAAATGATGGGAGAGCAGTGAATATTGTCTACCGGGGCTTCAGGAAGGGCTTTGACACTGTCTCCCATAACTTCTTCGGTGGCACCCGGCAGCAGGACGGTGAGGTCTGTGGCAAGGTGGACATTTTGAGACGGTGGGAGCTTCCCTGAGCCGGGAAAATCCCAGAAAAACCCAGGCGGGAGCGGGGCGAGCGGCGCTGGGCTCCTGGCAGCCGGCAAACACTGGTCCCCGGCGGGTCCCGACGGGAGGGTTAAATGGTCCCTTGGGAGCACGGCAAAGAGGAGCGGGGCAGTTCGAGCAGGCAGGGCACAGAGAGCACCTAGAGGCTAGACAGAGGGCACCCAAGACCATGGTGGCCACCCGGCGGAAGATTAAAGCTGCTCCGTGTGCTGCAGCAGGCAGGGTGGATGCTGCCACTCAGACAGAGCCACAGTGGGTGCAGCAGCCACCCAGACCCTGGGCTGCAGGCAGTGCCCCCCTCCCACACCAGCTCGTGCCTCTGGTACTGGCTCCATTTGTGAAAGCTGTGCTCGAGAGGGGGAACTCCTTCACATGGTGGAGGAGTTAAGGGAGGAGGTAAAGACGTTGAGGACCATCAGGGAGTGTGAGAGGGAGATTGACCAGTGGAGTAGTGCCCTCTCACTAACTCAGCAGCCTGCTGGAGCTGGTGTGTCCAAACACCATCCACCTGCAAACTGCAAGGTTGGGGTTACAAGAGATTGGGAATGGCAGCAAGTTCCTGCCAGACGAAAGAAACCTGCTCCCCTCACCCAGACAGCAAAGCCCCAGATCCCCCTGGTGAACAAGTACCAGGTGCTGCAGGTGGAATCCAACCCTGAGGATGAGGATGATGGTTCCCACAGCCTAGAATCTTTCCCTAGGCCGTACCATCCTCAGAAAAAGATAAAAACATCCTCCATTAAGAAGAAGAGGAGGGTGATTGTTGTAGGGGACTCCCTCCTGAAAGGAACGGAGGGACCCATTTGCAGACCGGACCCGCTCCACAGAGAGGTCTGCTGCTTACTGGGGGCATCAGTGAAGGAGGTAGCTAGAAAACTTCCTTCCCTGGTCCACGAGACAGACTACTGTCCTCTGATAGTAGTCCAAACTGGTAATGATGATTTAGTAAACAGAAAGACCAAAGCCATCAAGAAAGACTTCAGGGCCAATGGGAAAACAACGGTGGGCTCTGGGGCTCAGATAGTATTCTGCTCCATCCCAAGGCTACATAGAGAGGAGCAGGAAGTCAGGAAGAAGAATTCGATTAATGCCTGGCTCCGAGCCTGGTGTGAGGAGAGGGGCTTTGGTTTCTTTGATCATGGGATGGCTCACACACCCCCAGGCTTTGTTACTAAGGATGGGACATGAGTGTCTCCTAGGGGGGCTAATGCCCTTGCTAAAAACCTAACTAAGCTCATAAACTGAGCTTTAAACTAGATGTGAAGGGGGAGGGGGTTGAGACCAGGCTAGACGGGAGTGAGCCTGGACGTGGGGCACTGGTGAGAGAGGGTGTGCTGGAGAGGACCACCAGTACATCACCACACAGAAAGTGGGGGAGAACACACCTGGGGGTGCTAAGGGAGATATGGGCAAGGTATGGGCACTCTGGAGCTAGCTACTCCAGTTATCAGGCAATTGGGAACAAACTCTGTTCCCTCTAAGAGGGCTGAAGGCTCAGCAGCTCAGCTGAAGTGCATTTACACCAATGCACGCAGCATGGGGAATAAGAAGGAAGAGCTGGAAGCTGTCATAGGGCAAGGAGCCTATGATATCGTTGCCATCACGGAAACGTGGCGGGATGACTCATATCACTGGAGTGCAGCTATGGTGGGGTACAAACTCTTCAGGCGGGATAGGAAGGGTAGGAGAGGAGGCAGGGTAGCCCTCTTTGTAAGGGAGGACTTGGACCCCGTTGAGATGGATTGTGGTGATGAGGAGATTGAGTGCCTGTGGATTAAAATCCGAGCCCACCAGAAGGTAGATTTTGTGATGGGAGTCTGTTACAGACCACCCAGCCAAGGAGAAGCAGCTGATGAGCTCTTCTATAAATAGCTGGGGTTAATCTCTAGATCAATGCCTCTTGTTCTTGTGGGAGACTTCAATCTTCCTGATATCTGCTGGAAGTACAATAGAGCAGAAACGAAGCAGTCTAGGAGGCTCCTGGAGTGCGTGGAAGACAACTTCCTTGCACAGCTGGTGAATGAACCAACAAGGGAGGGTGCCCTCCTGGACCTGCTGTTTGAGAACAGAGAAGGCCTTGTGGGGGATGTGGCAGTAGGTGGACGCCTAGGACAAAGCGATCATGAGACGATAGGGTTTTCTGTTCCAGGTGAAGTGAAGAGGGTTGTTAGCAGGACAGTAGCATTAAATTTCCAGAGGGCAGACTTTGAACTCTTCAGAAGGCTGGTTGGCAAAGTCCCATGGGAGACAGTACTTAAGGGCAAGGGAGCCCATGAGGGCTGGGAGCTCTTCAAAAAGGAAATCCTAGCAGCTCAGGAGAAAGCCATCCCCATGTTCCAGAAAAAAAAGCCGTCAGGGGAAAAAAACAGCTTGGTTGAACAGAGAGATCTTAAGTGATATCAAGAAGAAGAGAAACGTTTATGGGCTCTGGAAGAGGGAACAGGCCTCTTGGATGGACTACAGGAGGGAAGTGAGATTGTGCAGAGAAAAAATCAGAAGGGCTAAGGCTCAACTAGAAATCAGATTGGCAAAGTCTGTGAAAGATAATAAAAAATCCTTCTATAAATATATAAATAATAAAAGGAGGACTAGGGAGACCATACAGTCCCTATTGGACGCAGAGGGAACAACAGTGACAGGGGATGAGGAAAAGGCTGAGGTACTTAATGTCTTCTTTGCCTCAGTCTTTAATTGTAAAGAAAGTTGTTCCATCTGTGTACAAATCCAGGAGTTAGAGGAGCAGAATGAGCCTCCCATGATCCAAGAGGAGGTGGTCAGAGCCTTGCTAGCCCGACTAGACACCCACAAGTCTATGGGGCCAGATGGGATTCACCCAAGGGTATTGAAGGAGCTGGCGGATGTGCTGGCCAAACCCCTTTCCATCATCTTCCAACAGTCCTGGAAGACTGGGGAAGTTCCACTGGACTGGAGGCTGGCTGATGTTGTGCCCATCTACAAGAAGGGTTGCAGGGAGGATCCAGGGAACTACAGGCCTGTCAGTCTGATCTCAGTGCCAGGGAAAGTCATGGAGCAGGTGATCTTGAGTGTTATCATGAAGCACATGCAAGACAACTGGGTGATCAGGCCCAGTCAACACGGGTTCATGAAAGGCAGGTCTTGCCAAACTAACCTGATCGCCTTCTATGACAAAGTGACTCGGCTGCTGAATGAGGGAAAGGCTGTGGATGTGGTCTTCCTGGACTTCAGTAAAGCCTTTGACACAGTTTCTCACAGCATTCTGCTTCGGAAACTGTCAGCCTCTGGCCTGGACAGACGCACACTCTCCTGGGTGGAAAACTGGTTGGATGGCCGAGCCCAGAGAGTGGTGGTAAATGGTGTGAAATCCAGCTGGAGGGCAGTGACAAGTGGGGTTCCCCAGGGCTCAGTGCTGGGTCCAGCCCTGTTCAATGTCTTTATCAATGACCTGGATGAAGGCATCGAGTGCACCCTTAGCAAGTTTGCGGATGACACTAAGCTGAGTGGAAGCGTTTATCTGCTGGAGGGTAGGGAGGCTCTGCAAAGGGATCTGAACAGGCTGGACCACTGGGCAGAGTCCAATGGCATGAGGTTTAACAAGGCCAAGTGCCGGGTCCTGCACTTGGGGCACAACAACCCTGTGCAGTGCTACAGACTAGGAGAAGTCTGTCTAGAAAGCTGCCTGGAGGAGAGGGACCTGGGGGTGTTGGTTGACAGCCGACTGAACATGAGCCAGCAGTGTGCCCAGGTGGCCAAGAAGGCCAATGGCATCTTGGCTTGTATCAGAAACGGCGTGACCAGCAGGTCCAGGGAGGTTATTCTCCCTCTGTACTCAGCAGTGGTGAGACCGCTCCTCGAATGCTGTGTTCAGTTCTGGGCCCCTCACCACAAGAAGGATGTTGAGGCTCTGAGTGAGTCCAGAGAAGAGCAATGAAGATGGTGAAGGGGCTGGAGAACAGGCCTTATGAGGAGCAGCTGAGAGAGCTGGGGTTGTTTAGCCTGGAGAAGAGGAGGCTGAGGGGAGACCTCATTGCTCTCTATAACTACCTGAAAGGAAGTTGTAGAGAGGAGGATGATGGCCTCTTCTCCCAAGTGACAGGGGACAGGACAAGGGGGAATGGCCTCAAGCTCTGCCAGGGGAGGTTTAGGCTGGACATTAGGAAAAAAATTTTCATGAAAAGGGTCATTGGGCACTGGAACAGGCTGCCCAGGGAGGTGGTTGAGTCACCTTCCCTGGAGATTTTTAAGACACAGGTGGGCAAGGCGCTGAGGGACATGGTTTAGTGATTGATAGGAATTGTTGGACTCGATGATCCATTGGGTCTCTTCCAACCTTGTTATTCTATGATTCTATGAACATCCTCTTAGAGAAGATGATGAAGTAAACATTGCATGAGCAGACAGTGAGGTGGATTGAAAAATGGCTGAAAGGCTGAGCCCAGAAAGTGGTGAGCAGTGGCATGAAGTCTATTTGGAGTCCAGTGACTAGTGCTGTATTCCAGGGGTTCATACTGGCTCCGATCCTGTTGAACATCTTCATTAATGATCTGGGTGACAGGGCAGAGTGTATCCTCAGGGGCTTTGCTGATGACACCAAACTGTGAGGAGTGGCTGATACACCAGCAGATCATGCTGCCAGCCAGAAGGACCTCAATAAGCTGGAGAAATCGGCTGTCGGGAACTTCATGAAGTTCAACAAGGGGCAGTGCAGCCCTTTACCTGGGAATGGAAAAGTTCATGCATCAGTACATGCTGGGGGCCACCCAGCCTGATAGCAGCTTGGCAGAAAAGGATCTGAGGGGTGTTGGTGGACAACAGTTTCAATGAGTCTGCAGTGAGCCCTTGCTGCTAGGAAGGCACGTGGTATCCTTGGCTGGTAAACCATTGCCAGCAGGAAAAAGGAGGTGATCCCTCCCCTTTATTCAGCATTGGTGAGGCCACACTTGGAGTCCTGTGTCCACTTTTGGGCTCCTCAGTATGAGGGAGATGGACATACTGGAGAGAGTGCAGTGAAGGTGAAGGAACTGGAGCATCTCTCCTGTGAGAAGAGGCTAAAAGAGTTGGGGATGTTTAGCCTGTAGAAGAGAAAGCTCAGGGTGGATCTTATTAATGTATATAAATGCCTGAAAGGATGGAGCCAGGCTTATCTCCAGTGACAGGATGAGAAGCAATAGGTACACACTGGAACACAAGAGACATGAACATCAGAAAAGATTTTCTTTTACTTTGAGCATGACCAAGCACTGGCATGGGTTGCCCAGGGATGTTGTAGAGTCTCCATCCTTGGAGATATTCAGAAGTCATCTGGGCATGTTCCTGGATGCAGCCTGCTTGAAATGGCCCCACTTGAGCAGGGACATTGGACCATATAACCTCCAGAGGTCCCTTCCAACCCCAGCCATTCTCCAGTTCTGTGATTTTTTTTAGGTATTCAGCCCCTGGTGGGAGGAGAAGTTATCAGTGAGATGGACCAAGAGTCACCTGCAATCATCTGTTCTTAATTTCTTGCCATTAAGGTATAGGCTTGAGTATCATCTGTTTAGTTTTCCCAGTTTAAAGGGCAATTTCATTTGTTCAAGATTCCCCTTTTCATAATACAAGGGAAGGGCTGGGTGAAGAGAGAGGGAAGTGGCCAGGCCAGGAAGGAAGGAGAGTAACCATCTCCAGCAGACTGTGCTCTGTGTACTGATCTTTCTGCTAACATGCTCCATGAATCCTGCAGCATGGCCCTGGCTCCTGCGAAACCCAGGGGGTGTCTGAGCATGAGTATCTGAATCACAGCAGCTCTCTGTGCTTCTGCAGCTGTCACTGCTATGACACAGACTGCACCAGTCTCATTGAATGTTTGGCTCCTTCTAGCAGTAAAAAAATGCTGTATTTTCATGGTCAGAACACTCCATTGGCAGCTGTGGGGTCAAAGTGGTTTCCTTTTCTTCTTCATTGTTACATCTCCAAGTGCCAAAGGGTGTTTCCTATGGGATAGAGAAAGGTCCTGTTTCCCTGCCCCTTTCTCCCCAACAAACATTCTAAACAAACCCTTACTAATGGCAGATGCTCCTCCAGCATGGATTTTGAGTGTTGATGCTTTTTTTACTACTGAGATAGACGTGAAGCTGGTTTTATGTCCATTGTGGACTTGAACTGTGCTAGACATTTTCTGCAAGCAGGAAGCTTGCAGAATAAAGCAGCTGTTCATTGCTTTTGACCACCTGGACAAATATGATTCCATGTACTCATTTAGCTTGTTTTCAGTGTTTCTAATGGCTTCACTTACACATTTCCCAGGGCAGACTCCAGCATGTGAATTAGCAGTCCCACCAGGAGCTCATCAGTACATTTCCAAGCCAGAGGTCTTAACTCATGGTAGCACCTGGCCCATTGGCGCCACAAAGATGCTGGTGCCTGCTGCATGAGGAGGAGAAACTGCAAAGAGTTAAAAAAAGGTCCAAAACCAAACGAAACCTTGAAGGGGCTGAGAATATGATGTTTTGACACCTGTCATATACTCATAGAATCATGGAATGTTTTGGCTTGGAAGGGACTTTAAAGATCACCCAGTTCCAACCTCCTGCCACGGGCAGGGACACCTCCCACTGGATCCAGTTGCTCAAAGTCCTGTCTAACCTGGCCTTCAACTCCTCTAGGGATGGGGCTTCCATGACTTTTCTGGGCAACCTGTGCCAGTGCCTCAGCACAGAAAAACATTTCTTCCTAATATCTAATCTAAATCTCCCCTCTTTCAGCTTAGACCCATTACCCCTCATCCCATCCCTGCACTCCCAGACCAAGAGCCCCTCTCCAGCTTTCCTATAGCTCCCTTTAAGTACTGGAAAGCTGCTGTAAGAATCCACGTCTGCCATCTATGGAGATAAGCTTTTTTATTATGGATTTCAGACAGGCTGCAATGCTGTGGCTGTCTAGGTAACAAAAACTTCAACTATTATTTGCTGCTTTGGCAGTAGCTCCTACAAAAACCATACAAAATTCCTTATCTGCTAACATTCCCAAAGATGTTTCAGGAGGGCTGGGCAGCCCTGTACATGAATTTATGTGCTTATTTTCATGAACAGACATAACAGCCCATTCAGATGAAGCGTTCAAAGAGAGAGGTACTTTTTAAAGTGACACTGGTGTTCTTGCAGCAGACCTTCCAGCATGGCCAAAGCAGTAATCAGATCATTTAAGAGGACCTACAGGCTCCTGCTGGAGTTGTTTGCTAACTTGGGACCTTCCTGATGCCTTTGTATAACTTCCAAGAGGTTGGCACATGTGGAGGGTATTATCCTTCCTAATGGGCTCTAAGACAAGAAAACACCACAGGACAAACACAACATGAGCCAAGTCTCTCTTCAGCATGGTGTATTTTACTTTGCTTGTCTATGGCACCCATGTGGCCTGAGAGAGGATGAGAAAGTGAAATTCCTCTCAATATGCGTCATTTTCGAAAGGCCATATTTCCCACTAACCCCATTTCTCTCTACTCTTCCCTGTTGTAATGGGGATAGTTTTCATCTCCTGACATCACCAGAAAGGCTGAGAGATGTTGAAAGCACTTCTTCTTGGAAGAAAACTTTGTATGGCAAAGGAAGAATAATGGTGGTGACAGCCCCGGGAGAGCAGATATGTCTCCCTAAAAAGATTTTACAGCCTCATTTGCATTGAAAAAAAAAAAAAAAGGTTGTTTGCTTGTTTTGTTAGAGGCAGTGGGGAAACATGAGAAATTCATCAACTGAAAATATTCCTGCGGGACAAAAAGAACAAGGGTTTAAAGAATCCCAAAAGATCAAATCCAGTCATACCAAGTCCCATCTAGTTCAAGCAGCAAGGATTGCATGGAAGGAAATGACCAGCCTGGGGCTGACGCCAGTTCCCTCTCCACTGAAGGAAATTAGGGAGCCTGGTAGGCATTGCCCTGGAACCCGAAACCCCCCTTCTGGAGAAGGTATAGACCTTCCATTCATTAAAGCTCTCTGCTGAAACATGATACAGCCCAAGGCAGTCATGGCTGAGAGTGGCATGGTGAACCTCAGCATGACAATGCCATGCTCCCCAAGAGATGTTTGGTGGTGGTGATGGAGAAGGGAATGAATCATAGAATCATAGAATGATTCAAGTTGGAAGGAAGCTTAGAAATTATCTGGTTTCAAGCACCCTGCCTTGGGCAGGGACACCTACTACTGGATCAGGTTGCTCAAAGCCTCATCCAGCCTGGCCTTTAACACCTCCTGGGATGGGGCATCCCACGACTTCTCTGGGCAACCAGTTTCAGTGCCTCACTGCCCTCATAGGAAAACATTTCTTCCTAATGTCTAATCTAAATCTGCACTCTGAATTTTAAAACTTCATTTTAAATTGACACCTATGTGTGATCACAGAGGGGCTGGGGTTATGAAAGCCCATCAGCACTGACTGCGAGAAGAACAACTAGCACCTTTGCAAAGGGCAGGTATAGATAATCTGACCAAACTGACCCAATCTGTCATTCCTCTATGTGGGACAGAGCTGATTGTGACACTGAAGCTTAAGTGTAGCGATTTCAGCTGGTAGCAACCAAGAAGTAGTGTTTGGTGTACCTGTTCCTCCATAATCATAAAATTATAGAATCATAGAATGGTTTGGGTTGGAAGGGACCTCAAAGCCCATCTAGCTTCAGCCCCCCAGCCATGGGCAGGGACACCTCCCACCAGACCAGGCTGCTCAAGTTCCCATCCAACCTGGCCTTGAACACCTCCAGGGGTGGGGCAGCCACAACTTCCCTGGGCAACCTGTGCCAGCTCCTCACCATCCTCATTGTGAAGAATTTCTTCCTAATGTCTAGTGTAAATCATCCCCTTTCCAATTTAAAACCATTCCCCCTTGTTCTGTCACTCCATGCCCTTGTAAAAAATCCCTCTCCAGCTCTCCTCTAGCCCCTTTCAGTACTGGAAGGGTGCTAAAAGGTGTCCCTGGAGACTTCTCTTCTCCAGGCTGAACAGCCCCAACTCTCTCTCAGCCTGCCCTCATAGCAGAGGTTCTCCAGCCCTCTGATCATCTTTGTGGCCTCCTCTGTTCCTGCTCCTACAGATCCATATCCTTCTTATGTTGGAGATTCCAGAACTGGACACAACACTCCAGATGAGGTCTCACAAGAGCAGAGTAGAAAGGGAGAATTGCCTCCCTCACCCTTCTGGCCATGCTTCTTTTGATGCAGCCCAGGATACGGTTGACCTTTTGGGCTGCGAGTGCGCGTTGCCAGCTCATGTTGAGCTTCCCATCAATCAGCACCCCCAAATCCTTCTCCATAGGGCAGCTCTCAATCACATTATTCCCCTTCCTGTATTGAAACCGTGGATTGCCCCAACCCAGGTGTAGGACCTTGCATTTGGCCTTGTTGAACGTCATGAGGTTCTCACAGCCCCACTTCCCTAGCTTGTCCAGGTCCCTCTGGATGACAGACATCCTGTCCTCATGTGACAACTGCACCACTCAGCTTTGCATCACCTGCAAACTTGCTGAGGGTGCACTGAATCTTGCTGTCTGTATCATCAATGAAATTATTAAACAGCACCGGTCATAATGTATGTTAAGAGGACATAGAAAAAGCATGGCCTCTGCAAACAGTACCTGACAAATCTGCCATTGGACCAAGCACATTTCCATTGTTGGATGTGCAGGAAGAAAAATGTTTAGAGCTAGGAGGATCCCTTTACCAGGTAGAACTGAGCCAGTCTTCTCAGCACTGTGCACTACTTTAGCTCAATGCAAAATCACCACTGCTCACTCACCTTCCAGCAAGTAATGGGATGGCAGAGTCTAGTGATATAGATTCCAGGTGAAAAATAAGCAGAAGCAATATGTCAGGGCTTTAATCACATCTGTATGAGATGAGATTTTTCTTCCTTAACAGACATACTGTTTTTTATACACAGACATCATAATGTTCATGGAATAACATTTGATCCACCTTAATTTTCAGGCTGGATCCCTGCCTGTTTCTCCAACTGAGCAGCCCAAGGTTTCCTCCTGCTGCTGTGGCCAGCTCTCAGCAGGATTAGCGCATTCGTCACTGCCTGCAGCCAGGGTGAAGCACACGCAGGGTCTCTAACGCACTGCAGTGGAGCCGAGTCGCTTCCAATGCGGCTGGCTCAGCCTCCTCTCTGCCATCCCTGGCTGGTTCATTAGCATCAAACTGTTCAAAGGGATGGAAATTAAATTATATTTAGGTCAGAAACGTATTTTAAGCAAAAATATCGGTTATATTTAAAGCATCTTGTTCAGACACTGTCTGCTGCTTCCAGGATGGTTGCACAAATACTCGCTGTCCTTAATATGTTTTTTAATGATACAGCAGATGCTTCCAAAATATGATTTTTGTTTAAATATAAATTAGGTTCATTCTCTCTCTTAATGTAAGTAATACTGGTAAATAAGAAACCACTTTCTGGCAGCTTGTTTAGGTATCACAAACAGGCAAAAGCCCAGATGTCCCTGGAGAACTTTGAGAGAGAAAATAGCTCTGCCAGAGAGTGACAGAATCGTAGTCCCGGACAGCCTAGTGCTGCTGGTGCTCTGTTAGGAGGCAGGCGTCTTTCCAGAGGCACCAGCAGTCAGACATCACTCCTCATGCCTTGGGCTGCCACTCCTTCTAGGCAGCAGCCTCGCCATGACTCTCTATGCAATCACATCTTAAACAGCTTCAAGTATCTGGCTACGCTTCCTTTCAAGACAGTAGGAGTGATGATCTCCTTGGACTTCATAAATATTGATCGTTATTTTGGAAGCAGCTCAAGCAGACAGAAGCTATTCTTCAGCCCCAGCTCCTGTACTCCTGGAGAAGAGGCTGTGTTGACTCACAGTCAATACAGTTTAAACTGGAGTGTATTGTAATCCTTAGGGATCCTTGGCTTTCCAGTGTAGATTGATACCACAAAGCCTCCTGTGAACCAGCCAGGGACACGGTTACCTTGCCCAAGGCTTCCAATGGGATACAGCCATGACAGTCCTGGAGCACCCCAGAGCAATTTTTTTGCAGTACCCCCCTTCTCCAGAGAGCAAGTCCACATCCTCACTTGTTCATGCCAATGCATAACAGGGCACAGGAACAGAGTTGCTGCTTCTTCTCCTCTGCAACCTGCCTGGAAGAGCATACTGGACAGGCTGCTGGCTGGCCACGCTACTGACAGACCTCAAGTTTCTCTGCCTGCCTTCTAACCTTTCAATTTCTATGAAGGCTTTGTCCTGTATTTCATTCATAGAATCATGGAATGGTTTGGGTTGGAAGGGACCTTAAAGATCATCCAGGTCCTCACCCTGCCATGGGCGGGGACACCTCCCACTGGATCAGGTTGCTTAAAGCCTCATCCAACCTGGCCTTGAACACCTCCAGGTTTGGGGCAGCCATTTCTTTGGGCAACCTGGGCCAGTGCCTCACCACTCTCTCAGTAAAACAAGTCTTCTTAATATCTAATCTAAATCTCCCCTCTTTCAGCTTAAAACCATTCCCCCTTGTCCTATCACTGCACTCCCTGACACAGAACCCATCCCCAGCTTTCCTGTAGCCCCCTTTAAGTACGTGAAGGCTGCTATAAGGTCTCCCTTGAAGACAGGAGACAATTTCTGAGACAATTTTCTATCTTCTCCTGTGGGGCACAGCAGGAGACAGAGATTCACGCACAGCTGGCTGCTCCCTCCCCCAGGCCCTGTCAAACTTCTCCACAGCATGCCCTCGCACTGCAGGCAGCACCAAGGCAGGGCTCCTTAGATGTGTCAGGGAGGAGGTGACACTGTTTTTCCACCCTTCCTGCAGGGGATCTTCAAATCCCTTGAATCTCACCGAGCAACAGTCTGTTTAATCTGAATCTGTTTGAAGGATGCAACACAGGAAAACAAGAGTTAGATGGACAGGGACTCTGTGATGGAGGAAAACAATTTTCAGCAGCTTAGTGGAAAAGATTAAAACGTTCCTATTCCAGAATCTAAGAACAACACGGGCACAGCAAGCGGGTACAAAAACAAAGTACAAAATTTATTTTCTTGCACAAGAGGTTAAAAAAACCCAGACCGGCCGGCCAGGGCCGCCCCACACAGGAGGGCGACCCCGGTTGCATCTGTGGGGTTACATTTATAGTAAAAGCAGGTACACACAAAATCATTAGTTGCAAGCTCATTGGTCAGTCTAGGGGTACATTCAGTGTATTTACAGTTCATGTTACATTCTGATGGATTCCATGCTGCTTATGCAGCAATCTCTTATCCGTACATTGTTTTTGCTCTAGAATGTGATTTCTCATTCCAGGGGGTGTCTGGCACAAACTAGCTCTGCCCATTTTCCAGTGTTGTTCTCCTCCATCAGCATCTTCACTGATCCGCTCTCTGCTGGGCCAAGGAGGATGTCACTCTACTGTATAGTTTCCCTGGCCTGCAATGGGAGCAGAGATACAGTTCCCCCATGGCTGTGAGAGGCACCTGGCTTTTCTCACCTTCGGAGAGAGGAGTATGAGCGACACGAGGAATGCATATTTATTTTCAGCCTGAGCTGCAGTGCCTTGGCCTCAAGTGCACTCATCAGACAAAATGCACTTTAGGCTGAATGCAAGTGCAGAAACTGGTCTGAATGGGGTCAGGCAGAATGTTCAACCAGGAAAGCTTCAGCATTTGACCCCACTAATGGTGCTAGAATCATAGAATGGTTTGGGTCAGAAGGGACCTTAAAGCCCATCCAGTTCCACGCCCTGCCATGGGCAGGGGCACCTCCCACTGGAACAGGCTGCTCAAGGCCCCATCCAACCTGGCCTTGAACACCTCCAGGGATGGGGCAGCCACTTCTTTGGGCAACCTAGGCCAGTGCCTCACCACTCTCTCAGTAAAACAAGTCTTCTTAATATCTAATCTAAATTTCCCCTCTTTCAGCTTAAACACGTTCCTCCTCGGGCCTTCCTCAGAATTGATGGCTTTATCCCTTTCATTAGCACCAACCTCCTGGCAGTGGCTGGCTTTGCTTGCAGGAGCAGCCGTTCCTCCTCTTCCAGCATGTGTGCGGAGCCCTGCTTCAGCTGCAGAAAAAACAGGAGAAAAGGTGCTGTCGATTGTTACGTGCTCCCGTCCATTGAAGCAGGGCTTGTCATGACAGGGCAGTAACAACAGAGTTGTCCTTCGACAACAGCACTAACCGTCTGGAACAGAGCAGAGCAGCCATCCTTTCCATGAACCAGGTGCTGTTAAGACAGGGCAGGAAACAAGGACGGCATCTGCTCGCATGTCCTGACCTCACCAGTCCTCCCGAGGGCTGCGTATGGTGGATGAGAGACATGGCATGCCCTACAAACCACTGCGCTGAGCCTCTCATGCGCAGGACATGCCTTTGCTGGATGGCAATAATTACCACTACATTACAAACTTCAGTTAAGCAAAACCACGATACAGATGGTTACGCTGAATATCAGTGCCGTTGTTGTAAAACCCAATTTCGCTTCACTTAAGTTATAATAAATTAGTTTGATTTTGCAAACTGAAAACTCAAGTGTAAACTACTGGAAAGCTACAAGCACGAACACTTGTACTGTATTATGGATGAGTTCTCAGTTTCTGTCTTTGGCCTCTTGTAAATCTACCTGTTTTTCTTGTGTTAACATTGCATTCCACCAGATTAAATCTAGGCAGCATTGGTACAACGCTTTTTTTTCTGTTAGCTGATCACTGAATCTGGCTTAGCAGCTCTGTGGCTTTGATATCTAGAAGTCTGATACGAGATCTTTAATCTGTCTGCACAAGGGTGCCATTCTAACCAGCAATATAATGTCTGCAAGACCTCCACCATCAGCCTACACTTCCCTTAAGGAATAAGGAAAGGAATAAAAGTGCTGATCAAAAAGGGCTTCTCACAGCACCAGTGTAATGAAACTTCCTGGAAGTCCAGGAGATTCCAGAAGGCATTCGAGGAAGCTCTGGTGAGAAGGAACAATGTTCAGGGGGAATTTCATAGAATGGTTTGTGTTGAAAAGGACCTTAAAGTTCATAGAATCATAGAATGGTTTGGGTTGGAAGGGACCATCCAGTTCCAACCCTCCTGCCATGGGCAGGGATCCACCTTCCAGTGGATCATGCTGCTCAAAGCCCCATGCAATCTGGCCTTGAACACCTCCAGGGATGGGTGATCCATTTCCAATAGTTCTTCCTTCAAAGGAGAGCTTCAAAATGCTTTTTTTTTTTTTCTTGAATCAAGTAAATCAACATTCTAAGCAAACCACATTCCCAACTACGCATATGACAAACAAAGATGACAAAGGGGAGAAGCTTCTCTTTTATTTATTCCTCTTTAAAATGACTTAAAAGCAAATTTAAAACACTATTAAAAAAAAAGAGGGGTTTCAAAATATCAAGCAGCTGAAAATAAAACCACAAAGGAGGCATTACAAGGTTAGCAGAACATAGAGAGCAGTATAAAACAGATTTACAGCCTCAGTGAACAGCAAATCCATGCCATCCATGTAAACTGAACAGCGTATAATATTGCCCCCACCCCCTGGAACACAAAATTATTTTTACCATTTTATTTCACTGTACGACGGGATAGGAAAACACAACAATTGTAAAAAACCAAACATTTTCACCTGGAAGAGAAAAACGTTAAAAATATGATATTGCTCTGTAGGCACTGATGAATGTTTTCCTACGGTAAAAGAGTGTGCCAAAGCAGAATTCAAAATTGCATATCTCCTCTTAAGATGATACAGCCCTGGTGTGACTGCAAATCAAAACTCGATACGTTATTTCACTGGCACTGCCTGACTGCAGCCCTGTCCACTACGAACAATCTCCAACACTAGAGTTTGGACAGGGATAGGCAGAAGCGACAGGCAGCAATACTGGAAAATGAAGGTATCTCCTGATATATTGAAGTGCTCTGACAGCTCAGATCCACAGAGGGCCTTCATTACACTGACAAAGTGTAATGGCTGTGCTTGCCAAGGCTTTCACCCTGTGTGTTTCAAGATACACCTGACCTTGAGGTGCTGAGACCTAGTAAGGAGTGAATGGGAGCAAGAAAACATTGCTGCCCACAGGGCTGCTTAGAAATAGCCAGTGGCCAGTGGCTGCTGGCAGAAGGTCAGCTACAAGCCCTCCCTAAGCTCGCCATCAGCAGACAAGCATTTGCCTCTCCTCTCCCCTCGCTGAGCACAGGCAGCTGTAACATTACTTACACCCTCCTCTGCAGAGCACTCTGATGAGACCATGGAGCACTTAACATCCTCTGAGTGCAGGAATGTGGACTTAATTAGGATCTGTAACAAAAAACAACTCAAAGCAACTGGGGGCAGGGAGCTGAACAGGCCTTGGAGAAGGTGCAGGGCACTCTGAAGCAGATTTTCACCTTGCAAGCACTCTCACTTCTGAGACTTGCCCACCTCTACCCATTTTGGCACATGCAGCCTTCCTGCTCCCCATCTCTGGTGGGCAAAATGTCTGAGATTAGCAGTCCCGAGCCTCAGTGTCCCTATGCACAGGGGAGGAAAGATGCACTTTAGTCTTCTGTTTTACTAGGGTGTCTCTGGCTTAAAAAGTCATTTTTTAAAAAATGCCGTGGCAGGAAGCAGTTAATCAAACATATCCTCAAACATGCGTCGCCCCATGGCTATGTAAACTTCTTTTTCTTCCGGCGTCATCTGAGCCACCAGCTCAGGGCATTGGCTCACTTGGCTGTATGAATGTGGACGCCCAGCCACTGTGACAGTGGGGTCTTCTGCCACCACCTCAAACTCTTCATCTTCATCTTCATCCTCCAGCCCATACATTGTGGTGGCTGTGGTGGGAGGGCGGGGAGGGGATTCCTCCTCTGACTCGCTTGTCTCGCTCTCAGAGTCACTAGCATTGGCACTGGAGAGAGGAGCAGCACCTCCGATGGCGACTGTGGAAGCAGAAGGTGTCTTCTTCTCATGGATAAGCAGAGCACGCATCACCTCCTCATTATCATCCAGAGCTGCCCGGCCCTCCTCACGCTCCTGGAAGGCATCCAGATCCCGGCCCCCTGGAAAGAGACACAAGGGAATGATTGTTTCCTCACAGAGCTCTGGGTAAATGCCCTGAAGGATTTCTGGACCTATATTCATTACTGCCACTGGGCATGCTTGGTTAAGTCATACCCTCTCTCTATGCCAGCTCCTCATTCCCTTAAAAGACAGAGACATTTTTTTTTTCATAACAGCAGAGTAAGTACTGACATTTCCTCAGAGCTGGAGTCACCGTGGCTCCCAGCTGCACAGGAGCACATTGCAAGAGAAGACAACAAAACACACGATGGGCAGGCACCTGGAAAAGAGCCCCCAGGGAAGTGTCCAACTCAGGCGTCCCTTAGCTGGGCTGACGCACTTACCACATTGTGGAGGAGAAAGGAGTCCTTAGTATCTAAATCTGGGATTCCACATATCCAGCCTATGCATCTAATGACAACACGTGTCAGAGGCACAGCAAATATCTCAGTGCTGTTTCACAGGTGAACAAGTACAGACTGTTTCCTTTTTGTCCCTTTCTTTCTAGGTTTAATGACCACATCCTGGAGGATTTGTAATGATGACAAAGACCATGGGGTGTTGCTGGCACAGGCCATAAAAGACAGAACTAAAACCAGGCCCTGCCCAGTCGAGCTCCCCATCTATATGGATTAAGACAGAGAAGCAGATGAATCCAGGCAGACAGGGAGCATGCGGAAACCATGTGTTATAAAACAACATTCAAAGTAGCCGTGTCTGGCAAGCTCAGCAGTGCACCTACTACCAGGTGGGAAGGGGAAAAGCTCATTACAGGAACGTGGTGGTAGCAAGCAGGATCTATCTCATGAAGCAGATGCAGCTTACAGCCTGCAGGCAAGCACCACAGCGCAGCGTGGAAGACTGCGTTAGAACAGTTCCAGCTCTCCAAACTGAAACATGGCCCAGACAGTCTCTCCTGCTCCCTACCTGGACCTCTGATTTGAAGGGGACTGCAGTTTCCCAGCTGACAGACACATGGCCTGTGCTCCTCTTTCAGTGAGCTTAGCTGTACAACAGCTGAGAGGGTTTGACTTGGCTTGGGAAGGCAGGCTGTCTGCAGTTCACAGATTCAAAAGATAAAATCTGTTCAAAAAGCAGCATTACACAGAAACCTTCTCCTAATCTGACATTTGCTGAGAGGACTGTGAGTCCATCCAGCACCAATAAACCTACAGGCAGCATGAAAAAAATAAAAATCAAACCAAAACCGGAACAAAAAATGAAATATAAAGAATCTTATGTAAAAACAAGGCCTAAAAAGCAGGACAGACTTTCCATGGCAAACTTTCTGTCTTGCACAAAAAGACGTTGCCTATGAACAGTTGCTGGAGCTTTGTGCCTTCATACATTAATGTCATTTGCCGCCTTCTCCAAGAGCTGGACACCCATGGTTTCAGCACCACATCCTGGCAGTTGGCATTCAAGCCTTCCTCCTAGGGTCAAAAATGTCACTGGTTCCTTTTTTCAACTCAAGATGAAAAAATGCTGAGAAACAGGTAAACTAAGGAAGTTCTGCAATTAGTACTAAAAGCCAGGGGAGTTTGTGGTCACTCCTTTCCTGTGGTAAAATAAAGGCCAAAAGGCCCACCCCTAACTTCCCCAGACTTGTAGCAACAGGTGAGAGCTACAATTACTAATATTAGTGCATGGGCAAAAATCTTGAAAGAAAGGAAGAATAGTCACTGTTGTTGGCAGCCTTGTGCTCAGCTCATTGCTTGTGACTGTAGATCATGAGAGGCTATGGGAAAGCATCTCTTGTGAAAAAATATTGTACTGCATCACATTGAGAGCCGTGAAGTGACAGCAGCCTGGGGTAGCTTCACAAGTCTGACTTCGTGGCTCAGGAGTGGGGCTATCTCGTGCTGGCAAGAACTGTTCCTGCCAGATCTAAGCAATGAATCTTTCCTGTCAGCGGTTCCAAGTTTTCTTCCTCCTCGTTTACGTCATCCGAGAGCTACAGAAATGTGTTGCAACAGCAATTTCAGGCTATTTCCACAAGCCTCCTCTTCGATCTCCAGTAGTGGTGGAGATTAAGCAGTGATGCCATCATGCTGTATGGAGATATACTCCCCATCCATGTCCTTCAGTGGCACCTGAAGGCACATGTATACTGTGTACAATGAATGTCACCTCAAGGAGTCAATTTAAAACTACAGGTGAATTGAATGTCTAGCAGAAAAATAGGGTGAGAACGCACCATGGCTGGTGAGTAACAACATCATCTGCTACAGACTGCAGGGGGAGGTTGTTCCATCACCTCACTTTGTTTAATCTACTTGGAAAATGTTTTGTGATCCGTATGTTTGAAAGGCACTACCATGTAAACAAGTTCATTACCTATCTTCTGACCACTATTTGACATCCATTTTCTTCATTTCTGCTATACCTACGTATTTCACTCCTTTCCTGAGCACTGCACTGGTTCCAGGTTCTCATACTCACTCATGCAGTTCCCTTTTGCCATCTTCTCTTCCGAGGGCACCAAAAGTTTCAGTCTATAATCCTGAAATAACTTGGAAGATTGAATCTATTGATTCACTCTTGTAAAAATCATAAAAGTTCTGTATTTTTTTATTTTTCATGTGTAAGCTGAAACAGCACACTTACCAAAGCAGAATGTTTCTACTAGTGGTTACAAGATCTTGACTATTGTCTATGGACAACCTGACCATGATATGTATGAAAATAAAAACAAAGATAAAGAGAAACACACAGAAAGCAACAAAGACTCATCTGCCATTGTGACAGACCTTCCTACTGTATTGCCAGAAGCCATCATATTTCTGACATATTCTTCATATAAATTGCATTTTGACGAACAGTTGGCAGGGAGCACAAAACCACTGCTGATAGACATGGCAGGCTTCAGAGTCACCAAATGTCAATAACTGTTAGCTTTCAGCAGTGACTTATTAGGGCGTCAGCTTTCTCGATGAACCTGAAAGACCTTCATCCCAAAGCAATAAACACTCAAGGTGGAAGATCTAACAGATAATTAACATTTGAGAAGCCCACAAACAATTTTGTGGGCAACTCAGCTTTACTGAACTAGATTTCAGTCCTGGATCTAATAAGTCAGGATGTTCTATATCTACCTACCTTTGCACAGCAGAGGGGAGCAGACAAAATCCAGAGTGTTGGGAGCAGCTGTACACATACAGGGGAAGGAATTTTTGACAGCACACTAAGAGCATCACATAAGCAAAGCAATACTTCAGCTCTGTGAATTTTCTTACCATCTTTGATTTCATCGGGGTCATAAGCCCCCTGCACCGTGCTCTCCCGTAGCCAAATCGGTCTCTCTCTAACTGGCTTTCCTTCGCCTGCAGATCGGTTAATATCCTCCTGGTCCTCCATGCTGATGACAACGTTCTGGGTATACAAGTCCTCATATGATGGTCCTTTTGTAGTCCATGCTTCCCGATGGTGTCCACCTGCAAGGCCAGCTGCTGTCCCTGAACCAGTACCGGCTGCACGTTCCTTGCTACATAGAAGTCAAAGAGATAAACACAGAACACTCAGAACAAGCCATTTCTTGGCTAGCATTTCAACATATGAATAGTTAATTCTAACATGATTAGTTAACTCTCAAGATTTGCACTGAGACCTTGCTTTCTAATTTCTAACACGTGGTGCCAGGAATTTGTACATCAGCTTGCTGGTTTGTGGAACCTGGGGGTCTCTAACGGGAAACCCTACATGAGGCAAGATCCGTACTATCCACAGCTTTGGAAGGACTGGAGAGTACAGGCAGAGGAGGAGAAAGATGAGAGCCCAACTTCAAACCACAGGACTGGGGCTGGGCAAAAGGCTTTCTGTGGTGACAGCGTGTGGGAGGAGGCAAGATAGAACTGTCTTCATCATGGAAAAGCTGGAGAAAACAAAAGTGATGACCACTGTGAAGGGCACAACAGTCAAAGCTTGGCCCTCCTCTGTTTTCTGAGAGGAGCTGCAGCCAGCACATTGTCCTCCAGGCTCCCCTCTAGCTCAGGAGACTGATGAAGAAAAGAAACATCCTGCTTCAATCTGGTAGAAGGAGTAAAACAGGTGGAGTATTCTCTGCACAGTGATGGCAGTGAGCCTAAAATACTTGGCATGTGCTGCTACGTACACATTGATCAGGGAAACCAGCTGAATGGAAACTCACTGGGTGATGAAAGCCAAACGTGACCATTCCTCTATCTTGACTTCAAAATCATATTTCATCTTCTCAGAGAAACACATCCACTGCAGAATGCACCCACCCTCAGCCAAGTAACTTCAGTCATCTGACTGCCACTTATACCTAAGGCTTTTCACAGGTAAAGACCTGACCTGCCTGGACTCCTGCCTCTTGTCCAGAGCAAATCCATCAAGGATACTCAAAATACCCCTGCTCTGCTGCCAGCTGAACTGCCAGCACTTGTCAATGAGCACGGTTCGGTCACTGCCATCTACCCTATGACCTCTCCTCCAACTGAGATGCTACAATAAGGTTGCAGTTGGAGAAGACCTGAGTAATATGGCATCTTCTTAATTCAGCAACAACTTCACCACTCCTTGATGAGCTAATTCTGCTGGACTTTTAGGGGTGAACAGTGAGGGGGGAACACACAGGTAGGTGATCATCTCTCCTCCCCAGATAAAAAACGTTGATGTGTTCAGCCACAGTTTGGATTGAGGGCTACTCCCAGCCTCCTAACTGTGAAATTACTGGTGGGTCTCTTAGCAAAACACTTCACAGCATCAATGTAAGCATGTGTCCACACACTAATGAGTTCTCTCCTGCGGTCAGCCCCACTAGGAGAACTTCACAACAGCCTTGAATTTTGTGGCAGAAGACTTATTCACATGTATGGCTTATATAACCTAAGGAACCACACAGAGACCTTCCTCCCAGTGCGTTATTTAAAGTGTCGGTACCTTTCAGCTCTCCAAGACAGGCATGTGTTCTGTGAAAAGCACCACTCTGCTTCCCACACAATAGAAATATCTAACTAGCATTTCCCTGACGATTTTATGTAATCCACTTTCTTCACAAGATACACAATGCAGCTCTCCTCCAAGCTCTCCCTCCTCATGACTGCAGTGTGACAGCTGAACACTCAGTAGTGCCAGGAACTGCTTAATAATACTTTTGCACAGAAGTCCCTGCAAGTGTGCCTGAAATGGGCTTTTTTTCCTACGCAGTATCATTTCTGTGATTCTATGAATTAGCAGCAGAACACTTATTCCATGACATCCAGAACATCTGAAAAATGAAAGTAACAATTCTAAGAGACACCTACAGTACTTGTTACTTTAAGCCATGCGCTGCAATGTCCCACACTTAGATGGAACCATCTAGATACTTTCTGGCTACTTTCAGACCTCAGTGAGCTTTGCAAATGTGCTTTAATCCAGGTCCTTTTGTTCTTGGAACTGCATCTTAAGTGACGCGGTTGGCAGAAGAGCGCAGCCCCTCAAGACTACATGGCCAGGGGAATACTCCTTACTGCAAGAAGAGATCCTGCTGTTTAGAAACCTTAAAGGCAGCACAGAGCAGGTGAAGGGAACACTTTGAATCTTTCTCTCTCTCTTAGATCCAAGATCTGCTTTTTCCTCCCCTAGGTTTTTAGGACTTCAAACAGCCATCCTGTAATCAGGAACTGTGGCAAATCAGTGGCCCAGATGTGACTGTATTTTGCTCTGTTACCCATTGGTTGTTTTACCCTGATGGAAATCCCTTAATGCCTGCTTTGCAGCCTTTAAAGATAACAAATAATCCTTGAAATAGCAGAGGTAGGGCCTGCAAAAACCACATTGTGCAACTACTTGAAATTTTAATCTCAATCCTGCCCAGACTATTAAGGAAAGGTGTTGCATAAAGGAAATAACTCTTGTTGTGCTGTGTTTGAAATAAAGCACTTTTTCACCTTGCTGCTCTTAAGAGCTTCAACTTCACAACACACAACCCATGGTCCTTGATATTATGACCACAGAAAACTAATTCTGTAAAGATTTTTGTTATATAAACCATGCTATTTTGACATAAGAAAATGGAGGGGTTATTGAAATCCATCTGTTTTAGAAAACCACAGACAAGGGCTTAGGTGAAGCAGGTAGGTTTACTTTGAAACCTGCGGGGCTAACTGACACTCTGCCAAGGTTAAGAAAATTAACAGCCCCCTAGAAAGATTTAAATGAATATCTGCCCAGTTTCCTATGACGTGAATGACAGCTCTGCAATGTCAGTGTGGTCATTCAGAGCTGTAACTCTCCTGAAAACATACGAAGCTGCCTGCATCAGCGCAAAGAGAACATACAGGCACTTTGTAGCTTTTCCTGTTTGTTTCAGATTCATTAAATGTAATTTTTGCCAATGACTTCACAAAAATGGGAGAGAATAAATAACCCAAGGTTTGGCACTTCTTAAAAAAATCTCACAGCAACGCTATCATGCAATTACCTGTTTTGAATTAATAAGAGTTAATAAATAATTAAGTCACTGGGCTGAAGCAAGCTGTGTTCAAGTAAGCATTTAAAAAGCCACCTATTTATTTTGTCTTTCCTTGCACAGAGTAATCAATCATTTATAATATTTTTTAAGTATTTAAGAGTCAAGCAAGTAGATGCTGCTTTTTAATCATGGGACTGCATCAGGCTTCTCCTGTGATCATTTCCAGTGCACAGAAGGGGAAGACTGAGAAACAACTCTCTTTTTGCTGGGGTTATCCCAGATCTACTACTCAAACTACAGAAAAGTGTTTTTAAAGCAAAGTCTAGAAATTCAGCTTGGGCATAAAGCTTCAAAGACTCCTCATAACACCAAAGATGTCTTGAGTGACCTTGGAAAAGTCTCTTTCCCTCTCTGTATTGCTTCTGTTTTTTCCATCAAAATGATGAGGAAAATTAGCTACCTTCTTGGCTAGAAAAAGACTATGAATAGACAAAGAATTTTTTATTACATTAATTAGAAACTGTCTAGCATGAATATATGAGGAACATTCTCTCTCAAGGTTAGCCTGGGAGAAAGAAAAGGAAGAGTCTTGCTTGCTCTCCTATTAACTAAAGGCAAGCACCCCAAGGCACTGTGGGAACTCTTCCCCTCATGGTACATTTATTTTTCCCCCTGTGTGTTTAATTGATTTTTTTTTTAAACACAGAGAAGTGCATCACATATCACTACAGCTGACAAAACTGACAGCTCCCCACATCTTTCTGCATTATTTAAACATCATCTGTTTTTGTACAGCTTGGAAGGTTCTGAAAGAAAGTGTCATTTCCCATGGGTAGGAATATGGGTAGGAATATGGGTAGGAATACGGGTAGGAATACGGGTAGGAATAAAGAGTTTTTGACTATAACATGGCCTCCTCCTGAGAAGATGTGTGTAGCAACTAGGAGAGAATCAGAAGAAAATATACCCTTATTACAAGCAATGTCTTCAAACTAGAACGTTGTTATATGTGGATTTGAAATGTAAAGTGCAGAATGCCGATTAGCTTAGTTTCAAAAGCTGGGTAGAAACAAAAGGAATAGAGGAAAGACAAGGATTTGAGAACAGGTGATCTTGAGAGTTATCATGAAGCACATGCAAGAGAACCAGGTGATCAGGCCCAGTCAACACAAGTTCATCAAAGGCAGGTCTTGCCAAACTAACCTGATCGCCTTCTATGACAAAGTGACCTGCCTCCTGGACTTCAGCAAAGCCTTTGACACAGTTTCTCACAGCATTCTGCTTTGGAAACTGTCAGCCTCTGGCCTGGACAGGCGCACACTCTCCTGGGTGGAAAACTGGTTGGATAGTTGGGCCCAGAGAGTGGTAGTAAATCGAGTTAACTCCAGCTGGAGGCCAGTTACAAGTGGTGTCTCCCAGGACTCAGTGCTGGGTCCAGCCCTGTTCAATGTCTTTATCAATGACCTGGATGAAGGCATCGAGTGCACCCTTAGCAAGTTCACAGATGACACTAAGCTGGGTGGAAGTGTTTATCTGCTGGAGGGTAGGGAGGCTCTGCAAAGGGATCTGAACAGGCTGGACCGCTGGGCAGAGTCCAATGGCATGAGGTTTAACAAGGCCAAATGCCGGGTCCTGCACTTGGGGCACAACAACCCTGTGCAGTGCTACAGGCTAGGAGAAAAAAAGCTAGAAAGCTGCCTGGAGGAGAAGGACCTGGGGGTGTTGGTTGACAGCCGACTGAACATGAGCCAGCAGTGTGCCCAGGTGGCCAAGAAGGCCAATGGCATCTTGGCTTGTATCAGAAACGGCGTGACCAGCAGGTCCAGGGAGGATATTCTCCCTCTGTACTCGGCACTGGTGAGACCGCTCCTTGAATCCTGTGTTCAGCTCTGGGCCCCTCACCACAAGAAGGATGTTGAGGCTCTGGAGCGTGTTCAGAGAAGATTGAGGAAGCTGGTGAAGGGGCTGGAGAACAAGTCTTATGAGGAGCAACTTAGAGAGCTGGGGTTGTTTAGCCTGGAGAAGAGGAGGCTGAGGGGAGTCCTCATTGCTCTCTATAACTACCTGAAAGGAGGTTGTAGAGAGGAGGGAGATGGCCTCTTCTCCCAAGTGACAGGGGACAGGACAAGAAGGAATGGCATCAAGCTCCACCAGGGGAGGTTTAGGCTGGACATTAGGAAAAGATTTTTTTACGGAAGGGGTCATTGGGCACTGGAACAGGCTGCCCAGGGAGGTGGTTGAGTCACTATCTCTGGAGGTATTTAAAAGAAGGGTGGACAAGGTGCTGAGGGGCATGATTTAGTGGTTGACAGGAACGTTTGGACTTGATCCTGGGGGTCTTTTCCAAGCTAGTGATTCTGTGATTCTGAGAGAAATAAGACAATGTAGATGGCACCTTCAGAGCTTTGTCAAGTCGCTGCAATTTGCGTTTCCTAAATACTGGGGCAAGGGCTTGGTATACACACCAGCTGCAGCACAGCAAGAAGCAGATAATTTGAGTACCTCCCCTCACAGACAACTACATGCAGAAGGCTGACCAGAAGACAGTCAATTGCTTTGTTTAGTGAAAAATTATTATTGCCCTTAGTCTCCTTATAAATCACACATTCCTTGGAGCATCTGTCAGTTGCTTGCACAGTTAGTGCTGAACAGGTAAATACTCAATGCAGCCAGAGGCTGCACATGGTTTGGGAAAGTCTTACAGAGTGTATGAATGTACTACAAGGAAGAAGCACAGTGAGAGAAGACCAGGCGCATTCCCACCTCTGCTTTAGGGCAGGAATCTCTGTAGGTTCTGGCTCGAGGATTTCATAGGCTAAGTTAACATCTTCTGTCTCACGAAGCAGCGCATAAATGGGCTCAATCTGCTCATTAAATCTTGCCACGAGTGTCCTTGCATCCTTTTTGGGCATCGCCGACTCATCTTCTTCCACTTCAGTCTCACAGAAAGTACAGCGGAAAGTTCCTAAAACAAAAAAAGTTGCTAAGCATGGGAAGGAAAGCAGCAGGCCTGGCTCTTTATACAGCCTGTTGAACAACAGTGCTTTGCTGTTTCCTTAGCTCAATGCTAAACAGCATTTCTCCCCCTGATGATCCCTTCCCACACACAGTGTACCTGGTTATTATTTAAGCAGATAACAAAGCAAGCACTTTGATGCCAGCCAGCGATACCCAGTTGGGTACGTTTTTTCGCTCTGAAAAGCCCAGATGAGCTGCAGTGCCTCTACTGAGACACCTCCTAATCTCACTCCCTCTTTCTTGTTGCACATTTTAAATGTCAGCTACAACTGGGCTGTGATAAAAAGCTATACAATATACTCTAAGGAGTTCTAATATCATCTGTTTGCTTGCACAAGTATCTCCCAGGCAACATGAACAAGCTAATTTCACAATGAAACAGGGTGTAGTTTTACACTGCACCAACCAGCCTGCAGTAACTGCTAGTATAATAATTTCCACCCTGTAACTAATGGAAAAAAGATGGCTACTTCTTCTGTTTCAGGGCCAAAACATGCAAAACAGTCATTACTGCTGAGCAGCAAATGCAAAAAACTTCTCCCACCTAACTCCCATATTAAGTTATAGAAATTAAGGATGGCAAGATAGGAATTGTATGAATGGCCCGTAAGAATAAGCGCGTTTTACAGAACTCATCAGAATGTATAAAAACAGGTCAAACATGGTTGCATGGCAATGCAGTTACAAAAAACCTACTGAACTCCTGCACAGCAGGCTTTTCAGTTTCATCACTCCATCTGCAAGCAGGACCCTTGGGGCAGTACATGCACAGTAGGACCTTACCATATGGTCCACTACGAGGGGAGCAGCACGGTGTAATGACTTATCCTTGCAAGTGCTGGACTGAGAATGTCGCGCTGCCTCCTCAGAACACTTACAGCCAGAGTGATGCTCACAGGCTTCTTGATTTCTCTTGTGCCTGTGTGATTTCTTTTTATTTAACCATTCTGTGACACCTATACACATCTAGCATTATCTCTCAATACCCCAATGAAGAAAGGATCTTTTTTACCAATAGGGAGCCTGAGGACAAGTAATATCAGAGAAATTACAGGCTTATATGTCTAAAAATAAGAATTAGAATCAGTACTGAAGTCTGCTATATCACTGAGGCTATGTACAAATGCAGTCAAAAGAATGAGATTTGCACAGAGCACACGGGCATGATGTAATGAGACAGGCTGGCAAGCCAGGGATCCTGGTATCTTGTTTTGCTGCTTACATAGATTTGCTAGTCTTGTCACTTCATTTTTCAGTGTACTTCCTCCTCTGCCTGTAATACCGTGATAAAAACAGACCTAGCTTCTTCACCAAAGGCTGTGAGGGCTACACAATACTTGCACACTTCTTGGAAAACACACAAAAGCACTGTTCATGACAAGAGGTAGATCTGTTGCCTCTCACCAGTCTGTAGAGATGCAGTTTTCTACCTCGGCATCACCTGAAGTAGCACATGCTCATCAATACTCATAATTAATGCAAGCCCGTTGTATATGTGGCCTGTAACATGTACACATTTCCCACAATAAACTCTCTCTTTACAAAGTTCATCTTACCTATGCATAAAATCTAGAGTACTCAACTACAGCAGTATATGAAGTAAAGGGTAAGTGGATAAAGAGCTCTTCTCTCCCATCCAAGCATGAAACATTGTGGTTATTTTTTTCAGGCTGTAGAAACTGCCCCTACTGATTAAAAAACTGTACATTATGTAAGCTGTCAGCCTGGCAAAAACTGAAGCCAAAGTTTGGTCTCCTTATACCACATGTAAGGCTACCAGAATGACACACTGGCAAACCAGATGAATCAATTTTAAGTAATTAGCACATCTCAATTCCCATAATAAGCTAAGTGAACAAGCACAGGTTAATTAGGAAAACTCCCCTCTTTTCACGCCCCACCCCCTGAAAGTCCTTTTAAGTCTTACTGAAACAACTCAGACTTTTCATGCTTCCATCTGTGAACCCCACAAGTATTGGCAAAAGATTAAGATTGCAGGGAGAATGGTTCCAATTCAGAGTACCAAAAAATCAGAAAGTAAATAACGCTCTAATGAAACGGAACTTCGAAAGCTATCATCGATTTGCTGCAACTTCCACCCCTCAGGGTTCTTAATAAGCAAAAAGAAAAAAAAAAGTTAATAGATGAATTATGTAAAGAATCCGGGAATGAGTGAAATGACAAGCTTCCTCCATTAATATGCTGATTTTTTTCCGAGGTGATGCAGCATTTCACAGGAGGCATATGTGATTAGAGAACTGGGAAGTTGGTTTGCCATGGCAGATAGCATTTATATGTTGCAAACCTCTTTCGTTAGACTTTAGGAGGTCACCAAATGTCACCAGAGCTTTTATGACAAGGCACATCACATCAGCAGTGACACGTGCCTTGCAGATATGAACTGCATATGACAAACATGAAGTGGAGGCCACCTAAAGGCTTAGAATGGCTATGTTCCCACTCTGACAAAGTATTTCTTCCTTCAGCCCTAACACAACTGATAGTTTTCCATTCAAATATGCTGCATAAACCAGAACAAGTAGATATCCTGGAGCAAACAGATGTGAGGCTTTCCTGCATCGTGGAAATGCTAATGGAAATGCACACATACCCTCCTTTCCACACATGCTCGGGCACTTAACAGACCTCTTTGGTCACACCGTTAAAAACCAGTCATCTGAAAGACACGTCCTCATCTGCTCCCAGACTCTCCAGGGCAGATATGCTGGTAATCCGGATCCTCAAGGCATACTAAGATTAAAGCAACACAAGCTCTGAAGTACAGGGCCGGAGTATTTAGGGATAATTCCTAGTGACTTGATTTCACTTGAGAGAAGGAAAAGGTCAAATGGTCATATACACTGCAAGCACGATGTCCAAGCATTCATGTTGCATCTGCTAAAATAAACACATTTAACCACATACAACCTCCTGAGTCTCAGCCCAGCTTCTGCTTACACTCCTATCGAAGGGTTCAAGCCTCATTTCCAGACCAACAAGAGGCCTTCCTTCCACTATGTCTTTGGGATACTGCCTCAGATTGTCAATAGTCTGATATTTGCAAACTATTTAATGTTCAACCTATTCATTTCAAACCTATTTACTGTTGTGCCAAAACACGTACCTCAGCTCAGCTAGCTTCCACCTTGCTTTTAACCCTTCAGTTATATTTACAAACTGCTCTCTTATTCATCCTTCCTTCACCTTCACCATCCCATCTTCATCCTGCAAGGCTCACATGGTTATTTTTACATGGGCTTATTTTATAAGCCACACATTTTTCTTTGCCTTTTAAAACTGGGCGTCCATTCCTCCAATCATGCTATCAGTCTCATCGGGCACATTCCCTAGTTTGCTCTCATCTTTCTGCTATGAAGCTGAAAGTATATATAACTGTTCCAATGAGTTCACCCAGAAGCCCAACGGCATTAGGTCTTCTCTGACAGCCACTGAGACCTTTTAAGACCACAGTGTAACAGATCATGAAAGTGCTGCCTAAAATATCCCAAGATCTTACAATGCTCCCAGATATTTCTTCCTCCTTTGTAGTTTCCACTTGACGAACTCCATGTTTATAGGAGTTATATTTGCATTAGATGCTAGGTGTGTGACACTACTTCATACTATCATCCTTCAGCTCCTTTTTGTTCCTCCAGCCTTCATCCTCATCCAATTCTTTATTCTTGACTGCATCACAAAACATTAAGCTAATTTATTTTCAAAGTCTCCCACAACCTTCTTCTAGAAGTAGCATTATTACCACTATGTGGAGAGTGAGCAAAGGCACATATGGCACAATTTCAGAAGTATCTGCTGACTTGAACAGTACTTGACTTGAGTTGCCTAAGAAATGCTTTTCTAAAACTTCTGTTTCTGAAACTTCTGCACAGCCTGTCTTTCTGATGAACACAGGCAAAGGAATACACGTTTCTCTGGTCTCCTCTTTGATTTTCTCATCAGCCCATTTTTCAATACAACCGAACTGTTTTGTGATTACATCTTCCTAAGCAATTTAAACTTAGTTGGATACATGGAATGGGAAAAATTCAGTATAAAGTAGGTATTTGACAAAGTTTTGAACAGAACAAAAACCAGAGAGCAATTCCTACGCCTTCCCTTCATGAATGATCCAAGCTCAAGTAATGGAACACTTAGCAAACTAAGTAATAGGCAATGCTGTCAGTACAAATTATAATTACCTTCCTTTTATTTTTCATTGATTTTCAAGATTTAGAGGGCTGCTTATGATAGGACATAAAGGCATTTCTCTCCTGAACCATTAAAGAAACAAATAGTAGGCCAAGTGGCTACAACAGACCCAGATCACTAGTTACCATATCATACTCCACATTTGGATATATGTATACTCACATACTATAAGTAGTAACCTGAGAGGTTAATTTGAAGCAAAGAGTTTTAACGACCTTTACAAACTGAGCTAGTAACAGAGAAAATTGTTAAAACAGGTGATTGTTAATTGGATTAATGATAATGCAGATTAGACTGTAGGAGCTGTTGATCTTCAGTGACTCCCAGACTTAAATGGACTTCTCAGCCCTCATTAAATTGTCCTCAGCATCTCAACAAGAAAGCAACTCAGCATGCCTGAGTGGGAAGTGTGCTCCTGCCCCATGGAAAGATGAGGCTCTTGCTGACTTCATCAGGTAGCTCTCCTTGGCTCCATCTCTCTTTTCTCCCCATACTAGAGATCTATCGTTCCAAGTACATTCACATTCACATTTTACTTTCAAAATCCCAGTTGTTCTAGGCAAAAAATAGAGAAACCCCACCAATAAAATCTGTCTCCTGGACACCACAGCGATGCCAATCTCTCTTGCAAGTACTTCAGTCTTTCTACACATGTGTTAAGAGCTAAAGTACAGCGCATTACATAAATACAATGCCATATCTCATCTTTCTGAGATAGCTTTCAGGGCCCACTGGATCTCAAGCTCTTGAAGACACTCCACAGTTCAGGGCTGGCTGCAGTACTCTTACCCTGAAACATGATGCAGAAAGTGTATGTTTTATTAGCCCTGTTTGGGATAGTCCAGGGCAGACACCTATAAGAATAAACACTGGGCCATGTGCAGTAAACATCAGCATTTTTGGAAGATTTTCTTACCCTATTTCTAGAATAAAACATCCAGCTTTGCCACTGAAACCCAAAATGCATCAGGCTTCATCCTAACAGTCTGAAAAAGCTTGCTTTAAAATTTCTAACTAAAATAAAAAAAAAGGTATATCACAAGGAGTAACATTGCTTAAAGACAGTAAAGAGCAGAGCCAGAACTTGCAGGTGATACCTGAAGGCAGAGAGCTAAAAAGTACACGGGACCGTGATGGCCAGAGATGGTCAGTGCCACGGCTGTAGTTTGAAGCTGAGTACACAGCACCCCTGTGAACAGCACTGCAACCAAATCATGACACTCCCCAAATGAGGCCTGAGCAGATGTAAATGTGGACTGCTAAATATAGCATCCTGCCCCAAACTAGCAGCTTGACTTGTAACAGACTAAGAAAGTACAACATCTCCTCTATCCCCCTCTTCCTTTCCTGAAGAGGTACTACCAGGTCCATACAATTAGGATTACGGGCAGGAAGGATAGCAACAACCAATACTGAAGGCTGTCTGACGGATCCTATCATCAGATCCTACATTGAAATTTGCTAAAGCATCTTTTATATCACAATTCTGCCTCAGATGAGTGAGGAAGCATGTGGAGAGCCTGTTTATAAAATGTCAAGTACAACAGTTCAGCTAGAAATGAGGTGAGGAACAAATAATGTAACTAATAATGTTATCTGAAGAGAGATTTTAATCTCCTTATGAATTTTTGTGCAGTATCTGAAATCCTAAATTGAGTTATCTGCTGTTTACTAATGAGATCAAGACCCAAAATAAAGCGGAAAAAAATCCTTTTAACTTTACATGCCCGAAATCTATATCAAATTTCTCCCAGGTCTCTACATATTCTAGTGTAAATCCTACTGAGCCAACACCTATGAGACTGATATTTCTCAGTATCAGACAATAAAGTTTTAAGACAGGTTTCTGTGAATCAGTGTATGAGCAAGGATTGTTCACCTGCAAACAGCTTGTTTTGACTGACCTGCTCAACATGAAATGGGACTGTATGGTGGAGGCAGGAGGATAAAAATCCAGGTCCTTGGGACAGCATGTGTCTATCCCACATGCATGACAGATTTGGAAAGGAGTCCTATATTGCTACCCACCAAATCAGCCTTCAAGAAAGGTTTATTCTATAAATTCAGTGACTGCAAAACCAGGTATTTGATCATACTATTCAACACCGTTTCATAATATATGCACATCAAGATATACCTCTGACTTCTAAGTATCTAATTTTGAGCCTTAATGTTTCTTAAACATTCTTCTCATTCAATATAGATACAGAGCACTGAATTGCCCACCAGGTATTAAACAGAGAGTAAACATTTCATTTGGGATTAATGTCAATCAGTTTCTTTTCAAAGCTTCTACTACTGAAATATAGATGTAGCAGACACAGCATTTTCAGGGCACTTAAGCAGCAGTATTATTTTTGATTCAGAAGAGGAAATTCTGCCAGAAGCATGTTCAAGAACTACAACTTACCAATTTATGAAAAACTATCAAAAAAGTTAGTTTGAAAAATAAAAACAAGATGGCAACTTACAACAAAACCAAAAAAGATAAATATACAGTAGGATTAGCAAAAGAAGAAAGAAATACATTTTACAATTACCATTAACCAATGTCCCACTATAATCAGAAGGAAATCTCACTTAGCCAGTGCATATGTTCATGTATTATTTATTTTCCTTGCGAGCAGTGTGTATATGTATAAAAACTGAAGGACTAGCAGTTCCGGGAAACAGACGGTCTCTCTGTTAAGCTGCAGAGTAGATTTTACTCAGGCAGTTAACGTTATCCTAGGCATAATCTGGAAAATCGGTAATGCTGGAACGTTAGTATAGTGTCCAGCACTTCTTCTGGGCCCCCTCAGCACAAAATGAACCTTGCTGTTAACAGAAAAAGTAGAATTGCTGAGATAAGACAACCTTAGCAACACCTTTGAATACATAAGGACACAATTTTTCTTCCCTGAAAATCTCAAGCACTTAGGGACAAGGAAACAGGTTTCAGATATTTATTCCAGACCCCTCTGTTCCAGGCACTTGCATACATGGATTACTTCCCATGCCTGAGATCCATTTGTTAAACCACACCAACACTTCTAAATTTCTGGGAAAGATCTAACCTTCCGTGTTCACTGTCACTACCCAATCCCTTTAGTAACATACAACAGATTCCCAGAGGAGAGAGAGATTTACAGCTTTGGCACACCTACTATGCTACTTGTAGTCAAAAAGGGCTTCGAATTCAACAGAAGGCAGCTCAGAAATGCCAACAACTGAAACCCCTTACTTTCAAATTCTCTTAACGTGTGGCAAGAAGAATTCCCTACTGCATGAGCTTCCCCCACAAAGCTACCAGGGCGGCCAAGAGAGAACAATACAGATTAATAAAAAAATTAAAAAATGTCATTTTCTCCTTGTTATAATAAACTCCAGTTAAAAAGAAGGGTACCCAAGGGAACATGCTGTGGATGCTGATACTTGGCATTTCATGCAAATCTGCTCATGTACACACAAGAAATCTATTTAAGAACAAAGAGCAAAACTGAAATCCTTAAACCATAGTCCCAAGGCAGTATTTGAAAGGCTAATGGGGCCAATGTCAGAAGCATGCATTTCTATATCTCTGCTTTAAGCAGTGGTAGGATTCAAGATGGCAGCAGCTGGCAACAGCAAGAAAGAGGAAACAAGGCAGCAAGCTACAAGCCAGCACACCATTTCCAGCCTAATTTTCAATGGTGTAAACACCAAAAGGTCAATCTGTTCTTCATTTTACTTTTCCTCTTGTGTTTTCTGTGGGTTTGTAGGCCTCTTACCAGGAACAAAGCAGGTTTTTCAGATGCTGGTTATTTAAAAGTAAAGATGGTCGATTATCAGAACAGATGTCACGTTACCCTCCTTCCTGAAGGTCTGGAATAGCTCATGGGCAACACTCACCAGCTATTAACTGGTATAGAGAACATGTTTGTAGCCTGCAGGTTTTGAAAGGTACCCCTGCACCGCACAAATATTCAATAGTAAGTGGTAAGAACAAGTTCTGGTCTCCAGTTGGCTTTTTGTAATACACTTTTTGCTGGGAATACTAAGGATGATGGAAGCTGGCAATTTCTACTCAAATGGCTTGTATTCTCAGCTACACAAAAGATAATGGATCCCCTTCTGAGACTTGTACACATACCTTTTGCTTGGAAAACCCGCCTTTTAACTGCTGCCTTACACAGTACTTTTATAAATCTATTGACTCTTCTCCTACTTCTCACATTTCATCACAGGCTTCCTCACTTGTTACCTGCCACCAAGAGAACTGAACTATCCATATTCTTTTTTGTACCTCTAGATAGTCACACCATTCCCTCTTCTCTTCTTAATGCTGTACCTTTTAAAAACTCATTCACGCAAAAGTCCTTCTTTCTTCTTTACTCTCAAAGGAAATATCTTTTCTCCCTTCCTTGTGAAAACTGGGCATGCCAAATGAGACACCCCAAATCTGTCCAAGCAATGCTGCATGAACAGCCACTTCTCATGGCTGGGAAAGGATTATAGTCGAGGCAGATCCTATCTGTGCAGCCCCCTGTAAGTAACCCGGTGCTCAGTGCTGTGGCCAGAGCTGGCAGAAGGGAGAGAAGTCAAACAAGTGTGACTTCAATACTTACTCCAAAGAGAGTGCACTCGGTGCCTGGTTACCCTTCTTTCCTCTCTGTCTATGTGGAGCCATTAGAGTGCTGGGAGTGGCACTGAAAGCTTGGGCAGCACGTCATGGCTGAAGCAGTGGCTGGCAGGAAGGACCCTATTTTCTCATTAAATATTATAGAAAAGAGGGAGCAAATGGAAAGAGAGGGACTGAACTGAGCTCCAGACTGCGGGAAGGTGCCAGAATTACTGTGGAGAGAAAAAAGTTGGCAGATCCTAAGCAGCAGAATTGCACAGGTGCTAGGAGGTAACACACGGCAGGCCTATAAAAATGTTCGAAAAAAGAAATCAGAGGACGAATAACAGGGCACCAGGCAAAACGTGCAGGAGAAATTCATAAGGTCGCTCAAATCCTGGCCCATTATACAAAGCTGGACCTCTTGTGAAGCCAAGACTGAGGTCTGGATAGCTCTTTCCCACGTTCCTTCAGAGAAAGCAGCAACAGCGGCAGTGGATTTATCTCTTACCTTCCCAGAGAACGATCTTATTTATCCCTTTTCTTTTAACTCATGCAAAGGGAACTGCATGGATCTACACAGGTAAGAGACACACGGTGTAGTGAGACAGTCACAAGTGCCATGGGCACACATGAAAAAACAAGATTTCTGCTAACAACCCTCCAAAGATCAAATTCCCAGCACTCTCACCTCCACTACCTGCTTGGAAAGGAGGTGCTGTTTTCAATTATTGCTGGTTTTAGAGTAAAAGTATCTTCTACAGCTAAAGGCAATTTCTGCCTCCTGCACTGCAATGTCTCATCACCAATTTCATGGTAAAAATGACTAACACTCACCAAAGGCACCTCCACACTGCAGGGTTTGAACATATTCCCACCTTCCCAGCATTCAACCACTCAAAAAGATTTAAAGAGCAAGCCACCTCTTGTGCACATAACTTCCTTTAAGCTGTCCTCTCACTCCAGCAGCTCGCATGCCAAAAGAAGAAGTCTGGAGAGACAAGGACAATGAAATAATCTGGGTCCTGAGATTATTTCACTTATCAGAAAAATAAATAAGATCGGACATTTCAGGTGTTAGGGATGCAAAATACTAGTCTGACCCTCCTGCAGTGCACACAGCAGAACTGATCATATACAAAGCCAACCAGACTAGTTTTCCAATTCAGCCCAATCTATGTATAACAAGAAATAAGCCAGTAGAGTAATTTATTTCCAGTCTCATGATTTGCAACACCAGCAAGAGAAAAGGACTTGTTAGTATCAGAAGTGTTTTAACAGTGTTTCTGACCTAAAGATCAGTGCTGCTGCAGATAACTCACTAGTGATTAATCATCTCACTTACAGATCTTTTAGAAAGAGATATTGATGAAGCTTATAGTAATGCAAACGCAATAAAAAGCCTCCTTGATATCTGCAAATTTTGAGCATCCAGAGGGACCGCTTCTCTTTAAGGCATTCTACCTTATTTCTGCTTTAAGTTCATTTCTTCTTACTGCTAACATCTCAAATTAGATCACTTGAAAAGTAAGACCTGAAGAAGCTTAATTCAGCCTTCCCTCATCTTCCACTTTTGGTTACATACAGGCAAAGCTCTCACATTATTTTGCATAGGAAATACCTCTTTAATAACCTGAAACAGCACTACCATTTCAAGAGGAAGTATAAAAAAAGAGATGACCGGTTAAGAAATATGATGAAATAGCAACTTTCATCCCATCTTTTTTATTTTACAATGTATGCTAAAGAATGTGCTATTTAAGGTAGACTGTGCAGATCTGACAGTCTCAGATTAAAAGTATTGAATGTATCACCTGAAATGTCTGCCAAAAGAAAAACATAAGTTTTCTATACATTACACTCCTGCAAAACGCATCTTTGGACATCAGACTGGATGGACACTAAAAGGAGATGCCATGACAGATAGCCTGAACAATAGAAGTAGAAGAAACAAAACAAGAAATTTATTTAAATGATGTTACTAGAATAACAACATAGACTGACAGGTTACTTTAAATGATTGAAATTTACTATCGATTTCCAATACAAAAACCAATAACCAAAAATGTACTCATTATTTTATTTCTTCATTTGATGCACCTTCTAATTCTTACACTATTTAATTAACCTCTTTAGTCAGAGGTAAAGAACAAGAAAGGTAACATGGATATATTACTGTTCATATCACTAAAGCATCAAAACGCTGAAGTTGTACCTCTGATACTGCCTTTCAGCTCAATGGGTTGAATTAGCTTTCATCTACTTCATTAACCTAGTTTGTTTTGCGAGAGCATAGTGAATTAATGTTTGTGGAGTGTTTTGAGCACAGCAAGTGCCAAGTCCTTTCTTCTGACAAAGACCACAAATCCAAATCAAGCCCATCCATGCGTAATGTTTCACAGTATCCATATTTAAAGTGCTTGTAAAGGTCCTATAAACCTCTCAATTTTTGTTATTTTTCATGACCTACAATTCCAATGAGACAAAAGTATGAAGATGGTGACCAAGTTTTCCCAGTTGCTTTTTAGGAGCAAGGCACACCTCCAGATACAGAAGAGTATGAGTACATTTAAAAAAAAAGACAAACCCTAAAAGATTTCTTTTTTTCTTTTTATGTAGTCTTTTCTCCATCAGAAACTTCCCATATCTTCAAACACGAGTGCTTCTCCAATAACTCGTATCACAGACCTGCTTCTCCTCCCTTCCTTCCCTTTTCCCAGGGGATGCAGTGGCTTCACTGATCATGTGCCACATCTCCTGATTAATTCTGATAGACAACCAGCAGTTAGTTGGCACATCATCATCCCCCTAATCTGCCTCACCATCTGCTCCCAAATTTATTTTTAACCAGTCATTGCTCCCTCCAGTGCGGCAAGTGTGGCAGGAATGGCACGCTTCCCCCTGGAATTATTGTGCTGCAAAGTAGTGGCAAGGGGTGAGGGGCAAACGTCCAGTTGTGGGCCCCCGAGCATCACAGTAGATAGGAAACAGATGGATAAATGTAGGCTCAGGGGAAAGAAAAATTGCTTCTTCTCCCTAGGAGCAGACAACTGCCCGTTCTCCTCAAGCAGTCAGGGAATGCCCTGCTGCTTTTCAGTTGTTTGGACAGGTTTGGTAACATTAAATGGTCCAAGAGGGCAGAATAAGATGATGTATGATGACCATCCACTGATGGGAATATACATCCCCACATTTACTATGGACCATACAAAAATCATAGAATCATAGAGTCACTAGGTTAAAAAAAGACCCACCAGATCGTCGAGTCCAACCATTCCTAACAATCACTAAACCATGCCCCTCAGCACCTCATGCACTTGCCCCTTAAACACTTCCAGGGAAGGTGACTCAACAACCTCCCTGGGCAGCCTCTGCCAGTGCCCAATGACCCTTGCCGTAAAAAAATCTTTTCCTAATGTCCAGCCTAAACCTCCCCTGGTGGAACTTGAGGCCATTCCCTCTTGTCCTGTCCCCTGTCACTTGGGAAAAGAGGCCAGCTGCCTCCTCTCTACAACCTCCTTTCAGGTAGTTGTAGAGAGCAATGAGGTCTCCCCTCAGCCTCCTCTTCTCCAGGCTAAACAACCCCAGCTCTCTAAGTTGCTCCTCATAAGACTTGTTCTCCAGCCCCCTCACCAGCTTTGTTGCTCTTCTCTGGACTCGCTCCAGAGCCTCAACAACCCTCTTGTGGTGAGGGGCCCAGAACTGAACACAGGATTCAAGGAGTGGTTTCACCAGTCAACAGAAAAGCGTTTTTTTTATCATTTTCCCTCTGGAAGTCAAAACTATACAGTGCTCACAGCCAGACATTACCCCAAGTGAGTTGTGTTGCTGGGCCACTAAGTCTCAACCTACGATATCCCTTGTAAAGCATAAACTTGATTCATTAACTTCCTCTGAAGAGGAGCACCAAGATATCATATTGGCAGGGGAAGCTCACTGGAGCCACGGGAAGGACATAAGCACAGGCTTGATGAAGAGTAGTCTGAGGGTAGTGAGAAGGTTCATTAAGTAACTGCATAACGCTGCTCACTGCCTTCACATTCACTTTCAGGTACAGTAGCACAGCCCAGGAAGTGACAATTACAGTGGCACTGTCGTGATGTCACTGCTGAGAAGCACTGCTGTAACCAGCAAACTGCAGGTGGATGGCGATGTATTTGGAAACTGATGTCACATTGAAATAGAGCCATAGAAATAATTCAGGTGGAGCCTAAAGCTTAGTACAGCTGGTGAAATGAGCTACACATCTTTGATACACTGTCAGCAAGATCTGATGATTACACCACAGAAAACAGGGAACTGGTGAAAGCAGTCTCCAGGATATGAACAAGAATTGTCAAATCTAAGAAGGACAAACACAAAAGGCAAAAAGAGAATCTCTGAGTGATCTGAGAAAGAGCAGAAATATCAAAGGACCTTAGCAGGTTTCCAGTCCAGCCTCGTGCTCCAATCAGGACCATCAGATCTGGCTGCTCATGACTTGATCCAGCCATGTCTAGAAACCTTCCAAGACTGGAGACTGCACAACCTCTTTGGGCAACCTGCTGCATTTGCTTGACTACCCTCATGGTAAAAAGGTCTTGTATCACGTTGCAACCTTATGTAGATTTATACCATTACCTCTTGGCTTCTCACTAGGCACCACTGTGAAGATCCTGGCTTTGTCTTCCTGGTAATCTTTTCTTAGCGACAGCTATCTGATGCCACACAGCCTGACACTGGACTGTCCTGTAAAACATCCTCATAAACAATCCAAGAAGAAAGGCTACAGGTGAACTGACAATAAGGAGGACGCACACACAAAAATATTCTCACACAGCAGTATCAATAATTTGTTATCAACTGGGACAGCCCTGTGAAATGAGATCCTGACAACAGTTAATATTTTCTAGTGACTGGCAGATAACTAAATTCTCCAATTCTAGTTCACAGTTTAGAGGGCAGAAGAGGTTACAAATGCTTTGCGAGACAGGATTGCAATTCCAAGTAGAGAAATGCTTGGAATACATTTTATACAATTCAGTCAAGCCAGGTAGGAAATACTGTATTTGAGTGGCCAGAAGGAGAGATTGTTTTGGCAACTCACTGCAAAAAACTCAGGTTTATAACAGAGGACAAAACAAGGCACCAACAGCGTTATGCTGCAAAAAAAGAAAAAAAAAATCTAGCTGCTATGCATATTAATAACTATGTTGTGCAAAGCATGAGACAAGAGTATGCTATTTTTTTTATTCTACTGTATGAATAACAAGTGCAAAGTCCTACACCTGGGTAAGAGCAACCCTCAGTATTGATATAGGCTGGGGGATGAAGAGATTGAGAGCAGCCCTGTGGAGAAGGACCTGGGGGTCCTGGTGGATGAGAAGCTGGACATGAGCTGGCAATGAGCGCTTGCAGCCCGTAAGGCCAACCGTATCCTAGGCCACATCCAAGGAAGCATGGCCAGCAGGATGATGAAGGGGATTCTGCCCCTCTATTCTGCTCTGCTGAGACCCCACCTGGCCTCCTGCAGTCAGTTCTGGAGTCATCTGTGTAAGAAGGAGGTGGATTTGCTGGAGCAAGTACAGAGGAGGCCACAAAAATGAGCAAGTGCTGGAGCACCTCCCCTCTGAAGAGAGGCTGAGGGAGCAAGGGTTGTTCAGTTTGGAGAAGAGAAGACTCCAAGGACACCTTATTGCAGCTTTTCAGTACTTAAAGGGAGATTATAAGACAGATGGGGAAAAACTTTTTAGCAGGGCTTGTAGCAATAGGACAAGGGGTAATGGTTTTAAACTAAAAGAGGAGAAGTTTAGATTAGATATTAGGAAGACTTCTTTTACGCTGAGCGTGGTGAAGCACAGGAACTGGTTGCCCGGAGAGGTGATCGATGCCCCATCTCTGGAAAAATTCAAGGCCAGATTGGATGGGGCTCTGAGCAACCTAATCAATTTGAAGACATCCCTGCTCACTGCAGAAGGGTTGGACTGGAAGACTTTCATGATCCCTTCCAACCCAAACCATTCTGTGATTTTATTAATATCTCTGCTGATAAACCAGGTGCAGTTTCAAATCCCATACTTGAAGGTGGGGACTACATTAATGATTCCAAAGGAAAGAAAATGATACAGCTTAACATGTTTCATTAGGGAAAAATTGGAAAGACAGAATTAAGGCGGTAGTGGTAGGGAAAAGCAATTTTTGGATATTTAGTATGTTACAGTAATGAAAACAGTGACAAACTGTTCTTCAGTTTCACACATAGACACAAAAGATTACTCACGGTTTTAATGTGGGGTAAAGAAACTTTAGGTTAGGGTATTAAGAAAAACAGGATAAGCAGCACTGGAATATGCTAGCCATGGAGTTTAAAATGGGCTATGTCTTCCAGCCCTGCACTGTATCTGAAAATAGCCCTCAGCATATTCTGAAATGCAGATATTTCCTATTGTATACTCACTCCCTACTTTGTACCTACATCTCAAAGCAGAAACAAACATAGCATTTGTTAAAGCTGCAAAAACCATAACATTGACAACCAAGTAAGAAAAATTCAAACAGAACTTCCCTCCCACCACTGAGGGCTGTTTAATAAATGAGACAAACAACAGCTTTCCTTGGAAAATCTGAATCTGCGCTATCATTCTGGTTCACAAACAAATGCTTTATCTCTTGCTTTAGGCTTTCCTCTGTACATTTACAGACTGACAGTTTCAGGATATGCTTTTCCACTATGCTTATTCCAGAAACCAATAAGCTAAGGTCACGGTAATTGATGGGTACCAAACTGTACCACACCTCTGGAGCCCTGTATTCTTTACTGAAAGTAACCCACCAGTATGAAAACAGTGTCCAGAAAGAACTGGTTCAATATGCACACACCATGCAACAATATGCATACAGACAGAAAACGTGGCCCTTGTAGAAGATTCTGGAATCACTGCAAATGATTAGGTCAACTGCCCTTTGGCAAGCACAGCAGTCATTTAAGAGCTGTGAGATACACCTTTCTCTTGCTGCAGGAAGGCACAGTGCAGGCTGCCCTACCGAACGGCTGTGTACTCTAGTGATTACAACCAGGAGGCTACTGCACACAGAGCCAGTGATCCACAGAACAACATTTAGCCTGAGTGCCTGAAGGTCTGTGCTGTGCTATGCTGTGCTGCATATATACCCTGGCCACAGTATAAGCTTGGCCATTTTATCATAGCAGAGAACTCTGTAGGCAGGAATAACACCAATGGTTGCACCGCAGTATCTTTATCAAAGCAAACCAGCGTGCCCTCATGTAAACTTTCTTTTGCCCAACAGCAGAAATTATTAGTAAAAGTTTCTTCTGCAAAACTCCCGTAGAAACACTGAAGACCATCATGCTGGTGAACCTCCCCATGGATAGGGTTCTGTATATTGTGCTGCACCCTGACTGGAGGTCAAAGCTGCACAACATGGGATTCCCAGCATCAGAAGAGGTCTAAGATTCTCCATTCTTCCTTTCCTTCTTGTTACATCTAATAAATGATATTTTAATCAATACCTCACAGAGTCCGAATGCCTGCCTTCCTGGGATCATAGCAAATGCTTGTACCAGTGTCTTACACATGAATGACACAAATCATCTGCTAACCTGCTTAAGTGAAAGTTATAGCAGTGTTTTTTACTTTAACGCAATATTTCATGTCTGACTCAGCACTGAGCATCTCATGATGTTCTTGTCCTGATTTTCCAGTCTCCAACATATGCAGGCTGAAAGAAGAGCTTAAATTTCTCCTATGAGCAATTCTTGATACTCACATTCTTTACTATCACTCCTAGCACGCTCACTTAACAAGCAATGCTGGAAGGCACACACTCTTTGGGAGACCCTGGATAGAGTGAACTTGCTGATCTGTAAATAGCCTGGAAGAGAGCTTAATCCAGCTTGAATTCATTTAAGTGATTGCCACTAAAAAACCCACAATGATAACATTCCTGATTGTTTGCACTTTCAAGTAGTTTGAGGGGTGAAAAAAACAATTTACAGACAAGAAAAGTAACCAAAAGTCACCTTCATGCTCAAAACACTGTCCAGAATCTAAGCTATTAGGGATCTCGGTTTGCTGTGAGTGATTTTAACAAATCAAAATAAAGTACAGTAGAATAATAACAACTAGCATAAGAACTATTTTAAGATCAAGTGATAGTTTGTTTTTATAAATAAAAAGTTATTTTAATGAATAGTTTTCTTAGTGAAAACTAAAACCCACTACTTTCATAGGACAGTTGAGTGTCTCTCCTGGACTGGACTGTTCTATAAAAAGGAGTTCAACACAACACCAGACCATATGTGAGCTTAATTTTAACATGTGCCAGTTTAATAAGTCTCCCAGAACCACAGAATGAAGCTGGCATTAATATGATGCATATGACAACTAGAGAAAGCTCTTCCCACTGGACTTATGACACCCAAAACCAGACAAGAAGACAAGGATAACTGGATAACTAGACAATGGGGCTACCTTCACTGGCAGAAGACAGAAAGACACTCCATTACACATCCTTCATTACACTTCTGTCTCGAGTGCCCATGACTGCTCTGTAAATGCTTTAAGTTAGTGAAGATAAAAACCTTCTCTAGTATCAATGCCCATGTTTGGGAGGAATCTTTGTCTTCCTCTCTCCCATTTATGCAGTCACAGAATCATAGAATGGTTTCAGTTGGAAGGGACCTTAAAAGGTTAATCAGTTCCAACCCCCTGCCATGGGCAGGGGCACCTCCCACTGGATCAGGCTGCTCAAAGCCTCAGTCAGCCTGGCCTTGAACACCTAGAGGGATGGGGCAGCCACGACTTCTCTGAGCAACCCAGGCCAGGGCCTCACCATGAACAGAGGTAAAGATGTCTTCCTAATATCTAGTCTAAATCTACCCTCTTTCAGCTTAAAATCGTTCCCCCTCACCTTTTCCCTGCATTCTCTGATACAGAGCTCCTCCCCAGATTTCCTGTAGTCCCCTCTCAGTACTGGGAAGCTTCTATAAGTCCCCTTGGAGCCTTCTCTTCTCCAGGCTGAACAACCCCAACTCTCAGCCTGTCTTTGTATGGGAGGTGGTTCAGCCCTTGGATCATCTTTGTGGCCTCCTCTGGACTCACTCCCACTCATTTGTATATAAGTCCTTCAAAAACATTTTTAAACAGAAACAGTGCTAAGGCTAATTTTGGATTTCTTCCAAGGTCTTAAATGACTAGAAAAGTTACCTGGCTCAGTTTACTGAGCTGTGCTTTATTTTTATTTCAGCAGTACTAACTAATGAAGAGTGCTACTCTACATCTGATATTTTGCAGCACAGGCAGATGAAAGGATTTACAGCTTCAAACTGTGACTTGAGAAAGAAAATAACAATAACCCAGCCTTTGAGGTTGCCTTTGAGGATGAGAGTTTGGAAGTCTGAACTCAGAGTCACTTCCTAGGTTCGCCACCAACTTATTTGCAATTAGGAACACATAATATATGTGTCCATGTAACTTATGTTTACATATGCATATAACTGCATCAGATCTCACTATAACAGTGTCAGTTATTGCCATTAGAGAATATTATTGACACAATTATTAGTTCGTTTTAATAACTTAACTTTGCTGCCAATAAGTGCCAGCATATTTTAATATTCTACATGAAAATGCAGTTTACTGCAAACATACACTGTCTGATATGTTTGAGGTTTAACAAGGCCAAGTGCCGGGTCCTGCACTTGGGGCACAACAACCCTGTGCAGTGCTACAGACTAGGAGAAGTTTGTCTAGAAAGCTGCCGGGAGGAGAGGGACCTGGCGGTGTTGGTTGACAGCGACTGAACATGAGCCAGCAGTGTGCCCAGGTGGCCAAGAAGGCCAATGGCATCTTGGCTTGTATCAGAAACGGCGTGACCAGCAGGTCCAGGGAGGTTATTCTCCCTCTGTACTCGGCACTGGTGAGACCACTCCTTGAATCCTGTGTTCAGTTCTGGGCCCCTCACCACAAGAAGGATGTTGAGGCTCTGGAGCGAGTCCAGAGAAGAGCAACAAACCTGGTGAGGGGGCTGGAGAACAGGCCTTATGAGGAGCGGCTGAGAGAGCTGGGGTTGTTTAGCCTGGAGAAGAGGAGGCTGAGGGGAGACCTCATTGCTCTCTACAACTACCTGAAAGGAGGTTGTAGAGAGGAGGGTGCTGGTCTCTTCTCCCAAGTGACAGGGGACAGGACTAGAGGGAATGGCCTCAAGCTCCGCCAGGGGAGGTTTAGGCTGGACATTAGGAAAAAATTTTTTCACAGAAAGGGTCATTGGGCACTGGAACAGGCTTCCCAGGGAGGTGGTTGAGTCACCTTCCCTGGAGGTGTTTAAGGCACGGGTGGACGAGGTGCTAAGGGGCATGGTTTAGTGTTTGATAGGAATGGTTGGACTCGATGATCCAGTGGGTCTCTTCCAACCTGGTTATTCTATGATTCTATATAGCATAGAAAGCTGTAAACTCATTTGCAGAAAAAACAATATATTGCATTTATTCTGAGAAGAAAGGGTGCTTGCATGTGGTGTCAGATGCATTTGTACAGAAGTAAGAAATAAAGTGGAAAATCTACCTTAACATTGCTAATTTACTGATGTGTGTCTCAGTTATCCACTTTTTTTTCAATCAAAGCCAGAAAGCTCCAGTATTGTCCTGTTTAAATCTTTCATGCCTATCGCTGCAGTAACTTCTAGAGACCAACGTCAATAATTTTCCTTCTTGGTTCTACCTTGCCTCCTGGAATGAATACATTTCTGAAGAGTCTAACAGAAACAGTATTCTGAGTACTTTTCTATTCTTGCATTAAATACACCTTTTTATAGAGCAAGTTTCCATCAAAAATTCCTCTTCCACACTCAGACCAAAAGTCTTTCCTTTTTTACACAATCCAAGATCCTCTCTACACTTTTGCATCAGCTTTCCTTTTAACAAAAATCTCTGACTTTCCTAAATATTTTGAAATTAATTTAGCCTCGTTCACAACAATTTGGGGAATGAAGCAATTTGTTCCAGTTCCATTTGAACACGCAGGGACCAGGGGATGTTTTGCCTTAGAGCTATGACTAAATGAGGCGAACAGAGAATAAAAACAAAAACAAAACCCCAAACCACATGCCCTCACTCTGCCCAGCACCTGCACTGATTGCCTGCTGCACAACAAAAAGTTGAGCTTTTAACAGGATGCAGGCACAAAAGCAATCATTTGTTATCAATGCAATCCCAAAACAGGAGACTCTCAGTTCTCCTTGGGCACAAGATGAGGAACAGCACTACAAAGTTAGTGGCATCCTCTTCTGTGTGCTCCAAGGACTACCCTTCAGCTAGATGCAGCTGCTTCATCCTTTAAAACTCACCGCCACCCCCATTTAATCTGTTCATTGTCTGCCTGACGCACAACCAAAGAGATTCACTAAAACATGGCGATACAGGTCAAAGATGCAAGAGAAATCTCTCTCCATTTCACAACAAAGTATTCAGTACTTATAAAGGATTTACTTCAGGGTCAAAGAAAGCCAGACAAAAAGTTTCAGTGGAAGTAAGAAAAAACATTCAGATTTTTGACAAAAGCAGTCAGCAAGAGATCAAGGTACTTCACTAAAATCCATGCAAGTCTTCTAAAGAGCACAAAATGCTGCCTTTCAAATCTATAAACAAACCCAGAGTATAATTTAACCCTTAAATAACAAAATGATAATACCCTGGATTAAAAAAAATCCAAGACAAAGATCCTGACACTGGACAAGGAAGTAGAAGTCAGCTTTGGAAGGAAAGAAATTTGATGCCCCAGATCACTAGTCTCCAAATTTTACTTGGACACTCAACGAGTAAAATTTTGAGCAGACACCCTGAATAGAAGATAATTTCTTATAAACTACAGACATGTACTACTGTATGGATATATTATGTACATTATAAAACACACATAAAATCAGAAATAGGATGAGATGATGAAAAATTGGTTTACAAGTTTATTGTTTTAATAACGGTATAAAATTTCTCTTTTTTCAGAGACCCCATTGTTTTGCATGTATCCTACTTTAGAGACTGCTGAAGATAGCCTTTTCTCTTCCTTCTGCTCCGGCAAAGAGTATTTAATTTCTTGCAGTCCAATGAGGACCAGCAATTACCTTGAGCTAATGCAGAGATAAAAAGCCATGATGGCAGCAAGCCATGTGACCAGCGTTCAGGATTTGAAGAAAGGTGAAAAAGAGCTGAAACTCACAGCTCCTTTTGTTAGGGATTACACTTCTTAACACACAAGCAAAACGGGATGTTAGTGGAGGCCAAAACACAGAAGAGAATTTACTCATATGGAGGGAACTGAGCAGGCATACAAGTTATTTACAGAGGGAAAAAAAGTGAGCCCAGTTTTAAGGTCTGGAGATACTAAAGGATAATAGGAAAAATGGGAAGCAATCTATTTTGATTGTGGGAAGGGAGAAAGTTCAACTGTTTTGTACCCTCATGAGCAAACTAAAGAAACATAATCCAAATAAATCCATCAGAAAATGATTGCATAACTGGTGGAGAACAATATTTTTAGAAAAAGTCATGGTTCACCTTCAGCCTCAGAGAGTGCTTCTGGTTCATGTCTATTTTATACTTTCCACTAAAGATTTTGATTGTAGAATTGTAAATGCATATACAATGTACTAATAAGACAAAATTGGAAAAGGCAGCAAATCCTTGGTAGAATAAACAAATGGGTTGGAAAACTGTTGTTATAAACTGCACAAACTGTCAGCAGTCAACAAGATGATGTTTACTGAAGTCCAAAGCATTGTGCTTTTTATATTATTCACCCATACCAGCACTTTACCATCTATACTGCCTACAGAAGACTGTTGCGAGCCTTAGAAAGGCACCTTAGGGTTGGTAGAATAGGGATGAAAACAATGTCTTACCACTGTTCAGACAGTGCAATATTGGGGCATTTACAAGAACCTGAACAGACAAGATCAAGCCTATGCTTGAGACTATACCACTAGGGATATTCTCAAATGAGATGAAGCTTGGAATTGGTATCTTACTCAGAAGTTAACTGCTATTTCCTGAAAATAAAAAGCATATCACAAAATATATTAAAAGATTTTGTATCACAGCTGACAGCAGTTCCTAAATGAAGTGTCATCACAGGTTGAGGAATCAATGTTTTGACACTGAGAAATTGTATAGCTTACCTGCAAGCAAACCCTGCCATTCCCTTAAAGAAAGTCACTTCATATAGCCTTGAAAAACTACATCAGCAAATGCTTATTTGAGATTTTTTGTTGCACAAGAAATTCTGATACAGGCAGTGATCTGAGAAGAAAAACACAAGTCCATAAATGAATTCTCAGGCACAGATTTCCAAAACCGATTTCCTGCCTCTCAGCATTCAGAAGCTTACAGGGTTTTAATGCTCCTTTCAAAACTGATTATAAACAAACATACGGACATTAATTGCAAATCTCTCAGCTCTCACAGGGAGTTTCAAATAGAAGGCCCATCGTGCTGTTTACTTGCTTTTGTTTTTCTTCTCCTCAAGTACGCACTCATGCTTGGTACCACAAATGCTTCTATCCCAGAAAGCGGAACTGGCACAACTCCAAGGTAAATTGCCGTCTTGCTGTTAGAAATGCATTGTGCACAGATTTAACTTGTATTTTACCAGATTTGACACAAGTGAGCTAATAAATTAAAATCCAAATAAAAAGGGGTTAAGGGAAACAAGCTTTTATTCCTCTACATGTGGAAGAGCAGCAGTGCACCAATGAACTTAAATCTGAATTATCACCTATACTCTAAAGAGAGAAAAGCATGGTAAAAAAAGTAATTCATAACAAAATCTCTTTAAAACTAAGAGAAGACAGAAGAATCAAAGAAATATGGAAACACTTGTTTATAATTCTGTGTTCCAGTTAAATATAAACCATAAAGGTGAAATTTTGGAACAACGCTGAAGCCTAGTAGAGGTTCATTGGTACTTCTGAGGCGTTAGCCGTATTCACGTGGGATCTAGAGGCTCAGAGTTGCACAGAACTGGAGACCTGCAAATAATATGTGCTAAGAAAAAAAATCTCCTTCTGAAGCTGACGGTCTAACCAGACGAATTAAACAAGTTTGAAGATTTGAATTCAATTTTGGAGACGGAGAACCTAAGTAGTAAGTCGTAAAGCCATACGAGCATGTGGTAGAAGCAGGAGCTCTGGACCTGATGTGTAGTGTGTCAACCTGCAAGTTTCTACTGTGGTATCTAAATGACAGTCATCCCAGGAACATTTAGGAGGATAAGCTGCATGCTGATGAGGGCATGGGTCAAGCTCAGGCTCAGCTACATCTTTTCCGACTCCACAACTGAAGCTATTTGTCCCTACGTTAGACCGTAACCACCAGATTCTTGATATGTACAAGATGGCAGACCCCTAATACTCAAATTCCTGAACATATACTAGAGATTCACATGAGGATTAGAATTATTTTTTGGAAACAAATATCGAACTGCTGAGGAGCACAGCAGCCTTCGTTACATGGGAGCAGCAAGTTTCTGTCTGCTTTACAAGTTACTTCTTTTGTGGGTTATCAACCTTCAGCTCCACGCAAATTAAGGTGAAACACCAAAACATTTACCAGTGGCAAGACCCTTGCCCAAGAGGAAGGGCTACAGGCAGGACTGAGGAACTCATTCCTCAGCAAAAACGTTCCAGTCTGGCCACACAATATTCAGCTGTCACATACAAATATTTGTGATATAGTAGGCAGCTTGACTGTGTCTTGAGTACACAGAGATCCCCTCTGTTAAGTTAAATATTCCAAAATCCACAAAAGGATCAAGTCAAGCACAGTACCAGCCAAAAAGTCTTCTGAAAGTTTTAGCTTATGTAACATCAAATGATCTGCACAACAGGTGGGGATCATTTCCTCTCCCTTCACCAACTTCTCTGAGGTTTTTTGAGATTTTATGTCAATATTTATATTCACACATATATCAGCCAATTTAATTACAACTGTTACTGACTTCTCATATGAAGACAAATTTGGGGGGTTGTTTGTTTTTAAAACTGATGTGATCTGTTTGCAACAATAATCATATATTCTTCTGATCTTGTTCACAAAGCAGGAGAATGACTGAGACTGTCATCTCTCCATTTCATCTGGAGTAAAGCATCACAAATCACCTAATCCTGTCTTTTATGGGCAAGTTACATCCTTGTCATCCACCCACTGCAAGATCCTACTTCTGCCTCTTTTTAGGCTTCAGGGTAGACAAGCAAACCCCTTTTTAATCAGTTTCACCAGCTCAGTGCAATTATTATGGAAATTAAAAAGCAGGTCTCTCTTCTCTCAACTCCAGTGCATTACATTCATAAGTTGTTCATCTTTTTGCACCTTAGAACCACAGTATTCAAGTTTTCCCATAATCATAGACGTTAAGAGTTTACACATTGGAGTCACACAGTTAAGATGCCAAATGCATTTATCTACTTGTCAATAAGCTTGTTTTCAGAAGCAGAGTAGTTTAACCCTTTTTGTCAGCCTGAACTCAGTAAACTGGATGATACTGTTTCAGACTAACAGCAAAGTTAATACAGAAAAAACAGCCTGCCTTAGCTCCACTTGTAAGCACAAGCAAAGAACTTGCATTAGCCACAGTTAAGTCCTCAGGAACAAGCAGGATAATATGAATAAAACTATCCAAGAGTCCAGAAGGAAGGAAATTCTTGACTGCAAAGAGGGAAAATTCTTCCATGATGCAATTTTAGATGGGCATTATCTGAGTGATAAGACTGAGCTTTCTCCTGTTCTGTCAAAGCAGCTGCCTATTTCCTTCCTACACCCAGATTTCCTTTAATCATTGAAGACAGGATGCCGTGTTCTGACGAAATGCCTTTCCTGGCCGTCCCTGGTGGAGGGAATTAAAAGCCTAGCCAATCCTTTTGAAATGCAAATCTTCACCAAGTAGGTTTCATGCCTCTTGCTATTGTTGCCTCTCTCTGAAGAGCACATGTTAGATGGAACAGTGAACAGTGGACTGTTTACTTACCTACTAAAATGAATGCTGTCTAGCACTTGCGATCCCCTAATCTCTCTATTTTCATTTTCCTCTTTCCCAAATTGCACATTTTTCAAGTAAAAAAAAGCTCGTTACTTCCAAGTGGCAAAATAGCTTGATCCCCCAGCAGCAAAATTGTTAATTCTCTTATCTGCAGCGACAATATGGCCCTATAGTTATCTCTGTTACCTGTTAGGACTGTAACAGAACGAACATTCAGCCAAATACTTTTTTTCCTTGTTATTAACAGAAAAATTCTTCCTCTGCCCTTTTTTGGAGAGCATGGGCAGAGGAACAGCACTTCAATTAAAAAGGAGAAGTACCATTAGAATGAGTGAGAAGCACACTAACCAACCATCTAATACATGACAGGAGAAAAGAGGATACTGAACCTGACTGTCCAAAGAAGCAAGTAAGTATCAATATGAAGATTCCTAGCATATTTCTGTTCTTTTGTTTCAATTTCTGCCCACAGTTGTGGGGGACAATGCAAAGAAAGACGATTACTTCCAAAAGCAAAAGATAAAAGTTCTGTGCAACAGGACAAAATTCTCTAGATAAAATCTTCTATGCTGCAAAACACTCTCCTGAAGTCAGTGATGAGGGCTATATTAAACCACTAGAATGGTTAAAAGTGAGACTGAAAAAACAAAGTGAAAATATATATTTATGAGCAACTCTATACTGATGGAAGCGGAGTTCAAAGTTTTTTTTCCTCTATTTAAGGAACAGAAATTAAGAATTTTACAGTATTTAACAAAAATCAGTTAGTATCAGTAAGAACTTCAAGACTCTAATATCAAACTTCCAACAAATTCAGACAAAAATTTTACTGTTCATAACTGACAACTGATTAGCAGCATGCTTCACAATACAAACCTTACCTTATTCTTGGCTTTATTTTGTAATGGGACTCAAGAAAAGAAAAAGCAAGCAATAAACATATTATCTACATACATTCCCAATTGCACTTGCTCCTCAGAAAAACATGGTTAGCAAGAAACAGAACGAGCACTATTGCATGTAGAATATTTTTGTCCCGTCAAACATTTTAAATATAAACCTATTCAACACTGGCGGATGCTGTCGACTCTCCATTTCAGTTGTGCAAGTTTCAGATAATACACCAGGCTGTCTGCACTTATGATTAAAGAAAGCAATGACAACCAACGTGCCATCTGTGGACAAGGGAGGACTCTCCAGAAGAATTTGCGCTTGTGTTTCTCCTGCTGTCTTTTTTTCCGAGTGTTGCTTTGCCACAGACACGTGTATCAGGACATGTTTAATTATAACCACCAAAGTATAGTCCCTGAGTTTGGCTGCCTCATAGGCCACGTGTCCATGTTCAGAAAGAATGCTTCTGAGACAATATTCCAATTCATGCACCTCATCTTTTAGAAATATGCAATAGCTTCAGACACAGTGGAAGATCCCGTTCTCTTGTTCAAGAGAAAGCTAACAGAAGCAAAGGCTTTGCAGAACTTCATTATCCACACAGGAATCTCTGGATAAGTCTTCCAGATGCCGCACCTATGTTTCTCCAGATACTGTACTGACATGCATACAACTTCACAGCAGCTGGCCGCTCTTTTGGAAAACTAGCTGTTGAATTCCTTGTACCAAAATGTCACACAGGTAGAAGGGACCAGCAACTTTCTATTAAAATGAACTTCAATGTTGCTTTGAACATGAAATTGCTGTTGGTAACCTCAAACCCATCCACTGCATTTAAGAACCAGATTGAATCTGGCTGGGACACAAAGAGTACTTACTCTTGTAAATGAAAGGATGCAGATTTTGTGCACTGGCAGAGCACACGTGGATGGCAACTGCAAGAAATATCTTTGGGATGTAAGAAGATGGCATAAGTGCCAGCTATCAAGTGTTCCCATTAGGGCACCTGCTGCAGTTTCACTTGGCATGCTCCTGCAAACAACTTTGTACTCACAATAGTCAGCTATTTTGAAAACTGGCTAACAGAAACTATCCTCACTGCGGCAACTGTGGCACAATTGATCAGCTCACTATAGAAACCCCATGTTTCCCACTCACTCTTACAACTGATATTTCTTGGTAAACTGGGAAACCAGTCTGAACAGACAAAGTATCAGAAAGACAGGCCTTATGAGGAGTGGCTGCAAGAGCTGGGGTTGTTTAGCCTGGAGAAGGGGAGGCTGAGCGGAGACCTC